>NC_065450.1:150557651-151759151 GCF_917563875.1 Diabrotica virgifera virgifera
TTTTTTGGGTCGAGAAAACTAAATTCCCTACCAAAAATTATGTATTTCCCAGAGGGCGCCACATACGCCTTTCAGCACTCATTTATTACGTTCAATTTTTTTATCCCTCACTCTGTATAATTTTGACATTAAAATTTTTATTCTCCTATTAGTTTGACTTAAAAAAAGGTATACTTCTTTCATCTCCCTAAACTTAACCCTTTTCGAGATAAACGCAGTTTAAATCTGCGATACATCATCATTTTTAGCATAATATCATTGTAGTTACACCCGAAAAATAACTTGAAACCATAAAATTATCCAAAAATGTATCGCAAATTTCTTCAAATGGAATTTGCGATACAATGACGTAAATTTGAGAACTGGCACAATTATTATGGTTTTAAGTTATTTTTCGGGTGGAACTACAATGATGCTAAAAATGATGGTGTATCGCAGATTTAAAATGCGTTTATCTCGAAAACGGTTGAGTTTAGGGAGATAAAAGAAGTATACCTTTTTTAAGTAAAACTAATAGGAGAATAAAAATTCTAATGTCAAAATTATACAGATTGATGGATAAAAAAATTGAACGTGATAAATGAGTGCTGAAAGGCGTATGTGGCGCCCTCTGGGCAATACATAATTTTTGGTAGGGAATTTAGTTTTCTCGACCCAAAAAACCCCCACATACCAAATTTCATGTTGTTATCTCATATCTGTCAGGAAATATTCAATAATAAATAAAAAAAAGTTTAACTTTGACACCGTGTATCTCGGTTATTATAAACTTTGTACTAAGGTAAGTTAGCTTAAATCGGCCTATTTTAACCTTAGGTACCTGAGGTTAAGCTATGGCCCATTCTTTACCAAACACCCTGTAGAGCGTACTAAAAAAATATATATCTATGTATAAGTTAAATAGTTTGGGGTTAAATGAAAAATATTTCGGTATACGATACGTAAAAGTTGGAAAAATATTAACTCATTCAAAACCTTACGGTTTTTTTTTCTTTGAGCGTTGAGTCGCTTTCTGGTTGTGGATTCTGCTCTGGATGCTCTCTGGCTCTCCTGATTCTGGTTTTTGATCTGGATGCACTCCGGCTCTCCTAATTCTGGTTTCTGATCTGGATGCACTCCGGCTCTCCTGATTCTGGTTTCTGATCTGGATGCTGTCCGGCTCTCCTGATTCTGGTTTCTGATCTGGATGCACTCCGGCTCTCCTGATTTTGGTTTCTGATCTGGCTGCACTCCGGCTCTCCTGATTCTGTTCTCCCGGGCCTAGCGTCGTCTATCTGCTACTGGGTGTGGACTGTAGTTGTAGGTTTGTCGAGTCTCGTTTCTACCTCGATATCTCCTTTTTTCTCGATAAGGACCATGTATAATCCTAGGGCTCAGTGGAGGCTGTTCTTCAGATAAGTGAAACACCAATAGCGATAAAGGAATTTATTTATAGAACAGACACTAGGGTAGTTACCCCGGGAGAACTTTGAATACTGACTTGTTACTGGTACGCGTTTAGTTGAAGACTCTATTTGCTACATATTGAATGTATGAAGGAATGAAGTTAAAGGTACCTCTGGCCTAGTTGAAGTGATTCTTGAGAATGATTCTAAAATGTCTTATTTCTCGTTGGCAACATGAATTGGGTCATGGGCCACACGACAACAAAGTTAATTAGTCAGCTAATTTAATGTTCACTACAAAAATATAGTTTATAAATTACGACAAGTAAACAAATGAAATATCCCGCACATGTTTAAATATGATAACAAATGGGTTAATATGATGTACGGGGTGATAAAAATATGCAAAGAAATACAAAATGGGTAGCCCACATTTGCATCCTTTCCTCTACCTAGTAGCTGGTACCAGGTACCACGCACCTAAATAGTTCATTTATTAATGCAACACTACCGCCGACACTCGTGCGTCGTCGACACCCTCGATGAAACGCTCGTGCCGACATAATGTCGGCGTGGGCACTGAAGGAGTTAAACTCCAAACAATAAACACGGTTATATACCACATGGAAAACTTTAGTTAATCAACAACCGATACGCTATACCAACAACTACCTACTACTTGGATGAGAATTTAAATGACCGATGAAAACATTCTCCTTCTTTTTCGTGTACCATGTCCTTTCAGAACGTTTGTTACCATCATAGCTATCTTAATTTTATTCGCTGCCACCCTCAATAACATGCTTGTATCTATACCATACTAATCTCGAAAGTTCTTCAACCCTGGGGTCTTGCTTCATCTTGGAGTGCGTTTGCTTGTTATTTTCCCTTGCATATTTTATAGCAAGCTATATTTGGGACCTCTTATTACATGTCCGAAATACTCCAGATTTCTCTTCTTCGTGATTTTTTTAATCTCAGTAGTCTTATGTTAGTTAGTATTGTGGAGTTTCGAATCTTCTCCACCTAAGAAACTTTTAAAATTCTTCTATAGTACCACATTTCGAAAGCCTCAAGTGCCCTCAAGGCGATTTAAACCGTTATTAGACTAGGTAACTGGTGGCGCAACTGGTGGCGCAACTGGTGACGCAACTGGTGGCGCAACTGGTGGCGCAACTGGTGGCGCCACTAGTGGCCCCTAAGATAAGAAAAACCTTTAAAAGTTACAACTACTATTCGTCTGTGTGCAATGGAACCGTGGAGTATAATTCAAGCATCGAGAAAAAAATATAAGATTTTGATATTAAACAGGTTAGACCTAGATTAAACAGGTAGGGACTCAGTGAAGAGTCTTGATTAATGTCCGAACACATGATCGTGATAGAACAAAATACAAACTGTGGTCATTTTAATAAGTATAGTATGCTCAGTGACAGTTGTCATACTCCTCTCATACGTATAAAGGTGGGAAACTATGTAATATAATATTAATTTATACGCTTATAACGACCATTTCCATCTCCACTAGTTTCATCTCTTTTTGTTTCGCAATGTATTATGTTTTCCATCTTTTGCGCTATTTTTCCGGTTATATTAGCGCGCTCATCACTGTATTATTTATAAACCAGCGGCTCCAACCCGTAGCAGAAAATATTATTGGAGAGTATCAGACGGGCTTCCGCGGAGAAGATCGACACTGGATCAAATAATATTTACAGTCAAGCAAATCATGGGAACACGACATTGATGTCCACAACGTGTTTATAGACTTTAAACAGGTATACACAGGGGCCGGCAGAAAAAAATTTAGGGAGGGTCAAAATCTTTAAGTCGCTTTTCTATTCTAATAGAAATGAATGAAAGAACAAGAAAAATTTATGTTTTAATAATCATATATGTATAATACAAAAAAAGATTAATCGGTAAATAAAAACTGTAATCTCCTTCGATCTTGACCTTTATCAATAACCTTGTTTTATCTTAAGCTGTAATTATCCAGGGGGTCGGCGGACCCTCCCTGACACCCCCTGCCGGCGACCATGGGTATACGACTTAGTCAAAAGGAACAAACTCTACAATATATTGGCTAAATTGGCAATACTACACAAGCTAATTAGACTCATTAAAGCCACAATCGATGAAACTGGGGCATGTGTACGAATACAAAACCACCGGACAGATTTTTTTATAATTTCGCAGGGACTAAAGCAGGGAGATGGATTGGCACCAACTTTGTTTAACCTGGCACTGGAGTATGAGGTTAGGCAAATGAAAACTGGACGAGGAAACCTACTGACCAACCGAACGGTTCAACTAGGCCAGGAACCGAAGCTTTTCACCTCGCAATTTTTACAGAATGGATAGATTTGCTTGAAAATTTGAAAATAAGTAGTAGATAGACCAAGGATCAAAATCTATATGATGACGACAGGCGCTTTTACCATGGGGGTGGTTGTCACCCCATCACGGGGGTGGAAATTTTTTATTATATTTTGACCGCAAAAGTTGATAAAAACGTTCATTCTAAGCAAAAAATGTTCTATACATTTTTTTGATAAAATTAACAGTTTTCGATTTATTTGCCATCGAAAATGTTTTATATCGAAAAAATCAATGTTTTCATAAGTATACTCATTTACGATTCACTCAATTTTTGCTGTAGAAAAAATTTTTTCAAACCAAGTTCTTGAGAATTGAATAACCTACAATTTTATATTGAAACATTTTTTCGTATCTCTGATGCTAATCTTTATATTCTAAAGAAAATGGCATTTTTTACCAAGCTACAAAAATTCGTTATTCGCTTTTAACTCCTGTTTTTAAAAACTAATCATTCTAAGCCAGTCAAACTTCTAGAATCTATTAATAATACATAAATAAATAAGAATGAATAAGGCCAATGACTAAAAACACCGCTAACTTACATTATTATGCTTCCAATTGGATTTCTCCTTTTTTTTTTCAAAAAAATATATTGATTTTTAACCCTAACATTTTTAATTTTGATCCTAGAAGTTTGGTAAAAAAGAATTTTGTAGGTTTTTATAAGGTCTATAAGGCTATTAATATTAATTATTCTTAAAATCCTTAGTCGCAAAAAGAGGTGACTTTGAAAGGGTTGGTAAAGGTGGTTTTTGCATGTCATTACAAGTTTTAATTGTCGATAGCTCACTCAATTTTTGCCGTAGAAAAAATTTTTGCAAACCAGGTTTTTGGAAATTAAGTCGGCTACAATTTCATATTTGAAAATTTGTTCGTATTATATCTCTGATGCTAATCTTGCTATTCTGAAGAAAAATCAATTTTTTCCAAACTTCAAAAATTCGTTATCTGCTTTTCACTCCATTTTTTTTAAAACTGTTCATTCTAAGCCGGTCAAACTTCTAGAAACTATTAATAATACATAAATAAAAAAGACCAAATAAGGTCATTGACTAATTTTAATTAGGGTGGTGATTAGGGAGTTGCTTCCAATCACTTTTTCGCTGAAAAAAATAGGGACTGACATTCTTTTCATTATAAGTTACTTAATTTTTGAGCTAGAGACTTTTTTATTTCTGGAGATAGATATTTTTAATACTTTAAATTAGTTTGAACAAGTTGTCCTCAAAAAATTCATAGTTTTCTCGTCTTTTGACTTTGAAACTACAATATTTAGCATTTGACGAAGAAGAGCCAACATATAATAAAGTATAGCTCGATTACTATATTGGTCTTAAAGAAAATCTAAAAACACCTTTTTGTTTATTTTTTCAAAAGGTACATTTTTGTTAAGTAAAGTTGTTTTGATAAAACGAAAACTTTTGGAGTTATTAGCAGAAAACTTATTAAAAACATTGATTTTTTCGATATAAAACCAACACTTTCGAGAGCGAATAAATCGAAAACTATCAATGTTATTAAAAAAATGTATAGAACGTTTTTTGCTAAGAATGAACGTTTTTACCAACTTTTGTGATTAAAATATAATAAAATATTTCCACCCCTGAGATGGGGTGGAAACCACCCCCATGGCAAAAGCGCCTTTCAGCATGATATAGATTTTGATCCTTGGACTATCCACTACTTATTCTCAATTTTTCAAGCAAATCGACCCATTCTGTAAAAATTGCGAAGTTTTGTCCTATTTTAAGCTTCATTACTTGGACTAAACTGGCCGCTTATGCCGATGACATTAATATTATGAGTAGAACATCAATAGGAGCACAGGAAATGTACGCAGAGTTAAAAATGCAAACAAAAAGGCTAGGTCTGGGTCTGGAAGTTAACACAGAAAAAACAAAAATAATGATACAGACGAGAAGAAATATAGTCCCAAAAAACATTATACATCAAGATGACATTGAAACGGTTGAAAAATTTACGTACCTGGGAGTAGAACTATATGCCAACGGATCAGAAGATGCAGAAATACGAAAGAGAATAACGCAGGCAAACAGAACTTATTTTGCCCTCTCCCATATATTTCGGTCTAAAAATGTCCACCGAAATACAAAGATGAGAATCTATAAAACCTTAATTCGACCAATAGCATGTTATGGCAGTGAAGCATGAGTCCTGAAAGAAACATCCAAAAACAAACTCGATACATGCGAAAGAAAAGTACTGAGGAGAATACTAGGACCTATGAGGGAAAACAGAATCTTCAGAAGTCGATACAACAACGAGCTTTTTTATAAGAAAACACTCCTGTCAAACTTCATTAGAATACAAAGATTGCAATGGGCCGGACATGTAATAAAAATGGGATAGGATAGGCTACCAAAAAGAGCACTGAATGCTAGAATGCAGAGAAAGAGACCGGTTGGAAAGCCAAGAAAGAGCTGGGAAGACACATAGTCCAGGACGCATCTGTTTTGAGATGGACGTTGAGAGGTGACTCAAATTTTTTTGCAGAAATTGCTTAAAAATAACTCAAATAATAATATTTGAGTTATCCTACCACTCAAAATGGTCCGGAACACTGTTTAAATAATCAAAATGTCAAAATATGAATGAAAAATTCGATTTTTTATTGGTTTTTTGATTATAACTTTAAAACTATTTATTTGTGAGAAAAGTTGTACTGACATAAAAGTTGTGTAATTAAATTTCCTACCATACAAAATTGGTTAACAATTTAAAAAATAGTCACCCTTGTTGCAAAATAGTAATAATTGCGAAAAAAACCATACAAAAACAAGTATTCGCATTTTACGTTTTTCAACCATTTAAGCTACACTTAGGACCTTCATATCTTACCCATGATAACTTTATGATATAGTAAAACAACACTGTAAATTTCATTAAGATCGGTTTAACAGATTTTGCAAAATTAATTTTGCAATCCAGCTTTCGAAAAAAAACTTCTTTTTTTTTAAATGTTGCAGGACTGAAAATAAAGCAGATAGCAAGTTGATTTTTTTTTGCTTATAAAAGTGTACTGTACCTTTAATTTGCAATTTGCAAAATTAAAATCGATTAAATACGACCGCGTCAGGAAATTTTTTAAATAAACATTAATTTTTAGTGCTACGCGCAGGACAGCGGTGTTCGATTTACACAAGTTGATCTCCACCAAAATTTCTTCCAATCTTTATCTAATATATTATTTTCTTACTTTATATTTTGTTGTATTTTAATATTTTAATTCCACAAAAATCAAACTAATTTTATTATTGTCTGTGAAATATTGTTTAAACAATTGCATATGTTTAAAAAATAATAAACTTTTATACTTTAAGTTAAAATATATGAACAAAGAAAGTTTTTGCTAAAATAGTGTTATTTCAAAAGATAGAGTATGAGTTTTTATTTTGCAATAAACAAATTTATTTATTTACACCGAAATGTAATAAAAATTAAAAGGTATCAATCATTATCAAAGGTCATTGGAATGCCTCAGGGCAAACTATCCGCTGTCCTGCGCGTAGCACCAATAATTAATGTTTACTTAAAAAAATTCCTGACGCCGTGGTAGTTAATCGATTTTAGTTTTGCAAATTACAAATGAAAGTTACAGTACACTTCTATACGCAAAAAAATTTCAACTTGCTATCTGCTTTATTTTCAGTCCTGTATCATTTTCAAAAAATGAATTTTTTTTTGCGAAAGCTGGATTGCAAAATTTATTTTGCAAAATCTATTGATCCGATCTCAATGAAATTTACAGTATTGTTTTACTGTATCACAAAGTTTTTCTGGGTGAAATATGAAGGTCCTAAGTGTAGCATAAATGGTTAAAAAACGTAAATTGCGAATACTTGTTTTTGTATGGTTTTTTCGCAATTATTGCTATTTTGCAACAAGGGTGACTATTTTTTAAATTCTTACGCAACACTATATTGTAGGAAATTTAATTACACAACTTTTATGTCAGTCCAACTTTTCTCAGAAATGAATACCTTTAAAGTTATAATCAAAAAACGAAGAAAAAAATCGAATGTTTCCTTAATTTTTTGACATTTTAATTATTTAAACAATGTTTCGGACCTTCTTGAGAGGGAGGATAACTCATATTATTATTTGAGTAATTTTCAAGCGATTTCTGCAAAAAAATTTGAGTCACCTCTCAACGTCCAAATGTACTAATATGTTTACAGATGCGCCCTGGTCTAACAATAAACAGCGACGCACAAGCCCTTTTAGGAGTTCGTGTATGGAGAAAAACAGCCACATACAAGCAAGGGTGGAGGCAAAAAATAAAAGAGGCCACGGCTCAAGTTGGGCTGTGGTGCCGTAGAAGAAGAAGAAGAAGAAGAAGGTCATTTTAATAGAACCTATACAATACAATGCAAATTGGCAATTAAAGAATAGTAAAAAATTGCGGAGGACAAATCACTCACGGAAAAGAGGCCACGAAAACAGTAGTCAGACTATGTATGAAAGAATAATGCGAAGAAAAAATATGATTATACACAAAATTAAGAAAGAAGAACATCTTTCAAACTGAATCTACAATGTATTGGCGTTAAAGGAATGCGTCATAAAATAAGTAAAAATATCAGTCCTAAAGTGAAATGGTTAAATCGAAGCTGTTACCCCTGTTATAATATGATAACTATAGATTACTTAATAATGTTTAATAACCAGAATAATCTTGATGTTACTTGAAAACACGTTACATAACACGGAGATTTACCGAGTACAATACATACAATAATTACAAACTCATTTTATTATGATTCAGATAATGCAATCGTAATTAAATTCAGTAATTGGAAATTTTTTTTAATGTTGTAATACATATTTACAATCTGTCCTTAACTACGAACAATAGGTAAATTATATGACAAAAATTGAAAATTTTACCTGTAGAGGGAGATCCAGTGATCACCCTCTTTACATAAATTAAATTAAAACAAATTAAAATAAGTTTAGTTATCACAGATTATTCGAATCTTCTTGCTAGGTCCACTACTTTAAATCTCTTCAGGCGTCGTACATCATTGTGGTCATCTGTGAGGTTGCTGGCTAACTCGTTTGGATGAGATTCTAGTCTTTTGGAATATTTTTTGTAATATTCTGTTATTACTGTTTTTATGGATGGCACATTGAGGTTTTGCTCTATAACATAGTTTGGCACGTACCAAGGGGCATTCAGCATTGTTCTAAGGACTTTGTTCTGGAATCTCTGCATTATTTCTAGGCTAGTTTGACTGGCTGTCCCCCAAAGTTGGATACCATAGGTCCCCACTGGTTTTAATATAGTTTTATATATCAGCAGTTTGTTTTCAAGAGATAGGTGAGATTTACGACCGATGATCCAGTACATTTCTCGGAATTTTATTCCTAGTTGTTTTCTTTTTGTAAAAATATGCTTTTGCCAAGTTAATCTCCTATCAAGATGGATTCCAAGGTACTTGACAGTATCGATTTGTGGGAGTTGCGTTTCATTTGTGGGTAGGTCAGCAGTGTAGAGCAAGTACAATATCGGTCCCAAGACACTTCCTTGTGGTACTCCGGATTTTATTGGTCTTAGGCTTGTGTATTCGTTATCCTGCTTGACTAGGAAATGTCGGTTGGAAATATAGCTTTTTAGGATTTGATAAAAAGGATGGGGAAGGTTTTTATTTAGTTTAAAGAGCATACCAGCATGCCATACCTTGTCGTAGGTCTCATCTCTTAGTCTCCATTCCAGCAATGCCCATGACCAACCTAAATACCAAGATGTACGAGAACATTACTTCAATTAAAGTGATACTTGCTGGAGTCAAGTATGCCAAAATTAGCTACACCAAAGCTAGAACAAAGCCAATCAGGTTTGTCTGAAATATTGTGGAGGAAACCTTTAAAGATACCGACCGAAGTCGAAGTAGTAGTCTGTTTCAATCCGCATGTTTACCGGTACACCGTGTACCGTAGTGAATATCGACTCTTGCCGCTTTTATACAACTGGGAGTTGTAAAAGAGGGTCCAGTTGCCAACACCAGCATCCCTTTGCAGTCTTGAGAAGTTTACAGGAGGAACCATATCTTAAGGAGGGTGCAATGTTACGCTAGTCGTGCTACGCCCCTGATTACGGCGCCACGATTCGATCCACAGCTGTCTACAGTCGCTGAGAAACTTTGATGGGATTCCGGAACGACTGAAGCGACAACATATAAAGATATATTAAATTGAAGAGGCAGTCGAAAATAATATTTTGTACGGTTAAGTCAATAAATGTTATAAATTAATTTTGTTTTAGTGTTAACTTTAGAAGAATGTAAATAAATTAAAATAAGTATTAAACTATAAATAAAAACGAATTCAACCAATACGAAGGGGAAAATATGGCCAGATAATTAGTCCTGTCGCCAGTGGGGGTATAACGGCCTCCTTAATTCGGATGGACTTACTCAAGTTTTTTTTATTTATTTTGACCCGTAGAACACGAATTTTTTGGATAATAGTCGATCCGGATGTCGGTAAGATTGTTATAAACAAAGAACTTGATGAATCACATAACAGCGATTGTTCGCAAAACAAAACATTTTTTTTTGTATTTTTTGGGTCATTCTAAGCCAAAAATGTTTTTACAAGTTTTTTCGTAGGATGCATAGTTTTCGACATAAACGCGGTTGAACTTTCAAAAAATCGAAAAATTGTAATTTTTAAACCCGAATAACTTTTGACTGAAAAATAAACTAGCAATTCTGCTTACCACATTTGAAAGTTCAAGTCAAATTCTATTGGTTTTGATTACTTTCATTGCTAAAAATTAATTTTTTTATTGTTAAACAAAGCTATACACACATAGTGATTGAATGATGTTTTCAATGAATTTCTCATTTGAAATCGAACGAGTAGGCGCGCATACAGAGAATTTCTACGTAGATTACGTACATTAAAAAGCATGCATTGGCCACGGAAAACACTATCTGTTTATGGCCTTGTTTAATAAATAAAAACTTAATTTTTAGCAATGCAAATAATGAAAACCGATAGAATTTTACTTGAAATTTCAAATGCAGTAAGCAGAATTGCTATTTTTTTTTAGTGAGAAGTTATTCGGGTTCAAAAATTGCTTTTTTTTCGATTTTTTGAAAGTTCAACCGTGTTTATCTCGAAAAATATGCATCCTACGAATAAACTTGTAAGAACATTTTTTGCTGAGAATCACCCAAAAAATACAAAAAAATGTTTTGTTTTGCAAAAAATCGCTGTTATGTAATTCCTCAAGTTCTTTGTTTATAATAACCTTATCGACATTCGGATCAACTGTTACCCAAAAAATTCGTGTTCTACGGGTCAAAATACATAAAAAAACTTGGGTAAGTCCATCTGAATTAAGGAGGCCGTTGTACTCTCCTGGCGAGAGGACTAAATATAGAAATGTATTTAATATTTATTATTATTTGATATACCTAGGCTCAATAATAAATGATAACAACAACACCAATCAAGAAATACAAGCACGGATTCTTAGCGGTAATACAGTCGGAAAAATGAAAGAATACCCATGAACGATCACATCAATCACATATTATTCAGATTATTAATAATCTATCTCTCTCGTTTGTTATTTATGAAAAAAAAACAGCAAATACAAAATATGTGATTGTTCATAAGTATGATCTAATTTTTCCGACTGTAAGTGTTTTTATGCATACAAAGACTTAATGAAAAGTAAGTTACTGAATCGTGAGTCTAAGCTTAGAATCAAACAGTAATTAGACCAGTAGTCACATATCGATGTAAAACGTGGACCCTCTCAACCACTGATCAAAATCAACTGAGAATATTTGAGCGCAAAATACTACGAAAGATATTTGTACCCATTGCAGCGATGGTTAATGGAGCATTAAAATAAACCACGAGCTGGATGAACTAATGCAGAAGGCAGATATTGTTAGATTTGTAAAGTCTCAAAGACTGGCTTGATCACTTAGAAACAATGCCAGATAATCGAGCTGTAAAAGTAATCCAGAGATGGAAGCCCCAAGGAAATAGAACAAGAGAAAGGCCTCGTAAAAGATGGATAGACGACGTAGACGTAGATTCGACAGGGCAGAATGCAAGAACATTGTTACGCAGACCAAGACTCTCAAAGGGTTGTAGCGCCATTAGAAGAAGAAAAAGATTTAATATTTAATAATTGAAATATTTACCTATTGAATATTTACGTAAATGGATACTCACCTCATTTCCTTCATAATTCTCTTGTCGTGAATATATAACGGATTTGTACAAGTAAAGTTCTCATAATATTTGTAAGGAATGAAGGAACCGTTGCAAACGTTTGGAGCACACACTGTTATAAAGTGAGGTCTCAGTCTGCCCACTGTGTACTTCAAGACGTCTGTAGTTAGCTGCGAACAAGCTGCCCCGAAAGCGAAGATACCGAAGGTGCAGTATAGGTTGTAGAACCAGTTAGGAATATGAAATCCGAGGAACACTATATTTCGTGGAACGGTTGGTCTATTTAGGTATTCTGTCACTGACATCTGGAAAGAAAACCAAAATTAAGATAATAGAGAAGAATATTTAAACTACATAGTTATTTTTTTTATTTAGCTAATGCCTCGACAACTAATGGCCATTGGCATGGTAGATACGGTAAATTTTTGCAGTTAGGTACCTAGTTTCATATGTAGTGTGTATGTTGAGTAGAAAGTGTCTTGTTACTTTGCAAAGTCGACGTCATTGTCTTTGCAAAGAGACGGTAATTGTATACGAACGTCTGAGGTCCCTCCGGTGAGTACAGATCCCACAAGGACAGATACATAGTTATTTAATACTCGTATATTATGCTCTCTATTTGTTACCATATTGATAAACTACGAATTACTTTCTATTATATTATTTTTATTATTCAGTGCAATATTACATAAAGACCATGCTTATCATTATAGACTTGATTTGTAAAGATATAAATAATATAACTAAAAAAAAACAAATAACAGAAAGACAACTCTACGTCAACCAAACATCTGTAGAACTGATTAACTTAGGTACTACAACTACCTGGCACCATAATAAATGAAGAATGAACAAACAACCAAGAGGTAAGAAGATCGGACAATTAGATCTACCTTCAGCAGGATGGGGCCTTTTCCAAGAGCCACAACCTCTCTCTCTCTGTCGTTGAACCTTTTCTAGTCATTTGTTTTATTATGTTGTCAGCAAAACTTCAGACCATACTTCACAAGGTAATTTGCATAGAAAAACGCTGGACGGAAGGGCCGCCCGAGAACTTTATCGTACCGATCTATTATTATCGTACAAGATACTGACATTCTATAAAAATAACAAAGTTACTCGTTATTTTGATATTTTAGAAACACCTTGTATACCTGAAAATATTTTATGGTTCTACGCATCAAAATTTCAAAATTTCTATTTTCTGTAACTTTTCGAGTTTTTGAGTTACAGCAAAGAGTTTTATATTGTTACAAAGGTAATTTTGCATTCTTTTAAAATATGTAAAAATATACAGGGCGTATTTAAAGGATTAAGATTTTTTTTCATTTCCGGTTCAACCGGAAGCCATATTGTGGGTAAATTTTATTGATATAATAGACAATAAAGTACTATATATGTCTGCCAAATTTCAAATTTTAGTTTCTATTACAGAGGAAGTTACGGGCACTCGAATATTTTTTTATAAAAAATTCATAACTCCCCTCCTATGATGAGTTAAGAAATCTGACTAATGTTATTCAATTTACCGATAGAATATCAAAAATATATCAAAAAATAAATAAATTCCTTGGAGCCATTTTTGAGAAAATCTAGTTCAAAGTTATGTCAAATTTTGACCCCTTAAATATAGGCAACCCATAACTTTTTCTGAAAAACGATAATATTCTTGTTATAGCCCCATCTTCAGGCTATATAAATATTTTTTCAAATTAAATTTATCTTAAACAAGTTTTTAGATTGGTAGGGAAATGTGTCGGGTGGGCGGTCAGCCATGCTGGCCGCCATTTTGGATTTGGAAATGTCAAATTCCGTATTTCTATTTACCTATATATAGCCCCATCTTCAGGCTATATAAATATTTTTTCAAATTAAATTTATCTTAAACAAGTTTTTAGATTGGTAGGGAAATGTGTCGGGTGGGCGGTCAGCCATGCTGGCCGCCATTTTGGATTTGGAAATGTCAAATTCCGTATTTCGATTTACCTATCGATGAGCTAACTTTGAGTTAAATTTCATTCGTTTCGGTCAAAATTTGCAAAAATGGGCCCCAAATAACCCCCCTATTTCGGCCCCCCTTTGAGAGATTTTTTTCAAAAGCTTAGTTTCTCGACAAAATTCTCTTAAACTTAATCATACCGAATTTCATCGAAATCGGTCCAGTAGTTTTTGCTGGGCGGTGGCGACATACGTACGTACGTACGTACATACTTCCGACATGTTTTTTTATTTGCTTTTTAGACTCAGGGGGACTCAAAACGTCGAAAAAAAGTGAAATCTGAATTTTTTTTTGCACGATCCTAAGAATATCAGAATATCCTGATTACGGAAGCACTTTTCCATTGGTATTGTGCGTTGAGGCTTCAGCACCCCCGAACTTCTGAAATTAATTCTCTGTGTAGATGGAAGGGAAACTGGAAATATGTGTGTTTGCCAAAAAGCAGGCTTAAAATCCTCTGCAGTGTGCCGCAATTGTTCTGATAAAACCAAAAGTAATATCATGGAAATATCAAAATTAATCGACGAAAATGAATTAAAGAACATGACGAGAATTCTAACTCCCGTAATTCAGCAAACATTCACCTCCGATACTGAATTAGATCCTGTACTGCACCGCCTGGACCACTTACAATTATTACGGCTCACAGTCAAGTAATATCACGGTAAAGACACCGATCTACTGCTCTCGTGTTACACTATTTTGCTCAGGAGGCCTTCTATTTATAATATGCCTGTCAATGTCTACAAATATAACGTACATAGTATTAATAAATAATATCAACTTACTTTTTAGTTATGTTCCTGAAATATTAGTTTTTAATGTTATTTTTCTCATTTAGTACAAAAAATAGAAGACAAAGTAAATAGAATAAAATGTGATACGAGGTACAGTATGATGATTTAATTATAAGAATTATATGATAAAATTTTATTAGAATCTTCAAAAACAAAAAATGAAGATAACGTATATATACATAGAAATATAATTTGAATTGAGAAGTTAGCGCGTGAACCTTCACGCTGTGAGCCGATCTTGCGCCTCAGAGCGCGCTATTAAAATATCGATATCTTGGCCAAAAATAAACTTACAAACATTTTCATAAACTCAAATTGTTCCTTTTGAGATCTTTTATCATTATTGTTAATTAAAGTATAAATGTTTTTAGCTCAAATTTGCTTGAAACCCTTATAAACAAATTAATATACAATTGTTTTAAGAAACTTATAACTTTAAAACAAATAAAGATAAAGTAATTTAACAAACTTTGTTTGGAAGCCTATTAATTAAGCTTTAAACGAGACCTTCTAAGGCTCATTTTCATGCGTAGAAGCCGAGTTACGATCGATAAAGCTTCGAAAAATACTTATTTTGCAACTTGCAATTTGCATTGTGCACTAATTTTACAATATCTTGAGTTCTAATTGTTGGATTTAAGTTCAGTAAACGCTTTTTTCTTCGTTTTTTATTAAGCAACAAATTTTATTTGAAACATTCTTTTTATCTCTTTTAGTTTATGGGCCAGAACCTTATAAACAATTAAATTGTTTATAACAATTTTTGACCATTCGTATCGAAATCAACCCTCGAAATTCGTAATCAGCAGCCAAAAATCCATAAAAAACCGTCGAGTTTGTCCATCAGAATTGAAAAAGACACGGTGGCCCCTCTGGCGCCTAGACTAAATGAGGACTATAATAGTACAATAGAAAACAAACGTGTTGAGCTTGACTAAACTTATGTTGATTCAGTTTGGGCTAAAATAGAGTAATTATCAATAGAGCAATACCTCGGCTTCAATTTGACCGATTTTAATTTTTTAAAGTTTGTTTGGTACGTTTTTTAAACAAACAAAAATGATTTGAAAAAAGGTAATATCTATTAGTTTATTAGTTATAAGAAAATAATCAATTAAATAGGTAACCTATTCCTGTCCAAAAATTCGGATTATGATTCTGAAGATTCAGATTCAGCGGGTTAAAATACTTACAAATTAATTTTATAATTTCAAGGACCTCAATCGGCCACAAAACCCTCTATGCCATTGCCGTAAACCCACTGGCGGATCCAGAGGGGGGTAACGGGGTCATGCCCCCCCAAATATTTGAAAACCCACTTATCCTATTAGTGGTAAGACTAAAAGTGACCTTGCATCAGAGAAAAGTAATCACTATCAATATCCATGACCCCCCCAAATTTCTGGATCCGCCAGTGCGTAAACCATACGTAGCTCACAACACGTGAATAGTTATTATTCACAAATAAGTTTAAACTACGGTTAATGAGAAGCGTGTATTTATATCTTCTGTGTCTTACCTAAGAACTTGAAACACACTCTAGCGTTTTCATCCTCCCCGACAGCTTTATTAGAGGAGTCACTATCACATAAATGCATAAATATGAAAATTTCTTCCAGTGCCATTAGTTTTAAGTCATCGGTAACACCGAGAGTGAAAGCTGTAATTATATTTACACCGGCTGCTCGGCTTCGTGCCAATATCATCAACATCGGAGATAAAAATTTATTTGACAGCCAAATCACTGTTTATACGCATGAAAATGCATGTTTGATAGTCATAAGCTGGCCAGGAGCATTTCAAAATCGCCATTATATTTAGCAAGTTAAAATAATATTAAGTTAAATGATAAAGTGAAAGATTTATATTGCATTAAGGAGCTTTGTATGCTTATAAAACAAATACACTCTTGTTGAAAATATCCTTCACATTATATTCTGCGTACAAGCTAAAAGTAGCCAAAATGTGTCATTTTTTTAAATAAATAAAATAAGAGTTTCTTTAAGAAGTAAAGTGTGTTGCCTTCTAAATTGGATTTATCTGTGCAAAATATACAAGAAAAATAATAGATTTTTTTTTTAATTTAAAGGTATTTTTCTTCCGCCTTCTAATTATTCAATTTTGCCGTTTCTGTTTCCTTTGATTGTGACTTCATATTATATGTTTATATCTTTTCCGTAGTCGTTCCACACTTCTACCCGATGGCGATTAGTCTTGCTATCTTGGCTACCCTATCGTCTGCAATTCTGCTTATGTTTGTTCCTTTCTCTCTTCCTATTCAGTATTCAGGAATATTCAGTATTTCGATAAAAAGAGCAATGCTAGGCATATCACTTAAGGACAGGAAAACAAACACATGGATAAGACAGAAAACCAAAGACAGAGCGATCTAAACAAATGGCACAGAACAATTCCAACCTGGAGACCATACCAACAGAAAAGACCCAGAGGCAGACCTCCTATGAGATGGACAGATGATCTGAAACGGACTGCCGGGAAATATTGGCTACAAGTAGCGTATCTACAATAAAAAAAAAAGAATGTGTGTGTACTTTGTACGCACGTAAGAAGATATTCTTCTATTATATAGGTAATTTAAACGAAGTAAATATACTTAACAGGTTATTTGTATTTTATTTAAAAATTAAACTAACTTTCTTATCTACCACTTTCAAAATTTTTTTATTAAAATAACGAAAAATAAAAAAAAAAGTATGAATCGTCTAGGATTAGAACCCGCGACCTTCCGTGTGCTTCCGTTCTCTGTCCCACCGCTCTGCCAATTACGCCAGCGAGCCACTTGAATCGACACGTAAGTTTCGGATATAATTACACAACACGGCGACAAAATGTTATGCCTACATATTTTATTATTTTACTACAGAGAAACACAAATCGAAAAACACAAGAATTATAATAAATAATACATTTCCTAAAACCACTAATATATTCTTTTAATGACTTATTTGCACGGTTACAGTTACAGATACATACATATACCTTTTCCACGAACATACGCCTGTTTTGGATTACTTCGACAACGAATATTTTACTGTGCAAAATAAGAAGAACGAAAGTAAATTATAAATTACATTGTTGTTTATTGGAATAATTATTAGCGCCATTTACTTTCGTACTTCTTATGTTGCACAGTAAAATATTCGTTGTCGAAGTAATCTAAAACAGGCGTATGTTCGTGGAATGACCCATACCTATCTTGAAAGATTAGCAATGAACTACATACTGTCAGTGTGCGCAGGCGCGCGGCTCATGTATAATTTTACCCTCAATCGATTCGCCGCTAAAGAAGAATATCTTCAAAAAACAATGGAAAGGAAGACTTGAAGAGGCTTATGTTCAGATGTGGACGTGAATTGCTATACAAAGAAGAAGAAGATTTAGTATTCAGAGGTGTATTTTTTTATACCTTTAATGTTGTTTTGATTTCGTAACTTTTTTTGGTCCCTTGTGTTTTCCGAGATTCTTAGTATTCGAATTTCTGTTGCCTTAGCGTCATTTTTCTTTTGGATGTATCATATTTAGTCTTATAATCGTTTTGTAAATTTTTGTCTAGTTTCCGTTCTGATGTGTTTAATTTTCCATATAATATTGTATTGTTGTAAGACATCCTTATTGGCTTTGTCTGAAACAGATACAAAAAATCTCATGATATGTGTATTTGTATCATAACTTGTCGCTGCCGATCTCGACGTGAATGGGACCCTTAAGGCCCCCAATCACGTTGAGATCTGTATCGATATATTTCGCAAGTATCAGTATCGCGATACAAATCTCATATACTCTGGGCTAATTAGCAAAATTCACGGAAAAGTTATTTACCAGCAATTTTATTGCTGGAATCGAATTATAAGATTCTATATATTAATAATGTAGGTATGCAAAGTTCGCATATAGTGTGCTACTTTTTTTATAAACAAAATGGCGCCGACAAATCGTATTTTTTTCAATTATTGCTCTATAACTCCGAAGATTTTAACTTTACAGCAAAAATACTCAAATAAAAATTCACCGCAATTAAATTCTGCATAGATATATGTTTTTCCCGATTTGCTCCGACGAAAATTTTCCTCGGAAAATGTGGGTTTTCCCAACAAAATCTCTAATTTTCAAATAAAGTTTTAGGTAAGTAATTATTAATCATCAATAATTAAATAACCCAGTGACATCAAAGCTTTCTTGGTATAGATTGTAATTCCAGAAGCCGGTGAAAATTAAACGAATATTTTAGCAACAATTCAATTGTTAATTAACAATTTACGATCGCAATAATAACCAAAATAATCATGATAATTTGATCCAACTTATAAAGATTATAAAGATGAGATGCTTATTTAATATTTTATCGACAAAATATAAATTTTGTTTTTTTGCATAATCTTTAAAATTAAAAAAAAATAGTTATAATACGCTGGTCTAATTAGTAAAGTACAAAGAAAGGTTATTTATCAGCAATTTTATTGCTGAAATCGAATATTATGATACTATATATTAATAATATAGGTATGCAAAGTCCGCAGATAGTGTGCTACTTTTTTTATTAACAAAATGGCGACCCCAAATCGTGTTTTTTTCAATTACTGGTCTATAACTCCGAAGATTTTAACTTTACACCAAAAACACTCAAATAAAAATTGAAGAAAGACTTCTGTGTAAAAGGTATATTTATTAAAACCCCAATAAAGGGCTACATTAAAAGACAGAACGTTTTCGCTCTAAAGAGAGCATCATCAGTGTTCTAAGCCTAAAATAAGTACAACCATAATTAGTGAAGACAAGAGTAAAAAAATTTAAAGGTTGACCAAGATAAAAAATTAGGTTATACTTACAAGCTCTACATGCTAAGCCACCAAAAATACATAGGTTAAAACCCTTAAAACGCCGACCAAAAGTCTTACATTGGCGTGTATTATGTTAAACCCTGGCGATGGGTGAAAATGAAAAAGATATACCTCACAGCATTATATGACTCTACCACGTGTATGTGGGTGGTTGAGTTGATTTCTCTGTCTTCACAAAGAGAAAGGTGAAAGTCAACTAATTACAGGTGACAGGTAAGAAAGCGTTTCTGACTGATGACAGCACAAGACAGACGGTCCAACATGAAGATTTGTGAACTGATATGTAGTTAGGTACACTAGCCAATAGTTTTAAAAAATTTATTTGTAGCAAAATACGATAATAACAACAAACATCATATGCTGGGACTATAAGTATTCACTATTAAACTACCAAGAATGTTATAGAAAGTGGAAGTACCGTTATTTGAAAACCAATTGTCAGTGGGGTTTAATAAGTGCATTATCAAAGATAGGCAACCAACCATACATGAGTGTATTTTAAATAAAATGAAGATCTTATTTTTTTTTTAATAGTTGAAAAATAATAATTTACCCATATGATCTAATGCATTTAGGGCAGAGAAAAAAATTGAATATTTTTTCAATACTATTAAACATAGTGAAGGCAATGTCTAGGTTGAAGTTGCCACTCTTATAAGTGTGCAGTTATTTGTCATCCAGCACGAAGATAATTAAAGTAGGTACCTAAATGAATGAAATGAGATAGGCAACAAAGGTATGGCTGATGGTAAAATTATGAGACAATGAGCTCTATATGTCTAATATTTTAATATTGATATGGAGGATAAATTAATTTAACTGAAATTTATACTATATTAAAGTTTATGGAGTATGTGAGGTTTACTCCACACTGATTAGGACTGATAGTTGTTATAAAAAGGTTTAGAAAAATATTATTTCCACCTACCTCTACCGAAAGTATACTTTTCCGGACCTGATTGTAGGGAGCAAAGTTGTACTTTTCCTCCCTAGGGAGGAAAATATTTTTCCTCCCTAGGGAGGAAAAGTAAAAGTGAGGTTACGGTATTTCATTCATGAAATATAACTTATTGACGCCCTGTACAATATCTATTTCCTATTACGTAAGTATCTATATATTTTAACGTTTATTTATAAAACACCCTGTATTTTGCAGAATCGTAAAAAACAGTAAATTGTTATTTTGATTTAACAATGTTTACATTAATAATTTGACTTATATTTGACAGTTGACAGTTATATTGTACCTCCTTGTTAGTTTCAGTTTTAATAAATTTTGTTGGTTAGTTACATAAATAAGTTAAGTAAAAATGAAAAAATTATTTGATATTTGAGGAAGGTGGAAAAACCATATGTATAACATGGGAGTAAAGTGCCTTTTCCTCCCGAGAATGAAGTTTACTGCCCGACGCGTAGCGGAGGGCAGTAATCATTCAAGGGAGGAAAAGTAACACTTTCCTCCCTTGTTATACAAATAGTTATTTTGTCCATAGATGTGTATATCTAGGACAAATCTATCAAATAAAAATTCAATCCAAATTAATTCTACATAGAGGCATGTTTTTCCCGATTTGCTCCGACGAAAATTTTCCTCGGAAAATGTGGGTTTTCCCAACAAAATCTCGAATTTTCAAATAAATTTTTTGGACAAGTAATTATTTATGAATAATTAAATAACTTGGTTGTCAAGTCCTTTGTACTTAAAGGACGTAAGTATTTGTAATGAAATAATACTCGATGTAAAATACTTTATTTTAAAGAATTATGCACATGGTTTCCATTTTCTATCGCAGTATTGAGTATGTGACAGCTGTCGTTCAGATGACAGTAGTACCAACCTACATTCATGGTTAAGGGAGTTTTACACGAACATAACACCTCCTCCCTTGACCATGAATTACAAAAGTTAACTAGAAGTAAAAGTACTTACAAATTCAGTCTGGTAACAGGTTTCCTTACTCTAGTGGAACGCCTTAAAATGGGTTCCTCAGTTTCAGTTTGAGCCCCAGGTACACTATTCGAACTTTCCATATTGTTTGAAATTTCGGATTCATCAGTAATCACTTCGGTAGGTGGTGGTGAGACACTGTGCTCTGGAATTGATGCCTCCCTCGGAATCAAATTGTGAGTAATGGTATCCGGAATGTAACATGTTGGATTATTTTGAGATGGAGTATATTCCCCAATTTGCCGTATTTGGTCTACATGACGTTTCCATGTTCTACCATCATCTAACTGAATTAAATAATGCAATAACCCTAATCTGAGTACAATAATGCCAAATTGCCATTTAGAATGAAAATAATCCCTCACGGAAACCCTAGTTCCTATATCAAAGTTTCTTAGACTCATATCAGTATAGGTAACTCTATCACTACATGAAGGTTTAAGTAAATCTAATCTATTCCTTATTTGTCTTCCTAACATAAGTTCTGAGGGACTTTTACCTGTAACTGTATGTGGGCTTCTGCGGTATTGCATAAGTAGCTTACATAATTCAAACTCCCTGTCATTTCCCTCACTTCGCATAGCCCTTAAACATTTTTTCAGTATTTGGACATATCTCTCTCCCTGTCCATTAGTTGCAGGATGGTAGGGTGCAGTAAATTTTTGTGTAATTCCATTATCTTTCATAAAAGTTCTAAACTCATGAGAGTCAAATTGTCTACCATTGTCTGTAACAAAAACTTTAGGAATACCAAAAGTTGTAAAAATTTTTCGGCAAATTTCAATAGTAGTTTTTGTAGTAGTATTTTTTGTAAAATGAATTTCAGGCCATTTACTGAAGGAATCTACCAATATAAAATAATAACCTCCATTGAAAGGTCCAGCGTAATCAGCATGCACTCGTTCAAAACAAAATTTTGGTGGCTCCCATATATGAGAATTATCTTTAATTGGGTTGTTCTTGTGCTTATTGCACTCTAAACAATTTTTACAAATTGACTCAATATCCTGGTCTATGTGAGGCCACCAGCAATAACTACGAGCTAAAGATTTCATTCTAACTATTCCAAAATGTGCAGTATGTAATTCTGTCAAAATTTTATTTCTCAATTTAGTAGGTATAACTACTCTTTGTCCTCTCATAATAACATCAGATTGTAATGAAAATTCAGCTTGATTTATATTGAAGCTAAATCGTTTATCAACAGGTTTTCCTGTTTTTAACCCAACAAGTAATTTTTTTAAGGTATGATCATTTTTTGTATGAAAAGCTAGATCTCTAATATTTGTAGGCAAAGTTTCAATTTGATTTATTTCAAAAATATCTGGCTCATCATGTGTGAAATTTTGTTCTGATTTTATAGGTAGACGTGAAAGTGCGTCAGCATTGAGATGAGAATCTGTATTTTTGTAACGAATGTCATAATTCAAACCTTGTAAGAAAATTGCATAATGTTGCATTCTTGTTGCACTTAAAACTGGTAGGCTTTTATCAGGTGCAAAAATTTGAACTAACGGTTTATGATCAGTGAGCAAAGTAAATTTCCTAGCACATAAATAATTGTAAAATTTTTTTACTCCAAAAATTATGCTGTAAGCTTCTTTGTCTATTTGTGAGTACCTTTGCTGTGTAGTAGTAAGAGTTTGAGAAGCAAACTGTAAGGGTCTCTCTGTACCATCTGAAAAGATATGTGAAAGTACTGCACCTACCCCATAGGGTGATGCATCAGTTGCTAGGACTAATGGTAAATTTGGGTCATAGTGACATAAAACATTTCTAGAACAAATGAGTTTTTTTTGCTTTGTCAAACGCAGTTTGACAAGTATTCGACCATTTAAAATTGACATTCTTTTTAAGTAAATTATTTAATGGTTGTAAAATTGTAGAAGTATCTTTTAAAAAACGTCTGTAATAATTAATTAGGCCACAGAAACTCCGAACTTGAGTTCTGTTTGTAGGTATTGGAGCATTTGCAATTGCAGTTACCTTATCTGCACTAGTAGACACACCCGTTTTACTCATCTTATATCCACAGTAGTCAATCTCGTCTTTGAAAAATTCGCTTTTATCCAAATTTATATGTAAATTATGTTCAGATAATTTCTTTAAAACTTGTTCAAGTCTTTGTAAATGTAAGGTATTATTTGGAGAGCTACTATGATTATTTACTGTATTATTATCATTAAATTTACTAGTGTTTGTATTTTTATGAAAACTTTTTGCTTTCGCATTTAAAACATTTATACTAGCCTGATTGTAATTATTGTTGTGAGAAAATTGATTACTATCCTTTTCTGAAGTTTCCATGCTTGCTGCAATTTCTACGGCTCGGTCCAAGTCCAATCCCTTTGTTTCTAATAGTCTGGCTTGAATCCTCTTTGACTGTAAACCAAAAACAAACTGATTTCGTATAGCACTTTTTAAATATGTGGAAAAGTTGCAGTTTATGGCAAGTTTCTGTAGAGAATGTAGGTATTCTTGTATACTTTCGCCTTCTGCTTGTCTTTTTGATTGAAACCTAAATATTTCAGCAATTTCAAGTGGTGCAGGGTTGTAAAAATTATCCATTAACTTAACTGTATCTTCATATGACTTGTCTTCAGGGACCTCTGGAGCTAGTTTATCGCACAGTGTATCGTATGCTTCCGACCCCATGTAATGTAGTAAATAGGGCAATTTCATTTCCTCTGGAATTTTAAAAACTTTGTATGCTCCTTCCAGCCGTTTTACCCACCTGGACCATTTTGTAGCTGTCTGGTTAAAAGGTTCAACGGAAAACTGGAATGTAGAAACTTGTGTAGACATTACTGGAGCTGTAGCAGGTGCAACTATCGCAGTTGTAGTCGAGGAACTCGTGTTTGTACCGGCTGTAGTTGATGTAGTGTCTGTAATATTTGTATCCATTATCCTCGTCGCCAAATGTCAAGTCCTTTGTACTTAAAGGACGTAAGTATTTGTAATGAAATAATACTCGATGTAAAATACTTTATTTTAAAGAATTATGCACATGGTTTCCATTTTCTATCGCAGTATTGAGTATGTGACAGCTGTCGTTCAGATGACAGTAGTACCAACCTACATTCATGGTTAAGGGAGTTTTACACGAACATAACATTGGTGAAATAAAAGCTTTCTTGGTATAGATTATAAATTCAGAAGCCGGTGAAAATGAACCGAATATTTTAGCAACAATTCAATTGTTAATTAACAGTTTACAGGGATATGTTTTTCACGATTTGCTCCGACGAAAATTTTCCTCGGAAAATGCGGGTTTTCCTAACAAAAACTCTAATTTTCAAATAAAGTTTTAGGTAAGTAATTATTAATCAATAATTAAATAACTTAGTGACATCAAAGCTTTCTTGGTATAGATTGTAATTCCAGAAGCCGGTGAAAATTAAACGAATATTTTAGCAACAATTCAATTGTTAATTAACAATTTACAGTCGCAATAACAACCAAAATAATCATGAGACATTGATCAAACTTAGAAAGGTTATAAATATGTGATGCCTATTTAATATTTTGTCGACAAAATATAAATTTTTCATTTTTTGCATAATCTTTAAATGTTTAAAAAAAATAATTATAAACAAATTTACATTTCTCAGAAATTGTTTATTATATTATAATTTTAAAAATACTTAAAATGCGTATTGCAAAGGTATTGAAAATGAATGCTTTAAAAAAATTTTCCAATTATTTGCAAAAAAGTTATGAAACAGGGAAGTAAACATACGATTACTCCGTTTTTTATAAAATGTTTTAATTGTTTAAAAGCTTAAAAGTGAGTTTATGGTGCAAACTAATTACATACTCTCAAAAAATATCAAACATTAGTTCAATAGTTATATTTTAATCAAAGATTAAAAATGTTTTTTTTTTGTAATTTTTAGCGCGAAGGTAGGCTTGATACAGAGCCGGAGATGTTCACTCGAAGCGACTGACACGCTTTAAACTCGCGCGAGTTGTGTATGTGGACAGGTATAATACATAATACATAGCTACGGTACTGTATTAGTCTACTTTCGCGTGTGTAAATTACAAAATAAAATATTTATAATCTTTAATTAAAATATAACCATTAAACTAATAATCGATATTTTTTGTAAGTTATTATCTTGTACTTTAAACTCACTTTTACGCTTTTAAAGAATTAAAACAAAAATTATAAACAACGTAATAATCGTATGTTTACTTTGCTGTTTCATAACTTTTTTGCAAATGGTTGGAAAAAAGTTTTAAAGCATTCATTTTCAAGATCTTTGAAATACGCATTTTACCTATTTTTTAAAATTAGAATATAATAAAAACTTTCTGAGAAACGTTAATTTGTTTATAACTATTTTTTTAAGATTTAAAGATTATTCAAAAAAATTAAATATTTATATTTTGTCGACAAAATATTAAATAGGCATCTCATCTTTATAAGATTTCAAAATTTGATCAGTGTATCATAATTATTTTGGTTATTATTGCGACCGTAAATTATTAATTAACAATTGAATTGTTGCTAAAATATTCGTTTAATTTTCACCTGCTTTTAGAACTGTAATCTAAACCAAGAAAGCTTTTATGTCACCGAGTTATTTAATTATTGGTAGATAATTACTTATCTAAAACTTTATTTGAAATTTAAAGATTTTGTTGGGAAAACCCGCATTTTCCGAGGAAAATTTTCATCGGAGCAGATCGGGAAAAACATGTCTTTATGCAGAATTTAATTTCGGTGAATTTTATTAGGGTGTTTTTGGTGTAAAGTTAAAATGTTCGGAGTTATGGAGCAAAAATTGAAAAAAACTCGATTTGGGGGCGCCATTTTGTTAATAAAAAAAGTAGCACACTATCTGCGGACTTTGCATACCTATATTATTAATATATATAATCATAAGCTTCGATTCCAGCAATAAAATTGCTGGTAAATAACTTTTCCCAAAAATGACCTATTCTCCGATAATCAGCCCAGACGAATAGTGCATTTGGTTGTCTAAATATCGCTGTATCAGTATCACAACTCTCTATCTTCGCCGCCTACAACTCTATCACCGTCTGCATCACTGTTGTGAAACAGATACAAATCTCATGATACATTTATCGCAACTTGACTGTGGGCCTTTAAGAGCAGTTAAAAGATCGCTTTTGAAGATGTATACTATAATATACAGCTTTTATTTTTTGACAATAATTATTGCAGTATTATTTAAAGTAATCTACTTGCTTTAATACTGTTTATTTATATAACATTTAATTTTACCAAAGTAACGTGATTATTTAAGTACCCAACCATAAAAATATTTTGTTTGTTCTATTTTAAAAAAATAGCTAACATTGTTGGTAAAATAATTCCCTTATTTTGGAATTGGCAAGTAAATAATATACAAATGCAAATTTTTACGCATTAGATTTAATTTTTTTTGGCTTGTGACCACTGCGTTTTTTTTATTTCGGTAATTACTCACGAGTCAAATTAGAGAATATAAAAATACCCAAATTGATCCTCTAATTGACAGTTTCCCTTTGACACAAACATTGGCCTTGAGTAAAGATTTTTTAATTTAACTCTAAGTGTAATATAATTTGGCACTCATTTGTAAATATGTACATACTCGTAGTTGTTTTCTAAGTTAATTTTTTAGGAGATAAATTTACTCATACAACTGCTGTACATATGTAGTTGATGCATCTTGATAAATCTGCTTTCACTTGATTCGTAAGAGCTTTAGGAAACTTTGTGAACTATAGTGATGATGGTGAAATGAAAATTGCATTATTGAACGAAGAAAATAATTTATTCTCCAAAATACATTTCTAAGTGATGAAAAATGATAAAGTAATTTGGAAATAATTGGCGGAAATGAGTTCAATATGACGGCAATGGTCTCCGAGGCAATGTTGCCCAGGATTAGTGATGTAAAATTTCCGGGAAGATTCGAGCGCCGGAAAGTTTTCGGAAACTTTCCGGAAATATTAGAAACTTTCGGACACTTATGGAAATATTGCATTTTTATTAAAATTATTATATAAATCAGTAGTTAGCTTTACTTATTGTTGTGGTATTACTACTACAGAAAAAATCTGTTAAAAATTAAATACCCAAAAATACTTTTAAAACTTATTTAACTTAATAAAAAAAAGTACTCTGAATATTTGTTATTAGTCATTATAATTAGAACTAATAATAGTTATTTATGATATAAGTGTTAAAAGTACACGTTTAAGGCACGCATGTGAAAGTTTGCAGAATGAGCGATAGCGAGTTCTGCAATTCACATGAGTGCCTTAAAAATGTACTTTTTAACACGCATATCATACAATATTTTTTCTACAAACGTAATTACAGGACAATATCTTCAAAAACTTTTACTTGAACGTGACTGACATTCCATTTTTATATTTTTTTGACATAACATCAAAATTGTCTATACGGTCAATACGAACTGCAGTGCCTTAATAGTATATTAAGTATGGAGAACGGTAAGGGTTTTATACCGATCGAAGACAATTGTTTTGAGGAGGAGCGGAGCGACGACTCCAATTATTGTCTGAGATCGGTTACCCTTAACGTTCGACATGCTTATAACGTTTTTTGCACGGTTGATACCATTATAAATTATAAAATAAACATTTTCGTCAGATTGACTAGTTTCATTCATTTTATTAAGATAGATACTTTGGTTGTTAGGTAGTAACTAGGGTGCATAACAACAATGGAGAATTGAGTTTTTATTTAGTTGTCAATAATTTTAAGTACAATTTTGATTATTATAAATTAAAATATGAGCGAAAGTGAATTTGAAGAAATTGAACGGGTTTGGGAAGAAGGGTGTTCCGCAATTATTCCCGAAAAATCCAAAATCCGTTATCAAAATACCTACCAAAGTTTTAAAAAATTGTGCGAAGGCAAGAATTTAAGAATCGAAGAAAAGACTCTATTGGCATATTTCGTTCAAAGACATATGCAGTTGAAAGCTCCTGGAAGCCTCTGGGCAGAATATTCAATGATTAAATCCACCGTTTTTCTTTATGATGGCATTGATATTTTCAAGTTTTTAACTTTGATCGCGTATTTGAAGAGAAAAAATGTTGGCTATAGGCCTAAGAAGTTTAAATATTAATAAATAATTCGTTAGTTTTCTTTATTCTTTCAAAAAATAAATAAAATTAAGAGATTTGTTAACTCGACGGTAAGTGAATTACTTACCGTCGAGTTGGAGTACTTACCGTCGAGTTGGATTACTTACCGTCGAGTTGCTAGTAAAAGTCACCTACTGACGTAAAATCTGTCACGGTAAACAGTCAAAAATGATCAATCGTGCAAAAAAATATTTTAAAGCACTAGTGCCTTACACGGTAGTAGAAAAAGTTATTTTATTTAAAAAAATATTAAGATAAAAAAGATAACCTACAATAAACAAACCAAAATTGATTATAATATATGAGCTTACTTCAGGTAATCTGTATTCATATATGGTATTAAAGAAGGAACTTTTTTCTTAACTAATAATAACAAAAAACACTACAAAATTCTTAGGAATTATAACTATAAAATATATAAATAAGTAAGAGTCTATTTTTGTGCGTCAGAGAAATTTTCTTCACAGGCTGGACTCTGTATTAAAAAGATAAGGAAGAGTCTCTCTCCGTCTGGCTTAATCTTTCATTTTCTGATATGGATTTAGAGCCTTGCCCTGGTTTCAACAGATGAGTTATAGCAAGACTCTCATCACATACCATTTTTTCATGTTTACGATTATTTAGGAGTTTTTCATTATGAGCTATTATACATTAATTTCCCTGCTCTATCAATAGTCTATCAATTTCTCCTTCTATTATGTATGAAAGAGTATGTGCTATAACTACGCTCTGTTTTAGCGTAGGAAGCTGGTAACCCCAGTATTGTAATTGCCAAATCTTTTAAAGAAGTTTTGGTGCACATTCCTTGTCACCACCTTATACAATCTACTGATCGTGCTAAAATAAAATCCATTTACCAAAGGTCTGGCTTTGCACAGAACTTTGTTAGTTCTGTAAAAATGTTTTTTTTTGTCAATAAACTTGGGATGATTGGTTAATCTTGTCTATACACTGCGTAGCTAATATATGCTCTTCATCAGTGAGGCTTTGTCCTGTTAAAGAAGAATCAAGTAAGTTTGCAGCATAGTGCACAGGCTTCATTGCCATTTTTTTCTTTTTTCTAATTTAGATAAGCATTCCTTTTCCTCGACTTAAGTATCCTTAAATGCCTCGACAACCTGGGATATTTTAAACATATTGCCTTCCAATAAAGTGCATAATCCATTTTACAATTGGTGTTAGCACAACTGCTACTTTTTGCAACTTTATCCAAAATATTTCATCATCCAGACAGTTCTGTTTAAAATTCCGTGAAAATTTTAAATTTTCTCCTTCTATGACCATACGCATCGGTAAAGCACTTTTAGATGCAATAATGTTATTTATACAATTAAGGTCTGAACTCCATCTAGTTTTTACAGGAAGTTTTAATGATATAACTTTATTTTAGTTTTGAATGTTTTCTTTTTATTTATTATTTCTCTTTTGAAATATTCCCATGCATTATACCTATACTACAACATATACTACAATCACAATAAAGATATACTAGAAATAAACAAACAAAGACACATCGAATGTTTGAGGAGGACTCCCAAATCATGATTTACAATGTATTGTTGTGATCTTACTTTTGAAATCTAATGATGTTCTCAGATGTAATTTATCTTAATTAATTAATCAATAATTATCTCATTAATCAAACAGATCAAATACCAATATAGTGTCCGTCTCAGGGCTAAATTATAATATCAATTACTTACTTTCGTGGCTTCAAAGTATTTCTCAGTGGATTCCTAATCGGGATAGATAAAAGAGAGTAAAATAATACACACATACGGATTTCAACTAGAAATTATAAAAATCGTTTATTTTATCTAAATGGCAATAACTGCTTAATATTTCTTATATCTTATCTTTCTATCTTTATTTAATACAACAGTTACAAAAATGGGAATCTTATTTCTTTTTGTCTCCAAATTTATTTTATTTATAATGAACTATTATGATTTATCAGTAACAAATTTATTTAGGTTTGATGAAATTTTTTTAATAGTGATTGTGTGGCTCAATTTTCAATGTGGTATTTAATACACAAACCATACATTCATGCCATAACAAAATAGACTGACCTTTACTGATAATTTGACAATGTCTTCACACAAAACACGTTTCCTATTGGCTTGGGTTGCGATCCAACGACTCGTCCAACTATTCCAGTAATGCCTCTGCTCCTTTGAAAACTACGCCTCGTACAGCACTCGTTCCTGCCTTCTCCTGATGCCGTGTTGCACCTTTTTTTTAACACTTCAACAAAACCGGGATACTCTAGACTCAAGGAGTTATATACTATCTAGACTCAGCCTATCACTCGTTCCACGATATCTTACTTTTTATTTTTCAAAACAAAACCAACCAACCCGGCGTTTCACTTTTTTGTACACTCTTCTCGAAAACTGGACTTCGCCTCCTCGATCGCTCAAAATACACTGACTCTCATTGCTCACTCATTCTCCTCCTTCGAAATACCCCTTCCAGCATTCAAAAATCAACCAATCCAAAGCCACTTTCAATTATCCGTATTTACCAACACAAACTTTCCTTTTTCTAAATATCTTAATGGATTTCAAGAAAAAATAATATTCCCCATTTCAATTTTACTTTCCACATTAACCCTCTTTACAAATTTAATAACCTATTATCTTATTTGCTAGAATATGAATTATCGGTGGTTATTCACACCTTTCCACGAACACTTCCTTTTTAAACATCACTCTAATTGTTTACTTGAGTCGTATTGTTCCTGGGGTTCGTAAACACTTCTCCGAAACACTTTCTCAAAAACTACCTATACATAATTTGTTTTATACAGGGTTATCCAAATTTACATGCCCGCGGTCGAGAAAAACGAAAACCTTTATTTTAATTTGAATTTTAAATATAACTATAGACTTTTATTTCTTATGTCAAATAGGAATATAACAGTATATACACTGCAAATCCCAAATCATGATTTGCAAAGTTTATACATTGTAAATCATGATTCGAGAGTACTCCTCGTAACATTTAACGTGTCTTGGTTTGTTTATTTCTGGTTTATCTTGGTTCCTTTATTGTGATTTTAGTGTAGCTTTAGGTATTTTTAGTATAAAAATAATGAAGGTAATGTTCAAAACAATGTTCGTTTTGTACTTGGCAGTGGTATAGGTACGCCGGCCGTGTTATTTAAATAGCGCTACTTCCATGTAAATTCAAATTACGTCACTGACTCTTATGTCCAAAAAGCTCTTGGAAATATTCTCAAAAGTTTTTGGAAATATTATGGAAAGTTCTCGGAAATATTCTCGAAAATTTTCCGTTGGAAGTTTCCGGGAGGCATATTTACAGATGCTCCTATACTATGTCACCAGTGTGCTGAAATCGGTTAGCCTTTGAAATACACTATTACGCTACAAACCCTCATTGATTTTACTCTGGGCTAATTAGCAAAATACAAGGAAAAGTTATTTACCAGGGAATCGAATCTTATTATTGTATGTATTAATAATATAGATATGCAAAGTCCGCAGATAGTGTGCTACTGTTTTTATAAACAAAATGGCACCCAAAATCGTGTTTTTTTCAATTTTTGCTCTATAGATTTTAACTTTAGACCAAAAACACCCAAATAAAAATTCACCGCAATTAAATTCTGCATAGAGACGTGTTTTTTTCGATTTACTTCGACGAAAACTTTCCCCGGAAAAAGCGGGTTTTTCCAACAAAATCTTTAATTTTCAACTAAACTTTTAGATAAGTAGTTGTTAATCAATAATTAAATAACTTGGCAACGTAAAAGCCCTTTCCGTATGTATCCTAATTCCAGAAGTCTATGGAAATTGAATGAACAGTTTAGCAACAATTAAAATGTTAATTAAAAATTTACGGTCGCTGTAATAACGACAATAATTACGATGCATAAGAATAACTATGATTTTGTCATAAAACGACACTATACCTATCTAATGTACTATACAGAATTGAGATTGGACTATTTAAGCGGCCTCAGGAATATTTTAAAATTATAAACAATTTTTTGGTTTATAAACAAATAGAATATCTCGGGAAATATTAAACTAAATTTAATTGTGAAAACGGTACTCGAAAGACAGCGGCAGGACGCTTGTTATAAAAGAAAAAACGTTTAAATATGACGAGTGGTTCCTGAGATACAACCGGTCGAAGTTGACCGGAATTTACGGTAAAGATATAAACAATAGGATCATAATTTTCAAACCATCACCTTTTTATTTTTGTCCTCTTTCTCCACACCAATTTTCATATCTTTAAAATCCTCATAACATATATTATTATAATAAAAACTATCGATAATACGTGTGAAAATTGCCAAAAATAGCAAAATTCCAATCAAAAATTAGGTTGGAGAAAATGTAACCCTCAAAGTTCAAAATCGGTATACGTTAACAAAATGCATTTTCTCGGCTTCCCATGGAGCAATTTCCTTCATTCTTTTTTTGTTCCCTAATAACTCGAGTAGAGCCATCGAACTAACGCATTATTAAATGTCAAACTTGCTTTTGTTTTGTTAGAATAGATTAATTTATTTATAAGAACAGAAAATTACATATTTTTCCAGTTGTAGGCTTTTTTTTAGATAAACTTACTACAAGTGTACCTTTTAAAGTTAAAAACATAAATATTCTCATTTGAAAGCTGTATAAATATTTAAACAATTTTTATTTATACAAATTAAAATATTATGTTATAATAAATAAATTAATTTATTATAACAAAACAAAAGCAAGTTTTACATTTAATAATGCGTTAGTTCGATGGCTCTACTCGAGTTACTTAGGAACAAAAAAAGAATGAAGGAAATTGCTCCATGGGAAGCCGAGAAAACGATTTTTTTTAACGTATACCGATTTTGAACTTTGAGGGTTACATTTTCTCCAACCTAATTTTTGATTGGAATTTTGCTATTTTTGGCAATTTTCACACGTATTATCGATAGTTTTTATTATAATAATATATGTTATGAGGATTTTAAAGATATGAAAATTGGTGTGGAGAAAGAGGATAAAAATAAAAAGGTGATGGTTTGAAAATTATGATCCTATTGTTTATATCTTTTCCGTAAATTCCGGTCAACTTCGACCGGTTGTATCTCAGGAACCACTCGTCATAATTAAACGTTTTTTCTTTTATAAGAAGCGTCCTGCCGCTGTCTTTCGAATACCGTTTTCACAATTAAATTTAGTTTAATATTTCCCGAGATATTCTATTTGTTTATAAACCAAAAAATTGTTTATAATTTTAAAATATTCCTGAGGCCGCTTAAATAGTCCAATCTCAATTCTGTATAGCACATTAGATAGGTAGTGTCTTTTTATGACAAAATCATAGTTTTTTTTCTGATTTTGGCTTTGGTTTAGAACTAGAACCTTTAGCCACGTAATTGTATAACTTATCACTAAGTCAGGGGAGTAATGTGTAGTGTGTGTGTTGAGTAAGTGTCTTGTTACTTTGCAAAGTCGACGTCATTGTCTTTGCAAAGAGACGCTAATTGTTTCCGAACGTCTGCGGTCCCTCAAAATCATAGTTATTCTTATGCATCGTAATTATTGTCGTTATTATAGCGACCGTAAATTTTTAATTAACATTTTAATTGTTGCTAAACTGTTCATTCAATTTCCATAGACTTCTGGAATTATAATACATACGGAAAGGGCTTTTACGTTACCAAGTTATTTAATTATTGATTAACAACTACTTATCTAAAAGTTTAGTTGAAAATTAAAGATTTTGTTGGAAAAACCCGCTTTTTCCGGGGAAAGTTTTCGTCGGAGTAAATCGGAAAAAACACGTGTCTATGCAGAATTTAATTGCGGTGAATTTTTATTTGGGTGTTTTTGGTCTAAAGTTAAAATCTTTGGAGTTATAGAGCAAAAATTGAAAAAACACGATTTTCGGGCGCCATTTTGTTTATAAAAAAAGTAGCACACTATCTGCGGACTTTGCATATCTAAATTATTAATATATACAATCATAAGATTAGATTCCAGCAATGAAATTGCTGGTAAATAACTTTTCCCAAAAATGGCCTATTCTCAGATAATCAGCCCAGACTATTTAGGCACCTATGAAATTATAAGATATATATTAAATTATAGGTCTGGATCCCGCGTATGAAAAAAAAGTTGATTAATAGCAAGCTGAAAATTTGTTAATAGCTTAAGGTTGTCTAGTCGGACAAACTTTGATATATGGGAACACTGGAATAGGGAAAGTTTTAATTGTGGAACAGGTTAAAAATGTGGAACGGTCAGACCATGATAACGGCACATGTATTTTGTCAAAAAGAACAGACTTAAACTCTCCGAACAGAGATTAAACTCTCATGCAAAAATCAGACTGCTATTTATCACCAAATGGGCGTTTTAATGAGTGGAACATGTAGAATATGTCAAATGACAGGAATTATGACAGGTGATAAATAGCAGCTGATTTTTGCATGGGAGTTTAATCTCTGTTCGGAGAGTTTAAGTCTGTTCTGTCGGACAAAATAAATGTGCCGTTTTCGTGGTCTGACCGTTCCAAATTTTTAACTTGTTCCACAATTAAAACTGCCCCTGTTACAGTGTTCCCATATATCAAAGTTTATCCGACTAGACACCCTTAAGCTATTAACAAATTTTCAGCTTGCTATTAATCAACTTTTTTTTCATACGCGGGATCCAGACCTATTTTGGTGCCTAAATTTTTATTGCAATTAATATTATTGTAAGTATTGTATATTTCAATTTATTGTATTCAAATAGAAATGTCAAAACTGCAATAAACCTAGCATACTAAATGTGTTTTTGACCCTAACCCGAGAAACAAATAAAACGAAAATTAAAAAAAACGCCAATGAATAAAAAACAAATAATAGTATATTATGCAACGAGCATTTAATGACGGGCATTATGAAGCGAGTATGAGGGATACGAAACGAGCCGCTTAGCGGCGAGTTTCGTATAGAGTACGAGCTTCATAATGATAGTTAAATGCAAGTTGTATACACACGATTTTTTCTATGATCATTCACAACAAAAAATATATTCAAATTTATTAATTTTGTAACGCAAATAAATTAAGTAGCTTGTCAGTTTATTTACATATTGAGAACTGTCAAAGCATATGTATTTGACTCGCCATTGGTCACTGCGCGTGTGCCACCTTCATCGCGAATGCCATATCGCGATTCTATTGGTTAAAAATCTGTATCGTAATGAAAATCTGTATCATAATGAAGTTCATTATGATACAGGTAGTGAAATCGTAATTGATATATTATAGTATGAGAATAGAAAAATATTTTTTATTTTTATTTATTTATAAGTACAGATATAATTACTCGTATACTGTGCGTCCATGAAGTAACGCATAAATTCAGTATTAACTAAATAAACAACATTATTAGAAATTACCGAAACAGGTCGATTTTTGATTTTAATTTATGATTTTTTGGGATAATATATATCATACTAGTGACGTCATCCGTCTGGACGTGATGACGTAATCGATGATTTTTTCAATAAGAATAGGGATCGTGTGATAGCTCATTTTAAAGGCAATTTACTTCTCTATCCAGTAATATAAACATTAACATGATTATTTATACAGGGTGTCAATTATTTCTACACGTGTAGTGTGGTCGAAATAGCATTTTGACTGTGTGTGTATTTCTATCCCGAATACAATGCAAGAAGCTGCAAATCAGTAGGTCCTGTGTTTAAAACTTGATTTATTTTTTCCTAAATGCCCTGGCCAAATCATATAACGCTGGCTCACAACACAAAGACATTTGTTTTTTTTTTTTCGTAACGCCACTGAGGTAAAATAAATAGTCATCTCACAAGTACTTAAATTAAGGGGTAACATACCTTCCGAAGTGCTGGCACTCTTGCAAGCTATAATTATAAAACATGCCTCGAGGTAACACCTTGCTTTTGTATACAATTATTTCGATAAAATAAACAAGTTAAATGGCAACAGATAGCGTGTTGGGTGTTGGGGCTCTCGTTATTTACAACACTTTTCAGAAAATAAACCTCCCATTGTGGAACCAGAAACCTGTTTGTTGTTTAATTTCTTTGTAGATGGAAGATGTACAATTTAATTTGCAAGCAGCAAAAAGAGTGGTTTGTTAAGGCCTTGTTCATATAGGGCGGTTTGCCAACGTCGACGTCGCGGTTTACCTGTTTTCCCCTGTTTATCTTGGTGACTTCAAAGGCAGCATTAGGGTGAAATCAAGTAAGGCCTTGTTCATATAGGGCGGTTTGTCAACGTAAACGTCGCGATTAACCTGTTTTATCCCTATTTTCCTTGGTATTAGGGTGAAACTTCTAAGGCGGCATTAGGGTGAGATCAAGTAAAACAGGTAAACCGCGCAGTTGACGTTGGCAAACCGCCTGCATATAAACAAGCCGAGAAACAGGGGGAAAACAGGTAAATTGCGGCGTCGACGTTATCAAACCGCCTGCATATAAACAAGCGGTAAGGGCTTCTTTATATGCAACATTGTTTATTTGCCAACGTTGACGTCGCGGTTTACCTGTTTTCTCCCTGTTTTACTTGGTATTAGGGTGAAACTTCAAAGGCGGCATTAGGGTGAGATCAAGGGGCTGTTCAAGTATTACGTAACGCAGGCTGGGGGGAGGGGGGTCAAAAATCTTCAAAAATTTCGTTACGTAATACTTAACGCCCCATTACGGTGCATTACATAGGGGGAGAGGGTCAAAAATCTTCAAAAATCGCGTTACGTAATACTTGAACGCCCCCCAAGTAAAACAGGTAAACCGCGAAGTCGACGTTGGCAAACCGCCTGCATATAAACAAGCCCTAAGGTACGTATACGTATCCATTATGTTGGCGCTCCGTGCTCCGTGTAGCTGCTCCACATAGTGGATACGTTGGTGCTCCCGGCGCGGCGCGGCGCTCACCCTCGGCGATCCAATCGGTGGCGGTTTATATGTATAGTAACATGTCGTATCCATTGGATCAGTTACACGGTGCACGGAGCACCAACGTAATGGATACGTGCCTTTACTCTACGCTGCATTGAAGTTCTTAAGAGGACAGGGGCAAAATGTCACCTGTCAAAATTTTCACTGTGTTTTAAAGGTATTCATTTTTTTCGAATCCTGATAAAACTAATAAGTATTTAAAAAAAAATTTAAACGCAGACTGAAAGATTACGTTATAACCGAGGGCAGAAAGTCCCTTAGAATAAATAAAAAGTTTCTTTTGAATGAAATATTTTCAATTAAAAATCACATTAAATTTTCTCTTTTATTTTCACCCATTTTAGATGTTTTCAGGGACTTTCGGCCCTCAGTAATAATGTAGTCTTTCATCCCGCGTTTAAATTTTTTTAAAATCTTTATTAGTTTTCTCAGGATTCGAAAAAAATGAATACACTTAAAACACGTTGAAAATTTTGACAGGCGACATTTTGCGCCTATACCCTTAAAATAAATATTAAAAAAATATCTGTGGTTCGAGACTTTTTTCGCAAAGTATCGCATGTAAAAAATAAGCTAGTTTATGAAGGACATTTAAGATTTAATTGCACAGAAAATAATAAACAAATATATAACATAGAAAAACTTGGCAACACCATCAGAAAATGTGAACCCCCACATACCAAAAGGATAATACCGCAATGCACAAGATGCCAGTCATTTGGACATACTAAAACCTACTGCCGAAAATCCTTTAGATGCGTAAAATTTGAAGAACTGCGGTAAGCTCTCTTAAGGTCGCGGCATATTAGGGAGTTTTTGTACACACAAATACGTAAACGTAACGTATCTTTTTGACATATACGCTTGCGCAGTAATGGTTGAACTCCCGTATCTCGATACGTATTACCTAAAGTAACGCTCTGATACGTACGTGAGAACGCATCCCTATCGAGACGAAAGTCACTGAATGCACACGAGGATCTTGCCAGATTACCTACCAAATGAACATTTCATCAGCGCACTACCCGTGTATAGACCATTCCAGGGTGACGTCATTTGACAACGACTGGTGGGCAAAATATTGTAAAGAAACTAGGTTAAGTGTAGAAAACCATTGTTTAATTTAAGAATATTACTAAAATACCAGCGTTTTGTTCAGTTTGAAAGTGTTCCAGTAAAGGTAAAAGAGATCAAGTAAGTTTTTTTTATAATACCAGCCGCATTTAAAGACCGAAATGTTTTAAATCACTATAATCACAATACACTGTAAACAGAACGACGATATGGGCCAAGAAAACTGATTTTCTGATTATACCGGGTTTTTGCATCCCCTACGAGGGTGTCCTATATCCAATATTTGAAATTTTTGTAGTGAAAACCACAGATTTTTTATAATAAAACGAGAAAATAGCAAAAATAACACCAAAAACACAATTTTTGCCCTCCAGCAACGGTGTCGAAAGTCACGTGACCTGGAATGGTCAATAAACATTTTAAGGTTATATTGGTTATTGGTTAAAAGTCTATTTGAGTAAAATTATTCTGTTTGTAATTGGAAATTGGAACTTCATAATAGATTTAAAATTTTATTGTTTTTAAGTTTTCTATTAATAAAGCAAAACAAACAAATCTTGTATTAGCTTTAAGAAATACAGTGATCACCACAATTAATAACTAGATAAACAAATGACCTAGTTTCAGTAAAATTTGCAAATAAATATTACCAAACTATTTACATTATACTGGAATTCTGATGTAGTATATAGGTATAATAGGTACAATTCTGATGTAGTATATAGGTACAATATACTACATATAGGTATATAGGTACAATAATTTACAACTAAAAAGTAGGTATAAACAAAAATAAAAAAAATTTAACCTAAGGAAAAATAATATTTTTAAATTTAAATAGAAGCAATTAAAACCATACAATTTCATCATTCATTTATCTTTTTTTACATTTGTATATTAATTGTATATTGTGTTAACATTGTTTTATTTTTTTAATGTCAACGGAATTTAAAAATGACTTTACGATTTGCTTTACGTTACGTTAAGGCAGTTACAAAAACTACCCATTTTAACATTAATCCTCTACGACACGTTAGTTGCTTTACGTATACGGAGATGCGTTACGTTACGTAGCAACAAAAACTCCCTATTATCATGGTCGTAGCGTTTCCAGCACGTAACGTAGTCTTGGAAAAACCTGATTTTACAAAGAGGTGTCTGATACGATACGTTCCAGACAGTGTGAATTGTTAATATTTAAAACCATTAAAATCAATATTTTTCGGAAACTAAACGCTACGTGCTGGAATCGCTACCTGCATGATAATATGCTGCGACCTTTAATGAGATAAAATTTGTCATGTTAGCAAATTATTTAAAAATAATGTGCAAAGGACGCTTAAGACGGTTTCATAACTTATAACTTACAATATGCAATCTATCAAACTATCTTTTTGATCTCCCGTGGAGCCTGGGCTAACTGAAACCCATACATCAGATGATAAATACATGTTGTCATTGCCAAATAATATGCTTTAGGTGTTCTTTTAAAAAAGTAAAAGTAGAAGATGAACTAACTAACCCAATTGAAGCTGGCAATGGGATAGACAGGGACATGGGGGATTTCGCCAGTCCTTTATTGTTCAACCTGATTATGGATGAAATAATAAAAAAGTAAGAATTAAAAAAGGATACCAAATGGGAGAAAAACAACTTAAAATAATCTGCTATGCAGAGGATGCAATACTAATCTCTCAAAGAAGTGAAGATGGTTTACAACGTATGCTGCACCAATTTAATATAACCAGCAAAAAATGTAACATGTTTTTTCGCAAAAAAGACAAAATGCATGGTTATAACAGCAACAAAAGAAATGAAAGGCAGAATTTACAAAACAATCGTCAGACCAGGCATACGCGGCAGAAACACGATCTGACAAAGACAGGACAAAAATATTGCTCGAAACAGCGGAGATGAAAACCATTCGAAAAATCGATGGCAAGACACTATGGGACAGAGCTAAAAGTACAGGATATTCGACGGAGATGCAAAGTGGGAAACTGGGTAAGAAACAGAAGAGTAGAATGGAATGATCACATAAGCTGAATGCGAGAGACGGTTCCCCAATAGGAAGACGATCAGTGGGAAAACCACGACAACGATGGGGCGACAACTTACTAGAGGCATATTGAAAAAATAGACAGGGTCATGTCTATACATAAAAAAATATGAAAAAAATATTTTTCTACGGCCGTGCCAAAAATGATCAAAAATGCCACTTTCACGCACGCATTTCGTTTCCGAAAGTTGCACTTTCCCGCACAGCGTGCGTGAAAGTAAATTTTCCCGCACAGCGTACGGGAAAGTAAAATACCTTGTCATATGGCATTATAATACATTATAATACATTATAATACATGCAATAAACTAATTTATTTCAAATTTGTCTTATTGTGTTCATGTTTTAATGAAATTAGCGCGATCATTCGATGAAATAAAATTATTTTGACATAATATTTAAAAGTCAGATCAGGGTACAATTACAATGGTTTTGAATCGTCGTCATGGAAACCAATATCGTCGTCGTGGTAAACCATTATATTGAAAGTTTGGTTTTGACAACCTTGTCAAAGAATTAATTTGTGTATTTTCACTTCTAAATAAAAATTGATATAACTCTATTTTTTGTGGCTTTTTTCCAAACGTACGGCCCTAGAAAAAATATTGTTCCTAACTCATGCGGAAAGTGTCTTCCCCGCACTCGACTGCTTGCCCGAACTCCGCTATCGCGTCGTTAGGGTCAACGGCAGTCTCGTGCGTGAAAGTATCACTTTCCGCACTAGTTAGGAAAATAACTATTTAGGAAACGCTTTCCTTTAGTTACGAGTGACTAAAATTAAACATATTATAAAAAAATCAACCAAAAAGCAAAAAATAAAAAAAAAGTGAAAAAATCCAACACATTCGTCAAAGAAAAGCGTGGCGCGTCTTCATCGAATAAACGGTTTTCGCAGCACGCTTTTCTTTAACGAATGTGTTAGATTTTTTCACTTTTTTTTTTATTTTTTGCTTTTTAGTTGATTTTTTTATAATATGTTTAATTTTAGTCACTCGTAACTAAAGAAAAGCATTTCTTAAAAATATTTTTTTTATATTTTTTTATTTTTTACTTTATAGTCTTACACTTTTCAAACATTAAAATATACCGTCATGTTTATTAAAATATGTTTAAAGCATATGATGTACAAACATGAAAAGTAGTCGGAATCGACAAAAAATTTGAAACTTTATTGTTTATTTATGAAGCATAACTTAAACAATTAACGTAAAAAGTGAAATTATGTATAGTTCATATAATTAGCTACAATCTGTAAAAGTTTCAAGTTTCTTAATTGTAAAGGACAAGAGAATTTAAGCATTTTCCGTTAAAATCGTTTTTTTTTTTTATTTAAACAATTAATAGACAAAAGTTTTTTTTATTGACTATTCGTGTATTGTTCTTGCGAATGCATATGTCTGCAAATTTTTAGTAATTTTCATTGAAGAAAACTCAGTAAAATTAACGTCCAAAGATTTGACCCAAACGATTGAACTAAATAAGAAAAGCGTTTAATTAATTAATACGACAAAACAAATTCTAATGTTAATTGTAGCACAAAACGCCTCTACCAGTGGTTTTTCTAAGACTACGATGAAAGTTTTGTTTCCTATCGTATTGAAATTTGACACGAATAAACGCCGATTTATATATAAACAAATATATGAGCGTTCAAAATTTGAAACTTTATTGTTTATTTATGAAGCATAACGTAAACAATTAACGTAAAAAGTGAAATTATGTATAGTTCATATAATTAGCTACAATCTGTAAAAGTTTCAAGTTTCTTAATTGTAAAGGACAAGAGAATTTAAGCATTTTCCGTTAAAATCGTTTTTTTTTATTTAAACAATTAATAGACAAAAGTTTTTTTTATTGACTATTCGTGTATTGTTCTTGCGAATGCATATGTCTGCAAATTTTTAGTAATTTTCATTGAAGAAAACTCAGTCAAATTAACGTCCAAAGATTTGACCCAAACGATTGAACTAAATAAGAAAAGCGTTTAATTAATTAATACGACAAAACAAATTCTAATGTTAATTGTAGCACAAAACGCCTCTACCGGTGGTTTTTCTAAGACTACGATGAAAGTTTTGTTTCCTATCGTATTGAAATTTGACACGAATAAACGCCGATTTATATATAAACAAATATATGAGCGTTCAAAATTTGAAACTTTATTGTTGATTTATGAAGCATAACGTCAACAATTAACGTAAAAAGTGAAATTATGTATAGTTCATATCATTAGCTACAATCCGTAAAAGTTTAAGTTTCTACATTGTAAAAACAAGAGAATTTAAGCATTTTCCATTAAAATCGTTTTTTTTTTATTTAAACAATTTAAACAATTAATTATTAATAAACATAAATTTTTTTTTATTGACTATTCGTGTATTGTTCCGCGAATGCATATGTCTGCAAATTTTCATTCATTTGCATTGAAGAAAAGTCAGTCAAATTAACGTCTAAAGATTTGATGCAAACTACTGAAGTGAAGAAAAGCGTTTAAAAAAGAAGAAGAAGAAGAAGTGTTCTATTACAGTATATTTCGGTATAAGTTTTAATACACTGCTTACCCTGTTTGTGAAACTTTTGTCTGTTAGGTCTGGATCCCGCGTATGAAAAAAAAGTTGATTAATAGCAAGCTGAAAATTTGTTAATAGCTTAAGGGTGTCTAGTCCAATAAACTTTGATATATGGGAACACTGGAACAAGGGCAGTTTTAATTGTGGAACAGGTTAAAAATTTGGAACGGTCAGACCACGAAAACGGCACATTTATTTTGTCCGACAGAATAGACTTAAACTCTCCGAACAGAGATTAAACTCTCATGCAAAAATCAGACTGCTATTTATCACCTGTCATAATTCCTGTCATTTGACATATTCTACATGTTCCAATCATTAAAACGCCCATTTGGTAAAAAATAGCAGTCTGATTTTTGCATGAGAGTTTAATCTCTGTTCGGAGAGTTTAAGTTTGTTCTGTCGGACAAAATAAATGTGCCGTTTTCGTGGTCTGACCGTTCCAAATTTTTAACCTGTTCCACAACTAAAACTGCCCCTGTTCCAGTGTTCCCATATATCAAAGTTTATCCGACTAGACACCCTTGAGCTATTAACAAATTTTCAGCTTGCTATTAATCAACTTTTTTTTCATACGCGGGATCCAGACCTATGTGGATATTATATTTTTTGGAATAATATATCGATTGGTTTTTTCCACAAAACTTTTAAAAGCAACCTCTCCTAGGTTTAAACTAAATGATTTTCCTTTAAAACTTTTGAATAGGACTTATCGTATCGTGCAAAGTCTGAAATAAAAAAAATAAATGTGCCGTAAAATTGAACGTTCTTCCTCTCGATTAACGAATCGAAAAAAGGAACGCTAAGTAAAGAATTTCTTTTGGAATTTGTAGTTTATTGCCAATTAGGTAATTGATAAAAGATTATTTTCTGATAAAAGAAGTAACGGTTTTATAGACCAGAGAAATTAGCAAATAAAAAGCCTTTTTCGTGATACTCTGATACAGGTATCTAAAAATTAGTTTTGATAAATTTGGTGATAACAATATGTTATAAACAAAATATGCATAAGATTAAACATCATTTTTTAATTATAAACAATGTAAGATCAAGTTGGCTATTTGATTCCGCACGCGATTGCAGTTTGCCGAACGACGCGAAGCAGAGTGAGGAAACAAGACTTTCTGCAAGAGTTAGGAACAATATTTTTTCTACGATCGTTTAAAAAATGACCAAATCTTAGGGCCGGTTGTTCGAACGCTAATCAAGAAGTTGATTATAATTAAGACCCCTTAACAACCATCAAATGACAACACCCCTCATTCGTACGTCAATCAGTTGATTGTAATCAATTATGTTAATTATCATTATGATCAATTATGTTAATTATCATTATGATAATTAACATAATTGATTGATTAATTAATTATTAATTAACATAACAATTATTAACATAATTGATTAATAAACCTCATAATTGTAATCAATTATGTTTTCAGCAACCCAAACAAAGTTGACATTGACAGTTGGTGACAGTAATTAAATATTTGATAATGATCAGTTGATTCCATTTTTGATTAGCGTTCGAACAACCGGCCCTTAATCAATTAATTTAATTAATATGAAAAATGAAAATACACAAATTAATTCTTCGTCAAATTCGAAATAGAATATTTCAACGTGAAATAACCAAAAAATAAAGCACTTTTTGGGGAAGAGTTACACTCACAATAAAGTTGATCCCTTTTTTTGTAAAAAAATCGTGAAAATCACCTACTAATTAGCACTTTGTTTTACTCGTATATGTATTGTTTATATGATCTGCAAGTTTCATCGATTCAAATTGCTTATTTTTGAAAGGGCTGTAATTAAAAGAGCTTGAACGAGTCACTAATCACGAGTATGTATATGCAAATTTTGAACAGCCATATCTTAACCAATTTTTGTCTTACAGAAAAACAAAAAATCCAAAATATTTAGAAAAGCAAAACCTACATTGTTTTACTGTTCGAGATTTTTGGTATCATTAAAATTTTTTAGTTATTTTGACCAAAACTCATTTTTGTTTAAATTAAGATTAAAAAAAATTTATTTTGAAAGCAATTTTTTTTAAATCAGCACTTTGGACCGATGTAACTAACAGATCATATAAAAAATACTTACATAAGTAAAGCAACTTGTGAAGAGGTAACGATTAATTTCGTTTGATATGCTTATTAGGGGGGATTTTCCCTTTTTTTTACCAAAAAAAGGTACCAACTTTATTTTGAGGGTAACTTGCTTATTTTAATGTTAGATACTTTTTTAAAAAACAAAAATAAATCTATTTTAAAAGACTTCAAAAAATTTGTAATGAGTTTTCCTAAAAAATTGCTTAATTTTTTGGTTATTTCAAGTTGAAATAATCGATTTGTAATTTGACGAATATGAACCTATTTTTCATTAGCTACAGCTCTACTTCTACTGGGTCTAGTGACCTCATATATACTTACACCGTTTTTTTCACTTTAGTTTATAAGCTATATTTTTGATATGAATGTTTTTTCCGATAAAATACTCACTTTTTGAGTTTGCGAAAAACTTTTTTTTTTGTTGAAAAATGAACATATTCACTAGCAAGTAACTCGAAAAATCTTGACTTGGCAAAAACTCTATAAAACAAAAGTTGCTTAGAATTATGTAGTCAGTTTATCCATTTCCGGACTTATTTTGAGCGTATATTTTTTCACTCCCGAGAAGGGGTGAAAGTCACCCCCAGGGCAAAGCAGACATCGGCACAATATCACTTTTTTCTTGACATCTTATCTATGTGTATGCCGAATTTCATGTCAATCCAAGCAGTTTTTGTTAAATTTGGAGCAAAATCCTTGAGTGAATGGAGTACTGGTGTCTATCAGAACAATATTCGTATTAGAATGCAACGAAAATAATATCAAAATCAAATTCTCAAGACTAGAAAGTTCAGAAATTCCTGGTTAAGCGGGTTAAGCTTGTAACGATATAAATTCATCAAATAAATCCTTCGTTAATGCAATAGCCACAAATTGTCTTGATGCGGACATTTATAGTTTAAAAATTCCGGAAAATTATTACTTCAAAACAAATGGGCTTATTGCCAATAGCAGCATTACTCGGGTTCCACAAAGAGGTATTTTGCTTATCTTTACAATTTATCTGACATTTCATCTGAGGTTTATACGCATGAAAGTGGAAGTTTAATGGTTAATAATTTGCACTTGAACTGCTCCCATTTTGTAAAACTTTAATTTTATTAATAGGTTGTGTTGGGTCGGTGAAAGGAAAGACGTTAATTAACTAAACAATATATTTATTAATAAACAAAAGTAAACATAGCTTGGAGCCAATATTTTTTATTTTGTTTTGGATTCGGAGTATTCTTTTCAGTTGCCGTTTATTTGTCTTCGGTGAGGTCTAGATATTAAATCGCCAAAGTAAAAGCATTTATTTATAGTCTACTTTGCTTTTGAACATTGATTTAACTAGCAGGCAAGGAGTCAATCGCTTATGCTCATTTATTAAATTACCAACAGACGGAACTAAGAACTTCCAGAAGACACAAGATAGATTAAATCTGACTTAGTACCAAAAAGATCATAAGTATTTAAATTTTACACAACTATCAATTTCACTCTATAGTGCGTAGTTATTATGATGAGTCTTAGCAGTGGCGGATCTATAAGAACTTACGAAAATCGTAGACAGAAAAAATCATCCATTAAGGGAAGTGTAAAGGATTTTAATTAGCATCCAGAAAATAAGAATATTTAATCGGTTTAATTTTTAAAAGTCTTAAAGTAAATATTGAGAGAAACACACCTGTTTTAATTCACTCCGTAATATCACACCAAATTAGGACTATTACGAGATAAATTTTAAGGTGATTTTGTGCAAAAGTGGTAAATAGTGGTAATTAGTATGTATAGTAGTTAGTGGCAACAAAAAATAGTGCAATTCTAAACTGTAAGTATATTATATTTTAATAACCTCCATTAATGTTGAAATTAATTATCAATAATTAAAAGAACGAAAGTTAATAAAAACTGTTAAAATTTGTAAATATTTGTAGATCTGTAGAGGTTTGAACGAATAATTTTAAAAGTTACAAAATAACTACAATAAGAATAGATATAATTAATTACTAAAAATAGAATAATAAATTTTTTAATTACTAAAAATACACAGAAATTGCTACACTGAGAGAAACGGGCATTTTTGAAGGGTCGACCTGGATACCAGTTTCTATCGCAGTGTAAGCAAAATGTATGATTCCGATGATTCAACTACAGCAGATGAATCAGGAAAAAGAAAAGCTACAGATGTTTTGGATGCTTTTCAACAATCTAAAAAAACCACCAGATCTCCAAAGAAAGATGACGGTTCCAACAAAGAAATGCTAATGCAAATTATGTCTATGTTAAAAACTCTTAAAGAGGACACAGAAGAAATAAGAAAACAACAAAAAGAACAAGATAAGAAAATTAAGGAGATTGCCGAGGAACTACAAGAACTCAAAAAAGAACAGATTGAAAATAAAAACGAAATATCAGCAATGAAGAATAATAATGAAAAAATGTTACAAGAAATTAATAATTTGCAGAAAGAAATAATGAGTTGCAACGAGCGAATTCAATACCTTGAAAGCGACAAAAGAAGGAAAAATATAGTTATACAAGGCATCCCGATAACTACAAATAATCCAAAGATATTAAGAGAATCAGTAAAAAATTCTATCGACAAGGAAATAGGTATAGAAGTAAAAATAAATGAAGCAAGGAAATTGGGAGATAAAATATACTTAGTCGAACTGGATAGCAAATACGAAAAGATGAAAATAATGAAAAACATACATAAACTCAAGGAACTGCCGAACCGCATATACATAAATGATGATCTAACAAAACTTGAAAGAGGAATACAATCCAAAATTAGAGCAACTGCTATAGAAGAGAAGACCAAAGGGAAAATTGCAAAGGTGGGATATCAAAAGTTAATTTTGGATAATGAAGTATGGAAATGGAACAGCGAAAGAGAAAAGCTGGAAAAAGTAAATTATAACTGCTCAAAAAACTAATAAGGAATAACGGACAGAACAATACTATAAAGACGACACGGCAAAGAAAAAGGAGACAAGAGGGAAAAGACGAAACAAAAATGAAGACAATAAAAACAAATGAAGTAATACGAATGGCGACTTGGAATATAAGAGGAACTCACAAAGAAGGAAAATTAAAACAAATGGTACTTGAACTTAAAAAATATAGTTTTCAGATCGTCGCATTACAAGAAACAAAGCAATTAAGGCAATACAGTCAGGAAATAGAAGATTACTTATTCTTTAATAGTGGAGGGCAAAATAGAATGCTAGGAACAGGCTTTTTAATACATAAAAACTTTAGAGCATCAATTGTCGAATTCAGAGCAATATCCGATAGACTTAGTGTTCTTAGAGTAAAGGGAAAATTCCAAAAAATTTCATTTGTAAATATTCATGCACCTTCGGAAGAAAAAGAAATAGAAGTAAAGGAAGAGTTTTATAACCTACTGGACCAAGTATATGAAAGCATCCCCAAATATGATCTCAAAATAGTTCTTGGAGATACCAATGCCAAAATAGGTAGAGAGGACATATTTATGCCTACTATAGGAAAATACAGCTTGCGTCCAACAACGAATCAAAATGGACAGACACATGCTCATCGACTTTGCAAGGGAAAAAAACCTTTTAATAAAAAGTACCTACTTCCAGAGAAAGGAGATACACAAGGGCACTTGGAGATCGCCGGACGGTCAAACGGTAAACCAAATAGACCATGTTTTAATAGAGAAGGATGTAGAAAAAAGCATAATGCATAAACGTTCATATAGAGGGCTAGATATAGATTCAGACCACTTTTTAGTGGGAATAAAAATGAAACAAATAATACCTATAAATAGAAACAGAAACAGAGAAAAACGTATGATGAACAAGCTAGTCAGGTTACAAACAGAAGAAGAAAAAAAGGTATACCAGTCGACACTTAACAAGAACAAACTTATTGCAGAAAATGACAATGTAGAACAAACATGGGACTTAATTAAAAATACTTTAAAAGCCGTAGCAGATGATACTAACAAGCCAATCAAGAAACAAGAAAAGGCATGGTTCGACGATGAATGCAAACTAGAAATAGAGAAACGGAACAAGCTACGATTAGAAAGTCTAAGACTGAAATCAAAAACAGCGGAAACACTTTACATAGACCAAAGAAGAAAAACCAGCACAATTTTACGAAATAAAAAGAGAAAATTTTATGAAGATAAGATGAAAGACATTGAAGAGAACTACAAAAGTAATATTATTAGAAATTTATATCAAGGCATTAAAAATCAAAAAAGAGAATATAAACAACAGCCCATTTATTACAAAGATAAAGAAGGAAAAATGATATTTGATGACTAAGAAATATTAAAACGATGGAAACAATATTTTGATGAATTGTTAAACGGGGAGTACACAAATAATCACAATGAAGAAGACATAGATGATGGAAATGAAGAACACATAAATCACGATAATGAAGGATACACAGACGAAATAATGAATATGCAAAGAGACAGGACGGAAGATCTAGCACCATCCCTAAATGAAGTCGAAAGTATTATTAAGAATCTGAAAAACTATAAATGTCCTGGAAGTGATTCTATAACAGCGGAAATGTTAAAATATGGAGGAGCGCAGCTGACAGACAAAATACACAAACTACTAAAAAACATATGGGAAAAGGAAGAACTACCAATGGAGTGGAAGCAAGCAGTGATATGTCCTCTTTATAAAAAGGGGGACAAAGCAGAATGTCAAAATTATAGTGGTGTGGCACTATTAAATGTAATATATAAGATATTAGCAGTCCACATCAAAAACAAGCTAGCAAGAAGTCTCAACAATAGCATAGGTGAATACCAGTGTGGCTTTAGAAAAGGGAGAAGACTATAGACAACATCTTTACTATAAGAGAAATACAAGCTGTAAGTAAATATTACAATTCAATGTTTTGATCATGTAAGTAGTTGGCATTGATTTATGTAAACTAGGCCACGCATAGTCAAAACTGCAAGCAAACAAAAATACTGTTATTAATAATTCACGGTCGCGTTAGACAAATATGAAATCATAACAAACAAATAGGATAGATATGTATACGTGAAAAAGGTATCAGAGAGAGAGAGGAGAGAAAAAGAGAGAGAGAGAGAGATAGAAAGAGAGAGAGAGAGAGATAGAAAGAGAGAGAGAGAGAGAGAGAGAGAGAGAGAGAGAGAGAGAGAGAGAGAGAGAGAGAGGGAGATTGGGTTTATCCTTTTTATGTCTTTTGGTTTTTATCACCTTATTAACAAACTGTATCAAGATAACCTGTCATATATTCAAATAGACGGATGCCTATCTAACGAATGCACTTGAAAGAAGGGATTATGCCAAGTATGCGTTTTATCTCTCTTATTATTTAACATCTATACAGAGTTCATAATGCTCAGAGTTTTGGATGGTTGGGAGGGAGGAGTAAAACTAGGCAGTGTCGAGATTCGAGATATCTAACTTGTGTTTCGCAGACGACACAAGACTTCTAGCCTTTACTTCAGAAGAAATTAATAACGTATTAAAAAACCCTAGGTAAAAGTGTTAAGTTTGGGCTCATGGTTAACTACAATAAAACCAAAATCATGCTTATTGATTGCAAAATCACTTAACATTTTCCTGAAAATCGAACTCTCTATGATATATCTTGGAGCTCTAGAGAACACAAGCAGTTGTGAACCCGCATACAACTAGCAAGAGCAGCAATGACAACTAAACGGAGTATAACTAGACCCAAACCCAGACATCCAAAGTGAAAGTTATCCTCCAACACCAAATTGTTCTATATGGTCCACATAATGTTCAGAAAAAAGTCACACCATTTTGAGCGTCGGGTTTGGGGGTTGAGGGGGAGAAATCGGTAAATTCGTAGTTTTCTAGGTTTTTTGTCAATATTTCTAAAACTATGCGGTTTAGCATGAACAACCATTTATACAAATATTCTACATTAAATTCGAAATAAAAAAGGTTCTATGCATAATCCTTATAAAATGAACGGTTCCAAAGTTACGGAGGTAGTATAGTATAATTGGTCCAAAAAAAGGCCTAACCCAGACATCCAAAGTAAAAGTTTTCCTTCAACACCAAATTGTTCTATATGATCCACAATCCACATATTGTTCAGTAAAAAGTTACACCATTTTGAGCTTCCGGTTTGGGGGGAGATGGGGGAAAAGTCGGTAAATTAGGTAGTTTTTTACGTTTTTCGTCAATATTTCTAAAACTATACTTTAGCGTAAACAATGTTCTATACAAAAATGTTCTACATGGAATTTAAAACAAAAAAGATGCTATACATAATTGTTATAAAATCAACGGTTCCAGACTTACGAAGGGTGAAAAGTGGAGGTTTTCGATACTTTTTATGTTCTTTGGGCAATTTATAGAAATTTTCTTTAACAGGATTGGGTTTTGTAAATAAAATTTGCTATTTCAGTAGCCAATGGTATGTTAGTGATAAACCCTTAAAGATACGTCAACCTCTCCACCCAAAATTATCATTAGTTGCCCAAATAATATAAAATGTATCGAAAACCTCCACTTTTTACCCTCCGTAACTCTGGAACCGTTGATTTTATGTCAATTATGTATAGGACCTTTTTTGTTTTAAATTTTACGTAGAATATTTTTGTATGGAAAATTGTTTATGCTAAAGCATAGTTTTCGAAATATTGACGAAAAACGTAAAAAAACTACTAATTTACCGACTTCTCCCCCATCTCCCCCATCTCCCCCCCCCCCAAACCGGACGCTCAAAATGGTATAACTTTGTACTGAACAATATGTGGACCATATAGAACAATTTGGTGTTGTAGCAAAACTTTTACTTTGGATGTTTAGGTTAGGCATTTTTTTGGACCAAGTATACTATACTACCTCCATAACTTTGAAACCTTTCATTTTAGAAGGATTATGCATAGGACCTTTTTTATTTCAAATTTAATGTAGAATATTTTTGTATGGAAGGTTGTTTATGCTAAATCGTATAGTTTTAGAAATATTTACGAGAAACGTAAAAAGCTACGAATTTACCGATTTCTCCCCCCTCTCCCCCCCAAACCTGACGCTCAAAATGGTGTGACTTTTTTCTGAACATTATGTGGACCATATAGAACAATCTGGTGTTGGAGGATAACTTTCACTTTGGATGTCTGGGTTTGGGTCTAGTTATACCATACTAATACATATATTTCATAAAATTCATAGTTTTCCCGTTATTTAAGCTTGAATATTTAGATTTGAGTACTCGCCGAAATGCAGTAAAGTCTGTAAAAACCTATCCTGGCGCCGATGTGCCATCTGATCACAATCTATTGTTAGCCGAAATAAAATTAAAACTTAAACGGATAAAACAACCACGATCCTCTAACAAACTGGATACCGATTTTATTAGAAACAACAGTCAGGGGATTTCAAACAATTTAGAGAGCAATTTTGAGAATAGCGAACAACAAGAATCCATCGAGGATCATTGGAACCAAATCAAAACGATTATAAGCAACTCAACTCCAAACTTCAAAGAGAAAAATCAAAAGAAGCAACACTGGATGAACGATGAGATTTTGAATTTGATGGAAAAAAGACGCAAATTTAAGAATCAAAACATCGAAATGTATAAACGCATTAATAAAGAGATAAGGACTAAAATACGAGCGGCAAAAGAAACATACTTTGAAAAAAAATGTTTAGAAATTGAAGAGTTGCAGAGAAAACATGATTCATTTAATATGTATAAAAAAATAAAAGAACTCACCGGTCAGAACAAAAAACATGCAAATAACATCGTTGATAGAGACGGAAAACTGATTCTCACTGATTTGGATAAAATAGACAGATGGAAAGAATACATTGAGGAACTGTTTAATGATGAAAGGCCCGAGCTTGAAATTAACGAAGTAGTTACAGGACCTGACATAACTATGGACGAAATTGAACAAGCAATAAGATTAGCAAACACCAGAAAAGCGACGGGACCAGACGAAATACCGACTGAAATAATAAAGCTCTTCGAAAATTCAGGTAAAAGATCTCTCCTTCATCTTTTTAATAAAGTTTATCAAACTGGCTATATACCAACGGATTGGCTGCTGTCGATTTTTGTGACGATACCTAAAAAAGCAAACGCGAAAAGATGTAGTGACTACAGAACCATTAGCTTGATGAGTCATGTTTTAAAGATATTTCTACGAATTTTGCACTCTAGGATGTACCAAAAAATAGAAGAACAGCTTGGTGATACACAGTTTGGATTCCGCAATAACCTTGGGACCAGAGAAGCACTGTTTAGTATTCAGGTTATGGTACAGAGATGCAGAGATGTCGGACATCCGGTTTATATGTGTTTCATTGACTTTGAGAAGGCCTTTGATCGGGTAAAACATACGGAAATGATTGCTATTCTTCAGAAAGTGGGTATTGATGATAAAGACCTACGCATTATCAAAAATCTTTACTGGCATCAACGTGCAAACATCAGGATTGGCTGGGACACGTCTGAAGAACTTCAAATACGAAGAGGAGTAAGGCAGGGCTGCATTTTGTCCCCACTAATATTTAACATCTATTCTGAGTTTGTTTTCAATAAAGCAGTGGATAATGCTCAATGTGGTATCAAAATGAATGGCGTCAATATTAATAATTTGAGATATGCGGATGACACGGTGTTAATTGCGAGCAATTATGAAGAACTTCAACATCTGATTAATAGGATTACCACAACGTGTGATGAATATGGACTCAAGCTAAACACCGCAAAGACCAAGGTGATGGTTGTCAGTAAGACGCCAATACAACCGGAAGTAGTAACAGCTTATGGTGAACAATTAGAAAGAACTAACAGTATCACCTACCTTGGTTGTAATCTAAATGAGAACTGGGACATGAGCAAAGAAATTAGAATACGTATAGAGAAGGCCAGAGCTGCATTCTTTAAGATAAAGAAACTTTTATGTGGAAACAACATTACTTTGAATCTTAAAATTAGATTAGTGAGATGTTATGTGTTCTCTACTCTTTTGTACGGTGTCGAAGGTTGGACTTTAACAGATACTCTTCTCAAGAAATTGGAAGCCTTTGAAATTTGGGTATACCGAAGAATCCTACGAATAAGTTGGGTGGATAGAGTTCGTAACGAAGTTGTTTTGCACCGGATGGGAAAAGTCACAGAAGTCGTCAGAACAGTTAAAAATCGAAAACTTGAATATTTTGGCCATGTTATGCGACACCCAGGGAGATATAATATACTCCATTTAATAATACAAGGCAAGGTAGACGGAAGAAGAGGGTCAGGTCGAAGAAGAACGTCATGGCTTAAAAACCTGAGAGAATGGTATAACAGATCCTCTGCATCCCTTTTCCGAGCTGCCGTTAACAAAATTACTATAGCCAATTTGATAGCCAACGTTCGATAATCGAGCACGGCACATGAAGAAGAAGACTCGCCGAAAAAAAATATACATTAAATTACCTATAACTGACTTTGACAACTTTGAATATAATTAATATTAAAATGTTTTTGAGTAAGGAGTTTACTCAATTTTTTCAATTTCGATAATAACCTTTTTGGTAAAAACATAGTTTTTTAATTATTTAGGAAAAACCGCTTTAACAACATGCACTTTTTTTTACGAAAAATTAAAATCTTTGATCTATAATAAATCAAAAAGTATTAATTTATTTTAATAACTTGATATAACAAATTTTGCTTATAATTTGTCCCTCTATTGATTTACGGGGTTATTTTAATAACATATCCACCCCCAGGGTGTAAGCGTAAGTTGGCACCATCTCACTTTTGTTTCTTGATGTATTGTCTAACTACTCACCAATTTTCATGAGAATAGATGGAGGTTCAACGAAATCGGAAGTGAAAACCTTCAGTTACTACACTAATACGTGTATAAAATGATTCCCCAGCCGCTACTGATCTGCAAACGGTAACAGCTATACATATACATATTTGTCATCAGCAGTCTCCATAAGATATTTAGAAAGTAAACAGTTCATGCCGTAACTATTAGCTCTTAAGGTATGTTTCTAAATTGCTTCCAACTTTGTACACCATAATATTCATAAATATGACACCACAGCGTAATAAACGAAGCTATAAAAATCCCCCACTATCATGAAAAATATAAAGTAATCACTAATCAGAGTTGTTAGCCTAAATGGAGATTGAGAAAAAAATATTAATATCAAACCGGTTAGGTTGGAATTGGATATTGTGGATAATGCATAAGATATCGTTATTCCTTGCTTTATGATGATTATTACAAGAAATCATGTTGGAAACTAATATAAAGCTTGAAAATAAAATGGCATATATACGAAATCCGGTTTTAATTACTATATATCTTTTAAATCCGTGTTCAAATACATGATAATGCTTATATGGTATTATATATGGTTTATTTATATAGTTTATAATATACCCATGGTGAATTATGAAAGGAAAGAAAATAATAGGAGCTTTGAACTCACTGCTTTGGTCAAAAACCTTATCAAAAGAATAGAAAAGAAAACACAGCTATATAATAGCATCTTTAAAAGCGTGAGTACTGTATGGATGTGAAACCTGGCAACTGAATAAGCGAATAAAACAGAAGTTGCTCGCACTGGAAATTGACTTCTGGCGAAGATCGGCCTGCATCTCCAGAGTCTCACATACATAACGAATGAACGGGTACGAGATATTATGAATATAAAAACAATCATAATAGAAGAAGTCCAACAAAAACTTTGTTGGTATGGCCATGTACAAAGAATGGAGGAAGATTGACCCCCAAAGCTAATAATGGAATGGAAATCCACGGAAAGAAGGAAAAGGGGCAGATCGAAAACTACCTGGATAAGTGGAATCCAGAAAGTATTGTCTGAGAGAGCTCTTACGCTCAGGAGATTTGACAGATAGACGCGGCTGGAAAATAGGAACCGGAAGGCGCAGGACGCTATTAACCGGTGTTATAATATAATATTGTAATATTCAAACGAGCGTTCGTATTTATATACGACTTTATTAATTTATTTATACAGTAGAACCTCGATTATCCGTCAGGGCACCGGACCAAGGGTATGACGGATAATCGAAAAGACGGTTAACAGAACATTAAAAAAAGTTAAAAATTGATAATACAACTCTCAAATTTTATTTGTTTGTTTTGTTTGATTATACAATAAGATTAATATGTGTTCGTGTTAATATTGTCGGATTTGGTTTAAAATATTCTGAAATCTTTGTTTCGTTTTACTCATGCTTCACATTTTGGCGTACCCGGCGTAAGATCAAGCAATCTACTGTATTGGATTCTTTTTGTCGAGAATACCACTCGATGAATGGTTGCATGTGCGATGCAGCTTCTTTAGGCAAATCTTTGTCGGTTGCAAAAGCATCATCGACATCGCCCACCGTCAAATTCCAAGTTTGTGTCAGCTTCTGAAGCTGTTTCGTCAGCCTCTGTTTTGCCGTTTCAAAGATTCCATCATCTGTCAGCAATCGATAGCCGCTTGCGTCCTCATCACAAATTAACCATTCCTTCAAGTCATCTTTAGGCAACGAAAACAAAACAGTAGATTCAGCCATAACTTCATTTGTTACCGCATTGTACGTTTTAGCGAATTTCGTTTGGCTTATCGCAATGCTAAAAGAATTGATGACTCAAATTTTTTCTTATGTAGTCAATACAACTTATATACGGACCCTGACGGTTAACAGAGGTGACGGTTAATGGAGAGACGGATAATCGAGGTTCCACTGTACAAGTTTTCTTTACAAATCTCTAGCTTAAACTAATTCAAATAACGTTATTCTCGATCATTCCACACTTCGTCACCTCTAGCTATTGTGTGACCTTCCACATACCGCACGTCTTTCTTTACCGATTGCACGTATATCGTGCTTCCGCCAGAATGTTCTGGAGATGGAACCGTTTGGAACTGCTACGTGCTGCCGGTGATTCATTCTTTTGCTACAATATGTTTTATGGTATTAGCTACAGTTTGGTTGTAATGACAATTACATTTTTTACATTTCCACTCCGGAAATCGTTTTCGAATAAAGATTATCTTCTTCTTCTTGTAATAGGACTATGTCCTGTTTCTTCTGTTATAGTCTCTGTTGCGATCCGGAGCTCCAGCTCTCGTACCATCGTTTTTTGGGTCTTCCTATGGGTCGCTTGGTGTTGGGCTTCTGTGTCTTTGCCCATTGCGCCATACGTTTAGGGTCCATCCGATCTACGTGGTCTCTCCACATGCGTCGTCGTGTTCTTGTCCATCTCACTACGTCTTGAACGCCTAGCTCTCTCAATGTGTCTTAGTTTCGTGTGATACCTCTTATGGATCTTAGGGTTTTCATCTCTGTTGTTCTCATTATTTGTTTGGTCTTTGTTGTCTCTGCCCTTGTCTCAGCTGCGTATGTCAGTACGGGTCTAACACATGTCTCATAAATGCGGACTTTGCTTTCGGTGCTCACATATTTACATATTCCGCCAGATTATATCCCTCAGGAAACCAGATATTCTCGCTGCCTTTGTTACCTGCTGTTTTGTTTCTTGCCACATATGCCTGTCACTAGATATTTCCACACCCAAGTACTTATCTACAATCAATTACCTGTTCGATTTTATCGTCGTCCACTACTAATTTACATCTAATTGGGTTCTTGGATATTACCATCGATTGAGTTTTCTCTGTGGCAGGTTATACTTTTCGACGGTTATTTTAAATTTTGTAGTAGGCGTTGTAAGTCATCTTACAAAAGATGAATAAAGATTGCCGAGAAAAGAAATTGTGTTGAAAAAGGTCTGTATAACCGCTAGTCGTTGTTGAGGTTATGTTATATCAAAATTAAAAAATTGAGGTAACAGCCAAAGAAAGATATATGAGAGTGGATGTTTTATTATGTCCTATACAGGGTGAGTCATGAGGAACTGTACATACCCTTACCTCGTATAGAGGCTCCTGTGAGGAATAACAAATGACCATTAAAAAGTGTCTGCTCCCCTTGTTTAATAATATACAGGGCGAGTTTCGCATTTTGACAGAAATTTATATTCGTCATAATTTTTGAACGGTCAGATCGATGTGTCTTTTATTTTGGTCAATCGTTACACTATAGGGCTTTTCATTCACAGTCATTTGTTTCGAGCTTCTGTCATGTGTCACATAATATTAATATATCTACGTCATACGTCTTTGGTTTCTATCATTGGTATGTACCAAAGACGTATGACGTAGATAGATTAATATTATGTGACACATGACAGAAGCTCGAAACAAATGACAATCGATGAAAAGCCCTATTACCACCTAACCAACTGATTTATTCAAACTAGAAAAAATCAGGTCCGGCTATAAAAAATTAGTTCGTTTGGGTCTTAGAAAAAATTTCACCCTGTATACGCTTTTTGAAAACTCTAATATGAATTTTACAAATTAGACAAATAGGCAAATAAAATGGCATATTTATTTTTTCCCCACACGATTACTTAATTTTTTATAAAAAAATCAAATTTGACTATGAATTAAAAGTTTGGTAAAGTAAACCATAGATTTAAAAAAATTAACTTTTATTACAAAAATTAATTTTTTTTAACAAATATTTGATTTATGTTACCACCCAATCAACTGATTTATTCAAACTAGAAAAAATCAGGTCCGGCTTTAAAAAATTGGTTCGTTTGGGTCTTAGAAAAAATTTCACCCTGTATACGCTTTTTGAAAACTTTAATATGATTTTTACAATTAGACAAATAGGCAATTAAAATGGCATATTTATTTTTTCCCCACATGATTACTAAATTTAAAAAAAAAATCAAATTTGACTATGAATAATAATTAAAAGTTTGGTAAAGTGAACTATAGATTTAAAAAAATACTTTTATTACAAAAATTAACTTTTTTTGAACAAATATTTAATTTATGTTACCACCCAATCAACTGATTTATTCAAACTAGAAAAAATCAGGCCCGGATTTAAAAAATTATTTTGTTTTGGTCTTAAAAAAAATTCACCCTGTATATGCTTTTTGAAAACCCTAATATGAATTTTACAAATTAGACAAATAGGCAATTAAAATGGCATACTTATTTTTTCCCCACACGATTACTTAATTTTTTATTAAAAAATCAAATTTGTCCAAATCGGAATTTTAACCTAAAAATGAAAAAAATATGAAATCACGGTTTAACTCGCTAAAACGTTTCATTATAATTTTTATTTTCTGAAATTTTTACAGCACATATCTCTTATCATTGTGAAGACTATGACAATTGTTGTAGACTTTCAGTCTTCTTCTCGTAAAAGTTATGAATTTTTAAAAATAAAAGGTGCAGATTCGTGAATTGCAAAGTTAAATCGCAAAAATTAAGTGAAACAATTTAAAATTTACATATTTGATCGCGTCTATTTTAAATATAGAGTCCAAAGAGAAGTGTTATGGGGAGTTTTAGATCTAGACGTGTTATAGAAAAAAAAATGGTGATATTTTTAATTTTAAGAAAAACGTTGTTTAATTTTTTTTATTTTTATGGTAAAATTGCGATTTTGACAAATTTGATTTTTTAATAAAAAATTAAGTAATCGTGTGGGGCAAAAAATAAATATGCCATTTTAATTGCCTATTTGTCTAATTTGTAAAATTCATATTAGAGTTTTCAAAAAGCGTATACAGGGTGAAATTTTTTCTAAGACCCAAACGAACTAATTTTTTAAAGCCGGACCTGATTTTTTTCTTGTTTGAATAGATCAGTTGATTGGGTGGTAACATAAATCAAATATTTGTTTAAAAAAATTAATTTTTGTAATTAAAGTTATTTTTTCAAAATCTATGGTTCACTTTACCAAATTTTTAATTTATAGTCAAATTTGATTTTTTTATAAAAAATTAAGTAGTCGTGTGGGGAAAAAAATAAATATGTCATTTTAATTGCCTATTTGTCTAATTTGTAAAATTAATATTAGAGTTTTCAAAAAGCTTATACAGGGTGAAATTTTTTCTAACACCCAAACGAACTAATTTTTTAAAGCCGGACCTGATTTTTTTCTAGTTTGAACAAATCAGTTGATTAGGTGGTAATAGTGTAACGATTGACCAAAATAAGAGACACATCGATTTGACCGTTCAAAAATTATGACGAATATAAATTTCTGTCAAAATGCGAAACTCGCCCTGTATATTATTAAACAATGGGAGCAGACACTTTTTAATGGTCATTTGTTATTCCCCATAGGGCCTCTATACGAGGTAGGAGTATGTATAGTTCCTCATGACTCACCCTGTATAGTACATCAAATTCTAATTATTCTGTGTATTCATACATTAATAATATGTGTTATGTGATTCTGTGTTTGGGAGTTTGTTAGGGGTACAAATTGTACATTGTATTCTGTGAATTAGTGTGTGTTACATACGTGGGCAGTCCGATAAGTACTTATCCTACAAAAGACAAAGGAAAATTATGGAAAAGTGGCAATTTATTTCTCTACATAGTCTCCGTTTAGTTCGATACACTTGACCCAGCGATGCTCCAACTTCTTTAACCCGTCTGAAAAATACCTTTTCTCGAGGTTTGCAAAATAGGCTTCTGTGACGGCGATGACCTCCTCATTCGACTTAAATTTCTGCCCAGCGAGTGTTTTTTTCAAGTTTGGAAACGAATAGTAGTCACACTGGGCCAAATCTGGAGAATACGGTGGATGGGGCAACACTTGGTAGCCCAATTCGACCAATTTGGCCATGGCGACAGCGGAGGTGTGAGCCGGTACATTGTCATGGTGGAAGAGCACTTCTTTCTTTGCCAAATGGGGTCATTTTTCTTCAATTCGGCGTCGAATTGGCCCAATATTTAGGCAAAATAGGGCCCTGTGATCGTTTTGCCCTTCTCCAAGTAGCCGATGTAGATCACACCTTGTGAATCCCAGAAAATGCTGGCCATCACCTTTCCGGCCGATTGGACAGTCTTCGCCTTCTTCGGAGCACGTTCGCCGGGTGCTGTCCACTCTTTCGACAGTTTCTTGGTTTCTGGTCTATACCAGTGAATCCATGTTTCGTCGATGGTTATGAAACGACGTGAAAACTCCTTTGGATCACACTTAAATAGCGTCAAACACTGCTCTGAAGTGGTCTCACGGTTGCGCTTATTGTCTGAAGTGAGCAAACGCAGCACCCATCGCACCGACAGCTTTCTCATGCCCAAAATTTCATGCAGGATATGACCTACGCGGTCTTTTGAGATGCCTACTGTGCAGTGGCGGATCCAGCATCATTAAGAGGGGGGGCCGATTGCCTAAATTTCTATATACAGTAAAACCTGTGTTACCGGCCACCTGCTAAAATCGGCCACCTACACTAGCGGCCAGTTTAAAAATTCCCCAAACCAATTATACGTAGACTACAAAAACTGGAAATACCGGTCACCTTTCTATATCGGCCAATGGTTCTTTCAATTTTAGTGGCCGTTACTGACAGGTTTTACTGTAATAACAATAACAATAATAATAATTTGGCTTTAAGAATACGAAGACAATGGAGAATGCAAAATACCCCAACAATACCGATTATTATGTCTACTACTGGAGTCATTCCGAAGAACCTCCTCGAAAACATAAAAAAGCTGAGTCTCTAAATGAATATCTTTATAAGACCATGCAGAAAGCTGTACATATTACTCTCGACTCGACTGCCAGATGTGTATGAAAATTGTTGGGAGATACTCCAGCCAGCATACCACGTCACCTAGGTCTCGATAACACGGAAAAAGTCACACCAGAGCTCAATCTTTTTGTTACCGCAGGTATTGGGATAAGTAAATTTTCCTCTTAGAGGGAGTGTGAACAGTATGGCTAAATCTGGATAATAATAATTATACTATAAATAATCATATAGGCGTAAAAATGTAGATAATACAAAAGTATATTTAAAATTTTTTAATTTTTCATACAAAAATGAAATCATTTCATTTTATCTAAGTACTTAATTTGTAATAACATATTGATAATGAATAAAAAATTGAATCAAAAAATATGAAAAAAAAATTTTAAGAAACGCTTTTCTTTAGTTACGATTGACCAAAATTAAAAGTATTATAAAAAAATCAACTAAAAACCAAAAAATAATAAAAAAATGAAAAAATCTTACACATTCGTCAAAGAAGAGCATGGTGCGTCTTGATCGAATAAACGGTTTTCGCCCCACGCTTTTCTTTAACGAATGTGTTAGATTTTTTCAATTTGTTTTATTTTTTGGTTTTTAGTTGATTTTTTTATAATACTTTTAATTTTGGTAACTCGTAACTAAAAAAAACCGTTTCTTAAAAAATGTTTTTTTATATTTTTTTATGTGTTAAAGACATAGGTGTTAAAGAGATAAAGAGACAGAAGAACTTAAAATTACAAATTGGAAAAATAAAGCAGCAAGGAGGAAAGAATGGAAAAGAATAGTAAACCAAGCCATGGGCCTTCTAGGCCTGGAGCTCTGGAGAGCTAAACTATATGTATATACAGGGTGTCAAAAAAAGCGGAACGGTCGAATATTTCGCGAAATGAACATCGGATCGAAGAACTGAAAAATACCTTTTCAGTAATTTTTAAAAATCTATCGAATGACACCAAATACGACCCCCTACTCCACCCCCTGGAGGTGAGGTATAGGCTCAATTTAAAATCGTAAATGGAAAACCCCAGTTTTTATTGAAGATTTGAACTTCTTACGTAAAAGTAAGCCACTTTTATTCGTGACATATCTTCAAATTCTGGATAGATGGCGCTATAATATATAGAATATAGAAATAGAATAATAAAGAAATAGTCTTTCTCGAGCAATACACTTCCAGATAAAAAACTAAACATCACGTGTTTAATATTTTTCAAAAACCTACCGAATGGCATCCTGTCGTGTTTGGTGGACTTCGATAGGATTTTGAAAAATATTAAACTTGTGTATTTTGATTTTTCATTTGAGAGTGTTTTTAGAGAGATTAAACCATTTCTATAAATTACCTATGGTATCACGATTAATGGTTTTCCGATTATAGCGCCATCTATCCAGAATTCGAAAAATGTCTCGAATAAAAGTTGCTTACTTTTACGTAAGGAATCCAAATCTGCAATTAAAACTGAGGGTCTCCATTTAATATTTTAAAGTTACCCCCATCCCACTTTCAGGGGGTCGAGTGGGGGGTCGTGTTGGGTATCATTTGATAGATTTTTAAAAATTATTGAACACATATTTTTCATTTTTTCGATTCGATGTTCATTTCGCGAAATATTCAACGGTTCCGCTACTTTTGGGTTGGGACACCATATACATAATACATAAAGTTGATGAAAGAAAAATAAATATAATATGTAGTGAATTATCATTAAAATTAAAAAAAAAACCTACAAAATGAGACTTTATAAGTTAACAACTTACAGTAGTTTCGGAAATATAATAATGAATTAAACGAATGTAATTCTCAAAAAATCAAAATAACTACTTTTCTTTTTTCAATGCAAACAAATTCAAGTCGAAATAGTTTTAATGTTATTTCGTAATGGGAAAGTACATCATGTGACACCTCATTTAAAAGCGTTTGAAATACTGATTACAAAAATGTATAATACCTACATGCGCAAAATTTTGGTCAAATGCTTTTTAAACACATTCATTTTCTTCGAATCCTGAGAAAGCTAATACGAGAATTTTTGAAAAATTTAAACGCAGAATAAAATACCTATTAAACTATTACCGAGGGCCGAAAGTCCATTAGAATAAACAAAAGGTTTCTTGTGAATGATATAGGTATTTGAAATTAAAAATCATACTCAATTTTCTCTTCTTTTTCACCCCTGTAACTTATTAAAATAAACATTATAGAAGTTTTCAGGGACTTTCGTCCCTCGGTAATAATGTAATCTTGCATTTTGTGTTTAAATTTTAAAAAAATACTTATTAGTTTTCTCAGGATTATAAAAAAATGAATGCATTTAAAAAGCATTGGACCGAGATTCTGCACAAGCATTACCTATACATTTTTGTAATCACTATCTCAAAAGCTTTTAAATGAGGTGTCACATGATGTACTTTCCCATATGAAGTTTAAAATTTAATTCATTACCATAATTTTATATGTGGATGATTGCATCCAGCGACATAAATGACTATCTATCGTACTCGTGCATAAATACTCACGTCTGTCAAACGTGATATAGAATAAACTTATATAATATATAAGACATACATTTCATGCATATATACCTAAGACATACCTTTTTCCATAAAACTCTCGAAAGTAGAATTGGTATTTACTGCATCATCGTTGATTTGTATCGGACACACTGAAAAATCGCATGACTTGTTTTGAATGCTCTCAGAACTTAAATTTGCTCCAAGATCAGTAGGTGTCAGTCATAGTATGATCTATCTGATAAGATATACCTTGTACATATTTATTATCTTCATTACTATTAATATTATCACTATCACCCAAATTACGTTGATTTTTAACAAAATAATCAGCTATATTGCGACATTTGAATTTTTACTTTTCAAGTTCTCGGTAGAAGCTTATTTTCGTTTATTTGACATTTTATAACTCTTCGTAAATCACAAACTATATTAATATAAAAAAGAAGAATAAACTCAAAATAATATTAATCACTCTAACAATTTACAAACTAAGATCTGTACGAATCAGTATGTTACTTGCATCAGAGATGTTACTTACTTGCATCGAGACTCGAGACACAAAATACACTAAAATGACTAATAGACTAATAATTAATAAGCAAAGGGTGTTTTTTTCGTGGTCAGCAATCGGCGTTTGAACATATATAGCGTTTATATTTTCGGCAAATTAATATAGTTTTGCTGAGCGCGCTATTTTCGAGAGATTTTCGAAGAATCCGTTATCTGCAACCGATTTTATAATTATACGAGAGTGGACATGCTTAGGTATGCGTTCACAGTATATATAAGTACATTACATATTTGTTTAAATATGCTTATTGTAATCATTTTTAATTCTTAACGTAGGTATACCTAAGAATTACAAATTACTCATTTCAAAAAAATATATTTATATGTAATTCATATAATATTGTAATTTTAAAACATGTATAGTTATCCATTTGAAAAATAAATGAATGTTTTTGTAATCTTTATACAGTAAAACCTGTCAGTAACGGCCACTAAAAATGAAAGAACCATTGGCCGATATGGAAAGGTGGCCGGTATTGCCAGTTTTTGTAGTCTATTTATACTTGGTTTGGGGATTTTTTAAACTGGCCGTTAGTAAAGGTGGCCGATTTTGGCAGGTGGCCGGTAACACAGGTTTTACTGTATTATAATTAAAAAAAAATAAATCACTTGGGTTGAGAGGGGGGGCCGATCGCCCCCATCGCCCCCCCCTGGATCCGCCACTGCTACTGTGTCAGCTATCTCACGCACCTTTAGTCGCCGATCTACCAATACAAGATCGAGGATTTTTGTCACGTTATTCTCAGTGGTAGCCATTTTCGGGGCACCTACTCGTGGCTCATCAGAAACCGACGTTCGTCCACGTTGAAACTCATTAAACCAATGTTTGACAGTTGCCATCGAAGGAGAAGAGTCACCGTACACAGCATGAAAGCGCTCTTTGATTTCGCTGCGTGATTTCCCTTCCAAAAACAAGAATCGAATCACCGACCGATATTGCTCTTTTTCCATTTTATTAAAATCCGCGGACACGCTGACTTTCACACGCAATCACAACAGTACTATAATTTCGATTTGGCTGAAATTTTGACATTAGCCGTCTACGAGAACGCATTAAATGACAGTACACTTCATTTGCGATAGTGGCGCCATCGGGCGGAGCGGCTAAGTACTTATTGGACTGCCCTATGTTTCACATTTTTCTCTATTGGCGGTATCTTCTTGTTGTTCACTTCTTATTTAAGTATTGGCAACAACAGTCTACTGCGTTCTGCTGCTGGATTTTCTGCACATTTTCCTTCATTTTGTAGGATGAGGGCTGCTTTGCTTATTTAATTTTTCTATTGAGTGAAAGTGTCCTTTTAACTTCGTATGATGTTACTTCTGGCATTAATTCTGATCCCTGGTTTGTGATTTTGGGCAGGGGCTGATCTTGCCTTTCGTTAGACTGTGGCCGACCCGGGTTAACGAAAATCCGAGCTAGCCGGAGAATATGGTAAAAATTATTAAAATACATATAAATAATAAACAAATACACATTATAATTGCAAAAACATGAAATACATAATAATATGCACAGTACATCTAAATTACATACATTTGTATCCAGTATTGTATATTTCTTGAGAAAAAACTCAGTCAAAGTGAATAAATGTTTGTTTTGTCTGATGAAAATCAGTCTGGGTTAGCGAGACTTCCGGGTTATCGGAGGCCGACTTATCGGGGTTCCACTGTATAAGGACATGAGTTTCCTTAAATATTTATCGAATTCTAATTGTCAGAAAACATTTTCTTCAAAGACATTTTTCAACTCAACAAGCATAAACATCCCATAGTTCCCGGAATGTATTAAAAGCCAGATTCATCTTACATCACTGACAGTAATCGAAAGGAACGACACAAAAATGTGACTTAATTCAAAAACAAAAAGAAAGAAAGTCACCATTCACCATCGCTGACATCACCGGTATTTGTTTTTCATGCTCTTCAGGCTAACTTCTTGGCCCACCCACACGGATCAGTAGATGCGGATCCTCGGCAGCTACTTTAAATAACCTAAAGTATAACACGTTTGCGTATGTCGTCTTGTTAACTAGAAAAGACGATAAGACACGCATTTAATTAGGCAAGAAGGTAAAAGCGACGAAGGACCATCCACTGGCGTAGCAGAAGTGTTCTGTTTACAATAAGGGTTATAAGAGAAAATCGATTATAAATAGTAAAATTGTATCCATACCAGTATATACGAGGCTTGTTCAATTAAAATTCATCTTTGGTCTAGAAAAATTTATTATTAATTATATCTACAAATAAAAACAAACAAAAATCTACAAAGAATTCGTTCACGGCATTTTGTACTTGTTCGCCCGACTGAAAACGATTAAATTCGCGCCTTTTTTCAGTGGCCCAACGATGTGAAAATCACAAGGTGTTAAATCAGGACTATAGGGTGGATCCTTTAATATCCTCCATTTCTTTCTTTTTAGATTTTATTTCACGACTTTGGCAACATGAGGCCGATCATTGTCGTACAGAAGAATGGCACCACGTGAGAGCTTATCTGGACGTTTTCGTCTTATTACTTAATGGTAAACTAATTTAAGATAATCATGGCCCCTAGATTCGTCGCCAGCAATTATTGACGAAAAAAAGTCATTACGAGTTTGACTGAATTCCGTGAGATGTTGCAATGATAAACCCATACGCAAGCTTTTTTGGTCATCTGACAAAAGGCGAGGAACCCATTGCGCAGAAACTTTGGTGTAACCCAGTTTGTGTGTAACCCAGTTTCATTACAATACTATAGACAGATCCTTTACGCACATGCATATTTTCTGAAATTGTTCTGATTGAAATTCGACTAGTTTCTCGAATAAACTCTTCCACACATGCCACATTTATGTCTGTTATGCATTACGTAATTCACCTGGTCGCGGCTTATCATTCATCTCATGTCCTCCACTCTTAAATTTTTGGCACCATTCCTTAACATTTACAATTCCCAAAACATGTGCTTCCATGCACTACTTCATACTACTTGCATTCGCGTTTGGATGTGTAATGGTTGCAAACCTTCAGCACACTAAAATTGAATGACGGCATGCTGATTATTGGACGGATTGTTAACAACAAATAACAATTTAGTAATAATAAAAAAATAAAAGTAATAGCTTAAAATTCTAAAATGGATCTGCTACTTAGACCAGAGTACTCTGGTGTATCGGATTTAAATATAAATTCATAGATCGTAGATCATTTACCTTACAAGCGTGTAAAATTAGAAAAACGGAAATATGTATAGACAGACTTTGAAATATATCGTCCAATAAGTGACTGCTGTGTGTTTTTAAATCGCCAAAATTCCAAAGGACTATTTAAGTTTGATTATAATAATTATCAACTGTGGTACTACAGCTCCAATTGAACTTACACGTATCCTAGTCTGTTTTAATAGTTATAGACCTGGATCCCGCGTACCAAAAAAAAGTTAATTAATAGCAAGCTGAAAATTTAGTTATAGCTTAATGGTGTCTAGTCGGACAAACTTTGATGTATGGGAACACTGGAACAGGGGAAGTTTTAATTGTGGAACAGGTTAAAAATTTGGTACGTCAGACTACGAAAACGTTCCATGTATTTTGTCGGACAGTACTTCCAATTAACTTGTTACCATTTCATTAAACTCTGATGCGAAAATCAAACTGGTGTTTATCACCAACTGGGCATTTTAATGAGTGGAACACTAAGAATATTTTATCTCGAATGACAGGAATCATGTTGGTTAGTAATAGCAGTCTAATTTTTGCATGAGATGTTCATGAAAGAGTAACAAATCAATTGGATGTTCTGTCCGACAGAATACATGGGACGTTTTCGTAATCTGACGTTCCAGATTTTTAAACTGTTTCACAATTAAAACTTCTCCTGTTCCAGTGTCACCGTACATCAAAGTTTGTCCGACTAGACACCGTTAAGCTATTAACAAATTTTCAGCTTGCTATTAATTAACTTTTTTTTTGTACGCGGGATCCAGGTCTATTAGTCTGAAAAGTAAATTTAATTTGATTTTGACAGATGTCCTGTCCATCTTAACATATCCATATTTTATGAAGAATATTATAATCCTGCCATCTCTTATTATATATTTCTTATATATTATATATTTCTTATATGTATATCTTAAAATGTTAATGAAAATGAATGATATAAAAGATAAAATATTAAATATTTTGCCAATTTTGTGCCAATTGGAAATACAAATTTAAGCAGGAATTAACAACCAAGATCACCTTTACTCGAATCAGATCTCAGAGTTGAATAATTGAAAGTCATTACACCAAATATGTGAGAAATCATGTGTGGAGTGACGAAAGGCTGAACTTGTATCTAGTCTTCAATATCTACTCTGAAAAAAATTTATCCAATCTTTGCACAAAACCAAAAAAGGCATTTTACTAAATGAGTAACGGCTAAATGCATAGATGCAGATGACACTATAGTATTTGCGGACAACCTAGAAGACCTACAAGTCCTTATGAAAAAAATCACGTATTAGAGACAACAATACAATATGAACTAAAGAAAAACTTGAAGGAGACAGAACTCATGATAATTAGCACAAAAAACATAACAGAAGGTCAACTCTACATCAACCAAACCCCAGTAGAAACAGTGACGCACTACAACTACCTCGACGCCGTAATACATGAAGAATGGACCAACAACCAGGAGATAAGAGCGTGTACAGAGAACAAAACTGTAGTCGTTGTTCTCTGGCGTGTAACGGAAAAGCTAGATCCTCTTCAACCAAATGGGCCATTTTTCAAGAGCCACAACCTCTCTCTTGGTATAAAAAATAAAATTCTGCGATGTTACGTCTTCTATGTCAATGTGTTGAATCGTGGACATTCATGTGTGAAGTTACACATAAGGGGGTCCTCAGAAGAGTGAAGAAGGACCCACAGGTCCTAACCACCATCATATCTCGAAAGTTACAATACTTTGACATATCATGCGAATGAATCCAGATATGCCCTCATACAAGCCATCCTGCTAGGAAAAATGTTTGGAAAGTGAGCTCCAGGAAAAAGAATATCCTGGATAAATAACTTGTAACGTTACAAACGTCACGTCTTTGCTATTCTATTTTCTTTTCTTTAATATTTCATTAATTATCTTCTGTATTCGTTTTAACTTGCTTTTTCGTTAAAAACTTGTTTGGCGCCCGTTCTATAGGCAACTCTCTTTTCATCTAAATCTAAGTCATACTGAACATACTTCATAATCTTACATTCTAGCATCTGATCTAATCTTGTATTCCATAGTCGTTATTTCAAATTTCATGTTCTGTGTTGTGTGTTTCGCTAATATGACAGTGGCACTTCATCCCTACTCCCTGACACAAACTGAAAATGGAAGGGAAGAATTAATTATTTAAAGGCATGACATTTGGATATTAGCTTCATTTTAATCCATCAACACATATTCTCTCTTGGGGTAAGAAAATTCATTATTTTTTTCTAATAATTACATTTCTACATCTAACAGTTTTTATATTTTTTTTCTCTAACCTCCAAATGCCCAACCATGTGTTTGGTTTCTATATTTCATTTCATCTATTGATATTCTTTTAGTAATCAGATAGTTTCACTATTAGTAATTGATTCCATTTAATTTACCCTTGCCATCTACTACTTTCTGAATACTATTTGGCAAAGGTACATTTTGGTTTTCACTTCTTGATGTTTGATATGTGTTTTTATCTTATAGTTTTTGGGAATAAATCAACCTTTCTCCCTTCGGGAGCCTCAAGCCGTCAACATCACCGGTGATGCTACTTATAAGGGAAGACAACAGGATGCATCTAGATACGACAGCAGCACCCAACATCTACAACACCACCAAGACCGTAGCTGCAGGGACCTAGAGCCACAACATCTGCCCAGGTCTACAAGTCTACAGCTGTCCCATCCGACATCAAGAAAATCTACCATCAAATACCACAAGCCATGCATAAGTATAATCTACAAATTGTTAGTTTTTGGCAAGAATTTGAATATATTTGTTTTGTTAATGCATTTAATAAGTCACATTTTTATTATTATCTTTATGAACAATAAACATGATTAGTTAAAACATTGTTTTGTTTGCTTCCATTCTAAATTTTCAGAGTTCATATCTAAGATTAGGACAAGACGAACACACACCTTGAGAGACTGAGCTAAGCTAGGGTGAACGCTGGCTATCTTAGTTGGTTGAAATATTATTTTAGAATAGTTTGTCAATTAGCTGGGGTAGTCTATTGTCGTTTTCGTTTCAAACTTTAGAACTTGGTTTAACACAACATTTGTGTAGCTTTTACGAGCTGATGCAGATAAAATAAAGATTGGTATGATGATCGCCAATATTCGTAACCGATAGGCATATCAAGAAGAAGTATAACTGAACAGATTTGAACTGAAACCCTCAAGGTCACCTGCACTGCATCAACGACCGTATGTCGTGTCTTTTCCTAGCAGTTGCAGATAAATGGGTTTTACTGTACTGAGTATAGTTCTGAAAAAGGAGTAATTAGAAATAGTATATTATTCAACGAGCATGTCATCATCATCATCATCATGGTGCTACAGCCCTTAGAGGGCCTCGACCTTCTCAAGCGTTCTACGCCATTCTGTTCTGTCCCTTGCCTGCACTTTCCAGTTGCCGACTCCGATCTTGCATGTAATGATGGCTATTACTCACGATGATGAAGTTTGCGACACGAGCCGTAGGCGAGTGTCGTAAATCATCAGAGTGAGTAATAGCCATTACATGTGAGTAGAATACTATACTTTTTCTACGACCTTTTTTATTTTAATTAGTAAAAAATTTAATTATCAACTACTCGAGAATTAAATTATAATAATTTACAAAAATACCTAAATTCTATTTACCCCTAGTACGTCGCTGAATAATTTGTTGCCTACTATTACTAAATTCTTATTTATTGTAAAAATACAACTAGAAATAGTTCTATTCGTTCCGAAAAATTATAAGCTTAAATTTATACCTACTGTCAGTGAATCTAATAAATAGGAAATTGCTGTTGTCGGTGGATGTATTTCATATATAGTTATAATGTATATTTACATTTAACTAATAAAATATAATAATATAACTATATTATATAATATAATATAACGATGGTGAAAGTTCCCAACCTCCTATGTCAATTTTTGGATATTTTGTTCTTTTACCCTTAAATTAAAGAGAAATATGTATTTTTACTGTTTATAAGCTCCTATGACGTTATTTCATGTAGGGCCATCTAGAAGTAGTACGGCCGATATGTGATACAATTGCACATTTAATGATACAAGCATATAATTTGGACCACGTATACTACACATCTCTCTCTCTCCTGTCGTTTCCCCATTACTGAGGATCGTGATTTCTTCCAATATTCCTAACAATGTTTCTCCATTGGTCTCTATCTTCAGCTGCTCTAAGAGCTGCGCAGAATGAGTTTCCAGCTGAATGCTTTATTTGGTCAGACCATCTAGTTGGTGATCGTCCTCTTGATCTTCTCCCCGGAACGTTTCCAGAAACAATTAATCTCTCCAAACTGTCGTCACCTCTGCGAACTACGTGACCAAAGAATTGCAGAATTCGTTGCAGACATATTGTGGACAGCCTTTTTTTAATATTGAGTTGGTTTAGAATGGAAACGTTTGTCCTATGAGCTGTCCAAGGTATGCGCAGCATTCTTCTCCAGCACCACATCTCAAAGGCATCAATTTTTTGGCGCTCGCATGCGCGAAGAGTCCAAGTCTCTGCTCCGTATAGAAATATTGAGAATACAAGGGCATTCACCAGTCTCATCTTGATATTTTGAGAGATAGATCTGTCTTTCCAAACTTTAGTTAGGCGACTCATCGCATTTTTTGCCATACCAATACGTCTCCGAACTTCTGCTTCACAGTTACCATCGTTAGTTATACTAGACCCGAGATAGACAAAGGTGTTTACTATCTGGTATTCCTGTAATATGTTAGTCAGTTGAATAGTCTCAAATCTGTCGACCACCATTATTTTTGTCTTAGCTTTATTGATTTTCAGACCAACTCTATTGCTTTCGTACTCAACTCTTCGCAGAAGATCAAACATTTCTTGCTCATTTGCTGCTATAAGTGTAGTGTCATCAGCAAATCTTAAATTGGAGATTTTCTTACCAGCTACTGTTACTCCACCGGCCCATCCTTCTAAAACCATCCTCATGACATGTTCACCATAAATGTTAAATAAGTCAGGTGACAACACGCATCCTTGTCTAACACCTCTCTCGGTCTTGAATTGGTTTGAGAACTTCTGATCTAGTCGTACTGTCGCTATATTAGACTGGTATAGATTTTTAATAAGTGTCACCAGGTGCATTGGTGCTCCCATTTCTATTAAAATTGACCACAGATTTATCCAGCTTACACAATCAAATGCCTTTTGGTAGTCAACGAAGCATATAATCATAGGTACTTGAAATTCTCTAGACTTTTCAATGAGTTGTCTCAGGTTCAGGATTTGTTCCCTTGTACCTTTACCCTTTACAAACCCCGCTTGTTCCTGAGGTATTTGGTAATGTAGATAGGTTTTTAATCTGTTTTTGATGATATGCAACAAGATTTTACTAGCATGTGTTATTAGTGACAGTGTGCGGTAGTTTTCACATCTGGTAGTAGTTCCTTTTTTGTGTAGTGGGATATAAATTGAGGTACACCAATCAGATGGCCATTTTCCTGAATTCCAAACAGCGACACAGATAGAATGGATGATATGTAATCCTTTGTCACCTAGTAACTGTAGTATTTCACATGGTATTGAATCAATGCCTGGGGATTTATTTCCCTTTAGTGATTTAATTGCATCTTTGACTTCAGCGTGTAAGACAGTAGGTTCTCTAGGGTAGTCAGAAGGCCACTGATTTTCTGCTGATACCTCGTTATTTTTATATAGCTCGCCACAGTAGTTTCGCCATGTTTCCAATATTTCATCAGTATCGGTCTTTAAATTGCCTTCCTTATCTATTACAGACCACGTTTGAGGTTTAAACTCTCTGGTAAGGAGTTTGATCTTCTGGAATAAGTCACTCGGTTCATTTCGACAGCCATGTTCCTCTATCTCTCTGCATATTTGAGAGATGTAATCAGCTTTATCTTTGCGGCACTGTTTTCTGATTTCTCTCGATAACGCTCTGTATTCATCGTTTGTTCCGTATCTAGTTTTATGTGCTTTTCTGCGTTGAATCACAGTCCACGTATTATCGGATATCCATGGCTTACGGCCAGTGGAAACCGCTGCCTCACAGTCTTTTGCAGCCTCGATTACCTTATCTTTGAGATAGATCCAAGTGCTCTCAGGGTCATTATCTACTTGGTCTAAAGAAAGAGCATCTTCTAGGTTTTGTCGGAAGTCATTGATTTTTGATGGACTTAGAAACATGACTTTTCTCTGGGGTCTTCTTTTGGGGACTTTAAAACGAAGTCGAACGTTCAATACCAAGAGTTGATGATCGCTTCCACAGTCTGCGCCAGGATATGTTTTACAGTTGATGGACGACGATTTCCATCTTGATCTTATTAGGATGTAGTCTATTTGATTCCTTGTTCGTCCATCTGGGCTGCGCCATGTGTATAATCTCCGTGGATGATGTTGATATAATGTGTTTGTAATTGTAAGATGTTGTTCTACACAGAACTCCACTAGACGGTCACCATTCTCATTTCTCTGTCCTAGTCCATTTTTGCCCAGCACTCCTTCAATATTTTCATTAGATGACCCCACTTTGGCGTTAAAATCTCCTAAAATTATGACGAGTTCACGATTCGGAATAGCGCGAACAGTTTCTTCTAAACAACCATAGAACCTGTTGATGTCTTCTTCTTGTGCAGCTGTTGTAGGAGCGTATACCTGGACAAGGTGTAGGGTATTGGTGGATATTCTCATTTTAACGGATATTATCCTGTCATCAATAGTATTATATCCAATTACGCAGTCGTTAAGTTTAGAGGATACAATTATTGCGACTCCATTTGTACTTTTGTTATCTGGGCCTGAAAAATAGACGACGTTGCCAGCAGTTGTTTTAAAATGCCCTTTTCCTCTCCAGTGAGCTTCTGAGAGTCCCAGTACCGAAAGAAAGATACTACACATATAAAGGTTCAAATTTAGATATGAGGCCATCTCAGATTTTACGTTTTACAAAAATGGCGGGAATTCAAAATGACGACTATACATATGTAACTAATAGCACGATAACTTTTGAACGAGACTTCAGATTTCAACCAAATTTGGTATATAGGTTCTTTTTTTGATTTACAAGATGGCTGTGGTGAACCAGAAGAATCGGTTTACCAGAAGTTGTGTTTTACTGGTTGTTTATGTAAAAAATATGTTTTTTTTTCAATTTTTTCCCTCTGTATATATTAATTTTTCAAAATGTAATATCGCAATTGAATAGAGCATAAAATTATTTTGTAGAAAATATTTTGAAAATTTTAGTTATGCTAATTACCATTTAATAAATGCATAATGTATCTTCACATGTACCTATGTGTGACAGATTCGTACAAATATTATAAGAATTATTGTGAATTTAATCGTAGAAGCATATAATTTGGACCACATATACTACACACATCAAGGTTCAAATTTAGATAAAAGGCCATCTCAGATTTTACTTTTTACAAAAATGGCGGGCATTCAAAATGGCGACTATACATATGTGACTAATAGCACGATAACTTTTGAACGAAAAGTCCGATTTCAACCAAATTTGGTATATAGGTTCTTCTTTTTTGAACCAGTTCAACCAGAAGTTGTGTTTTTCCTGATTTTTATGTAAAAACATGTTGTTTTTCTAATAATTCTCTCACCCTGTATATATTAATTTTTCAAAAAGGTAACACCGGCGTTGAAAAGAGCGTAAAAATGTTTTTAGGCAATATTTTGAACTCTTTAGTTACGTTAATTACCAATTAATAAATGCATAATGTATCTTCACATGTACCTATAAACCTATGTGCGGCAGATTCGTGCAAATAATATAAGAATTATTGTACATTTAATGGTTATATCATATAATTTGGACCACACACACTACACATACAAAGATTCAAATTTAGATATGAGGCCATCTCATATTTTATCTTTTACAAAAATGGCGGGCATTCAAAATGAATCTGACGCACACAGGTACATCTGAAGATACATTATGCATTTATTAAATTGTAATTAACATAACTAAAAAGTTCAAAATCTCTCGTAAAAATTATGTTTACACTCTTTTCAATGGCGGTATTAACTTTATGAAAAATTAATATATACAGGGTGAAATAATTGAAAAAAACAACAGATTTTTATATAAAAAAAAAACAGTAAAAACACAACTTCTGGTGAACCGATTCTTCCGGTTCAAAACCTCGATCTTATTCTTCCAAAAACAACCTTGATGACAAATTTGGCTGAAATCGGACTTTTCGTTCAAAAGCTATCGTGCTATTACTCACATATGTATAGCCGCCATTTTGAATACTCGCCATTTTTGTAAGAGGCAAAATATGAGATGGCCTCATATCTGAATTTGAACTTTTGTATGTGTAGTATATGTGGTCCAAATTATATGCTTCTACCGTTAAATTCACAATAATTCTTATAATATTTGCACGAACCTGCCACACAAAGGTACATGTGAAGATACGTTATGCATTTATTAAATGGTAATTAACATAACTAAAAAGTTCAAAATATTTTCTAAAACATATTCTTACGCTCTTTTCAATGGTGGTATTACCATTATGAAAAATTAATATATACAGGGTAAAAAAATTGAAAATAAATTATTTACGTAATATAAAATAGTTTTACATGAAAAACCAGGAAAAACACAACTTCTGGTAAACCAATTCTTCCAGTTCACGACATAGACCTTGTACATCACAAAAAAAACCTATGTACCAAATTTGGTTGAAATCGGACTTTTCATTCAAAAGATATCGTGCTATTAGTCACATATGTATAGTCGCCCATTTTGAATGTCCGTCATTTTTGTAAAAGGCAAAATCTGAGATGGCCTCATATCTAAATTTGAACCTTTATATGTGCAGTATATGTGGCCCAATTTATATGCTTGTATCATTAAATGTGCAATTCTTATAAATATTTGCACGAATCTGCCGCACTAAAGCCAATTAATGAAATAACGACATAGGAGCTTGTAAACGGTAAAAATACATATTCTATTTAATTTAGGGATTTAGGGTAACAAAACAAAATAACCAAAAGTTGACATAGGAGGTTGGGAACTTTCACCATCGATAATATAATATAATAATATATAATATAATAATATAATATAATATAATAATATAATATAATAATATGTTATAACATATTTAACACAATATAACTCGAAAAAATGTATGAAATCCTAAGAAGCAAAAACCTTGACAGTCGCGACATTAACATCATATCCAGGTTGTACTGGGGACAAACAGCAAAAATCAAGGTTGATAATGAGTTAACCGAAGAAATTGAGATTCGTCGAGGTGTGCGTTAGGGTTGTGTGCTTTCTCCACTACTATTCAATTTATATAGATATATCGATGAGCCCACGGAGGTTGAAGAGGGCGAAACACATTTCTAAGAACTGGTGTTTGGATCTTTGATTCTATTCGAAAAATTTTTCCCAGCCAGAAATAGTGGATGTGTGAGTTATTCGTAAGGGGATTTTTCCACATTCTCTATTTCATTTGTTTGATATATATATATATATATATATATATATATATATATATATATATATATATATATATATATATATATATAGCGAAACAATATGTCAGGAAGCGCTCCTAGAGCAAAACATTAATATGAACATTAACGGAGAGTTAATTAACAATATACGATACGCTGATGGCACGCTAATAGTAACAGATAACCTAACAAATTTACAGTATTTGATGGAAAACATAAACACTCATTCCAATTAGTTTGGTCTAAAACTGAACATCAAAAAGACTAAATTCATGATTGTAACAAAGAAGCTATACACCAATGTGAATTTAACCATAAATAATCAGCCAGTTGAAAGAGTTACGTCCTACAAATATTTAGGGGTTTGCTTCACTGATACTAATGACCAGACAAGAGAAATCAAGAGGCGAACTGAGATAGCGAGACAATGGTTTGTCAAAATGAAAAAGTTCCTATGCAGCCGGGACATAAATATAAACTTAAGAACGAGATTGTTAACATGCTATGTTTTCTCCGTTCTGCTGTACAGCATGGAAGCTTGGACACTGAAAAAGATAAACATTAAAAACATTGAGGCATTCGAGATGTGGTGTTACAGGAGAATGTGGAAAATACCATGGACAGAAAGAGTAACAAATCAAGATGTTTTACTGAAGATGGGGAAGGAATGCGAAGTCATAAAAACCACACAAACGAAAAAACTGGAGTATCTAGGCCACATAATGAGAGGACAAAAGTACTCTCTGTTAAGACTCATAATCCAAGGAAAAATCTCGGGAAAGAGAAATGTGGGAAGTAGGAGGATTTCCTGGTTGCGAAATTTAAGGGAGTGGTATGGGTGCAGTTCAATACAGTTGTTCAGAGCTGCAGCCAACAAACTTAAAATTGCTGTGATGCTAGCCAACCTCCGATAGGAGACGGTACTGCAAGAAGAAGAAACTTGAAAAACAAACACAATATTACTTATAAATTCCAATTATGCGCTATTGTCACTGTCACTAAATTAAATGATAAACGTCAAAATTTTTAGTAAACAAGATATAAACGTAAAAAATATACTGACATTGTTACAGTTAAAATTCCTTTAAAAATTTTTCGAATTTAAATATTGGTATAAATTACAATAATTATTGTATTAAATAAACAAGTTTAAGTAATTTTATTTGCAGTTTATATACGATTAATATTAAAAGTGGCATAAGCCACTTGAATCTAACTTCAGCCCGTGAGTAATGACCCGTGAGTAACTTCAGCCCGTGAATAATGAATTATTACTCACGGGTACAGTAATGGGTGCTATTATCTATGAAAAAATAGCGAATAATGAGCATGTTATTAAACGGTCGTAGAAAAAGAATATTACGTTCTGTTATAATTATAAGTATATGTAATTCGCTGACGAATTCCTCCGGAAAAGCCTGTATGTAAAATTCGTGAAGGAAGGAAGTATAGTTTCGAAGACGTATGTAATTAGAACAGTGGCGGCTCGTGGCTTTAGGGACAGGGTCGGCAAGGTTTTGTCTCCTCAGATAGGTATGCCATCTAATTAAAAGGCTTCAATTTCATAGAAGATTTTTGGTTTGTGTTTTTTTTATTTTTTTTTATTTTTTTTTGTTTTTTTTAACCTGTTTATAAATTAACTCTAGTCTATGTTGTTTCGAAGTAGCAAAATGGGTTATAACGTCATTGTAAAATTTATTATTGTTTTGGAGAGGTTTTAAGTTTTTTCTATTGACATTTGAGACAAGTTTGACATTCTCTCTTGTTTCATGGTGTTTCGACAATAAGTTCTGACTGTTTTGAGACAAGAGAAATCCCGTTCATTTGAGGCAGAATTTGCCCACATTTGAGCACAATAATTTATTAAATTCGGGAACAGTTTGTTATACCTAATGAATTGCACTATATAAAATTAAACATGTTTTGTAACTTATCCCACCTTCCGAAAATATTTAGATAAGCATATAAAACTGTTAATCCATTTTCTTATTTTATTTGATTAAAGAATGATGGATAATTTTTAATGAACTTGTCTAATAGATATTTTAAAAATTCTTTGGAAATAATAATTGAGTTATCCTTCCATTCAAAAAGGTCCGGAACATTGTTTAAATAATCAAAATGTCAAAAAATGAAGAAAAACTTCGATATTTTTCTTCGTTTTTTGATTTTAACTTTCAAAATATTCACTTCTGAGAAAAGTTACACTCACATAAAAGTTGGGTAATTAAATTTCCTACAATATAGGATTGGTTAAAAATTTTAAAAAGTGTCATCCTTGTTGCAAAACAGCAATAATTGCGAAAAACCATAAAAAATAAGTACACATTCGCATTTTACGTTTTTCAACCATTTATGCTACACTTACGACCTTCATATTTTAACCAGAAGACCTTTATAATATAATAAAACAATACTGTAAATTTCATTAAGATCGATTCAATACATTTTGCAAAATAAATTTTGCAATCCAGCTTTTGCAAAAAAAATTATTTTTTTTTAAATGTTGCAGTACTGACAATAAAGCAGATAGCAAGTTGAATTTTTTTTACATGTAGAAGAAATTCTTCTATACGTAAAAATAATTCAACTTGCTGTCTGCTTTATTTTCAGTTCTGCAACATTTTGAAAAAATGAATTTTTTTGAGAAAGCTGGATTGCAAAATCTATTGAACCGATCCTAATGAAATTCACAATATTGTTATATTATATGATATAGTTTTTCTGGGTAAAATTATGAAGGTCCTAAGTGTAGCATAAACGGTTGAAAAACGTAAAATGCAAATACTTGTTTTTTATGATTTTTTCGCATTTATTGCTACTTTGCAACAAGGGTGACAATTTTTAAAATATTTAACTAATCCTATATTGTATGAAATTTAATTACGCCACTTTTATGTCAGTGCAACTTTTCTCGAAAATGAATAGTTTTAAAGTTATAATCAAAAAATGAAGAAAAAATCGAATTTTTCCTTCATTTTTTGACATTTTGATTATTTAAACAATGATCGGGACCTTTTTGAGTGGGAGGATAACTCAAATATTATTATGAGTTATTTTCAAGCAATTTCTGCAAACAAATATGAGTTACCTCTCAACGTCCAAATTAATGTTATTACTAATATTTTTACAGATGCGCCCTGTCTTGTTGCCGTTTGCAGATCACCGCTGCGCTCGGCAGATTGTTTTTCTGCCGTACTTGTCATTCAAATAAATACGGGGAATGTATAATTGGTTGCCTATCGGCTAATATTCCATAGCGTCTTATTACAAGCAAATGGTAAATTTGGGTACGGCTTGTCGAAGCGGGCCTTGAATTCCACACAATCGCAGTCGGGTGTATGGCTGGCTAGGATCATTAATTTGAAAAGTCTCTTACGCACAGCGCGCAGGTATCACTTAACGTATGGGATCGATCGAATTCTTTTAAAAACAATGAATAAAATTTAGTCTGTATTATCTCACAGATTTTTTTTTATTTCACAGAAACGAATATCATCAACTCTGAGTAACTTATATATGTAAAAAAATCTATAATGTGTCCATAAATGTGTGGGTCGCCACTGCCGACCCTGCCGACCCTGACCAGCCGCCACTGAATTAGAAAAGAATATTAAGTTCTGTTCACTGACGAACTCCTGCGAAAAATTGTCGCTAAATTCGCCATTTTGCAATAAGAAATTCGTAATTACGTTTTTTATACCTTCAATTTCCTTAACCAAATTCTTCACATAGGCCATATAACACTACTTCTCGTCGTAGTGTTGTCGCCGTGGTATTTTTAGTAGTAGCTGGAGGGCAATTTAAATTACAAAGTGACAGTGGACGTGATTCACGTAGGCGGAGATCTTCCAACGATAACGTAGGAACGAAGTATTTGGACAGTACGTGTCGTCACGTAAAACTTATCACCTTTTTCGCATCTTTGTATATTTTGTTTACCTTCTGTATTATGTAAATATCAATAGGGAGATAATACAATGTTTGATTGTTTTTTACTTAAGATGACATAGTTTTTATCACTAGAAGCAGTTAAATAAGGAAATGAGGAAATATAAGGAAGGAGCAGAAAATAATTTAAGGAAGAACATTAATTCAGGACATATATTTTTAAACACTAAAAATAAGGTGTGATCCAAAATTATTGTCACCATAGGTGGCTCTGAACGACAGAGATAGTTATACAGTGTATGTCTATTCTTAATCAGGCCCGGCCCTAGGGATTTTGCCGCCCTGGGCAAGATCGGCGAGCGCCCCTCCTTGGTATACCCAAAAACTCAAAAATTTCACCATGGCTCTTAATTTGCTGAAATCTATCACTTAATGCATTAACCATTGTGCCTATAATTTTTAAATAGAAGTCAACTTTATATCGTGTCTCTGGATCTACTTTCATCTTCATTCTCATGGCCAAATGGTCTTTTCACTTTCCTTTTTCTGGCTGTAACTCCTCCTTTTGAGGTTCTCAATTTTTAACTTTGATGAGCTCTTTTGCGTCTGTCAAATAGCCCTGGAATTTTAAATCACTTCTGAGAGACAAAATGGATTTCCGATTTTTCTAATAAAATGATAGCTTGATACGCTCTCACATCAATACTCTGCATACGCGACTACGTTAATGTAAAGTAAAATGTCATGCCATATTACCACAGAGTAAAGAAAAGTGAAATCAGGGAACTGGTTTGCCAAACAGCTTACCTCATGAGCAACCATTTTATCGTTGTTTTTATTAACAGAGATTTCTACAAGAGTATCGTAAATTTCTTCAATTTGGTATCTAATGGGAGTAACTGCATAAATTATTCTACTTTCCAATCTAGTTTCGGACAAAGGTTTCAATGTTATTCTAGAAATATGATTTTTCAGCATAGTCCAAAGATAAATAGATGCTGAGAAAAATTGTAAATTTTTGTCACTAAGGAAAAGAAAGAAACTGCAAACTGTGAGGCTTTAGCGGCATCGTTAACGACTAAGGTAAGTGAATGGCTAGAACATGGGACAAAAATGCTCTAGGATTCATTTTCAAAATTCTGTTTTGAACTCCCAAGTTCTTCTCTTCCACGTTTGCCCCATTATCATACCCTTATGTCCTAATGTCCTCTCATATCTTCCCCAAAGGTATTCCCAGTTCATTCTGGGACTCTGTAACTCCCAAGCCAGTGGTTTCCACCACAGGCACAAATCCAAGAAAATGTTTTTCAATTTTAACACTGTGTGAACAAGAACCTAAATCGACAAAATGTACAACAATAGTCATCCGTTCCACCCCAGCAATATCAGATATACAATCTAAAATTATGCTATAATACTTTGCTGATTTCAAAAAGTTTAAAATTTTATTTTTGATTTGGTCATGGAGGAGCTGAATAATTTGTATTGAATACGTTTTCCCAAGTAGTGATGCTGCTTGTTAGTCCCATTAGTTATTCTCCTAATGTCCTCTTGTAAAACAGATTCAAAATTTTTAAAGAGCTCAAAAAGCTTAAAAAAGTTATATAATATAAATAAAAGTTATATAAAGCTCAATATAAGTCGTTGTATTACATTTTTCCAATGACCAGTTTCTGAAGTTATATAATATAAATAAAAGTTATATAAAGCTCAATATAAGTCGTTGTATTACATTTTTCCAATGACCGGTTTCTGAATTTAGAACTTTTTGTGTTTTTTCATCTATGATTTTGCCCGATTCTAATCTAATTGCTAGTTCTACCCACTGTCGCTGTGACTGTAGATGAGCTAGAGACTTAAGGCTGATTCACACTAGCATGCAAGGCAAGTGCTCGGCATGGGCAAGGCATCGGCTCGGCAAGATACATTTTACATAAAATATTATGCACTTCAGGGTATGTAATTCACATTATGCGTGTCAGGCACCGGCAAGCGACAGGCTTTGCATGCGACGTTCTTTTCGAAACAATCTTTGCCGAGCACGTCTTGCCGTTGCCGGTCCGGTTCCTTGCACGTCTAATGAGAATCGGGCTTTAGCTTGGCTGGACAAAGCTTCAGCCATATATTTCTAATTATTATATCCATTTTCAGTAAAGTTAATTTTAAGTGAATTTAGTTTAGTTCTGATCCTACTATTCTTATGCGATGAAGAAGAAGGCGGTGTTGTAGATTTTTCGTCGGATGAACCTTGCAATTGATATTGTTTTACTTACTTAATTCTCGTTTTTACAGTTACATTTTTGCCGCTCTTGTTCATAATATTGATTTTTTACATATAATATTAAAAACGTAAGTTATTATTTCTTCAATTTCAAAAATTGACTGTCCTCTAAAACTTGCCGCCCCTGAATTTGCCGCCCTGGGCGGCCGCCCAGTTCGCCCACCCCCGGGGCCGGGCCTGTTCTTAATTCAGATATACTTTCCAGTTTACGTCAACTTTGCAGTGTACGTCAACTTAACAAGAAAAGTTAGGTTATGTAGAGATGTTGATGTTGGTGGTGGATACACTGTATCTTGTTTGTGGACATATACAGCATCTTGTTTGATTTTATTTATTATTGTTACAATTTTGTTAATAATTTTTATTTTTGATTAAAGTTATGTGTTAAAGGTTTTGACTGATTTTTTATTTATGTTTTATAATGTTTATCAAAATTAATTGATATACCAATGATATAAATTCAGATTAAAACAAAACAAACGTAATTTTTTGCACGGCTAGCTTTTATTCATGAAGGCTGGCTACAACCCTTGCCAATTAATCTCTATCTTTGGCTTTTCTTAAAAGGTGTCGTGGTGTTTAAACCAGTCCGATCGAGAATGTTTTTCAACCAGGATATTAAATTTGTCGTCTACCAGAATCTATCGCAGTGTTTTACAATTATTTACAAATATATATACCAAATGAATTAAATACGGGGGTACAAAAATAATAGAAGAGATAACAAAAGTATTCCAAAAAATTGTAAACAATATGACAGTAAAAAAAAATATGACAGTACCAGAGGAATGGAGAGGGAGAGTATAACAATACCCATCTATAAGAAGGGCGTAACGACAGATCCTACGAACTACCGAGGAATTACACTACTTAATTCTACATCAAAACTATTGAAGAACAACAGGGTTTCTGCCCAAACAGATCTACAATAGACGCTATTTTCATCATGCAATAATTAGTTGAGAAATCAATAGAATTCGACAACCCCATGTTCACATGCTTTGTAGATCTGAAATAGGCATTCGACAGAGTATGATTGAAGGACGTGCTCACTACCCTTGGAAAGAAAAATATAGGGCAGAAGTATAGAAACATAATCAAAGAGCTCAATAGATCCAACAAAAGACGAATAAAGACCACACAAGGGCTTACGGAAGAAATCAAAATCAATGTCAGCATTGGACAAGGGGACAGCCTCAGTTCATGCCTATTTAATTTAATAATGGATGAAGTTATAGTTAGTGTTAACAAAATGAATCAGATGATACAATTTTAATAGCCGAAAACACTATCTTTATAGCCGAAAACACGTTTATCCACAGAGAAAACCCAATCGATGGTAATATCCAAGAACCCAATTGGATGGAAATTAGTAGAGAACGACCATACAATCGAACAGGTCATGGATTTTAGATAAGTACTTGGGTGTGGAAATATCTAGCGACAGGCATCTGTGGCAAGAAAAAAACAGCAGGCAACGAAAGCAGCGAGAATATCTGGTGTCCTGAGGAATATAATCTGGCGGAATAAATATATGAGCACCGAAAGCAAAGTCCGCATTTATAAGACATGTGTTAGACCCGTACTGACATACACAGCTGAGACAAGGGCCGAGACAACAAAGACCAAACAAATAATGAGAACAAAAGAGATAAACACCCTAAGACCCATAAGAGGTATCCTACTCAGAGATAGACAAGAGCACGACGACGCATGTGGAGAGACCACGTGGATCGGATGGACCCTGAACGTATGGCGCAATGGTCGAAGACACAGAAGTCCAACACTAAGCGACCCATAGGAAGATCCAAAAAACGATATGGTACGAGAGCTGGAGCTCGCGCAGCAGAGACTGTAACAGAAGAAACAGAACATAGTCCTATTACAAGAACAAGAAGATGAAAAAATTGAAACTGTGGATAATAAGTTTGAAAAATTATAACTTTGACATGTTTCCCACTTTCAAAATTAGGTACATCTTGACATATCCAAATATGAATGGATTAGAAACCTGTTTGTGATTGAAAAATATGATGATTTTGGCCTTACAACAGGAGAGCAGAAAATGATTGAGTTGAATATTTGTGAAATAGATTATTAGAAAAATTAAGGGGGCGCAACAATTTTATTTTTTTAAAGGGGGGCGCAGGTACAAAAAGGTAGGAAACCACTGAACTGATAAATATTGTTTACATTTAGATGTTAGACTTCCAGTGGCGACGCGTGACTTTTTCTAAAGTGTTACCAAACCCAGATGTAGAAAATCTTGTTTAAAAGAACCTCGAAAATATAAGTCAGTTGTGGATCTACGGGGAGGGAAAAGGGGAAATCCCCCCCTAACAAGGTCCAAAATTAAGGAAAAAATTGTTGTAACATAAAAATATATTAGCTGACATGAAACTTAAACCACGGACAGACAAATTCAACCCAATAAACACGCTAGTTAGGAAAATTAAGGGAACTTAATGCATATAAGTTATTATTTATGTCTTTTATGTTGTTTTGGTTTATCTTTATTATGTTTTTTGATTGGTGTTGCATTGAAAGTTCCCCCCTAAAGCAAATTTCCCCTCCCAAAGGAAATGTCTAGATGCGCCATTGATATAAGTTTTTGTTTATTTTATCTGGAAATCTGTTAATAACAGAATCGTAGAAAGAAGGTTCTGCCGTTAATCCATTTAAAAAGCGTTACTCAATGAAAATTAAAGAAAATGACGACATTCGATCTTACAATTGGGTATTTCTTTGGCATGTTTTAAGCCGTTTCATTGCTGAAAAACTTCTTTCAACGGATGCACTTGTAGCCCGAATTAGTAAAAATAGGTTTGCCAATTTAAAGAGTTCCTGAAATGCATTATCAAGTTCTAAAGACGTTAAATATTGATACAATTCTTGTACATTTTTTTTATATAATCTGGATCATTATAAAGAACTGTCAATTCTGTTTTCAACTTTACTGTGTCAAATGTTTGTCCATATAGCTGTACAAATTGATGAAAGGCCCTATCTGAAAATATTTTGCTTTAAATTAGAAAACCTATTTTTAAGTTGGATAATCATAGTGTCAAAAATTTCAAAAAGAAAGTCGTCAACGACACTCATCCATGTTTAATTGCACACTTTAATAGATAAGTAACCATTGTAACAATTCCAAAAAGTGGTAACGTGCCTACTAATATCCACAGCGCGTTTTACGCCTTCGCCTTTCAAAATTTTCAGACACGAGCCGTCTCCGAACGATAGCCGATGGACCTTCATTTGTATCCACATTTAAAAGTGGTAACATTAACCTGCAACCGAGTCGCATAAATTCGCCGATATTTTCGTGCGTCTAGTTGGCTTTTTAGTGAATTATCATTAACACTCATATTTCTATTAAAAAAAAATGGAATTATTTCACAGTAGTCACAAAATATTTATTAGCAAGATTTTTAACTGTTACCAATGGTAACAGTGGTTACATGGACGCTTCGCCAATGTAGACTTCGTAGTTCAGCTGCTGCAACACACATTTTGAATCATACCAGAAGATACTCTGGTACATAGGTAAATCGTGCTAGTTTTGTCATTTTTCGGTTTTTCATATTTTCACAGTAATGTTTCGATTGAAGGAAAAACTTCAGTTAGAAAAATGTTTCTATTATACTATGATACGTGCCTTTCCGAACTGTGTTTTGTTAAATGTTTGGTATTTAATTTTTTTAAAACACTATGTTTTATTTTTCATAACTTGGGCTTCGTAAAAGCATACATCATTATTTTCCAAATGAGTGAACAAGAATTCACAAAAAATTTCTTGTAATAAAGTATTTGCAAACTTTTTCGATTATTTTACATCTTGGATATTCGAAATGTGTGTTGCAGCTGGTGGACTACAATTCGAACATCTAATGTAAAAATAATATTAATTAGTTAATGGGTATTTTGTTTTATTTTTTTTCTATGTTTTTCTGATAATAAACTCATATTTTCTTGATTACTTACCCATTTTATTTTTGAAAATTTTTTTGACTAGACTATAGAAGACTACATCCAAAATTAGAAAAAAAAATGTACAGGGTGTTATTAAAAATTTAAAGTTAGGGGTTGTAACTAAGGGATGAACATTTCGGGGACAATTTTTTCTACCTCATAGTAAAGTATATTAGAAGTGAAATACATCTGTTTTTGTCCCGTTCTAAAATCTCCATTCGTTTAAGAAATATAGAGTGGATAAATAAGTCTTGGACCAAAAAAATCATAATTTAAAAATAAAAATCGACCTGTTTCCTGATTTGTTTCCCAAGTAGCCCATTCGCGAGAAAATGAATTTATTCCAACCTTTGCGTGCTCACTATATATATTTAGTATTTACCTAGTGTTAAATATTAATATTCACGAATAATAGTTATTAGAATAATTTATAAAAATTAGTAATTATAATTATTATATTATTATTAACTTTTAAAAGTATTCTAATTAGGACTTATGTGAGTAAGTGAAAATATGGAATTCCATGTTTCGATCTTCGTGTACAATCGCAAATATATTTTGTCAGATCAATAGTGACCCGCTAGTTTTCTAGGGCAAAGCAATCAAGAGAGATTATGGTATATCCTCAAATTTGGCAATGAAATTGTTGAATCATCGAAACGAAATTACGGTCTCGAGAATAAAAGAAAGTTTGGGATAAAAACGGATCTTCTTGTGAATTTATATTATGCGGATTTTTATAACTTGACGTAACAAAAAAAAAACGAAAGAATTTCATTTCATCACATTTCACTTCATAAAAATATCATTTCACTCACAAGAAATATACAAAACAAAGAGAAAAAACTGTCTTTTATAATATATAATAATTTACCATTAAAGTTTACGATATTAGACAAATGGCGACGAATGTACTAAGTAATATTTATTTAACTACTTTTCGTTTAAAAATTACAATGCAGAATGCAAAGCATCGTAAACAGTGGGAATGAGAAATAGGTATTTAAGTGGTGATTAAACTGACAGTAAGAGTAGTAAAATTATTATTTATGAAACGGAAGCTCGTCATTTTTTTTGCACATGAAATGCATTTTTATTGTCATTATGCGTTACAATAGGGAACTTGCATAAAATGTTAAATTCGAAAAAATGCTATAAATCACAACAGAACATAATTTAAAACATAATAAGGTCAATTGGGGTAAGTGCGATACAAAATTAACATACTTAAAATATAAAGCATTCGAAGGTGCCCTAAAAATTCCCGGCGACCAATACAATTTTTTCCCATGAAAGATACAGGCATTGACTACACCTTGAGTTCTTAATTTTTTTTATATATCGGTTTAAGAGAAAATTATATTATTTTTTTAAGGCAAGTGGTCGCACTTACCCCGCTCAATTGGGGTAAGAGCGAATTTGGAGATATATTTTTATATACGGCATATATACTTAATCTGGGGGTAAGAGCGTTTTACTTGACTCTTTGTTAATAAGAAGCTCTTTTGAAACTCAAAGTATCTTTATTTAAAAAAAAAGTTACAAGCTCGTAAACTTTAAACAGAGGAAGAACTTAAAACGCAAAAAACCAAATATCTTTGATTTATCGTTAAATTGTAAAGTAAATGGTATTCTTATGTTTATTTAAGTAGAAAGTACACATGGTGATAAATTCTAAACAAAAAATTTTTTTTAAAGCTATTCTACGTTATAGCCGCTAAACGATATTTGAAATAATATTTCTCCTAGCCTTCCAATTTCGGGATCCGGCAAGAGCTTAACAATGTCCATTTCAAACACAATAGAAACGTCCTCAACCAAAAGAAATTTAAATATTGATTTTTTCATGAAAAATGCACTTTTTCTAGAAATCTTTATCTCTACCTCTTTATCTTTCATGTCTATTATTTTCCATACATAATATTTAATATTTTTCTTTCCTGGAAATTGAACTAATACCCAATTGTCAACAGATAATTCAGACAACAGGAGCGTCATTTGAAATTTTCTTTGGGGGGGGGGGGGGGCAAGCACTATATATACAATACATTATATATGATATTATGATGAATATTGATGTATTTTCCGTAAATTTCAGTGATATTCAGGGCCAGGGGGGGGGAATGCCCCCCTGGACGCCCAAATGACGCCCTGGACAAGCTTCTCGTCATTTCGTCTAACTCCTCGTTCTTTTCAGTCATTTGTTCACGTATATCTTCCAACGTAACTTCATCCTCTTCTGCATATTCGACTGTTTTTTCATCGTCTTCGTCGCTGTCCAAAATTTGTGTGTAGGAAGAAACTCTCTAGGCTCTTCCTGCACTCTCCGATTTATCTATCTATTTATCTATCTATTAGCCTTGCGACATCCAATATTGGACATAGGCCTCCCCTTCGCTCCATCATCTTTCTCTATCCTGAGCCATGTGCATCCATTTTGAGCCTGCTTGGTGTTTTAGGTCATCTACCCACCTCATCTGTGGTCTCCCTCTCTTTCGTTTATATGTCCATGGTCTCCATTCTGTAATAATTTTATTCCATCTTTCGTCTTTTTGTCTAATCGTATGACCGGCGAATTTCCATTTTAGTTTAGCTGTTTGACGAGTAGCATCTTTAACTTTTGTGATATTTCTTACCCAGGAATTCCTTTTTCTATCTGACAGTCTTACGTTGATCATTTGTCTTTCCATTGCTCTTTGTGTTTTCGCAATTCTGTCCATATTCGCTTTTGTGAACGTCCATGCTTGACATCCATATGTAAGGACCGGAAGAATACATTGGTCGTAGATTTTCGTTTTTAGATATTGAGGGTATTTTTTATTCTTCAATATGAAGCTGAGCTTACCAAATGAGGCCCACGGTAACTTCGTTCGTCTCTTTATTTCTGCTGTTTGGTTGTCTCTATTCAATTTTATTATTTGTCCCAAGAATATGTATTCATTCACTTCCTCTATTTGGTTTTGTTTAACTACGATTCTTAACTCATCCTCTTGATTTGTTATCACTTTTGTTTTGCTGTAATTCATATTTAATCCAACTTTACTGGCTTTGTGGTCTAGTTGTTGTATCATTATTTGTAGTGGTTCCTTGTCTGTAGCGATAATGACGATATCGTCAGCGTATCTTAGGTGATTTAAGTATTGGCCGTTAATGATGATTCCATATTCTTCCCATTGTAATATCTTGAAAATGTCTTCTAGAGCTTGGTTGAAGAGCTTCGGCGAAATCGTATCTCCCTGTCTAACGCCCCTTTTGATAGGTATGGGGTGTGTATTCTGTTCAAGTTGGATCGTAGTTGTGGCCTTACTGTATATATTAGAGATTAGTTCTGTATACCTGTAATCTACTCTGCTATTGTGTAGTGATTGTTTCACTGCCCAGTGTTCAATGGAGTCGAATGCCTTTTCAAAATCTATAAATTCAAAATTATAAATATATAGGTATTTGGTATTTATTTATTTTCTCAATAAGTAACTTCATTGTTAGTAGTACTTCACATGTACTGTAGCCTTTTCTGAATCCTGCCTGTTCTTTGGTCTGATAATTGTCGGATTTAGGAGTTAATCTGTTGGTTAATATTTTAGTTAACAATTTATACATAACATTAAGCAAGGTAATCGGTCTATAATTTTTCAGATCTTTTTTGTCTCCTTTTTTAAATAATAATAGGGTGATTGCTTCATTCCAATTACTGGGTATGTTTCGTGTACTTATTATTTTGTTCAATAATATATAAGACTTCCCTTGTAATTTTTCCGCCATTTTTAATCATCTCTACTGTAATGCCGTCTCTTCCTGGTGATTTATTATTTTTCATTTCTCTCAGGGCTTTCTTTATTTCTGATTTGCTAATCTCTGGTTGTAGGTCAGAGTTAGCATTTTTTATTTTAGTTTTCAATTTTTGAAGAGTTTCTTGTGTCGGTGGTTGCTTTTCTTGATATAAGTCTAAGTAATACTGTTGTGTTATTGCTAATATTTCATGTATATCGTTGGTCTCTTCTCCCTGAGTATTTTTGATGGCATTTATTTCTGTTTTTCCCAGTTTTGGTCATAAGCACTTCATATTCTTGTTTTGTTGAATTACTTTTTCAACTTGTTCTTCTTGTTTCTTTCTTTTCTCTTCTTTTATCTTTTTCTTGATGCTTTTGTTTATCTTCGAATACTCTGCTGTTGATCTCTTGTTTTGTTGAGCTAGTGTTCTCCGTTTTTCCATTAATGTTTTTATTTCATGTGAGATCCATTCTTGTCTTTTCTTTCTAATAGGTGCCACTTCTTTCCCGGCTTTCAGTAATGTTTGTGTTAGAATGTTATTGATTTCGTCGACTCCTTTATTTACGAGTTGATTTTTATCGGGCATGATGTTTTTTATTTTCTCTTTATACTCTTGTTTATTGTCCCTAAATTTTTCCATATCTAAATTTTGTAAATTTTGTGTTCTCTTTTTCATTTCAAGTTGCCCATTAATGCTTAGGTTCGCTCTAACTAATCTATGGTCACTACCAGTTGTAAAATGGTTAAGAACGGTTACGTCTTGTACAACAGACTTTTCCGATGAAAGTATGTAGTCGATTTCATTTTTTACTTGACCATTAGGACTGATCCATGTCCATTTTCGTTGCGGTTTCTTATTGAAGAACGAGTTCATAGCATATAGTTTCCTCTCTTCCAGGTAGTTCATTAATGTATCTCCTCTATTATTTCTCGACCCATATCCGAAATTTCCAATCCTTGTTTCTTCTTCACCCTGCTTTATTCCTAATTTTGCATTAAAATCTCCGATAATTAGTGTTATTCTCGTTTTATCTCCGATTTATAGGCCAGGGTAATACGACAAAAATATACCCTGTTCGTGACACTTCAGCAGCCAAAGTACTGAAGCGTTTTTTTGACAGGTAATACCTATAGGAACAAATTATAACTATTTTCTGCGTAGGATCTGGCGGCCATTTTTATTTATAAACAATTAACTGTCAAAAAATGGCATTTTCCCCTTTTTTTTTAAATCAACGGAAAACAGTGAAACTTATGATTTTTTGAGTACAAATATCTTCGAGAATATGGAAAAAGCTTCAAAATGACGTATTACAAAGTTTGATATACTCATTTATTGTTAATATAATTTCGAAAAAAGGTCGGAATAACTGTTGTAAAAATTAGTGTATAGCTTTGAAATTTTTGTCAAATGAGGGTTCTTTGGTGCTTAATATGTGATAAAAATTTCAAAGCGATTCATTTAATTGTATAAATTTTATTCAAATTGTTTATCCCAGAGAGCATTTTTTTTGCAATAACATAAGTGAGAAAAAAATGACCATGAAAGAGCATGAGCTACATTTTCAACGTGGTTTAAAGAAGTGAATAAAAAATGCATTTATTAGTAATAAATGAGTATGCAAAAGTATCGTCAATTTTTCTTTATAAACTTTTTGAATAACTTTTTCCAAAAAAAAAATAACTTTTTTACCCTGTTTTAAGTGCACAACTACCAAGTAATGTTATCTATATCATAATTGATAAAAAATTGTAATAAATATAATTTCTTATATAACAAAATAAAAAGTTTATAAGGAAAGATTTACGATACTTCTGCATAATTATTTATTACTAATAAATGCATTTTTTATTCACCTTTTTTTAAACCAAGTTGAAAATATAGCTCCATTCTCTTTCATTTGACACCTGCGGAATGGTTCTAACGTCATTTTCTTCTGACTTATGTTATTGCAAAAAAATGTTCTCTGGGATAAACAATTTGAATAAAATTTAAACAATTGAATGAATTGCTTTGAAATTTTTATCACATATTAAGCACCAAAGAACTCTTATTTGACAAAAACTTCAAAGCTGTACACTAATTTTTACAACAGTTATTGCGAAAATATTTGTTTTTGCAATTCCGATCTTTTTTCGCAATTATATTAACAATAAATGAGTATATCAAACTTTGTAATACGTCATTTTAAATCTTTTTCCATAATCTCGAAGATATTTGTATTAAAAAAACCACAAGTTTCCCTGTTTTCCATTGATTTGAAAAAAGTGAAAAATGCCATTTTTTGACACTTAATTGTTTATAAATAAAAATGGCCGCCAGATCCTACGCAGGAAATAGTTACAATTTGCTCTTATAGGTATTACTTGTCGAAAAAACGCTTCAGTACCCTGGCTGTTCAAGTGTCATGGAAAAAACCTTATTACCCTGGACTATTAACCAGAGTATTATGCAGCTGCTGCATTTTCGTGTTGCAGAGAAATTGAAAATGTTTATACATTTTAGTTCATTAACTTTTTGTTGAGTACTAAGGAATCTTTCTTGTTGGAACTTTTACCACGCTGAGCAGATGGGTTGTGAATTATTTAAAATTCTCTCATCTTAATTTCCTCGGCCTCCTGCATGATTTATAGTTTTTGAAAATCTCGGGAGGTTGTAACCAAAGAAAGTATTCCACCTGTTCTCAATCTGGTGGTATGGGAACGATATTTATTGTCGTTTTGTGTGATACTTCTATTGATAACTTATTTTGTTTTTCGATAGATGGCTCTAGTTCATCCGCAGCATTTCGTTCTTTGCAATTCGGAAAGGCACAAAGTATGATACCTGGGGAAATACGAGAGAAGAAGATATGGGACTACTGATGAGGAGGAAAAAATCTCCGAAACCGGTATAGACTCTTCCTGTACTCTCCGATTTAACCAGAGTATTATGCAGCTGCTGCATGTTCGTGTTGCAAAGAAATTGAAAATGTTTATACATTTTTATTATTTTTTCTGTTTGTTTTTATGTAATTTTTATGAAACTCAGTGTAATTATTTTCTTTTGTAACAGTGTCAATCATTACCAATAAACTTGTTTGTTTTAAACACCGGAGTAATATTTTAAATACATCAATATTGTCAGTTTGCTTTTAACATGTTTAGTTTATCATAATTAAAACTCGACTGTCTGGTGCAAGTATATCAAACACGTTAAATAATAATAACATAATGGCCCATTATTACCAAACATCCACTTACTCACTTTCCGGTCTACCTTATAATCTGTGTTTACCTGCCACCTGACTCACGGCTTGTTATTAAAGTCATGATTTATAATTTACACACATTCCTAAACGAGGTCGTTGATTTGCTATCATAAATTCAGCTATTCATATGCATATGCATATCTTTTCTTATTAGTCTGCGCGTATATTTTGTCTGAGTGCAATGATATCTCTGCAAAATAAGATTCAGTTACACAGATCAGGTTTTAAAATGATTTCTTATCGTACACACTGCAACTGTGCACGTCCAGCATTTATCTCCTTTTTCGCCATTACTGCACCAACCAATCTATATGTTATAGAATAGAAATATGCTTTATTGTCATGAAAAATTTAACAATTTTATAGACAAAGCTTACAAGAATCATAAATAAGAACAATAACAAATAACAAATACAATTTACTAAAATGATATAAATCGTCTATATAAATAAAAATAATGAAGAGAAACAAAAAAAAAACAGTAACAATCTATTGCAAAATTTAAAAAAAAAATTGCAAATTGCATCATTTACCTTAAGAAATTTAATAAGTTAAGTTAAGCTGCTGCATATGACACTCAAATATAGATTAAGATTATACTTATAAATAAGAATACTGTACTTTCTTAGTTATTGGTTAAGAAACTCTGCTGTTGAATAATATGGTCTTTCAGATAAATAGGCTTTAGTCATTTTACGGAACTTGGGGAAAGATGTTGCAGATTTAAGTTGTAGAGGGAGATGGTTGTAAAGTTTTTTTACAGAATATAATATAGATTTCTTTACTAACTCACTGGACGGGATCGGTAAATAGATGGCAAAGGTAGAATTTCTGGTGGAATAGTCATGTCTAGGTCTTGCTGGAAAGACATGTAGATGTTCACGAATTAAGCAAACAGTTTCTAAAATATATAAAGAAGGTAGTGTTAGAATCCTGTGATCTTTGAAGTAGCTTCTGCAATGTGTTGTTCTTCTGAGGCCAAACAGATATCTTATTGCTCTTTTTTGTAATTTAAAAATAACGTCAGATTGGGCAGCGGTACCAGAACCCCAAAAAGGGAGACCATATCGAAGATGTGACTCGAACAAAGAAAAATATGTTATTTTGGAAGAGGCTAAATTCATTTCCTTCGAAACAGATCTTATTGCAAAGCAAGCTGAGGATAGTTTCTTGCTTAACACATCAATATGAAGGGACCATTTCAGATTGCTATCTAAAAAAATACCAAGAAACTTTACAGAATCAACGATACTGATCTGGCTGTTATGAAGAGGTAAGGGTTGAAGAGCTCCTTTATAGGACAATGCTACTGTTTTATCTACGTTAAAAGAGAGTAAATTTGAATCGGACCAAGATTTTATTGTAAGTAGATCAGAAGTTATAGTAGCATGAAGAGTTGCGATATTTGAGTTGCTCCAAGTGATACTGGTATCATCAGCAAAAAGAAAAACTTTTCCATCGATTTTTAAGCTAGTGATGTCATTAATAAAGATAAGGAAAAGTAGAGGACCCAATACTGAACCTTGTGGTACCCCACATACAACATTTTTGAGACTAGAGTCTGTATCATTTGCTCTAACCATTTGTTTCCTATTATCCAAGTAAGATTGAAACCAGTTCGAGGAAATACCTCGAATTCCGTAGAAATCTAGTTTTTTTATCAAAATGTCGTGATTCACACAATCAAAAGCTTTGGCATAATCACAAAAAACAGTGGCAGTGTGCAGATTATTGTTTAATGCTTGATAAACCTCATGTAGTACAGAAAACATGGCATCTGTGGTACATTTATTATTTAAAAAGCCGAACTGATTTTGTGATAAAATATTGTTATCAACGAGAAAGGACATAAGTCGGGCTTGTATGAGTCTATTAATAATTTTTTAGAGTACCGGTAGTAATGCAATAGGTCTATAATTGCAGGCATTTGATTTTTCACCACCCTTATGAAGAGGTATAATGATGGCCGTCTTTAGGCACTCTGGAAATTTACCTTTCTCAAAAGAATCATTAATTAGAGAGATGAGGACTCCCAACACACTGTCTGGGAGATTTGAGAAAAATTTTATGGATAGTCCATCGGTACTACAGGAAGATTTGCTTTTGATATTATTGATTGTCTGAATCAGTTCAGATTTATCAACCGGTCTTATAAAGAATGAATTCGAGACCTTTCCTGAATTAGGGAGATAGGAAATGGGATCTTGTTGTGACACAATAGTTGATGTTATATTTTTACTCACATTAACAAAGTATTCATTTAGATTTTCTGGGTTTGGAAGGGAAAATGTTTGAGCTGTGTGAGTTTTATTACGAAGATCGTTTATTATGGACCAAGTTTCTTTTGCAACACTTTTAGAGCTTCTCAGACGATTTTGATAGTACAATTTTTTAGCTGATTTTATAAGTTTTAAATAGATTGCCCTGTACTTGGTGATATATTCAGTAACAGAGACGTTGGTAGTAAATTTCTTGATGTACAGTAGTGAACGCATATTTTTGCCTGATATGCGGACACCTTTGGTAGTCCAGGGTTTGTGATGTTTTGGCTTAATTGTGATTAAAGGAAATGCTTTATTGAAGATACAGACAAGCTTATTCAAAAAGTCACTGAAATTATTATCGACGTTCATAGAAGGAAAGGGCCACTCAGAGGTTAAGCATAAATTTTGGAGTTTACGAAAATTCCGAGCGGAAAAATCCTGCCTAAACGTCGAGTTTTCGAAGAGTGCTTGCTAAAGATGTTAAACTTCGTATAAACCGCTTCATGATCAGATAGTCCCGCATTAACAGTTGTAGCGTATACTTAGTTATGTTGAATAGGGATGTTCACAAAAAATTTAATAGTTATTTTAAACATGTAAAACGATTAAGAAACACCCTAGGAATAATTGTCTAAAATATTAAGAAAATTAAAAAAGCCTGTCTATGAAAAAACTTAACTTATTAGAATTAATCTAGCATTAATTTAAATTTCAAGAAAACGCTTCTGACGTCACTAGTCGTATACCCCAGCGCGCGCAATGTCCACATGGCCACGTGTTATTCTTTAGGTACCTGTTTGACGTTAGTTCAGGTCATTTTATTTTGTATTTTGTTCCATAGATAAGAGGGTGGGGTGTTTTGTTCTTTTATTGTTTTATCAGGGCCAACGTGGAGTTTTATGGTGAATTTGTTTAGTTTAGACTAAATTTTAGATCTAAGGACATATTTTGGGGGGGTACAAATAAATATAAATAAAATGAAAAGTTTTAAAAAAGTTAATTCGCCCTACCTACTTAGACGTAACAATGGTGTCTGATTTCTTGTCATCTTGTAAAGAAATAAATTATCCACATAGTAGTAGTGGAATGTTTATTTTAATAAGGTACAGGGGTGAAAAAAAAAGAGAAAATTTAGTGTGATTTTTAATTTCAAATATTTCATTCAAAGGAAACTTTTTGTTTATTCTAACGGACTTTCGGCCCTCAGTAATAATGTAATCTTTAATTCTGCGTTAAAATTGTTCAAAAATATTTAATAGTTTTCTCAGCATTCGAAAAAATTAATGCATTTAAATAGCATTTGCCCCAGATTTTGCCCTACTAATTTAAATGATGTTTAGTTTATAGGGGCTGTCGGTAATAAATATGTACTTTATTACTACGTTATGGACACCAAGTCTTTTAAACCTCCAGACACATTGAAAGATCGTAAATTAGGTACTTTTTATTTTTGTAAAAATTTTTCTTGCTAACCCATTTCGTTGCCTGGATATTTAGAAACAGATATTTAGAAGTTCAAAATACGAAGTTTTCTGCTGTAGGTATTAAGAATTTTTATAATTTATCTTTTTATAACCAAGCTAACTTAAATCTAAAACATATCATAGAATTGGGTAAAAATGAGTATTATGTACTTATTTAAAAACTCATTTATTTAGGAAAAGATCCATAACTTACAATAAAGAAGTGGTCTTCGCAAGAGAAAACTTGGTTTTTATTGATAGGCACATACTTCTTTTTACGTTTATTTTTACGATTTAAATTGGTTGGAACTGTAATAAAAATCTTGTCAGAATTGTTTTTGAAGGTATTTACACACCAAGGAATAAAACACCACTTATTTGGTTTCATTTTTACTAATTAAATACGTAAAGAGCTGCACACATTCAAATACACTTCCTAAATAAGTATACAAAACTATTAGTTGTCGATCAAAGACGATACGACTGCTGATATCACAGACCGTAGCCTCGCTGCAGGATACCGTTTTTCTAGCCTCCAAGAAAATCAACATTATGAACTCATTTATCTTAAAAAATATACATTTTTAAACAGTTTTATGATTGCTACGTTTTTATATACCTTATAATATACTGAATTTAACTATATTTAAAAATTAGTGGACATCCCTATTGAAGGGAAATTAATTTTCGAAAAATTCTTTCACTTTTGTTAGGTTACGTACACACATTTCTGGACCTTCAACTCTTTAAAGTCGCTTTTCTACTCTGTAAATTTTCCACACAATAAAGTTTTACTATTTGTGTAGGGAGGATTTACTATGAATGCTAGATTGGTTTTGTTGGTTTTGAATTGCTCAGATCTGTCAACGAATTCATCTTTAATTTTTTTTTGTAACTATGCTGAAGTAATTAGTGTCAACAATTGTATTGGTTTTATCGCAATAAGGCTTTAGATATTAAAAATGAAGTAATTTACCTCTCTGAATATCTCTATTCAATCGTAACCCCCCGGAGGGAGTGTAGTGGTCGACGTGATGTCGTGTATTGTCCGTCTCCAAAGATCTCTGTCTTTGGTCATTTCTTTTAACTCATGCATAGGTATTTTGCATATTCCTGTAATTTGATCAATCCATCTTGTTGGTGATCTTCGGCCTTCCATGTTTCCTTGTAAAATGAGTCTTTCCATGTTTTCTGTGTTTGCTCTCATAACATATCAAGTGTCCAGAGTATTTTAATTATTGTCGGAGATGAACTTTACTGGAGAGTCATTGGCTAACTTTTAGCTCTCTTACATTGAATTATTTGTTCTACGGTTGGTCCAAGGAATCATTCGTCTCCAACAGAACATTTCAGTGGCGTCTATATTTCTTCTTTGTCTCTTCTCGATTGTGTCAGGGTCCAAGATTCACATCCGTATGATTGGGAATATTAAGCAGTTGATCAATCTCATCTTTAACGCTCTTGAAATTAGACGGTCCTTCCATATTGTGGTCATTTTTGCTGTGGTAGCTTTTGCTAGATCACATCTACGTTTTATTTCTTCCTGCAGTAACCCTGTGTTTGTGATCAATGATCCCAGATATAAGTATGAGCTCACAACCTCAAACTGGTCAATTGTGGTTATGTATGGATGATTGTTATGTAGGCTATCCACTATTATGCTCTTTGTCTTTAATATGTTTAATTGCAGACCGAATATTTGACTTTCGTTTTTGACCAGTCGTATAAGATCAATCATCTTTGCTTGACTATTTGCAAGAAGGGCTGTGTCATCGGCGAAACGTAGGTTGTTAATTTTATAACCATTTATTGAAATGCCCTTTTCCCATTGTTCAAGTGCTCGTGTCATAATATGCTCCCCATATACATTGAATAATTGTGGAGATAGTATACATCCTTGTCTGATACCCCGTTCTGGATGAAATTCGTTTGAAAGTGTGTCAAGCGCTTTAACTGATCCAGTGGTGTGTTCGAATAGTTCAGATATAAGCCAAAAAAAGGTGTTGTGGTACGCCGACTTCTTTTAGGATTCGCTATAACTGTCTCCACTTGACCCTGTCAAACGATATACGATAATCTATAAAGCATATTTATATGTACAGTGGAATTTTGAATTCCCTAGATTTTTCGATTATTTGTCTTATATTCAACAGGTGTTCTCAAGTACCTCTACGTTTTGTAAATCCGGTAAAAATAATTAATTTTTCTTAAAAAAAAACAATCCTACGAAAACATGGGGGTTTTCTCTCTATTTCAGGGTGATTGATGCTCTCAATAAAGCAATATTCCATTCAATTACAAAGTAAAACGTTTCACCACCTTACCTTTGGAAAACCATCGCACTTGATTGTGAAGAAACAGGTCAGAATACTGATCCTCCATTTCGTTTTACAACTCTTTAAACTGACGACAGTGACGATAGTAGAGTGCTTTTGACAAGGTGCTGTTAACAATTTTGATTACCAAATTCATAACCTCAACTATTTCGGCCGGAATGTTTGGGTACAAACCACTTCTTGGTTTACCATCAAGTAAGAATTGCGTGGTTTATTTTGCTCTGAAGAATCGTTGAAGCCCCTTTAGTTTTTCCTGGCGTACTTATCGGTTGCTATTGAAACGACTTCAATGGGGGAGGTACCAATCCTAGAAGTTCTTCTATTGGATCTTGAGAAGACAACTTAAATACACTCGACAAAATAAGCAACTCGTGCTGTGTCTATAGCAAGTGATAAACCTGCAGACAGAATATATTTTCACCTTCAAATATGTTACATTTGAAGACATTTTGGCTAGTTTATTTTTACCTGTGCTGTTTTACCGGATAGTGGCAAATACTTGATTTTTTAACATTTCTTCTTTGTTTTTGAAATCGCGAAACAGTTCTTCAGATGCGCGTATGAAGCAATCTGTGAAATATTCACACTCTGTGAATGTTTTTCCTTTCTTTTTGTTCATTTAGTAATTGAAGCTCTTTTATAACCTGGTTTTCAAAGGTAGGCTTTTTCTTCGCTCTACGCGTTTTCCACCTTTCTGGGTTCTTTGTACGTTTGCTCCTTATCCCAAGATATTAGCACTCTCAATAACAATGGCAGCTGTGAACACATATCGACGACGTATACAGATGCAATAGAACCGCTATGTCAAGCATCACCATAATATGGAGAAACGTACACATAACAAAAAAAAAATAATAAGAATTTTTTATTCTAATAAGAAAACGTTTTTCCACTATCTAATTATGACTTCGAAATCTGGAACATTCAAACATAGGAAAAAATCGATGAATTTGAGATTCGTCTTCAATAACAAAAAGAATTCTTCAAATATCTTGGAGGACCAGAACAACAAATAGATTCATGATTGCGCAGATTTAGAAATCAAAACGGCCCCTAAGTTCCTTATTTTCTTCTTGTATGATTCCTTGTGCTTTATAAGAGCGTCGAATTCCGCATTTTCAAAGATATTAATGTTAATTGGATATATAACAAGTAGCTAGTTGGCCAAGAAAAACTGCAACTAAAAAGTCGTCTCACCAACCTGATGAACTGATATAGTTGCAAAATCATTACGCACAAAATTTGTCAATGCAGCATCTGCAACCACAAATAGAGACAGATGACAAATAGAGAAACATCGCAAAAAGGGCAACAAAATCCCAGGGTGAACATCAATATGCACAACCCCGACGCATCTACGAAAATGTCCAGATTGGAAGGAAGGATTGAAAAATTTGTGATCACGAACAACAGTTCAAAGAATGGGAAATATACATCACTGACCTTTTTGACGATGTTTCTCGAGAAAATGCTCCACATACTACCTGTGGCAACCAGTTAGACAGAGATCCCAGTATAGTGAAATCTGAAGTCAGAAAAGCAATACAGCAAGCCAAAAACAATAAAGCAGCCGGACCAGATCAAATCCCTGCTGAGCTACTTAAACTTTCGGATGAGGAAAACATTACCTACTTAACCACTTTCTTTAACAAAATTTACAACGAAGAAAAAATACCAGATGATTGGTTGGAGTCATTGTTTATAACATTACCAAAGAAAAGCAGGCCCACCAAATGTAGCGATTTTAGACTAATCAGTTTGAAGAGTTAAGATATTTTTACGAATTACACAAAACCGAGTATTCCTTCTGTGTGAAAGTAGAATGGGTAATAAGGAATTTGGATTTAGCGATGGTCTAGGAACTAGAGAGGCACTATTTTGTATGCGCGTTCTTTTACAAAAAAGCTGTGAATTCCGAAAGAACGTTTATATTTGCTTCATCGACTTCGAGAAGACATTCGACCGAGTACAACACGAAATACTTTTCAATTACCTACAGGCAGCAGGACTTGACCACTACGATATAAGACTGCTAAAATACGTATATTAAAATTAAGTAGCATCTATCCAAGTTGGAGATAGTCGTACTGAAAAACTACCCATCAAACGTGGTGTGCGACAGGGTTGCGTTTTGTCACCAAGTCTCTTTAATCTGTACTCTGAAGAAGTCAACAATATCAGATATGCTGATGACACAGCCATTCTTGCAGAAACTTTAGAAGATCTCCAGAGATTAGTAAATCTAGTCAGTGAAGCAAGTTATCGGAGAAGCTTAAAAATCAATATTTCAAAGACAAAGTGGATGGCAGTTGGAAAGATAAATGTAGATCAAGGCGTGCTTTCTCTTGATGGAGAGGAGATAAAACGAGTAAACCAGTTTTATGTAACCGAAGCCTGTCGATGAATATTCGCAAGAAGGTCCTAAAATGTTACGTGTGGTCTATATTATTGTATGGTTGTGAAACATGGACGTTAAAAACCACAATGCTAAATAAATTAGAAGCATTCGAATTGTGGTGCTATCGACGAATCCTAAAGATATCGTGGGTTTCGTACACTTCAAATGAAAATGTTCTCCAAATTATGAATTCAGAACGTCTGCTCATAAACATCATAAAGAGGAGAAAAACAGAATACTTCGGTCATATAATTAGAGGGCCTAAATACCATCTACTTCGCCTTATAATAAAAGGAAAAGTGGAGGGAAAGAGATGGATTGGTCGAAAGAAACTTTCATGGTTGCGTAATATTAGACAATGGTGTGGTTCCACGGTAGAAGAATTATTTCGCGCAGCAGCCGATAGAGAGAGGTTTCAGGAACTTGTAAACATGATGACAGCCAACGTCTGAATACGGACACGGCACCTGAAGAAGAAGAAGGAAGGATGCTTACGTATGCAACAACCATCAAGTTATTCACATTAGGGATGGGAAAAACATACCGGTTAAAACCTAAAACCCGTTTTTTCCTTTACAATAATCGGTTTTTTCGGTTGTTTTTTTGTTCCGGTTATACCCGGTTTTTTCTTTTTAAAGTAATAACCGGTAAAAAACCAGATACGTGGAAAAAATACTGAATTTATAGAAAACATTGGAAAATTTTTCGCCCCCGTGCATAAATTAGAAACTTTAAGCTGACTGAAACCGATTTTACAACACTGATATCTGATTTCTATACTGATATGGACTGATATCGATTCGAATGTAGTGTCGCAAACTAAAGCGCAATGTAAATGTAACTTTTTGGTATTGGCTATGACTAAAAAACTTAACACCGGTTTTTGGAATAACCGTTTTTTTTTTTGACAGGTTATAACCGCCAGGTTAAACTGTAGGTAAAAAAAAACGGTATAACCGAAAACCGGTGTTTTTGTCAACAACCGCCATCCCTAATTCACATTTTGAAAAGTATAGTTTCTAGACCGAAATTTAAATTAAAAAATGTAAAATTATAATGAGATTATCAGACATAAATATGCATTTACGTTTCGCAACATACCTAAATGATACATACTAATCGCTTTCATGAAGTTTGGCATTTACAATTCATGTGCTTACTGATACTAAAAAATAATTATAATTCTTTAAGTAGTAAATTTAAAATTCGTTTACATAAATTTTATTTTAATACAAGCCACAACTGTATCAGTTGACATTTTATTAATTACAATATTAACATATTTGCCTCACTCAACTCACTCTCAAGGAAAAAACTTACTCATATCAGATAGGTACATATGACTGAGCTCTTAGGGAGCCTTTTTTATGTCATCACGCCATAGATTACTAGTGTATTGGGATACACTGCATCTCTTAGTAATCATCTTATTAAGTACAAGACAAATTCTTTTAATATTTAAATGTCCTTGGTAAAACAAATACGTTTGTTTATAATAAACATGATTGACCCATATTACCACATCAGTGTATCAGTTTTCGATACAAGGTCAGCTTGCAGTAGCAAATATTATTCTTTATTTATAATCAAGTCGACACAGCATTTTTAATACAAACACTCTCACTTTCATATATATATCAAAACATTAAACAGGGGATTCCACATTCTTAGTAATAAATTCATTGCGTAAAGATTAGTCATTGGTATTTGAGATCCCAACGGGTAAACATCACAGCGGATAAATATTTTACCACCAGCTCTTTACCGTAGTTACTTCAGCGTACAAATAAATGAATTTACATTGAGTAGTGTTACTTCATCAACCCTTATGGTAGGGGGTAACCACCCCTCAATTATCTGAGATGGTTCAGATAAACAGGAACCACCATACTAGATCTACACCGTATAACTTTCCTGACGTATTTGGACGTTGTAAGTCGTACCAGTTGTTACAGGGTTTTTTATAAAGAGCAATGAATTTAAAGAAATTGAAGAATCATATTGCGGACAACAGCACAAATCGTCTGGTTACCTATGGCAATTTATCCAAAATGTCCAAATTGAAAATCACCGGGCAATCTCACCCAGATGCCGTAACAGAAAATCTATATTTACAAACCTAAAACAAACACAAACAACAAATATACAGATTCCACTCACTACTATACATACATATCCTATAAACACACTGAGAACGCCCACTCGTCAAAAAGATACACGAGCACAAAAATATAAATACATACATACACACAACTAATACAATATACCGAAAAGTGAGCACTCTCGTATACTCCTGAAAAGTCGATAATGAAAGGGTACCCCCCGTTAAGATAGGCAAAATGCCCTCACTCCCCGAATTCAATTTTTTTTAATTTTTTTACGTTCTATGCAATTAAAAAAATGAGATAACGCGGATTTTTAGCTCGCCACCCCCTTACTTCTACCCCCACAGCCAAAAAGGTAGATTTTTAGATTTAATTTTTTTTTAGTTAGGTTGCAATTGATTTTAAAATTTCAAAAAATTCACACATGTATCTGAGACTTTTACAAAACATGTCCATTTTTATGGACCCGTAGGTCAAGTGTACATAACCTCAAATTTTTTTTAACTTTTTTAAAGCTTATAACTTTTTCTTGGAGGGGGCTGCAGGTCCAATTTTTTTTTGCATTTTGTGTATTTTATCAAAAGCTATCTCTTTGATTTTTTTCAGATTTTTCCGTTAGCTGCGCCATCTTGAAAAATCCGGAAAACTGTTTTTAGGGGGTTTTTGGGGATTTTCTCCATTTTATAGACTGCAACATAGATCAACTCAAGGTTTTGTTAATAGATTATGTAGAATTTGAAATAACTGAGTATCTTAGGACTATCAAAAATTGGGCAAAACACCCCAAACCCCCCAAAAACCATGTTTTTTAAGTTATATAAGGGTTTTTGCCGGCTTAATGATATTTTTTGAGATCGATACAGCCTAAATATTTTGAATTTTTTTCATTTTTTTACTTTATATGTGATTAAAAAATAAGACTCATCGTCAAAACGTCAATTCTTTTATTTTTTTATTTAGTTAAAGTTTTGTAAGGGCGTTTGCGGGTCTAATCATATTTTTTGAGGTCGATGCAGCCTGAATATGTTTTTTTTTATTTTTTTACGTTCAATGTGATTAAAAAATTATGACTCACCGCAATTTTAGCCCACTTCCCCTATTACCCCTCCCTACAGTCAAAAACGTAAATTTTTAGATTTTATTTTTTTAAGTTGGCTTTGCAATTAAATCGCAAATGTTGTTCTAAAGCTATATCTTTGTGGCATTTTTGTAATTAACTATTCTAAATGGGAAATAAGACACAATTTAACTAAAAAATGATTTTATTTTCCATCTGTAATGCGTTAGAGAGAATTCGATAATCTGTGATGCACTGAAAAAAGGGTTTGGGCGATCTATATAAATAAGTCAGATTAAATTAAATTATTAGATATTTTTAAGATAAGATTTTTTTACCAAGCTACATTTTTGTTTAATTTATTCATATTTTGTATTTTGACAACGACATCCGTGGTGGACATCGAAACGTTAATAAAATCATTTTTTAGTTAAATTGTGGCTTATTTCCCATTTAGAATAGTTAATAATTATTAAATTATAAATTACAAAAAGTACATTTTGTTCTTTGTTCATTAGTTTGTATTTAGTAGGTACCCTAATATTACCTTACATTATACATATTCTAATTATTCAAACATCTGCTTGTACCATCTACATAACCTATATGTATCTCTGCCTATAATGACATTTTGCTTCACGTTTACTGCCAAATAAAACACCATACAAAGAATGAGGAAAGTATTACCAAAAAATATATAGCTCCGTATAGGTATATTCATAGAGTATTCGGAGTACATTCGCTGGTATTATACTTAACAGTTCTAAAGTCTTCATCGCTGTCTTCGCCTATTACAGGTATAACATCTGTACTGTCAAAGAGTTTTACAGGTATGACATCTGTATTGTCAAATACTATGGCAGCTACATGCGAACAACAGAACAGCCTATGTTTATGTTGCCGTTTGCGCAACTCGCATCTACAAGATATATAAATACAAGACATAGATCTATCGTTTAATGTTTTCCAAACCATTTACATTTGGCTCATAATGCAAATAGTCCACGATTTATGCTTGTTCTCGTTAGGTAAATTATTCCGATTCGTTTTTTTTGCACAAACTTACTCAAAAACAGGTCCTTTAAACAAATTCACCAGGTGCCCTGTACCGCGGTCGGAAAATAATTGTTTAAACAATTTTTTAAACGAATTCAAAAAATCAATTTTTTCACTTCGGACAAATCTGTTTTGGATTATCTGGATCAACCTGAACAAAAAAGGTCTCTTGTGATCTTGCTCTAAAATTGACTGTTGTAAAATTTGAAAAACGCGAAAATGTAAAGTAAAAAAATGAAAAAAATATTTAGGCTGTATCGATCTCAAAAAATATCATTAAGCCGGCAAAAACTCTTATATAACTTAAAAAAAAAACATGGTTTTTGGGGGTTTGGGGTGTTTTGCCCAATTTTTGATAGTCCTAAAATACTCCGTTATTTCAAATTCTACACAATTAATTAACAAAACCTTGAGTTGATCTCTGTAGCAGTCTATAAAATGGAGAAAATCCCCAAAAACCCCCTAAAAAAACAGTCTTCCGGATTTTTCAAGATGGCGCAGGTAACGGAAAAATCTGAAAAAAATCAGAAACATAGCTTTTGATAAAATACACAAAATGCAAAAAAATTGGACCCGCAGCCCCCTCCAAGAAAAAGTTATAAGCTTTAAAAAAGTTAAAAAATTTTTTGAGGTTATGTATACTCGACTTACGGATCCATAAAAAATTGACATGTTTTGTAAAAGTCTCAGATACATGTGTGAATTTTTTGAAATTTTTAAATTAATTGCAACCCAACTAAAAAAAATTAAATCTAAAAATCTACCTTTTTGGCTGTGGGGGGAGGGGTAAGGGGGGTGGCGAGCTAAAAATCCGCGATATCTTATTTTTTGGTTGCATAGAAGGCAAAAAAATTAAAAAAATTGAATTCTGGGAGTGAGGGCATTTTGCCTATCTTAACGGGGGGTACCCTTTCAAGGACAGGGGAAAATTGGTTTTCTATAGTTTTCCAATTTCATTCCACAATGACACCCACAGGTGATGATCGAGCCACAGCTAATCTCTACGCGTTTCCAAAAAAGAAACAAAAAGTCCAGCAACTCTGAAATGAATCGTTAGTTATCCGTCGAGCTTGTACTTTGGTGACAGGTTTGGTAGTGTACCCTCGGAGATCCGTGGAAAAAATTTACACCCAAAATAACAAAATTCAGTTTAGCAACACTGTGTGAAAGTTGATACTTTCCTTTTTAAGATAACAGGTAACATAAGGTAACATATCCTTTTTAAGATAAGCACAACTGTAATTTAGTCCAAACAAATTAATATAATTTTTTTGCCAATAAAAATGAAATTTTTCAACCAAATAATGTTTCAAATATGATGTGCAAAATAATTTTTAATTGGGTTCTGCTAATGGGCTTGCTTTTTGTTGTCATTAAAGTAAAAAAAAACTAAATTTCACTCATTAAATCATTATTGTCCGGTTATCATCTTAATTATTTTAACTGTACTAATATCCGTCGAGTAATTCTGAATGATTAATAGGTTGTTAAAACATTTTATCTGTAGCGGCTTCTGGAATATCTTAAAAATATCGAATTTGATTGATAAAATGCACATATCTTACCGATCTTCGCTTCGACATTGCAAGAAAAACAACGAAAGAAGACGAACTAGGACTAAGAAGGCAGTGGGAAGAGGCATGGTACCTAAACGAGCTTTCATAACGTGTCTTGCTTGGTAAAAGTTTTACAAGTTAAACATTTCAATAGAAAACGTTTGCTTTATCCTTAGTCATTCTTAGACTATTTTTCTACTCTTTCTTAAAAATTTGGCAAGAAATTACCAGTGCTACACTCTGTTTTTAAACCATGAGGAGTAATTCAAATTTACCGCGCCGTAATGCTTGTTTCTAATAATTGATCCAACCTCATGAAAGTTTACTCCACTGTTATGAAATTTTGGCACTATCGACATTTATGCTGAGAATCTCCTGGGCAGACAGAATAACAAATGAAGAAGTACTTAGAAGAATACTTAGAAAGTACTTAGAGAACTGCAATACTTGTCATATAACACGTGGTGACAGATATGAACTTCTAAAATTAATAATGTAGGGAAAGATTCAAGGACGGCGCAGCATAGGCAGAAGAAAAATATCCTGGCTGAGAAATATCAGAGAATGATTTGGATGCAGCTCAACTATTGGCATTATAAGTTATATCAGCGAGAAAAGAGATAATTATACTTTATTTATACTAAATACCAAAAGGCCATCGACCGAAGTCTTTCAGCCATAATATGGCTGAAATATGGCCATAATAATATAATATTATATCAGCGATTTTTTGTGTTTTCTGCGTTACCTGTCTGTTTCTATCTGTTTATGTCCATCTGTTTTATGCGAGATCGCCCGGATCGGCGCTCACCCTCGCCTCGCAGCGATCCAATCGGTTGATTCGGTGGCGGTTTATATGTAGAGGAGCGCATGCCGTATCCACATGGAACACGGAGCACCAACGCACGTAATGGATACGTGCCTTTACTTTATATTTTAGATTTTTTGTCTGGTTTTATACCGGGTGGTGAATCGTAAAACGGGCCATAGAAAACTCAATGTAAAATTCTAAACTTTTGAATTCCTGCTTCCCTAATTATTTTACATCAAAAGTCATGAGAGAATATTTTTGTAGAGGATTAAAATCTGTATTAAAATTAAAAACAGAAGCTGAAATTGTTCTCCGATTTAAACGCATTCCAAAATATTAAAATATATAATACATTTGCCACAGTAGGTAAGTGTGTAAAAGTTAGGCGACACGTTACTATTTAACTGACTATAACTGACTCAGCACACTATTGACTGAATGAAACATCTTTATTATTAATATTTTCTCCTCAACTGATGGTATCTTATCAACTTTATTGTTTTTTAAACAAAAAATGATAAAATAAAAATGTTGACAGTTCAAATATGGTTAATATAAAACTTCATTGTGACACATTATTGCACTGTGTGTGGCCTAATTTTGGCGTAATAATCTGAAATTGTACATTTTTTCAAAATTTTGAAATATGTTTAATTCGTAGAACAATTTTAACAGTTGTTTTCAATACAGATTTCAATCCTCCACAAATAGTTTCTCATGTCTTTTGATGTAAAATAATTAGGGAAGCAGGAATTCAACAGTTTAGAATTTTACACTGAGTTTCTTATGGCCCGTTTTCCAATTCACCACCCGGTATAAAAAAAACAGTTGTTTTAGAACGTTTTAGCGACGTATTAGTATTATATATATATTTATGGATTACCGCTGAAGGACGATATGATCAACCAAAAAAGAATATATGTTTGGTGATTTTTTTCTAGTAACTTTCTTGGGTGTGAGTCTGTCACTTTTTAGTTTACTCCTCCTGTAAAAACAAAGCATAGTAGATAAAATTTATTTTTCTTGTAGAATAGATCATTATTGTAACACCATGAGAAAAACGGCTTAAAACCAGTCCTGGTTTGAATGCTACTGTCACTGTCCCCAACTCATCAATTCATCAATCAATTTACATGTCTAGTACAACACGACACGTCTGTCACAACATCGCTAACAGATTTACGCTTATTTAATAGGTATGATTAAAGAGAGGATTCTTTAAAAAAAGTAATAAAAATGTCGAATTAGCATCAATTGTAGTGCATATATTCATGAAGAGGAATTTTCCATGAGTATGTCTGTTTTACATTCAAGTAACGGCATGTAATGCCTACTTAAAAGTAAATTTATTGAACGGTTGGTTTTTCAGAAATTTACATATACTCTGGGCTAATTAGCAAAATTCATGGAAAAGTTATTTACCAGCAATTTTATTGCTGGAATCGAATTATAAGATCCTATATATTAATAATATAGGTATGCAAAGTCCGCAGATAGTGTGCTACTTTTTTTATTAACAAAATGGTGCCGACAAATCGTATTTTTTTCAATTATTGCTCTATAACTCCGAAAATTTTAACTTTACAACAAAAACACCCAAATAAAAATTCATCGCAATTAATCTCTGCATAGAGATATGTTTTTCACGATTTGCTCCGACGAAAATTTTCCTCGGAAAATGCGGGTTTTCCTAACAAAAACTCTAATTTTCAAATAAAGTTTTAGGTAAGTAATTATTAATCAATAATTAAATAACTTAGTGACATCAAAGCTTTCTTGGTATAGATTGTAATTCCAGAAGCCGGTGAAAATTAAACGAATATCTTAGCAACAATTCAATTGTTAATTAACAATTTACGATCGCAACAATAACCAAAATAATCATGATACATTGATCAAACTTATAAAGATTATAAAGATGAGATGCTTATTTAATATTTTATCGACAAAATATAAATATTTCTTTTTTTTTGCATAATCTTTAAATTTTGAAAAAAAAATAGTTATAATACGCTGGTCTAATTAGTAAAGTACAAAGAAAGGTTATTTACCAGCAATTTTATTGCTGGAATCGAATTATAAGATCCAATATATTATTAATATAGGTATGCAAAGTCCGCAGATAGTGTGCTACTTTTTTTATAAACAAAATGGCGCCGACAAATCGTATTTTTTTCAATTATTGCTCTATAACTCCGAAGATTTTAACTTTACACCAAAAACACTCAAATAAAAATTCACCCCAATTTAATTCTACATAGAGGCATGTTTTTCACGATTTGCTCCGACGAAAATTTTCCTTGGAAAATGTGGGTTTTCCCAACAAAATCTCGAATTTTCAAATAAATTTTTTGGGCCAGTAATTATTTATCAATAATTATATAGCTTGGTGAAATAAAATCTTTCTTGGTATAGATTATAAATTCAGAAGCCGGTGAAAATGAAACGAATATTTTAGCAACAATTCAATTGTTAATTAACAATTTACAGTCGCAATAACAACCAAAATAATCATGAGACATTGATCAAACTTAGGAAGATTATAAAGGTGTGATGCCTATTTAATATTTTGTCGACAAAATATAATTTTTTCATTTTTTTGCATAATCTTTAAATGTTTAAAAAAATTGTTATAAACAAATTAACATTTCTCAGAAACTGTTTATTATATTCTAATTTTAAAAAATACTTAAAATGCGTATTTCAAAGGTCTTGAAAATGAATGCTTTAAAAAAATTTCCAACCATTTGCAAAAAAGTTATGAAACAGCAAAGTAAATATACGATATCTCCGTTGTTTATAATTTGTTTTAATTGTTTCAAAGCTTAAAAGTGAGTCTATGGTACAATCCACTTACTCACAAAGAATGTCAAAAATTAGTGCAATGGTTATATTTTAATCAAAGATAAAAATACTTTTTTTTTGTAATTTTTAGCGCAAAATTAGGCCTGATACAGAGTCGGAGCTAAAATGTTCACTCAAAGCGACTGGCACGCAGCATACATTATTTATTAAAAGTGTACGACGCGCGGCCGATCGTCGCTCCGAGTGAAAATTTTAGCTGCAGTATTGCATTAGTCTACTTTCGCGCGTGTAAATTACAAAAAAATATATTTATAATCTTTAATTAAAATATAACCATTAAACTGATAATCGATATTTTTTTGCAAATAATTAGCTTGTACTTTAAACTCACTTCTACGCTTTGAAAGAATTAAAAAAAATTATAAACACCGTAGTAATCGTATGTTTATTTTGCTGTTTCATAACTTTTTTGCAAATGGTTGCAAAAAAGTTTTAAAGCATTTATTTTCAAGATACTTGAAATGCGCATTTTAGCTATTTCTTAAAATTATAATATAATAAAAACTTTCTGAGAAACGTTAATTTGTTTATAACTATATTTTTTAAATATTTAAAGATTATGCAAAAAAATAAAAAATTTATATTTTGTCGACAAAATGTTAAATAGGCAGCTTATCTTTATAAGATTTCAAAGTTTGATCAGTGTATCATAATTATTTTGGTTATTATTGCGACTGTAAATTATTAATTAACAATTGAATTGTTGCTAAAATATTCGTTTAATTTTCACCAGCTTCTGGAAATATAATCTAAACCAAGAAGGGTTTTAAGTCACCAAATTATTTAATTATTGGTAGATAATTACTTATCTAAAACTTTATTTGAAAATTAAAGATTTTGTTGGGAAAACCCGCATTTTCCGAGGAAAATTTTCGTCGGAGCAGATCTGGAAAAACACGTCTCTATGCAGAATTTAATCATGGTGAATTTTTATTTGGGTGTTTTTGTTGTAAAGTTAAAATCTTTGGAGTTATCGAGCAATAATTGAAAAAAACACGATTTTCGGGCGCCATTTTGTTTATAAAAAAAGTAGCACACTATCTGAGGACTTTGCATACCTATATTATTAATATATAGGATCTTATAATTCGATTCCTGCAATAAAATTGCTGGTAAATAACTTTTCCCAAAAATGGCCTATTCTCCGATAATCAGCCCAGACTAATAATACCAACAATCTTGTTCATAACAAATTTTACTTTTCTATTTTTTTTCCAAAATAATAATAATTTCAAAAGAAGGATTAATACAAAATACTTCTAGAAACGGCAAGCCAAATAAATGAAAAGCCTACCGCAAACAATATCTTAAACAAATAAGTACATTAAGAACAATACTCAAAAGAAAAAGTAATTACACAATGGTTTATACAAACTCACATGTGGCTACTGTCCCAAAACTTACATCGGTCAAACCGCCAGAACCTTTAACAAACGTATAGCAGAACACAAAAGGGCTTATATTAATTTAGGCTTATACAAAACAGTTTCTACATACGTACTTCACCTTCTAGATTCTAGATCATAATCATTCTTTAAATGACCAATGTCAAATTCTTAATATTCAAAGTAAATCCCTTAAATTATCTTTACTAATTTATCTATGGAAATTGATAAATTAAACAAGCTGAAAATGCGAGCATTATCATAACGAAAACTTTGTTTATTTACGTATTTTAATTCATAATATGGAAAATTGCTATTATAAAAAGTAGTTTAGAATTAATAATTATGTTTTAATGTGCAATTATATCATTCTAATTTAAATGTTATGAACTATAAAGGTAGTTTACTTTTGATCGAAATTCATATTTTTTATATACCTCGTATAAAATTAATAAAATTTTACATATGATGGTTGCATCATAAATCTTAGAACATGAAGAGGTTTTTATGAAGAATAACTTTTCTTCGTCAAATTAAAAATAAAAAAATTATAAATGAAAATGTTGTTGGTATCCATAATTTGAGAAAAATCTTCAAAAATTTTTTTCCATTAGAAGGATGTAATTGCACATATCAGACCATAATTGTTTATACCAAACAATATTATTTCATATACTGTCGGTTCGCTAAACTCAGACACAACTGCTTAGTGATTTTAGTCAAAAATTTTGCCAATTTGGCAAAAAAAAATAATTACTAAGTACCTAGTTAATAATTACTAAATAATTAGTAATTTTGTCAATTTTGGCAAAATTCGCAAAAACAAAAAAATTACCTACTAAAATTACTAGCCAGTTGTGTCGAGTTAAGCGAGCCGACTATATTTTAATTTCATAGCAAATGGAACAGTCCATTTATCATAAAGGGGAGGCCATATACCCGTATAAACCTTTTTAAAGCTGTTAATAAATAATTATTGCTTTTAAAATATACTCAAATTCAAATTGTATTTTTGAACATCTTATTTATTTTATATAATAATTAAATTCACTATCAAATGTCATTGATGTTTTATTATAACTTAATTTAAAATTTAGTTTGACATTCACGAAGTGTCAAACTCAAATGTAAATAACCTATGCTTTGTTTAACAAATTGAGATTAAAAAACTAGCCTACTTAATAGCAACGATTTCAGCTGGACGTGTAGTGTGTCGGCAGGAAATAAAACGATTGTGACGTCACATTTTAGATTTTGAAATCGATTATCTCGAAGACGGTTATAAATATCGAAATGTCGTTTTCAGATTTGGATTCAGAAGAAAAAACTACATAAGAATCCATCGATAAATCTGGTCTGAGTATTGCAGGAGCGGCAACGCAATAACACACACACTTTTGCGAATTTATAAACGAAATGTTTTCTTTGAAAATACTAATATAATTCAGAATGACTAGCTTAAGACAACAGCTCCTACCTAATAACCGGCAAAATAGCGCAAAAGATGGAAAATATAACACATTGCGAAACAAAAAGAGATGAAACTAGTGGAGGTGGAAATGATCGTTATAAACGTATAAATTAACATAACATTACATAGTTTCCCACCTTTAGACGTCTGTGACAGGAGTATTTTATAAAATTCTACTGTCACAGTGACAGTTGTCATACTCGTCTGATACGCCTAAAGGTGGGAAAGTATGTAATGTAATGTTTAACCGACAAAATAACGCAAAAGATAGAAAACATATTAAGTTGTGAGATAAAAAGAGATGAACCTACTAGATGTGTTAAATTTAGCGATAGTAACTTATAAATTAACATTATATTGATTATTTCCTACCTTTAGACGTATCGGACGAGTTTGAGAAATGCCACTGCCACAGTGACAGTTTTAGTTGAAATTCTCGTCTGATACATCTAAAGGTGGGAAGTAGTCAATATAATGTCAGTTTATATGTTATTATCGCTAAAGTTAACATCTCTACTAGTTTTATTTCTTTTTATCTCACAATTTAATACGTTTTCCATCTTTTGCGCTATTTTGCCGGTTATTAGCGCGCTCATCACTGTATTATTAACTATATCGATTTCTGCAGCTTTAGCCGAGAGATCATTTTCTAAACTAAAACTAATTAAGAATTACTAAGATTTAGAATGGGCCAGGAGCGGCTAGAAAATCTTGCTATTTCTACAGAACCTGAGTTTTTAAAGGACCTGAATATTGAAAATCTAATTATTAATGAATTTGTCAAAGGTAAAGCAAGAAAAGTTCAATTTCGATAAGAAATATCCGTTGGTTTTCATCATAACAAATGTATTTGTTTAAAACAAATTGCAATATAAATATGTTTTATTTTTTTATCTTCAGTTTTTTTAATTTTAAGTAATGTTTTATAACTTTTTCTACAACCGTGTTAAAAATGCAATTTTTCTACGGCCGTGCTTAAACAGCCACTTTCCCGCACGCATTTTGTTTCCGAAAGTTGCACTTTCCCGCACGGCGTGCGGGAAAGTAGAATACCTTCTAATATGGCATTATAGTATACGGCATATATATGCCATTATAACTAGTATAATACATGCAATAAACTATATATGGCATTATAGTATAATACATGCAATAAACTAATATTTAGATATTATTTACTAATTTATTTCAAATGTATCTTATTGTGTTCAGGTTTTATTGAAATTAACGCAATAATTCGATGAAATAAAATTATTTTGACAAGATATTTAAAAGTAAAATCAGTAGACAATTACAATGGTTTTAAATCGTCGTCATGGAAACCAATGTCTCGTCGTAACCCATTATATTGAAAGTTTGGTTTTGACAACCTTGTCAAAGAATTAATTTGTGTATTTTAACTCCTAAATAAAAATTGATATAACTCTATTTTTTGTGGCTTTTTTCCAAACGTACGGCCCTAGAAAAAATATTGTTCCTAACTCATGCGGAAAGTGTCTTCCCCGCACTCGACTGCTTGCCCGAACTCCGCTATCGCGTCGTTCGTGTCAACGGCAGTCTCGTGCGGGAAAGTATCACTTTCCGCACTAGTTAGGAAAATAACTATTTTAGCACTCCATAGGAGCGTTAAAAATGCTACTTTAAAGCACTCGTGCTTTAAAATTTTTAAGGCACTGCAGTTAAAAGTGAATTGTCAAATTGTGAAACGTCAAAATATTTATATTTCATTTATTAACATTAATATTAATAGTACAACTTGATCAATTTGAAAAAGGTGGTTTAAAAGGTTTTTTTTTTTTTAATTTAATTTGAACTGTATTATTGCAATTTTAACACGTTTGTAGAAAAAAACTATTAAAATTTGTTAGAATATACAACAATAAAAGTAAGATGTTATTCTACAGGGTGATTGATTAGTGTGAGGAAGCTCAGTAGATCTGTTATAGTAAGAATTACAAAAAAAAAGTTGTTGACAAAAATTTTAGGCATCTTTAAACTCCACATTTTAAAATTAGTTACAATCTTACAGGGTGTTCCATAAGATGGTGGCAGACCAAACTTATGTTTTTTTTTAATGGAACACCCTGTATTTTATTTTAAATTTGAAATCTGCTTCACTTCCACATCACAACAATGTAAATTTTATTATGTTATACCGGGTACTTAAAAAGTTATAGCCAATATTACCTGAAAATCGTATCAAGTTTAACTCCCTGTATAATTAAAAAGGAGTATAAGAACATCGATTTATTGCAACCATAGTTTTTAGTAATTGTTAAAAATTATAAAACATATTCGTTTTCATAATATTGGTTAAATCAAATACAGGGTAAGTCAAAATGCAAGTACATTATTTTCTTGGTAATTTTAAATAGAACACCCTGTATTTTATATCACTATCAAAAAGTACTAATATCGTACTTCAAATTTTATGAAGTACCCCTATACCTAAAGTTATCAGTTTTCTAGATATTTTTATTTTTCTATCAAAGTATTAATTTGGTAGATATTTTAACGTTTACCAATAATTATTGTGAGTTGGCCATGATTGATTTGTCAGAAACTGACAGTTTGACATTATTGTTTATTAATTCAGTAACGAAATAACGACAAAGAAAAGAAAACAATTTATTTTAAATAAAATTTATAAAAAATAACCGACGGAAAATTAAAAGAAAAATAACAACACAAAAAAATAAAAAACAACAGTAATTTTAACTTATCTTCTAACATGCAAAACATCTATGCATACTTGAAAGCGGTCATTGAAAGAGTTGTTTACATTACTAAGCATTTGTAAAGAAATATTTTGAAATACAATTCGGATTCTACTTTTCATATCATCTCTTGTTGTGGAGGTATTTTATATACTTCGTTCTTAACGAAGTATATAAATCCATAAATGCGTCCAAAGTATATAAATCCAAAAAAATGAGTCCATTTTATTGAACTCTGGTGACCTTGGGGGCCACCTTACCGGTCCATCCCTTCCGATCCATCTTTCACAAAACTGATCATTAAGTTCACCACGTACTAATTCGTTGTGGTGCGCAGGAGCACCGTCATGTAGAGACCACATTTGTTCACGGATATAAGTGGAACCTCTTCTAATAATATCGGTAACTGATTTACGATAAAATCTAAATAAATCTCACCATTTAAATTATGTTCAAAAAAATATGGTCCTACTACATGATTACCGACGATACCTCCCCACACATTTAGAGACCATCTTGTTTGACTATGTGTTACTATGTGGTATAGATTACTTGTTGAATAGTAGTGAAAGTTATGCCTATTAACAGAACCGTTTCGATGGAATCTAGCTTCATCACCAAATAGGACATAATCAAAAAAATCTCTCTGCTCAATAATTTTTTCTAAGGCCCATTCACAAAATACTATTCGTTTCTGAAAATCATCATTATTTAAATCTTGGTGCTTTTGAATAGGATAAGGGTGCATCTTGTTTTTAGATAGAATGTTTTGAACAGAGTAGTAACTAAGTTCTTGTTCATTGGAAATACTCCTTATACTTGTGTGTGGGTTTTCTGTAACTGCCATCAACACACTCATTTCGTTTTACTCGGTCACACTAGTTTTTGTTCGTTCATGTTTTTCATAATTCACTGAACCAGTGCGGTTAAATCGATCTTTCAATTGTTCAAATGTATCTTGTCTAGGTTGCCGCCTATCTGGAAACCGTTCTTGATAAATTCTAGCTGATAGTAATGCATTTTTATTGCATTCCCCCAAAATCCAGATCATATCTACTATTTCATCAGTAGTAAAATTCATTATTGCTAATTTAAATTGAATTAATTACTGAATTACTAAATAATAATTGTTGCTAATTTACGGTGTACCCCAATACTGAATTAATAAACAATAATGTCAAACTGTCAGTTTCTGACAAATCAATCATGGCCAACTTACAATAATTATTGGTAAACGTTAAAATATCTACCAAATTAATACTTTGATGGAAAAATAAAAATATCTAGAAAACTGATAACTTTAGGTATAGGGAGTACTTTATAAAATTTGAAGTACGATATTAGTACTTTTCGATAGTGATATAAAATACAGGGTGTTCTATTTAAAATTACCAAGAAAATAATGTACTTGCATTTTGACTTACCCTGTATTTGATTTAACGAATATTATGAAAACGAATATGTTTTATAATTTTTAAAAATTATTAAAAAACAATGGTTGCAATATATCAATGTTCCTGTGCTATTTTTTAATTATACAGGGAGTTAAACTTGATACGATTTTCAGGTAATATTGGTTATAACTTTTTAAATACCCGGTATAACATAATAAAACTTTACATTGTTGTGATGTGAAAGTGAAGCAGATTTCAAATTTAAAATAAAATACAGGGTGTTCCATTTAAAAAAACATAAGTTTGGTCTGCCACCATCTTATGGAACACCCTATAAGATTGTAGCTAATTTTAAAATGTGGAGTTTAAAGCTGCCTACAATTTTTGTCAATAACTTTTTTTTTGTAATTTTTACTATAGCAGATATACTGAGCTTCCTCACACTAATCAATCACCCTGTATAGTTGTTATGATTTACGTATTGACAGTATAGGCAGTTTTGATGTAATTCACAGAGTCAAGTTCAAGTAAAAGTTTTTGTAGATATTGTCCTGTAATTGAGAATGAATAAATTATGATTTTTGATATATAAGACGTTTGTAGAAAAAATATTGTATGATATTGTTAAAAAGTACATTTTAAGGCACTCATGTGAATGTAAAATTTTCACACGCGTGCCTTAAAATTGTGCCTTTTAACACTTATCATAAATAACTATTAACATAGTTTTTATTCTGTTCTGTTTTATTGTGCAATATAGTGTTTTATAAATATTATAATTAATAACTACTAGACTACTAGAAATAACAGAGATGAAAATACTTCGACGAATATCAGGGAAGAGTCTGTTGGATAGGGAGAGAAGCGGAAACATAAAAAGCACATGCAATGCAGAAAATATAAATGGATGGGTGACAAAACGGAAACAGGAGTGGAACGAACACATTAGTAGAATGGCAGAGGATAGGATAGTACGAATAGCACGTGATCCAAATGGACGAAGAATTATTGGCAGACCAAGAAAAAGATGGTGGGATAATCTAAACAATTTAGGAGGCTAATATTGAAGAAGGAAGAGGTTTAGAGCCTACATACATGAAGGAGAAGAAGAATATATTATTTTTTATAAGTGCACTGCAGAGGCGGCTCTAGCCCACGTAGCGCCCGTGTGAAGTCGATGCCCTGGCGCCATTTGGTTGACGCGCAGTCAAAATGGAATAGTCGAATAGGTAGGTACCTATAATACCTAGTACATATATATATATATATATATATATATATATATATATATATATATATATATATATATATATATATACATATATAATCGGTTTAAAACGTCCTCCGACGTCTTCCGATGCCCAATCTCCATGCATCTCTATCTTCCCAAAGGTCTTCGTCTAAACCTCTCTCTCGGATCTCTCTGTCTATTCCTTCTCTCCAGCTCTTTCTGGGTCGGCCTCTTTTTCTTTTTCCATTTGGTGACCAATCTAGAATCTGTTTGGGCAGACGGTGTTCTGGCATTCTCTGCACATGTCCATACCACTTTAATTGTTGTACTCTTATATCTTCGACAATCGTATGTGTGACTCCCATAATCTCTCGTATACGTTGGTTATTAACTCTTTCGAGTTTTGATTTTCCTGCGGCACGTCTCCAGTAATCCATCTCCGTGGCTTGTAGTGTTCTTTCAGTAGTTGTCTTTAATTGCCACACGTCACTTCCATACATTACTATGCTCTTTATAATAGTGTTGTATATTCGATGTTTATTTTTTTTGGATATATGTCGATCCCAAATAATACTATTTAGTTGCGATATGGCCCTTCTACCTTGAATGTTTCGTTTTTTTATAGCCTGATCTGATCTGCCGTCGTCCGTGATTTCTACTCCTAAATAAGAATGTTTATTGTTGTACTTAATGTGTTGTCCGTCATTTAAAATTAGACTCTGCTCGTTGCCACCGATGTTCATGTACATTGTTTTATCTATGTTAACTTCTAATCCCCATTTTTTGTATTCTTCGATTAATTTTCGAGTCATGTATTCCAGATCGTCATATTCGTTAGCAATCACAATTTGATCATCAGCAAAACATAGAGTGTACAGGTTGTTATTATTTAATTGTATACCCATGCCGCTGCATTTCCGCTTCCAAAGTTTCAATGCTTGTTCCAGATATATTTTGAAAAGTGTCGGAGATAGGCAGCATCCCTGCTTCAGTCCTTTGTCTACTACGAAACATTTGGAAACATTCGTTCCTATTTTAACTTTAATAATAACTTTAACTAATACCTAGTACCTGTACTAATAGTACATAAAGTATTAGGTACGCTTATAATGTAAACAAAAATCTAGATGCAAATACAGTTGAACCGAACCCGAAACGTTTATACTAGCAACCAATGATCGGTTATTAGAATATCCCTGTTATAGGAATACTTTTGCTTGACACGAAGGCTATTCCAATAAGTGGGTTTGACTGTAGTGCAATATTAAATTATGTCGGGAGCCAATAAGTATTCACGGCGTCAGAACAACCTACCCATATCTGTTAAAAATATTTATTTAAAAATGAACTTTTTTATCTATGAGTAATAAAGGAAATAAATTGGTTGAGGAAATTTGACAATTTTGAGTACACGAGTAAATAGTACTTTTAGGAAGGAATAAGGAATTGGTTAGATGAATAAAAAAGAACAACTTTGTGATTATTTAAAAAAATAATAATTTATTAACGAATTATTAAAGCACACACGTAGGCACTTACTACAACATATAATTATAAAAAAGATACTTTTCGATACTGTTGCATTAGCAAAATCTTGAAATAATATCACTTACTTCAATTTTTATTTCATGTTCATTACTTACTAGTGTTAAATTTGTCAATCGACTTTGCGATAATGTTGACGTTAGATGATTTTTAATTACACTACTCAACAATTGAAGTCGATAATTTTAAAATTTCTAAAATTAACATATAAAACTATTTTTAAAATAATTGCATGTACTTACTCTATCTATATGCTATCTTTATTGCCAATATTTTTTGCATGTGGTTTTTTTCTCCCTATTCTTATCGGCCCTTATCTCGTACAAAGAGAGAAATGTTGTTCCAAACATGAATATATCATTCGTATAAAAGTGCTTGTATTGGCTTTATCAGTTGTCAATAAGTCAAGAAATCTATTTATCACAAAAATATTATGCCGCAAAGACGTTTAGAATTTTAGAACTAGTGCAGCTCGAGCAATTAGTTCGTTGGATCCAACAAGGCATAAATCAACAAGAGGTTGCTATGAGGCTAAATGTGTCGCAAAGTGTGATAAGTCGTGCATGGAATCGGTATGTAGCAACTGGATCTGCAACATACAGGCATGGAGGAGGAACAAAACGATCCACAACTGGTCGGCAAAACCGTTTTGTAATTCTGACGGCAAGAAGAAACCCAACATTCACGGCTTCCAGAATTAACAGTATCTTCAGGCATGCTACTGGACGAGCGATTTCCAGTCTAACTGTCAGAAGACGGTTACATGCATCAAATTTAACGGCTAGACGGCGCACTACCCATCCACGACTAACTAGGGAGCAGCGTGCATGCAGATATTGCTGGGCGATGGAACACTATCAGTGGAATTTCGAAAATTGGAGGAATTGTCTCTTTACTGACGAGTCCAGATTTCGTTTGTATACGAATGATGGCCGAATAATGGTGTGGAGGGAAAGAAGACAGCGTTACAATGAAAATCTGAGAGTCCCAACCACTCTTTTTGAAGGTGGATCCGTTTGCGTGTGGGGAGGCATATGTTTTGACGGTCGCACGGACTTAGTCGTCTTAATTAATGAGACAATGACTGCTACACGATATCGAGACAGAGTCATAGTACCAATAGGTGTTCCATTTTTTGGTGCAATAGGCGAACAATTTGTTCTGATTGACGATAATGCTCGCCCTCACCGTGCGAGAAATGTCAACGAGTGTATAGAAGCTCATGGCATTACAAGAATGGAGTGGCCACCGTGTTCACCTGATATGAATTGCATTGAACATGTTTGGGCTAAAATGTCTAGGCAACAAAACAGGCTCCTTCAACCGCCCCAAACCTTAGATCAGTTGGCCAATACATTACGCGCGATTTGGGAACGTATACCGCAGCAATTCATCAATAATTTAATAAGAGGTCTTCCAAATAGAGTTGGAGCGCTAAGGCGACACAGAGGTGGACCCACACACTATTAATTTTTCTTTTCGGGATATTAGAAATTGAGCAGGAATAGAAATTTTAGGTTGTTAATTTTACAATTTTTGTTTATTTTCTATTTTTTTTTTCTTAAAGAATTTCTTTCTTTCGGTTCATCTGTATGAAAATACGAAGTAAAAATAAATATTTAATTATATCACTCCATTTTTCTATTTGACCTTATGAACAAAAAATAAAATACACATTTTCATAATATCCACTTCAATTGTTGAGAAGTGTATTTTCAATTTAGAAAATGATCTTTCACTGTGCGCTACTGTCACTGGCAATGTGAGGTAAATTCTAAGAGCAGTGAATAAATTTGGGAACACTGAATGTAATTTATTTGTATACAAGTAATTTAAAATGAAGCTGGACCATGAATGCTGCATCAATGAAAAACTAGAATTATTCGAGCTGTGGGGTACAGAAGAATTCTGAAAATATCGTGGACAGAACACATCACAAACAAAGAGGTTCTGAGAAAGATGAATAAAGAAATGGAAATCTTAAATACCATCAAAACAAGAAAATTGAAATATCTCGGGCATATTACACGTGGAAAGAGATACAATTTGCTCCAATTGGCTATGCAAGGAAAGATTCAAGGAAAAAGAAGCATAGGGAGATGGAGACGCAGAATATCGTGGCTGCGCAACCTGAGAGAATGGTACAGATGTACATCAAATGAACTTTTCAGAGCAGCTGTCTCTATAATCCGAATAGCTATGATGGTTACCGATTCCGTCTCGGAGATGGCACTTAAAGAAGAATAAATTAAAATAGAATTTAAAATATTTAAAGGTGTAGTGGAATCATCGATCAAGATTGGTAATAATTCTATTTCATTAAAGAGCTCAAACCTATCTACGTCTGAAGAATCAACATGACAAAAGTTATTTTCTAAATTAGAACAACATAAATATATGCTCTTTTTTGTATCTAACTCTAAATCCTTCCCGTGTTTTAATTTTTGAAGGAACGAAAAAGTGTCATTATTTTGCATTAAAAGTGCTGATAGAGTTTACCATTTACTTTAAAATGTATTTTCGCGTTAGTTACTGATTCATTTTCCGCCTCATAATTAAAAAAAATTCATATTTTATGTTGAAACAAAGTAAAGGACCCGCTCTTTGGCGCTTGGCGTCCCCAACATCCCGGCGCCCGTGTGCACCGCACACCCTGCACAATAGGCAAAGTTGCCTCTGGTGCACTGTGTACTTATTGTTTCCTTCAAAGATAAATCTAGGTAGATGTAGAAAAAATTTCAGTTTTCCACGTTGAAATGTGAAGAAGTGATTGATTGTAATATTTTTACCCTGGTAATTTTGATATTTTGCACGACGCGACGGCGTCGAAGTTACTTGGCGCGTCCCTGAGATTTAGTAATATAATCACGATTCTGTTTATTACTTGTCTGTGACTATCAATAAAAGATCCGATGTATGTACCTTATATGATCCTAACATACCAGTCCCGTATTTCTAAATAGATAGTTATTAAAATGTAGCTTGCAGTTGGTATTTTATCCGAATTTTATTGCTGTATTATGACAATTTTATATCCTGTACCAAGATTTTTTTATTACAATCGAATTTGTGGACCGACCAGTTTTATCTCATAAATTATCTGTAAATAGGGTGAGGTTTTATGGGGCAATTTAACTTCGTAGTGGAGTCATTTCCTATTCTCGTAAAATTAATAAAAAATCTTTTTAAGTCATGACTAAATTTAGATGAAGCAGGTTGGAAGTAGGTCAGGATCGGGTTAAATCTGTTCATTCATTAGAGCTGGTAATACGATTTACCAAGAATAAAATTATTTTTTCACTTTTTTTGCAAATATAAGAAACAAACGTATACCAGGGCGCATCTGTAAAAATATTAGTACATTTGGACGTTGATAGGTGACTCAAATTTTTTTGCAGAAATTGCTTGAAAATAACTCAAATAATAATATTTAAGTTATCCTCCCTCTCAAAAAGGTCCGGAACATTTTTTAAATAATCAAAATGTCAAAAAATGAAGGAAAAATTCGATTGTTTTCTTCGTTTTTTGATTTTAACTTTAAAAGTATTCATTTTCGGGAAAAGTTGTACTGACATAAAAGTTGCGTAATGAAATTTCCTACAATATAGAATTGGCTAAAAGTTTAAAAAATAGTCACCCTTGTTACAAAATAACAATAATTGCGAAAAAACCATACAAAAACTAGTATTCGCATTTTACGTTTTTCAACCATTTATGCTAAACTTAGGACCTTCATATTTCATCCAGAAAAACTTTGTGATACATTAAAACAATACTGTAAATTTCATTAAGATCGGTTTGATAGATTTTGCAAAATAAATTTTGCAATCCAGCTTTCGAAAAAAAAAAATTCATTTTTTCAAAATGTTACAGGACTGAAAATAAAGCAGATAGCAAGTTGAAATTCTGTTTGCTTATAGAACTGTACTGTACCTTTCATTTCCAATTTGCAAAACTAAAATAGATTAACCACCACGGCGCTAGGAATTTTTTTAAATAAACATTAATTATTGGTGCTACGTGCAGAACAGCAGATAGTTTGCTCTGATTGGGCATTCCAATGACCTTTGATAATGATTGGTACATTTTAATTTTTATTACATTTCGATATAAATAAATAAATTTGTTTAATGCAAAATAAAAACACATACTCTATTCTTTGAAATACCACTTTTTTTAGCAAAAACTTTCTTTGTTCATATATTTTAACTTAGAGAATAAAAGTTTATTATTTTTAAACATATGCAATTGTTTAAACAATATTTCACAAACAATAATAAAATTAGTTTGATTTTTGTGGAATTAAAATATTAAAATACAACAAAATATAGAGTAAGAAAATAATATATTAGATAAAGATTCGAAGAAATTTTGGTGGAAATCAACTTGTGTAAATCAAACACCGCTGTCCTGCGCGTAGCACCAAAAATTAATGTTTATTTAAAAAATTTCCTCACACCGTGGTAATTAATCGATTTTAATTTTGCAAATTGCAAATGAAAGGTACAGTACACTTCTATAAGCAAAAAAAATTAACTTGCTATCTGCATTATTTTCAGTCCTGCAACATTTAAAAAAAAAATGAATTTTTTTTTGTGAAAGCTGGATTGCAAAATTTATTTTGCAAAATCTATTAAACCGACCTTAATGAAATTTACAGTGTTGTTTTACTATATCATAAAGTTTTTCCGGGTAAAACATGAATGTCCTAAGTGTAGCATAAATGGTTGAAAAACGTAAAATGCGAATACTTGTTTTTGTATGATTTTTATCGCAATTATTGCTATTTTGCAACAAGGGTGACTATTTTTTAAATTTTTAAACAATTCTATATTATAGAAAATTTAATTACTCAACTTTTATGTTAGTACAACTTTTCTCAGAAATGAATAGTTTTAAAGTTATAATCAAAAAACCAATAAAAAATCGAATTTTTCCTTCATATTTTGACATTTTAATTATTTAAACTATGTTCCGGACCATATTGAGCGGGAGGATAACTCAAATATTATTATTTGAGCTATTTTCAAGCAATTTCGTCAAAAAGTCACATCTCAAAACAGATGCGCCCTGGACTAACTATGTATATGTACATATAACTTACACAGAAACTTAGAGCACTCAGTAGCGATCAACAGGTAGCAACAAACGCGGTCCAAGATTGCGAAAGTTCTGCGACTTTCAAAAGTGAGGCAACAGTGCGTCGGTAATTTGACACTGACAGTGACGTTTATGCTATCAAAAACAATAATTTTTATACACATAGGCGCGAAATGTTGCCAAGTCAGTGACGTTCGATTTCTTGTTATAAAAAATCGATTTTTAGTAGTTCCAATGTGACAAGAAATCTAGGCACGGGATAAAAAGATTTATTTGAAAAAAGTGTATTTTTTGTCTTTCTTAATGGTGGTACAAGCTCGTTTTTTCAATATTTTATTTAGTTATAGAGTAATTTCCACATACTAACATATTTCTGAAATTGGGCTCTGCACCGCCATTCTTTATTATATTACGAATATGTGTGCCAAATATCTCGACAAAATATTCAAAATTAGAGCCTCAATCTTGGAACGCGTTTGTTGCTACCTGTTGATCGCTACTGTTTGCTCTTTAAGGGGATAAGCGCAAACTTTCGGCTCCAATGATATTTTAAATTGGGATTCATTTTTTTTTAAATCCTGAGAAACTAATAAGTATTTTTGAACAATTTAAACGCAGAATGAAAGATTATGTTATTACCGAGGGTGAAAGTTCCTGAATACTTCTATAATGTTTATTTTAATAAGTTACAGGGGTGAAAAAAAAGACAAATTAGTGTGATTTTTAATTTCAAATATCTCATTCAAAAGAAACTTTTTATTTATTCTAAGGGACTTGCGGTTCTCGGTAATAATCTAGTCTTTCATTCTGCGTTTATATTTTTCAAAAATATTTATTAGGTACTTTTTTTAGGATTCGAAAAAAATTAACACCATGTTCGTGGTGAAATTTTCCAAATCGAACATTCGCTATCTTTGTCATACAACGCACTCAGTCGAACAGAATGTGCTGACAAGACAGTGACAATTTTAAATATTTGACACGGCTTCAGGAATGTTTTGAGTTGTGTATTAAATAATATTGATAGTGTATTTGATAAGTAATTGATTTAAGACGTGAAATTAATAAAAAGTTATTTATTGTTTATTATTTATGGAAGATCCAAGCAGAGAATAATACACCAGGATATATTCTGTGATCTAAATATTTTGTTGTTAAATATGTTCAAAATTTATCTAAGCGTTCCATAGTAACAGTAAATTATTAAAAAAATCACTTTATCACTTTTCCTCTTTTCTCGATTAAGTATTAGTTTTTATTGTATAGTGTTTAAATTATTATAACCACTAAATACATAGTTAGTGAAAAAATTAACATATTATTTAACTAAATTAATAATTTAAACGATTATACAAGTAACAGTTATCCAAGCACATTCAAAAGCCATCTCTAAGTTAATGATGACAATGTCATTGTCAAGTAATATTTACACATCCAAACCACTGAGAATTTTACTATACGTAATTTGCCGTGCAAACAACTCTCCGGTTGTCTCCAGTTTTGTACTTGTTTTGGGATTCTGTCTTCGTGCATTCTTTGTACGTGACCAAACCATCGTAGTTGTATTTCGTTGATTTCGTCATTTATTGTATGTGTGACTTTCATTATTTCTCGTATCCGTTCATTGGTAACATGTTCTCTTCTTGATCTTCCTGCAGCACTTCTCCAGAAATCCATTTCGGTGACCTCTAACATTTGTTTTGATTTTTCCTTTATAGGCCATATTCGCAGCTGTATGTTATAATGCTTTTCACTACGGCGTTATAGATCTATTTCTTGTTTTGGTTGTTTATCTGCTTGTCCCAGAGTACTGGGTTTAGGAGCGTAATTGCTTTCCTGCCCTGAGTATTTCGTTCTTTAATGGCTCCGTCCACTGTTCCATCATTCGTGATTTTCATACCCAGGTATTTATATTCGTTACATTTACTGATTGTTTCTCCTCCTTCTAGTATCAAGCCCTGCTGCGTTCCACCGATATTCATATATTTGGCTTTTCCTATGTTGAGCTCTAGTCCCCATTTCCTGTATTCCTCTATTAGCTTTCTTGTCTCATGTAACAAATATCATCGTAGTCTTGTGCTATTAGTATTTGGTCGTCTGCGAAATAAACAGTATATTAGTGTATATGTTCATTTAGTGGGAGTCCCATGTTCTTGCATTTCCGTTTCCAATTTTTAAGAGCTTGTCCCAAATATATTTTAAAAAGTGTTGGAGAGGCAGCATCCTTGTTTGAGCCCTTTATTTGTCAAAAATCCTTCGGTGAGTTTGTTTCCTTGTTTAATTCTCGTGGTCGTGTTGTTATAAAAATTTTTAATTATTTTTATAATTTCTATGTTTAATTTGTATTCTCCATTGTCTCCCATAACTTTACCAAAGGTACACTGTCGTATGCCTTTTTCAGATCAGTATATACGAAATGAATCTCTTAGTTAACCGCTGTTTTCTTTTCCATAACTTGTGTGATTTCAAAAAGGTGATCAATTGTAGATCTTTCGGCTCTAAATCCTGCTTGTCCTTCTGCTTCCATTTCCTTGTATTCGTCTTCTATTCGGTTTTTGAAGATCCTTCCGTATATTTTGCTGATTGTTGGTGTAACGGAAATACCCTGTAGTTATCACATTGTTTTCGATCTATTTTTTTGTATATTGCTGACATATACGGTAATTTCCATTCTTGTGAGACTTCTTTGTTGTCGGTGCATCTTTGTAGTAGTTTCTTTATGTGCTCGTAAAGTCTTGGAGTTCCGTTTTTTATCAACTCGGCTGGAATCCCCACAGGTCCTGGTGCTTTACCTTTTTTAGTTCGGTACATACTTTCTTTATTTCATTGGTGGATAGCCTTATTGGAGATCCTGTTACTCCTAGTGTGTCCTAGGATGGTTCTGATGTTTCGAATTCCTTTCTTTTTTCTGTCAGTAGGTCGCTGAAATACTCCGTCCACGCATTCGGTGATATTGCAGTTATAAGTTCTTTTCTTGTCTCTTTGCGTAGATTTCTAAGAATTTTTCAGCTCCCAGTGGATTTCCTACCTCCGATGTATGTATTGATTCATGTATACTGCTTTTCCCATTTTTCGTTCTTGCTCTGCTTAATCATTCTGCGTACGCTTGTTTGTGCTTCCGTATAAGCTAGTTGGTCTACTACATCTCTTGTACTCATGTATTTCTGGTATTTTCTTCGCTTTTCTTATATTTCTGATTTGACTTCTTCGTCCCACCAATATGGTTTGTTTCTTGTGTTCTGTTCTTTTCGTCCTAAGGCCGAGTGTATACATCCTTTCAAGTAGGTATATTGTTCTTCTATAGATGCGTGTTGTAGATCTTTTAATTTTTGTATAAAATTAAAAGTCGAGTCTTCTTTTGTATAAAATTTTTACACTTTATTGTTCTAAACTATTTAGGTTGTATCTTAGTTGTGTAATTTCCTCTTCATATTACTTCAATTCTTCTGTCTGTTTTTCATATTTGTACGGAAAGATAAGTTTTATACCAAGGAAATGGTGATCGCTACCACAAGTTAATCCTTATATGCCCTGACATCTGGAACTATTATGTGAGATTTTTGTTTCATTATCGCGTAGTCTATAATTGACTTTATTCCCCGTGTGTTTTGTGTCCAGGTGAACTTGTGTACATCTTTGTGTTGGTACCAACCATTTAGTATTTTCAATTCCAGCAATTCTTATTCTATAATCTTAATACAATATTAATCTATATTACCTATTAATTTAATAATGCAACAAAAAACTGCTGACATTTCTTGTTTTTGTTCAGTAGCGTGTGGACAATCCTCGTTCTTCGCCTGGATATAAATTCTTAGAAAATTCTTATAGACTAACCTTTCTGGCTATTGTCCTGAATCGATAGGCTAAAGGCTAAACGATAGTGCTCAGTTTTTACTGAACCTTTATGACCAATTACTCTTTCAATTGGCTGTTAAAATTACTTTCACTTCACTGATATATTTTTATGATTACACATTCAAAGCTAACAATTTTTTTGATCAATGACACTATTCAACACTAACTCTTCACTAACATTGCCTATTTGTCTATTTTTTCTTCTAATTCTTTTCACTCACATTGTGTCCAGTGAAACGTATCTGGGGATCTAGATGTGATCTTTCCTAACAAAATTTGATAGGATATAATCCTCTTTTTCTTTGAATATTACAAGTCATGTGAAATAATTCTGTGTTTTTAATAAAATCTTAATAACCCTGTGTGTGAACTATATAAAGTTGTACCTGTCATCTCCTTGCTCGTGTAGGTAAAAATTCTTCAAAGGACCGCCAAATTCGTAGAAGCGTTAAGGGATTATCTCTGTAAAATTGTGGGACAAAAAACACAAAAGCTTTATACGTCTACCTTCACCTGCACTATTTACTCACAATAAAAATGTCTTTTCAAAGAAGGCAACATATTCTCTAAATTGTAGGGATGTGGTTCTTAAAAGATTCCGATAATCCATTTAATAATACAAAGAAATAGAGAAAATCATTGAAAGAGCCATTTTCAAGCAAAAACTTGGACCGATAATGTACTAAAACAAAAATAGGTTCATGAATTAATTAAATACCAATAGCACAAATACACAAATATTATAACAAATCAACTAGAAATTTAAAATACAGGGCGAAGAATAAATAGAGAGATCCGCATTACTTTCAATGATAGTGTTCAATATCTATTACATTAAGACACTACAAATAAATCAGCTATATGAATGCAAGCTAATATGAATTTAAGTTAATATAAGTAGTCACTGAAGGTTTTCACCCCCGATTTCATTGAACCTCCATCAATTTGCATGAAAATTGGTAAGGAACTAGAAGATACCTCAAGAAACAAAGAATTGAAGAAGTTGTTAGAAGAAACAAAAGTGATATAGCGCCAACGTGCTCTTTTACCCTGGGGGTGACTACCACCTCTTCTCGGAGGTGAAAATTAGTTTATTAAAAATAACCCCATAACTCGATAGAGGAAGAAAAATTTGTTATATCAAGTTATTAAAATAAATCAATACCTACTTTTTCAGTTATGCAAAATCAAAGACTTTAATTTTTCGTGAAAAAATGCATGGTTAAAGCGGTTTTTCATAAATACTTAATTCAAAAGCTATAAGTTTTAACATAAAAGTTGTTATTACTAAAGTTAAAAGTACTAAAATATTGAATAGATTCCTTACTTTAAAAACCCTTTAGTATTATAGTCTAGTAAAATAAAATTTCACTACATGTAAAACAAAATGTAAATTCGTACAGGTTGAAACAAATTTTATATCAAAGTTTAGGTGGGTACAAAAGATATTTTCAAGAAAGTATCCAAATCACACAAGGGGATCATTCTTTAAATAATTAAAAAAGGGTCATTTTTGCAAAAAAATTACTTTTTTAACTGCTGAGGTCATTCAATTACTAATGAAGGTCTATAGGATTATTTTCTGCAAAGTTGAAAGGTTAATCTTTCACATATAACTTACTAAATTAAATTTGACCCCCTATTTATTTAAATAATTATACATGAAACTTTAAAAACAATTTTGCAAAAAATTATTTTTAGCGTTTTAAATAAGCACTATAAAATTTTACAGAAGAAGTTGCACTATGTTATCAGTGTTAATAAAAAAAATATTTAATAGTCCAAAAATATTTAATATTTTTTGAGATATTGAATTTGTTTATTAAATGTTAATCTATAAAAACGCGGTTGTTGCCAAAGAAATATTCACCTGTATTAAACCTTGTTAGTTTTATTTTTATGTATATTTTCGATAAATGTATTGATAAATTCAAATTTCAATTAAACTTCCCCCTAAAATGACATTTGAAAATTATTCAAATTTGTTTATAATTTGTTTTTTTAATAACGTCGCGGGGATTAAATATTTTGAAATGCCGTTTCGATAATTGGGTTCCTGGGAACTTTTCACTAATTAACAAATTTTTTTGTCTTTTTTTCCTCTTCTTTTTTTTTTCTTGGAGTTATATTACCACGGGCCCTTTTAGGGTTAAGTTTCATTAAGAGTGTCGAATCTCTAAGTTATAGATTCTAGACCTAAAAATATTAAGATTGGTCTAAAATCACTTATATAAAATGTGGCTGGTTACTGAGTTACAGGGTGTTTAATTTAAAAATTAAAAATTATTTTTACCAAGTACCTTTCAAACTATTTGACGCATCCTTATCATACTTGTCAGAAAGTGTGGGTACTATACAGTCTACTAAATTGTGACAAATAAAAGTTTCTAGCTACTACCAGAGGCGTACGACAGGGGATAGTTAATGGTTGACCCTTTCCAAATTCTACGGCACTGAGGGAATTACTATTTTAGCGAAATTTTTCGATTCTCCAATACTTTATATGTAAATAATATACTCTTTACTGGTAACGATTAAGTCATTATTTTTCGAGATATTGGACGTTAAAAATGAAACGGCATAGTTATTTTGATTCATTCATTCATTCATTTTAAACTTCCAGTATCTCTCAAACTGATGACTTTATCGATACCAATAAAGTTATTTACATACAAAATATTGGAGAATCGTAAAATTTCGTTAAAATAGTAATTCACTCAGTGGCGTAGAATTTGGGAAGGGTCAATCATTCACTATCCCCTGTCGTACGCCTCTGGCACTAGCTAGAAACGTTTATTAATCACAATTTAGTAGGGTGTATAATAGCCACACTTTCTGCCAAGTATGATAAGGATACGTTAAATAGTTTTAAAGTACTTGGTAACAATAATTTTTAAATTTTTAAATAAAACACCCCGTAACTCAGTAAATAGCCACATTTTATTTAAGAGATTTTAGTTAAATCTTAATATTTTTAGGTCTACAATCTAGATCTCATAGACTCGACATTCTTAATAAAATTTAACCCTAAAATATAACTCCAAGGAAAAAAAGAAAAAGAAAAAACGACAAAAAAATTGTGTTAATTAGTAAAAAATTCCCAGGAACCCAATTATCGAAACGGTATTTTAAAATACTTAATCCCCGCGACGTTATAAAAAAACAAATTATAAACAAATTTGTATGATTTTCAAATGCCATTTTAGGGGGGAGTTTAATTGAAATTTGAATGTATCCATACAATTATCGACAATAAACATAAAAATAAAAATAATGAGATCTTAAGCAGGTGAATATTTCTTTGGCAACAACCGCGTTTTTGCAATTGAAAATATAGTAACATTTAATAAACAACTTCAATATCTCAAAAAATATTAAATATTTTTTGACCAATTTTTTTTTGCTTAATACTGGCAACATAGCACAACTTAGTCTGTAAAATAAGATATTTTATAGTGCTTATTTAAAACGCTAAAAATAATTATTTGCGAATTTGTTTTTTAAGTTTTATATACAATTATTTAAATAAATAGGGGGTCAAATGTAATTTAGTAAGTCTTATGTGAAAGATTTACCCTTCAGCTTTGTAGAAAAAAATCCCATAGACCTTCGTTGATAAGTGAATTACCTCAGCAGTTAAAAAAGTATTTTTTTTGCAAAAATGACCCCTTTTTAATTATTTACACAATGATCCCCTTGTATGATTTGGATACTTTCTTGAAAATATCTTTTGTACCCACCTAAACTTTGATATAAAATTTGTTTTAACCTGTACGAATTTACATTTTGACTTTTTTTTATTTTATTAGGCTATTAATTAAAAGTGAGTTATAGGCGACTGAAAGTATATTTTTTTCGGCGAGTCGTTAAATCTAATAGTTCAGAGAAATAAGGGAAAAAAATATCCTGTTGGTGACACAACCCCCTCCAGGCCGAAACTAAATTTTTTGAGTAGTATGGACATCTATATTAATAACCTATATGTTTCCTATTAGAAATAGTAGATAATAAAAGGTACAAATAATACTAAACAGACTATTTATTTTAACCGAAAAACCGTAATATTACAATATACAAAGAAATTAAGATACGTGTTTCTACAACGAGATATTCTTCTAGACTAGTTATCGAACGCAGAACTAACACTAACATACAGTTCTGGCATTCACATCCCTTGTAACATGTGCAATTTTAGGTAAAAGTTTATCGCCCTAATGCATTCGGAGAACTGGCCCAGCCATGAAGAGAGACCCCACATGTGTATTCTAACACTTAACAAAAATAATAAAGTTGAATTCCAACATCCCCTCGCAACTAAAATTATTTTTGAATTAGTCAAACAGACCCCCTTTACTACTTAAGTACTCTAACTTAACCCTATTCAGCGGCTTAGTCAACATATCAGCTATCATATCCTCGGTAGGACAATACTTAAAGTTAACAACCCCTTTTTCATGCAATTCTTTTACGAAATGGTACTTTGTATCGATATGTTTTGTCCGATTACTGAATTTGTGATTTCCTAAAAGTTTTAGACAGCTTTGATTGTCTTCGTATATAACTATTTCCGGCTCTAAACCCACAAATTCCTTTATAACCTGTTTTAACCAAATTGCTTCCTGACAGCCTTCAGCCAATGCTATGTACTCTGCTTCAGTTGATGATAGAGACACGCAATTCTGTTTTCTACATCCCCAATTTATAGGCGAACCCCGTAATAAAAATATATACCCGCTATTGGATTTTCTGTTCCCCTTGTCTTCTGCCCAGTCAGCGTCTGCATAGCCGTATAATGCATTATCTGTTCCTTCTTGTCCTAAAATAAGCTTTTTATATTTAGTTTTCTTTAAATATCTTAACACCCTCTTTGCTTCGTTCCAATCTACTTCTTTTGGATTTTTATTCTGTTGACTTAGTATGGTGACGCTTGCCAATATATCCGGTCTAGTATTTACCGCAATATATAATAAACCACCAATCAGTTGTTGGTATATTTCACTGTTTTTCATCGGCTTCTCTCTGCTAAGCTTATAGTATCCAACATCCAGCGGTATATTGGACTCTTTTGCATCTTTCATCTTAAACTTGTTCAGCAATTTGTCAATATAACTGGCTTGATTTAAACTATATATCCCTTGATCGCACCTTTCAATCTTCATACCTAGATAATTTTGTAATAATCCCAAACTCGTTATTTCAAAATTACATTTTAGATTCTCTTCAAATGTATCAATTACCTGTGTATCCTTTGCTGCTATTAAAATGTCATCCACGTATATAAGTACGTAAACCCTTTCATTATTTATTACCTTGATATATAAACATGTATCAATATTGCTTTTACAAAAATTCTCTTTAGATAAAACTTCATCAAGCTTTTTGTTCCAAGTTCTGGCAGATTGTTTCAAACCATATAAACTTTTATTTAATTTGCAAACACAACTTGTATCCTTTTCTTCAAATCCCTCAGGCTGTTTCATAAAAATTTCTTCTGACAGTTCTCCATTTAGAAAGGCTGTTTTTGCATCTATATGCCTTACTATGAGATTTTTTCTCCATGCCTCTGTCAATAAAATTCGAAGAGTAGCTTGCCGCGCAACCGGAGCGAACACTTCATCGTAGTCTACGCCGAACTTTTGGCTAAAACCCCTTGCTACCAGCCGTGCTTTGTACTTCTTCGAGCTTTGATCTTCGCCTGTTTTTAACTTGAATACCCATTTACATGAGACTATATTCTTTCCCTTTGGTGCTTGTATTAAATCCCAAGTTTTATTTTTCCTTAATGACGTGATTTCCTCTTCCATAGCTTGCTTCCATTTTTCACTATCACTTCTTTTAAGCGCTTCTTTAAAGTTTATAGGTTCTACTTCTTCGAGTTCTGTCAACTTTGCTATGTAGCGCTCAGGTGGAATACCTTTATTTATTCTGCTAGATCTACGATCACCTGAATTCTCTATATCGAGATCTGTATCTAATTGATAGTTAGAATCACCGTCATCGTCATGGGATTCTTCCCAACTTAAGCTCTCATACGTGTTAGATGTGTCCGTAGAATTTTCTATTTCCTCCGTGTTTTCAAAATTTGCAACCTCTCTGTCTTCTACGTCGTTTGGCTCTATTTTTTCCCGTTCCATCATGGACCCAATGGATATTTCCTCACTTTTTGCCTCCTTTTTCTCGACGCATATATTTCTCTTGGAAAACACCACACTACGGCTAATTGTAATACGTTCTGTATCTACATTTAACAATCTATACGCTTTTGATTCATCAGAGTAACCTACAAATATCAGTGACTCACCTTTTGGATCAAATTTATCCTTCATTTTTTCTTTGGGAATGTGGCTATAAACCGTAGACCCAAATATTTGCAAATTCGACACATTCGGTGTTACTTTATGCCACAATTCATAGGGCGTTTTTTCTTTCGACTTAGTAGGTAATCGATTTTGCAAATAATTGGCTGTCACTATCGCTTCCCCCCAAAATTTCTTTGCTAAACCCGCATCGATTAACATGCACCTAGCCATTTCAACTAGAGATCGATTCTTTCTTTCTGCAACCCCGTTTTGTTCTGGAGAGTACCCCGCTGTATATTGAATTTTTATACCTTTACCCTTTAAAAATACCCTTAAATTATTATTTACGTACTCGCCACCCCTATCCGACCTAATTACTTTTGGAACCCTACCTAACTGATTACTCGCAAATTCTATAAACTCTTTTATACATTTTACCGCTTCATTTTTATGATTTAATAAATATATAGTTGTATATCTAGAAAAATCATCAATTAAAGTCAAAATATAACGTTTACCCCCTGGAGTAACAGTCTTCATGGGCCCGCAAATATCCGAATGTAATAAGTCAAGAATATTAAATGTATTGCTATGAGAAAATTTTGGAAAACTCTTACGTAAAATTTTACCTTTCATACAGCATTCACAAGTTTCCCTAATCCTACAGTCTGTCATATCAATCCCGACTGCCATTTTCTTTTCCATTAAGTGTTTGACTGCATCCATGTCCCTGTGTCCAAACCGTCTATGCCATGCATGTTGACAGTTGCTGGAGTGCTCCACAGCACTCAATCCATGGTCCACAGTTGAAAGTTTGTATAAGTCCGGTGAAGGCACCGCACTCGCGACGACTTTTCCGTGTAAAGCGATTTTACACTCGTTTTTATCGAATTGCACATTATGTCCCGCACTTGTTAGCTTTTTCACCGAAAGCAGATTTGAGTCTAATCCCGGCACATACAACACTTCGTCGATTTTTAAATTTTCCACTCCCGATCCAGTCACGCACTCAATAAGTCCTGTTCCTATACCCTGAACCTCGGAGTATTGCCCTTTCTCCGCCAAACTTACAACGCCTTTTCTGCTACCGTCAAATTGGGTATAGAATCCTTTGTAATTAACCATGTGGCTCGAAGCTCCTGAGTCCACATACCACGAAGCAGAATCCCTTTTTCCGTCCCTTGAGCTATAATTGACCATAAAACATGCATCATCAGTACCTTCAGTGACTTTATTGGCCTTTTCCTTCTTAAACGCTTTGTACTTAAAGCAATCTCGTTTAAAATGGCCCTTCCGATTACAAAAATAACACTGCCTTGCTTCTGCCCTTGCAGTACCATTATTTTTGTTACCCTCGTATACTGACTTCATCACCGACTCCTCCTGATTTCTTCCCAAAGCTCCCTGACGTCTCCTGTATTCACCTATTAATTTACTCGTAACAAATTCTAGAGTAAATTCACTCGATGGCCTACTTTCCAGCGCTGTAATCAAAAAACTGTATGAGTCTGGAAGACTTCCCAGCAAAATTCCTGCTGAGAACCTGTCCTTAATTTCTTCCCCTAAGGCGGCCAGTTTATTCAACGATTCTAGGAATAAACTAATGTGTGCTTCCATATCACCATTCTCCTCTAGCGATAGCCTACAGATTTGCTTTAACAAAAACACCATACTAGACAAACTTGATTTCTGATGATACTCCCTTAGCGCTATCCACGCATCGCGCGCGAATTCCCTGTTCCGGATATGCACTAATTGATTAACGTCAACAAGTAAGGCTATAGTTGACAAAGCCTTATCATTTTGTTTTTTCCAAGAACTGCTTCGATCTGCTTCTAATGGTAACTCACTCGAAACTATTTCCCATAGATCAGCATTGATGAGTAACATTTTCACTAAATAACTCCAAGATTGATAGTTCTTGCCGTTCAACTTTTCGACGTTATATTTCGCACTCTCCGCCATTATGTATTCGGTTAACACGAAAATTTCGCGACTGTACACTTTTAATTATTATCTTAATACAGGTGAGCTAACAACGTAACTGAGCCCAGAACCTATTAGAAATAGTAGATAATAAAAGGTACAAATAATACTAAACAGACTATTTATTTTAACCGAAAAACCGTAATATTACAATATACAAAGAAATTAAGATACGTGTTTCTACAACGAGATATTCTTCTAGACTAGTTATCGAACGCAGAACTAACACTAACATACAGTTCTGGCATTCACATCCCTTGTAACATGTGCAATTTTAGGTAAAAGTTTATCGCCCTAATGCATTCGGAGAACTGGCCCAGCCATGAAGAGAGACCCCACATGTGTATTCTAACACTTAACAAAAATAATAAAGTTGAATTCCAACATTTCCTGCAGCCGATGTTGATGATATACATAGTTATAAACAAATGAAGGTCAAAAAACGGTATATTTTCGCTATTTTCGTCTATAACCAAAAAGTTTTTTAAACAAATTTGAGAGTGAGAAACTGATAAATCGTATAAAAAACTTCAATATGGCGTTCACTGAATATGTCTATCCTTATTGGTTGCTTAGAAAATTGCAAAATAAATCATAAATTTTGAGTCTTTATAAATATTCATAACTTATGTAAAAATTAACTTAGAACGTTCTTATTACACGGAATGCTGAGACTTCTGCTGCTTAAATCATACCCTAAATTTCAAACCAATTGGTCAAATAATTTGAAAGGTATCTAATTTGTTTATCCCAAATTAATTTTGTTTGCAACGCTATAAGTCAGAAAATGATGAAGTTACACTAATACTTTGGATAGTTTATGAAAGAAGAAGATTTATACTATTAACTTAATTAAAGAAAAAATGACGAAAAATAATTCTAAAAACTGCAAAATTATTTTGCAATTTTGCAAAAACCTGTGAATTAAAAAATGGGGGGGGGGGGGCTAACTTCGTTCCTAATAGTCCTAGGACAATTGTTTTTCTTTCTAAATGTGTATAAAAATTCATTCTTTCTAAATATGAAAAAATAATTTTTCTACGTCTAACGGTTAAAAAGTTATTCTAATTGTTTATAAGTAAGCAAAAAATCGACGTGTTTTTGCAAAATAATTTTACACTGATTAAAATTAATTTTGTTATTTTTTTTAATTAAGTCAATAGTGTAAACGTTCTTCTTCCATAAACTGTCAGAAGTCTTATTGTAACCTCATAATTTTCTGACTTATAGTGTTGCAAATAAAATGAATTTAGGATAAACAAATTAAATAAATTTTAAGCTATTTGACCAATTGCTTTGAAATTCAAAATATAATTTAAGCACTAGAAGTCTCAGCAATTCGTGTAATAAGAAGGTTCTAAGGTAATTTTTACATAAGTTATGAATATTTATAAAAACTCAAAATTTATGATTTATTTTGCAATTTTCTAAGCAACCAATAAGGATCGACATATTCAGCGAACGCCATATTGAAATTTTTTAGACGTTTTATGAGATTCTTACTCTCAAATTTCTTTAAAATGCTTAACTTTTTGGTTATAGACAAAAAATGCGAAAATTTACCGTTTTTTGATCTTCATTTGTTTATAACTATGTATATCATCAAAATCGGCTGCAGGAAACATAAATGTTATTAATATAGGTGTCTATACTACTCAAAAAATTTGGTTTCGGCCTGGAGGGGGATGTGTCACGAGAAAAATCTTATTTCTCTGGACTATAAGTATTCAAGCTTAAATAACGGGAAAACGATGTATTTTATAAAATATACTTTAAAAACTTGTCAAAATTCTCAATCAAGACTATCTATCAAGTGAGCACCAAATGAAGTTGATAGCATCAAAGCTAAGCAAGTTATGATGAAAATAAGAGAACTCTGTCGAATGTCTATGACTTTACAATGTTTGATTGATTTAGAACGCATATTAATGAAAAAGACTAATAGGATTAAAAAAAATCATAACTTTTCAAATTTTCGAAAATTTCATTTTCTTTTGATAATAACTCCAAACGTAATCGATATACGTAAAAAAATGATACAAAACCAAATTTTAGTTTTTTAATGATATAATAAAGAAAATTAAGCAAAAAAGGATACCGGCAAACATTGTTGAAGTCATAAAACAAACTAACAATAACAACACTACAAAAATTAAAACAAACGACACCACTACGGCCAACATACCAACACCAGGAAGAATCAGGCAGGGAGACAGCCTCAGATCATTTCTATTCAATATGCCAATGGATGAAATATTAGAAGATGTGGAATCGCTACAACTAGGATACAGACTCGGGCAAAGTAGAATCAATATAGTGTGCAATACGGATGATGCAGTCCTGATTGCAGAGGACGAGGATGACCTACAAAGACAACTTTATCGATTCTATCAAGCATGTCGACGACTCAACATGAAATATCCACGCAGAAAACAAAATGCATTACCATTGCGAAAGACCCAATTAGATGCAAGCTCGTGGTAGAGGGAAAACCCATAGAACAGCTAAACCAGTTCAAATATCTAGGTGTAGAGTTATCAAGTTATCATGACCCAGCCAGAGACCTAAGAGGACAAATTAACAAAGCCGCTGTCTTGTCCGGATGTTTGAGAGATGTGGTCTGGAATAACCCATATATGAGAATGGACAGCAAAGTTAGAATTTATAAAACTTGCATCAGACCTGTTATGACCTATGGCATTGAATCAAGAGAAGACACAATAAAACCAAAAATGTACTACGAACAGCCGAAATGAAGACACTAAGAGCAATAGCAGGGAAGCCAAGAAGAGATAGAATACGAAACAACATCATCAGGGAACAATGTGGCGTGCAAGATGTCATCAGATGAGGCAGGCAAAGACGAAGAGAATGGTTCAGTCATGTAAAAAGAATGGAGAAGCACATACTACCAAGAATTGCGCTAGAAGGAAAACCAGCAGGCAAGCGTCCACCGGGGAGACCACCAAAAAGATGGAGAGATATTTGGCAGTCTACCGCTCAAGAAATACTTCAACGTCGGAATTAACAGATCGACAGATCTTCAACAAGTATAAGAAGAATAATTTAGATATACATTATGTTGGTGTGTGTTAGTTATCTATACATATACTCTGGGCTAATTAGCAAAATTCATGGAAAAGTTATTTACCAGCAATTTTATTGCTGGAATCGAATAATAAGATCCTATATATTAATAATATAGGTATGCAAAGTCCGCAGATAGTGTGCTACTTTTTTAATAAACAAAATGGCGCCGAAAAATCGTATTTTTTTCAATTATTGCTCTATAACTCCGAAGATTTTAACTTTCCAACTAAAACACCTTAATAAAAATTCACCGCAATTAAATTCTGCATAGAGGAATGTTTTTCACGATTTGCTCCGACGAAAATTTTCCTCGTAAAATGCGGGTTTTCCTAACAAAAACTCTAATTTTCAAATAAAGTTTTAGGTAAGTAATTATTAATCAATAATTAAATAACTTAGTGACATCAAAGCTTTCTTGGTATAGATTGTAATTTCAGAAGCCGGTGAAAATTAAACGAATATTTTAGCAACAATTCAATTGTTAATTAACAAATTACGATCGCAATAATAACCAAAATAATCATGATACATTGATCAAACTTATAAAGATTATAAAGATGAGATGCTTATTTAATATTTTATCGACAAAATATAAATTTTTCTTTTTTTTGCATAATCTTTAAATTTTGAAAAAAAAATAGTTATAATACGCTGGTCTAATTAGTAAAGTACAAAGAAAGGTTATTTACCAGCAATCTTGTTGCTGGAATCGAATTATAAGATCCTATATATTATTAATATAGGTATGCAAAGTCCGCATATAGTGTGCTACTTTTTTTATAAACAAAATGGCGCCGACAAATCGTATTTTTTTCAATTATTGCTCTATAACTCCGAAGATTTTAACTTTACACCAAAAACACTCAAATAAAAATTCACCCCAATTTAATTCTGCATAGAGGCATGTTTTTCCCGATTTGCTCCGACGGAAATTTTCCTCGGAAAATGTGGGTTTTCCCAACAAAATCTCGAATTTTCAAATAAATTTTTTGGGCCAGTAATTATTTATCAATAATTATATAGCTTGGTGAAATAAAATCTTTTTTGTTATAGATTATAAATTCAGAAGCCGGTAAAAATGAAACGAATATTTTAGCAACAATTCAATTGTTAATTAACAATTTACAGTCGCAATAACAACCAAAATAATCATGAGACATTGATCAAACTTAGAAAGATTATAAAGGTGTGATGCCTACTTAATATTTTGTCGACAAAATATAAATTTTTAATTTTTTTTGCATAATCTTTAAATGTTTAAAAAAATTGTTATAAACAAATTAACATTTCTCAGAAATTGTTTATTATATTCTAATTTAAAAAAATACTTAAAATGCGTATTTCATAGGTCTTGAAAATGAATGCTTTAAAAAATTTTTCCAACTATTTGCAAAAAAGTTATGAAGCAGCAAAATAAATATACGAAATCTCCGTTGTTTATAATTTGTTTTAATTGTTTCAAAGCTTAAAAGTGAGTCTATGGTACAACCTAATTACTCACAAAGAATGTCAAAAATTAGTGCAATGGTTATATTTTAATCAAAGATTAAAAATACTTTTTTTTGTAATTTTTAGCGCAAACGTAGGCCTGATACAGAGTCGGAGCTAAAATGTTCACTCGAAGCGACTGACACGCAGCATGCATTATTTATTAAAAGTGTACATCACGCGGCTGGTCGTCGCTCAGAGTGAAAATTTTAGCTACAGTACTGTGTTACTCTACTTTCGCGCGTGTAAATTACAAAAAAATATATTTATAATCTTTAATTAATATATAACCATTAAACTGAGAATCGATATTTTTTTGTAAATAATTAGCTTGTACTTTAAACTCACTTCTACGCTTTGAAAGAATTAAAAAAATATATAAATACAGTAGTAATCGTATGTTTACTTTGCTGTTTCATAACTTTTTTATACATGGTTGCAAAAAAGTTTTAAAGCATTCATTTTAAAGATATTTAAAATGCGCATTTTAGCTATTTTTTAAAATTATAATATAATAAAAACTTTCTGAGAAACGTTAATTTGTTTATAACTATTTTTTTTAAACATTTAAAGATTATGCAAAAAAATAAAAAATTCATATTTTGTCGACAAAATATTAAATAGATATCTCATCTTTATAAGATTTCAAAGCTTGATCAGTGTATCATAATTATTTTGGTTATTATTGCGACCGTAAATTATTAATTAACCATTGAATTGCTGTTAAAATATTCGTTTAATTTTCATCAGCTTCTGGAACTATAATTTAAACCAAATAGGCTTTTAAGTCACCAAATTATTTAATTATTGGTAGATAATTACTTATCTAAAACTTTATTTGAAAATTAAAGATTTTGTTGGGAAAACCCGCATTTTCCGAGGAAAATTTTCGTCGGAGCAGATCGGGAAAAACGCGTCTTTATGCAGAATTTAATGACGGTGAATTTTTATTTGAGTATTTTTGTTGTAAAGTTAAAATCTTCGGAGTTATAGAGCAATAATTGAAAAAAACACGATTTTCGTGCGCCATTTTGTTTATAAAAAAAGTAGCACACTATCTGAGGACTTTGCATACCTATATTATTAATATATAGGATCTTATAATTCGATTCCAGCAATAAAATTGCTGGTAAATAACTTTTCCCAAAAATTGCCTATTCTCCGGTAATCAGCCCAGACTAATACAATATGCAGCTTACACGAAAAGTAATGACTTATTATACAACTTCTTTATTGCGCTACAAACCGTACCTATTGAAAGAACTGTTCTAAACTGACAGCAATAACGATATACTTACATACTTTTCGTTTAAGTTCAATAAAAAATATGACCAAGATGTTTTTTCTCTTAAAATTTTCAAGCTCTCTCCTCTTTAATATGCAGCAAACAACGGATCTTGAATGTAGTCGTAACAGCCGTAAATGCACCGAGAAAACCCCTTAAGCACATCTTCTTAATTTTTTTTGTAAATCCTTTGTTTCAAAGTAGAAACGGATGATTTATGCAAAGGATGCTGCAAATTAAAAAGAAAAAGCAGGAAAATTACAAATTGCATCGAAAATAATTACGGTTGTGTACGGTCGTTCTCTTGCAACACGTAACCAGGAATTATGGTAATGAAAGGGCAAAGCCGTGGAAAATCTTCAATGATATTCGTGATTTGGCTTCTAGGTAGGAATTTATTAACTTTAGCTTTATTGGGAATTCATTTACAATGTGCTTTCTTTGCGTGGAAGTTTTTATTGAACGTCAACAAAAAATATTTTAAAGGAAAGTAAAATAGTTTAGTAAATTCCTATAATGTGTGTTTTACCACGTGTTGTCGTGTACTAAAAAGTACTAAAAGCACAAGTTATTTTCTGAATGTCGATATTTTATTAGGTTTTTGTTATTGATAACTATAAACTATATCACTACAACAGACATAGTTAATTTGTGTAGGTAGTAGTATTTGTTTAATAATTATATTACAATAGGTTTTTTATACAAACATTTTTCTTTAGAATTATCTATATCTATAGTGTCGTGACATAGACTTGTCCCTATAGATTTTTTGCGCACTAAATCAATATTTTTTAATTTTTTTATATGTCCTGAAACCAAAAATTTACAGATAAACAATTCGGAGATATTTTCAACGAAAACTTTTCGTTTATAAATTCGCAAAAGTGTGTGTTATTGCGTTGCCGCTCCTGAAATATCTATAGGCCACCTAGCGATGGATTCCTATGTAGTTTTATCTTCTGAATCCAAATCTGAAAACGGCATTTCGCTATCTCTAACCACGGTTCTTAGACATTACTACGGTTGCCTAAATCGACTAACCAATGAACATTAAGGGTGAGATTACGTCACGAGAGTTTACTGTCATTTGAATCGTAATATGATTTTTTTCGAATCCTGAGAAAACCAAGTATTTTAGAAAAATTTAAACGCAGGATGCAAGATTACATTATTACCGAGGGCGGAAAGCCCCTTAGAATAAACAAGCAGATTCTATTGAATGAAATATTTGAAATTAAATATCACACTTCTTATTTTCAGCCCTGTAACTTATTAAAATAAACATTATAGAAGTTTTCAGGGACTTTCAGCCCTCGGTAATAATGTAGTCTTTCATTCTGAGTTTAAATTTTTCAAAAATATTTATTAGTTTTCTCAGGATTCGAAAAAAATGAATACAATTAAAACACATTGAGAATTTTGACATGCGTCAAAGTTTTGCATTAACTCAATGTAAAATTCTGAACTGTTGAATTCCAGCTTCCCTAATAATTATTTTACATCAAAAGACATTAGAAACTATTTGAAGAGGATTGAAATCTGTATTGGAAATAACTGTTAAAATTGTTCTACGTAATTAAACATATTCCAAAATTTTGTAAAAATGTAAAACATTTTAGTTTTCAGCCCAAACTTAGGCCACACACAATGCAATAATGTTCACATTTTTGAACTGTCAATATTTTTATTTTATCATCTATTGTTTAAAAACAATACAGTTGATAAGATACCCTCAGTTGCGGAGAAAGGATTAATAATAAAGAATTTTTTTATTCAGTCAATGGTGTGACCACTGTCAGTTAAATAGTAACGTGTGGCCTTACTTTTACACGCATACCTATTGTGGCAAATGTATCATATTTTTCAAAATTTTGGAATGCATTTAAATCGTAGAACAATTTTAACTTTTGATTTTAATACAGATTTTAATTCTCTACAAGTATTCTCTCATGACTTTTGATGTAGAATAATTAGGGAAGCAGGAATTCAACAATTCAGAATTTTACATTGAGTTTCCTATGGCCCTTTTTACGATTCACCACCCGGTATAAGATAAAATGTGTACTATTTGTCTTATTATTTCATAATAACACAAATAATACACATATATACACAATAACACACATTAAATGATCGAAAATAATTTAAAAATATGGGAATGTAAACTCTTCATAGGCGTAACCAGGGGGGGGGTTTTGGGGGTTGTAACCCCCCCATTGGGATGTACTTTGAGCTCTATACCCTTAACACCATAGCCCTCAGAGACCTTCCAGTAGTTGTAACCCCCCCCTTAGGATCATCCTGGTTACGCCTATGAAACTCTTGTGACGTAAAGTCAAAAATATAAGTCTCCCCACCACCGTCGGACAAGACAACCGTAATAAAGTCTAATAACCGTGATCTCTAACTATCTTCGAGATATCCGACCTCAAAGTCGTCATTGTGACGTCACAAGCCTCCTTTAAATTGTCATTTTCTTCCGACATGGAAACGTCAACTCTACTTTGTTTTCGCTTGACGCAACTAAACGTCAACATAAAATTGAAATGTCAGATAAACAAATTTTATTTATTTATGTTAAAGTAATGTTAAATTACAGTTCACTATTTTCAAGGAAAAATGTTTATTTTGTATTTATTTATTTTAATTAGATATCAAATCTATATTATACGAGGCATGTCAAAAAATATGAAGTTCGATCAAGATTAAAGTACATATCTTTATTTTTCACAATATTGAAAAGTGTTATTATAAAAAGTTGTTCGGAGTTAAAAACTATGTTCTAATATGCAATTATTACTTGTATTTACATCCTTCTAAAGATAAAAAAATATTTGAAATTTTTTCTCAAATTACGGATACCAATATCATTTTCATGCATAACTCTTTTATTATTAATTTTACGAAGAAAACTTATTCTTCATAAAAAGATCTGCATGGTCTAAAATCTAAGACGCAATCATCATATATCAAATTTTATCAATTTTATTCGAGGTATGTCAAAAAATATGAATTTCGTTCGAGAGTAGAGTACCTTTATAGTTCACAATATTTAAATTAGGTTATAATTACATATTAAAGCATAGCATTTAATACTAAACAACTTTTCATAATAGAAATTTTCCATATTATGAATTTAAATACGTAAATAAACAAAGTTTTCGTTATGGTAATGCTCGCATTTTCAGCTTGTTATAAATGTATCTAACATAATAAAATATTATCAGATATTGAATCTGAACCCAATCTGTTTTAATCTAAGGTTTTGAGCGCCCCTAGCAAAACAAAATTTGGTGCCCTTTCATAAAAGAATACAAGTATGTATGTACAGACTTACTACATATTAAAAAAATAGTGTACAAAAAAATTTACATCGCGTTTTACTGTAATAAGAAACCATGATAGTCCAGAAAGCCACTGCGTATCCACTAGGAAAAATATTCCCATTCGGATTTTTTGCACAATATTACTCAAAAAGGCCCCTCTTAACAAATTTGCATGTTGTCAGGACCAAAAGTAGGTAAAAAATTTTTTAAACGTTTTTTTTTTGTTTTTTTCCTAAAATTATTTTTTTTGCATAGAACAAAGGTTTTTTAGGTTTTTTGGATCATTCCAAACAGAAAAAGTCTTTAGTGACATTTCTTTAAAGTTGATAGTTTTTGACATATAAGCGATTAAAAATTGAAAAATTGCCAAATTTTCAATTTTTAACCCTCAAAAACTATGTGAAAAACTGAAAATTTGAATGTTGCCAAGGTAGGTAGATATTCTTTAAACATCGATTGATGAAATCCCGAAGAGTTTTTTGCAATAGAGTATTCAAAACTCATTTGTTTTTTAATTGCTAATCAAGCGTGCGCGACACTATTTTCCACGCAACAGTATGGTGCAAATGAAAGGAATAAATTCGTTATTTCGTAAACCAGCGACTTTAAAGAAAAATCCCGAAACAGGTCGATTTTTATTTTTAAGTTATGATATTGTGGCATATATGGTATACTAGTGACGTCATCCATCTGGGCGTGATGACGTAATCGATGATTTTTTTAAATGAGAATAGGGGTCGTGTGCTAGCTTATTTGAAAGGTTCTTCAATTCTCTATTCAGTAATATAAACATTTATATAATTATTTATAGAGGGTGTCCTTCTACTTCTTTTTTATCAAATAATTTAATTCAATAAAACAATTTTGGACACCCTGTATAAATAATTATGTAAATGTTTACATTACTGAATAGAGAATTGAATAGAGAATTGAAGAACCTTTCAAATAAGCTATCACACGACTCCTATTCTCGTTTAAAAAAATCATCGATTACGTCATCACGCCCAGACGGATGACGTCACTAGTATACCATATATGCCACAATATCATAACTTAAAAATAAAAATCGACCGGTTTCGGGTTTTTTTCTTAAAGTCGCAGGTTTACGAAATAACGAATTTATTCCTTTCATTTGCACCATACTGTAGGTGGAATGCAACGGTGGAAAATAGTGTCGCGCACGCGTGATTAGAAATTAAGAAACAAAGGAGTTTTGAATACCGTATTGCAAAAAAACTCTTCGGCATTTCATCAATCGATGTTTAAAGAATATCTATCTACCTTGGCAACATTCAAATTTTAAGTTTTTCACATAGTTTTTGAAGGTTAAAAATGGCCGATTTCGCAATTTTTCAATTTTTAATCGCTTATATGTCAAACACTATCAACTTTAGAGAAAAGTCACTAAAGACCTTTTCTGTTTGGAATGATCCAAAAAACCTAAAAAACTTTGTTCCATGCAAAAAAATAATTTTAGGAAAAAAACAAAAAAAAAACGTTTAAAAAATGTTTGACCCACTTTTGTTCCTGGCAACATGCAAATTTCTTATAAGGGGTACTTTTTAAGTAAAATTGTGCAAAAAATCCGAATCGGAATATTTTTCCTAGCGGTTGTGCAGTGGCTTTCTGGACTATGATTAACAATTTTAGTCGGTTATAATAAGTATTCTATAAAAGTGCTGGTTACCTGATTAGTTTTGCAGCTCTAGTTATCATATGATTTTTTGTAATACGTACCGGAGGTGATGCAGTATAAAAACGATGATTATAGTCTCAAAAAAGAATTGAAATTGACGATAAATATTTTTCTTTGATGACGATTTCCATCGAAACGTCAGTATTTTTTAGTGAATTTTATTTAATTGTGTATTTAACGTAATTTTAATGTAAAAGTGTATTTAATGTAATTTTCAGTAGTAATAACCCAAGGACATTGATAATTGTTCGAAAAAAATTTATAACAGATTTCGAAAGCTTGTTGCTTGGAAACAGACCGACGCCGTAGGCGGAGGTCTGTTGCCTGTAAGCAACAAGCTTGAGAAAGTTGTTAAAAAATTTTTGAGCATTTATCAATGTTCGAGGGTTATTCGGATAGAAAATTTTTTACTGTAAACAGTATTCTTTGGTATATTTGATTCGATAATTTCATTAATATTCTCATCAGTATTACAACCAAATCGTGACATTTTGAAATATTGAATATTTGAAATGTCAAAATCGAAATGAAACGAAATGTAGGTATCCATAGCTACATGATTGAGTGAAAACAGCCCATGGGATCTGTTTTCAGTATAATGTTGGTTGTATTCAATCAGATGACCACAAATTAATTGATTTCATTGGATTTCTAATTGAGCAAAAAATTTTCATTATAACCAAACTGTGGCTAATCCCATATTGTAAACATAATACTTAACTTAAGTTTCAAAAAAATAATTAAATAATATTTTTTTGTAGCTTTTAAATCTGCAAACTTTTTGTTTTCGGTCATATTCGGTGTTTTAAAAGCAAATATAAATGCATGCAACATTTGCGTAATCCAACATTTTTTAGATTTTTTTTTAATTTAAATCACACAAAAATCCCCAATTATTCAAAAAATCATTGATTTGTTCAAAACGTTTTACCAATGAAGAGTTACTTTGATCGAATGTTTAAATGATTGCTCAAAGTATCAATCAGCAGCAATTAATTAGCAATAAAATATGCCGAAAAGAGGGGCCATGCTGCCCTTTTTAATTCCCGGGATATGGCTGTGACTACGGGATAGCCAATGTACCAGTTAACCATTACGTTTCGTAATGGTTTCCGTTTATTCGTTTATTTAACTGACTGAATCTATACGAGTACTTACAGAAAGGCAAATACTTTTATCACATAACAGCTTACCTGAAACAAAATATTGATAATTAGAACAGTAATAGAAAATATAATTATAACATTGTAACGTTTCAATGAACCGATTGAACGCTATACCAAGCTTCGCTTGGTATTTGTCCCTCATACTATATATTTCTACAAGCGACCCTACTATCGTCAAATTAATTTGTTCAATTCTTCTAAGGTATTTAAGCCGATACAAATTTGTTCTCGCCCTACCCCCCCCCCCCCGGCGTAGCTCTTCGTGAAATTAGACGTTACCAGAAAAGTACTGAGCTACTTATCAGAAAACTACCTTTTCAACGTCTTGTCCGTGAAATCGCACAAGATTTTAAAACAGATTTACGTTTTCAGAGTTCGGCAGTGATGGCTTTACAAGAAGCAAGTGAAGCATATTTGGTAGGTTTATTTGAAGATACCAATTTATGCGCTATTCACGCTAAAAGAGTCACTATCATGCCTAAGGACATCCAGCTGGCTAGAAGAATCAGAGGAGAAAGGGCATAAACAAATTGTAAGACATATTAACCAACTCCATCATTCTTTCGTCTCTGTTGTCTGATAGTCTTCTGGACCCCCACCGTCCGGCATAACCCAGGAACACCAGGACCACCACACTTGCCCCAGTGTGTTTTCGGACTGTTTGCTTTTGCGGCCATTGTCTGATGTTTGACTACATATCACATTCACTACAAACCCTGAAGAGGACAAAATCGATCGAAACAGGGTAGGTTTTAAAAGTTGTATTTGGGGTCCTAAAAGAAAACTGCAAAATATTTTTGCTGAAAAAAAATATCAATCTGCGCATTTGACTTAAAATTTCAGTTTTTTTGGTAAAAAGTAACTTTTTGGAAATAATTTGGTACACATTAAGTAATGAGGTAGAATGACCGGGTAGCGTTATATATGTTTGTTAACACTAATAGAATAACCCCAAACAGTTTCATTTGTCTTATGCAACATCTTCAGTGTGCGCAAGAACCACCAATTTACGTGATTTTAAGGTTAAATACAATATTTTTATACCTTACCTTTTCTAATATTTGAAGTCTAGTTGTTTTGAAAAGTCTACAGTCAGCTTTTTTCTGTACATTTATTGAGGAAAATATATCATCATTTATGCAACTCTTCGCTAGTTCATAATGAACTACCCAGGACTCACCACGAGGAGGTGGTTGCATGTCTAGTCACACCCGTGCCCTCCCTTCCACCCAACCATGAGAGCACGTTGTTCTTTTTGCTTAGGCTTTGAACTCTTTCTTAGAGTCAAACTTAGGCCGTATTGCTCTGTCAAATAGTCTAGCTCTGATTATTTCATCCCTTTTCTTTTCATCGCACACTTAAAGTGCTGATCGTGTGACTTCTTTTGCTGCTCTTTCGACAGCTTCCAGATTTAAACAAAGTAGATTTGAGTATGGATCAGAAATATTTATACGACATATGCAGAATAGTTACTAAAGGAGAATCACCACCAGGATTTGGGGATAGAAGTACTGGAAAGTTGAATCATGCACGGTGGGTGACAACTGCCAATCGTGTACTCCGATTGTACATTGCATCTAGTTCACCATCAGATCAGTTGAAAGATTAAGCCAAATATGTTGCCTTAGTTTATGCTCCAAGCTGGTTCACTATCAAATTCAATCACAAACTGAAGGATGGTTCAAGCAACCTTTGGAAAATGCTGAAAAAGGAAGTGATTCATAAGTGCATTCAAAATAATGCATACTTCGCACACCCCGAAAATATGCTTGTGGCAATGCTCTCCGATGACAGGGAACACATTCGTCAGCTTGCGATCAGACGAATATTAAAAGCCAGAAGAAAAAACGACAGAGAAAGAGTTCGACTTTTTGAAATTCCTAAAATTAATTTTTCTGCCAAAGAATACGTAGATTTAATTGAATGGCAGTTTATGGATGTAACTGAGCCCCCTGTTACCATGCATCTATCAGAAGAGGACCTCAACAGAATATTGGTTGACGGCTTGTCAGATATTCTTGCAGAAGGTGTGCTAGGAAAATTACCGACACATACTCAAGCTGTCGAAAGAGCAGTAAAATAAGTCACACTATCAGCACTACAAGTGTGCGATGAAAAGAAAAGGGATGAAATAATCAGAACTAGACTATTTGACGGAGCAATACGGCCTAAGTTTGACTCTAAGAAAGAGTTCAAAGCCTAAGCAAAAAGAACAACTTGCTCTCATGGTTGGGTGGAAGGGAGGGCACGGGTGGGACTAGACATGCAACCACCTCCTCGTGGTGAGTCCTGGGTAGTTCATTATGAACTAGCGAAGAGTTGCATAAATGATGATATATTTTCCTCGATAAATGTACAGAAAAAAGCTGACTGTAGACTTTTCAAAACAACTAGACTTTAAATATTAGAAAAGGTAAGTGGTATAAAAATATTGTATTTAACCTTAAAATCACGTAAATTGGTGGTTCTTGCGCACAGTGAAGATGTTGCATAAGACAAATGAAACCGTTTGGGGTTATTCTATTAGTGTTAACAAACATATATAACGCTACCCGGTCATTCTATCTCATTTCTTAATGTGTACAAAATTATTTCCAAAAAGTTACTTTTTACCAAAAAAACTGAAATTTTAAGTCAAATGCGCATACTGAAGATATTTTTTTTCAGTAAAAATATTTTGCAGTTTTCTTTTAGGACCCCAAATGCAACTTTTAAAACCTACCCCGTTTCGATCGGATAAAAAAATATTTTTTCGGCCCACCCTAATACCAAATCTTTCACGCAAATCCACATGTTGATTGTTCTCGCCCTTTTCTCCATCATAACCGCAAATGAGCAACAATATCCGCACAAATTGTGTTTGTGTTTAAGCCGTTAGACATACGGGTAAGTTTGATTATCTAGTTTTAAGCCTCAGTTTTTTTACTGATTTCTTTTGCACAGCAGATACCTACTTTTTTCCTTGAAATAAAGCTTAAAAATTTTGTAATTTTATTTGTGTTTATTGGTATATAATATATTACTTTATTTCTTGTACATAATTATAATAGTATAGTATAGTTGATCCAAAAGATGGCATAACCCAGACATCCAAAGTGAAAGTTATTCTTCAACACCAAATTGTTCTATATGGTCCACACAATGTCCAGAAAAAAGTCACACCATTTTGAGCGTCGGGTTTGGGTGGTAGAGAGGGGAGAAATCGGTAAATTCGTAGTTTTTTATGTTTTTCGTCAATATTTCTAAAACTATACGGTTTAGCATGAACAACCTTCTATACAAAATTGTTCTACATTAAATTTTAAATAAAAAATGCCCTATGCATAATCTTTCTAAAATGCATGGTTCCAAAGTTACGGAGGTAGTATAGTATAACTGGTCCAAAAAAAGGCCTAACCCAAACATCCAAAGTAAAAGTTTTCCTCCAACACAAATTTTTCTGTATGGTTCACATATTATTCAGTAAAAAGTTACACCATTTTGAGCGTCCGGTTTGGGAGGCAGATGGGGGAGAAGTCGGTAAATTAGTAGTTTTTTTTTTAAGTTTTTCGTCAATATTTCCAAAACTATGCTTTAGCGTAAACAATCTTATATACAAAAATGTTCAACATGAAATTTAAAACAAAAAAATCTTGTATACATAATTGTTATAACATCAACGGTTCCATAGTTACGGAGGGTGAAAAGTCGAGGTTTTCGATACTTTTTATATTTTTTGGGCAATGTATGGTATAACTATACTAAAAACCCAGACATCCAAAGTGAAAGTTATCCTCCAACACCAAATTGTTCTATATGGTCCACATAATGTTCAGAAAAAAGTCACACCATTTTGAGCGTCGGGTTTGGGGGGGGGGGGAGAAGGGGGAGAAATCGGTAAATATAAAAAGTATCGAAAACCTCCACTTTTCACCCTCCGTAACTCTGGAACCGGTGATTTTATAACAATTATGTATAGAACCTTTTTTGTTTTAAATTTTATGTAGAAAATTTTTCTAAAGAACATTCTTTACGCTAAAGCATAGTTTTAGAAATATGGACGAAAAAAAACTACTAATTTACCGACTTCTCCCCCATCTCCCCCCCAAACCGGACGCTCAAAATGGTGTAACTTTTTACTAAACAATATGTGGACCATATAGAACAATTTAGTGTTGAAGGAAATCTTTTATTTTAGATGTCTGGGTTAGGCCTTTTTTTGGACCAATTATACTATTCTACCTCCGTAACTTTGGAACCGTTCATTTATGAGGGTTTTGCATAGGACCTTTTTTATTTCAAATTTAATGTAGAACAATTTTGTATAGAAGGTTGTTCTTGCTAAACCGCATAGTTTTAGAAATATTGACGAAAAACCTAAAAAACTATGAATTTACAGATTTCTCCCCCCTCTCCCCCCAAACCCGACGCTCAAAATGGTGTGACTTTTTTCTGAACATTATATGGACTATATAGAACAATTTGGTGTTGGAGGATAACTTTCACTTTGGATGTCTGGGTTTGGGTCTAACTATACCATACTATAATATTCTATTGATAGAAGTCTGTCTGTTTCTGTTTATTTTTAATAATGATACGCTGTGATCAGAGATTTTGTTGAGATCGTTTTTCTCTGGATACTCAGCTTTATTTTTGATCAGACTTTTCTTTTGGGAGAAAACTGATCTTTGTATGAATTTTTCTAGCCCCTACCTTGGGAATAAAGCTGTAGGCAAACACTATCTGGGAAAGCAAACTGTAGTCCACACTACCTTGCAGAGCAGAACTGACTCGCAACAGCCCACAGTATCCTGGATCCAACTACTGATGCATCAGAAGAATGGTTTCTACAAGTTAGCCCTAGACTTCCCACAACTACCGACAGCAACAAGTTCTACAGGCATTGGAACCCTCCCTTGAGAACTGTGTGACTCGTAAGGGAAGATTTAAAGCTGAATACTATTATATCTTAATACTTTTTATACCGGTAACCAGCAGGGTCTCTGTCACAGTTTTGGAGAATTAATTTTGTTGCCTAAATAATAGAATGATTTTTGTAAATTTTTTTTATTTGAATAAATATAGTGTATTTAGCATGATTTGGTAGACTTTTTATTTCCTGTACCTTTCTGGGATGGGTGTGAAGGAAGAATGAACAGGGAACAAACCCAGGGATGATCAGTCGGGCAGAACACCATTCTGATGGATGGAACGGTGGACGTTTTTCTTTTGAATATCCTAAGGGATGTTCGAGGAATCCCCCCCCCCCGCGTTTCTCCCAGCAGTGTGGTGTTGCTTAATGCCCTGGTCTTGCTTTGATCAGGACGTTACAACATAAAAATAATACCGAAAATCTGTCCAATAATGGATTTATATTTTTTCCTGAGATTTCTATTAATTGGCTCTAGTTGTTAATCCAGTAATTTCTGCATAATTTCTTATACACCAATTTAAAGGCTCTCCATGTACTTTTCTCCACAGGTACCAAAGTTTTTTTGGAAAGATTTTCCTCTCACTTAACGAAGCGATCATCGTACCCTCTATCTGCTATCCATATTAAGGCAGCGTTTAGACGCCGCGATAAATCCGAGCAATTTATCGATATCGATCAGGTTGTTTCAATTTATCGTCGTGTGCAAGTTGTTTCAGTTTATAATCAATCGCGACAATATATCGCAGCGTCTAAACAAGCTTTAAAAAAATCAATAAATCGTAGCAATTTATCGTCACAATAAATTGCCCGCATTTATCGCAGCGTCTAAACGATGCTTAACATCAATGTGCAAATACACGAATTGGCCAGAACACGATGAAAGCAGGAAAGTGAGATAGGACGTGGAGTGAGGCAAAGGGTGTAGTATTTTATCGCCTCGAGTTTTTAATATCTACTCCGAATTTATCATCAAGGAAACATTAGATTAAGAGACGGGCATGAAAATCAAAGGAATTAATGTCAACAATCTCAGATACGTAGACGACACATAATTATTGCTTGCAATGAAAAATAGTTGTGACAAGGTGATAACAGGGTGACCGAAACATGTGGTGATGTGGTGAATATGGGCTAAAAGTTAATACTTTTAAGACAAAATAAGAGTTTCAATGAAAATCAGAGCATGTGTAATGAATTTAGAAAGTTTCATCAATGTTACCTATTTGGACGATAACATTCTGGGATCAAACAAATAAATAATAATACGCATTGGAAAGGCTAAAGCCGCATTCTATAAAATAAAGAAAATTAATATTAACAAAGGTATTACATTAAACTTTAAACGTTACAATTCGATTAATACGCACTACATATTTTAAAAAATATAATGGCAGCTAGACACTAACGAAAAAATTTCAGGCATTTGAGTTGTGGATTTACTGACGAATATTAAAGATAAGTAGTAAAGATCACATAAAAAATTAATTAGTTTTACACCGAATGAAAAAGATCACAAAAAAAATAATACAAACTTGAAAGTTACAATATTTCGGCTACAAGACAATATTTTACACCTCATAATACAGGGCAAGCTCGCCGGTAGAAAATACCCAGGCCGAAGAAGTGGCATGGGCCGAAGAAGAACATCTTAGCTCCAAAATCTCCAAGTGTAGTTTTAAGAGACCACCGCTAATCCGTTTCGAGCTGCCGTAGACAAAGTTATTATTGCCAATATTATCGCCAACGTTCGATAATCGGATTGAGTACCTACTGAAAGAAGAAGAAAATGTCTCTACTATAAAAAATTGTAAAACAAAACTAATAAGAAAGACATCAGAAAGTTTCCACTGTGCTGATTTTTTAAGCAAATAAAAAGGAAATTAAAAACAACTAACAGATTAGATATAAACAAAAGTATCACATCCTTATATGGAATAGACAAATAAAGTGGATGTAGCTAGAAATGAGAGGGAAATCAAATTCGCCACCTGCCGAGTGCTAATAGAATAAATTACTTATTGTAAATGAATAAATTACCTAAATTAATCTAGAAATTATTTAAACACAGGAAACGACAACAGTTAAAAAGTGAGGAACGCAAATATAAACAATGTTGCACATGCGACCTGTTATGAATTTCTGATTTTTTTTCTATTTATTCTATTTATGTACCACAAACAATAATTTTATATGAGAGTTAAAAAATATTAAACAAAAATAACGTAGTTAATGTAATATTTGCAAACAAAAATTTGGCAAGAATTTCCGGATAATAATGTTTAATTTTGAATACTATTTCAAAATATCAATTTATTTATTTGTAAATACTGAGAGGTTCAAAATTATGGAATAAATTCATTTTTTCTACAACCACTATTCAAAGTGCACTTTTCTGCACGGTTTTATGTTAGCAAACTTGATATTTTCTCACAGTATAAGATATTTGACATTAGTGTGCAGAAAAGTGACGTTTCTGTGCCGCAAAGTGACGTTTCTGTGCCGCAAAGTTCTTTTCTGCACAGTTGACTACCTCATTCTGAGTAACGTTATATTCTGTTTACATCCGTGGACTACCGCATTCTGAGTAACGTTATATTCTGTTTACATCCGTGGTTAAACTTTAGACAAATATATAACCTATAAGACAATTATTATATTTAACTATAGCATAGAAACTAAATTATGGATGTTACAACTGTTTTATTTTACAATTTTATTCTTATTAAACATTTTATAATTGTCAAATAACCAATAAGGATTTAGCAACATGTGCAAGAGACGTCGAATGAAGTAGGTTTTGTGTAAATCCGTGACTGCATAAATATAATGTAAATAATGTGTAATAATTGTTTAAATTTAAACAAATTAAGGCAGTGCATTAATTTTTTAGCTGATTTCTGTGTAATTTATTTAAGTATAAGGAATTTAAATTGATTAGTAGGTATTAATTAAATACAGTTTAAAATTTATCACATAGGTACCTATTAAAATTAATCGTCGTTTGGAAATTGTGATTTTTATTTTTAGGAAAAACTGTGCTTGTAGAAAAAGTATAGTGTGAAACACGTGCAGAAAGGTAATTTCTCACTCGTTTGAATTGCGGCACTCGCTTGCGCTCGTACCGCAACTTTTCAAACTCGTGAGAAATTAGTACCTTTCTGCACTTGTTGCACAATATACTATTTTGAGAATAGGCGTTTTTAAAAAAATCTCGTGACAGGTCCATTTTTAAACGCTTTTATTTAGTTCAATCGTTTGCGTCAAATCTTTAGACGTTAATTTGACAGCCTTTTCTTCAATGGAAATGAATGAAATTTTGCAGACTTATGGATTCGCGGGAACAATACACGAATAGTCGATCAAAACTTTTTATTATGTTTATGAATTGTTTAAATAAATGTATCCAGTTTCTGTCCGATTTCTATACAGCTTTCAGCGAAAAAAAGTTATGGCACCGCAGAGGGACGAATGCTGCCCTTAGTATTGTCGTGGGCTTCGACTGTCCATAAAACGCAAGGTTCGACTGTTGACTACGCTGCGCTGTCGTGAACTTGGGCCCGAAAGTGTTTGCGTAAGGACAGGCTTAAAAGCCTGCATTGAGCCTGCAAAGTTTACGTTTCATTGAACCGAGTGCGATCATTAAGGTACGTATCCATACAAGGGTGAACCCCACTCGGTGTAGCTGCTTAAATGGATACAGCATGCGCTCCCTTACATATAAACCGCAAACCGGTTGAAAGGAAGAGTGTACGCGCCAAGCGGCGATCACCGACGTATCCACTAAGTAGAGCTACTACACCGAGCAAGGTTTATCATTGTATGGATACGTACCTTTAGACGGCTTGCGCATCGAAGAGCTGCATTGCGAGAAATTCGTATCGTTCGCGGTAACGATTCCGTACTTGTCCAGGACAACTTCGCATGCGCACTTTAAAAAAGAGCGTTCTCTTTTTTAAAGTGCGCATGCGATTTTTAAAGTGCGCATGCGAAGTTGTCCTGGCCAAGTACGGAATCGTTACCGCGAACGATACTTTAACAGCGTCTACACCGTGCAATAGTAAAGTATTACAAGAGATGGAAATACTGCGAAAACTGTAATAGTCGTAAATAATGATTTTGATTTAAGAAATGTATAAAGAAATTACAGAAAATGTACAATGTATGTATCAAAAGTTAAAATAAATGCAAAAAAGGTACCTGTCATATACCTACATCCTTTTTTTAAACATGACGATATATTTTAATATTTGAAAAGTGTAAGACTAAAAAGTAAAAAATAAAACAATATGAAAAAAAAATTTTTAAGAAACGCTTTTATTTAGTTATGAGTGACTAAAAGTTAAAATATAAAAAATCAACTAAAAAGCAAAAAGTAAAAAAATCAAACTCGACGGATTATTTGAAAAAAACGTTCGTTAAAAAAATGAAAAAAATCTAACACAGTCGTTAAAGAAAAGCGTGGGGCGCGTCCGCATCGAATAAACGGTTTTCGCCCCACGCTTTTCTTTAACGAGTGTGTTCGATTTTTTCATTTTTTTAACGAACGTTTTTTTCGAATAATCCGTCGAGTTTGATTTTTTTTATTTTTTGCTTTTTAGTTGATTTTTTTATATTTTAACTTTTAGTCACTCATAACTAAATAAAAGCGTTTCTTAAAATTTTTTTTTCATATTGTTTTATTATTTTTAAAATATGGTTTTTTGACATATGTATATTTCATAATAGTAACGTCATCCATTTCGCCGTGATGACGCAATCAATGATTTTTTTAAATGGGAATAGGGGTCGTGTGGCAGCTCATTTGAAAGGTTATTCAAATCTCTATGTAGTAAAATAAAGAATATAAAGAATACCATTATTATTTATACAGGGTGCTAAAAAAATATTTTTGAATTCAATTAATTAACGCCAAAAGAAGAATGTATGTAATTTATTTATCTCAAAATACATTTTACTGCTGCCAGGAAATAGAAACAAATGTTTATTTCACAAATTAACATCGTTTTTCGCTTAAATTAAATGTTCAAATGGTCAAGAGGCAGGTGGGTGGCAGCTTCAACATTTAATTAAATCGCAAAGCAACGTTTATTTAAAAAATCATTTTTTTTTCTGTTTTATAATATTAGTAAAATGTATTTTAAATTAAATAAATTGCATTGATCTTCTTTTTGTGTCAATTCATTTAATTCAAAACAAATTAATATTGTTCTGAAGCTATTTATTGGTGGCATTTATGCAGTGGCGGATCCAGCATCGTCAAGAGGGGGGGGGCGATTGGCTAAATTTCTATGAAAAACAAATGAACAAATAAATGCTTTTATAATATTTGTATAATATAACTTGGTTTGATAGGGGGGTCCGATCGCTCCCATTGCCCTCCCCTGGATCCGCCGCTGCATTTATGTAATTTATTATTCTAAATGGGAAATAAGCCACAATTTCACTTAGATCGCAGATTGAAAATGTGCAGATCGCAGATGAAATTATCTCGAAAACAGTTGAGTTTACCGAGATGAATGTAGTATACATTTTTTAAGTAAAAATATTAAGAGAATAAAAATTTTGATTCAAAAAGTATGTAGAGTGGGGGATAAAAAAAACTGAACGTATTAAATGAGCACTGAAAGTCGTATGTGTCGCCCTCTGGGCAATACATCATTTTTGGTGGCAAATTTAGATTTCTCATCCTAAAAAACCCCCGCTTACCGAATTTCGTGTTGTTATCCCAAGCCTGGCAGGAAATATTCAAGAATAAATAAAGTAAGTTTAACTTTGACACCCTGTATTTCGGTTGTACCCTGTAGTGTAATGTGTAGTGTGTGTGTGTGTGTGTGTGTGTGTGTGTGTGTGTGTGTGTGTGTGTGTGTGTGTGTGTGTGTGTGTGTGTGTGTGTGTGTGTGTGTGTGTGTGTGTGTGTGTGTGTGTGTGTGTGTGTGTGTGTGTGTGTGTTGAGTAAGTGTCTTGTTACTTTGCAAAGTCGACGTCATTGTCTTTGCAAAGAGACGCTAATTGTATTCGAACGTCTGCGGTCCCTCCGGTGAGTACCGATCCCACAAGGACGAAACTATTTTCATTCATTAATTTATAATAAACGACAAGAAATTAAAATAAACATTATAGAAGTTTTCAGGGTCTTTCGGCTCTCGGTAGTAATGTATTCTTTCATTCTGCGTTTAAATTTTTAAAAAATATTTATTAATTTTCTCAGGGTTCGAAAAAAACAATAAATGCATATGAAAAGCATTGGCCGGAAAATTTCCGCCTCCGCTCTTTTAATAAAAAAATTAAAATATTTAAAAATTATTAAAAATATCGATTTTTTTCTACTTTCTTTGTTTATATCTTTAAAATTATTCATTTTGGAGCAAAGTCCTAGCAAAGATTCTTTAAATAATTTATACAGCATTCAAATGAGAATACATATTTATATTTATAACGTTAAAAGGTATAGCTAGGAGCGGATTTTGTGCGTGATAAGTAATATGGAAAAACTATACGGCGATATGTTGAATTAGTTATGTACATGACTTTCACCAACGACCGGAAGCCAAAGTGGGGGCCGGGGGTAGTTATAAGGGGTCAAATTCGCGGTTTTTATTATTTTTTTATGGCGCTCATGATCGAGATAGTGCACCAAAATTTGGAAATAAGTAGGTCATGACGTATCTAATTATAATCTCTAGGGGCGCAACGCTGCGTGGCCGACAAAGGGGCGGGGGTAGGGGTGAATATAAAAAATATAAGGGGATTTTTGCGACGTTCGTGATAGAGATAGTGCACCAAAATTTGGGTATAAGTAGAACATGATATAAATAAGTAAAATTCCCAGAGTCGGAAACCAGAGTCGGAAACCAGAGTGGGAGAGGAAGGTAGTTATAAGGGGTCAAAGTCCCGTTTTTTTTTTAATTTTTTTTGTGACGCTCATGATCGGGATTGTGCAACAAAATTTAGGAATAAGTAGGTCATGACGTAAATAAGTAAAATCTCCAGGAGTGGAACGCTGAGTGGCCGACACAGGGGTGTGGCAGGGATGAATATAAAAAAATGTAAGGGGTATTTTGCGACGTTCGTGATTGAGATAGTGCACCAAAATTTGGGAATAAGTAGACCATGACGTAACTAAGTAATATCCCCAGAGGCAAAAACCAGAGTGGTGCACGAGGGTAGTTATAAGGGGTAAAATCGCGGTTTTTATTATTTTTTTTGTGACGCTCATGATGGAGATAGTGCATCAAAATTTGGGAGTAAGTAGGTCATGAGGTAACTAAGTAAAATCTCCAGAGCGGAACGCTGCTTGGGGTACAAAGGGGTGGTAGGCAGGGGTGAGTAAAAATAGATGGGGGTTTTTTTGCCGTTCGTGATCGAGATAGTGCACCAAGATTTGGGAATAAGTAGATCATGACATTACTAAGTAAAATCTCCAGGGGCGGAACGCTGCGTGGGGGACAAATGTTGTGCCGGGTCACAAAAAAATAATACACACTGCGACTTTGACCCCTTAAAACTACCCTAATCCTGAACTCTGGTTTCCGGCGCTGGGGATTTTACTTAGCTAAGTCATGGTCTACTTATTCCCAAATTTTGGTGCACTATCTCAATCTAGCACGTCGCAAAAAACCCCTTATATTTTTTATATTCACACCTATCCCCACCCCTTTATCGGCCACGCAGCGTTCCATCCCTGGAGATTGTACTTAGCTACCTCATAACCTACTTATTCCCAAATTTTGCTGCGTCACAATCTCGATCATGAGCGTCACAAAAAAAATAATAACGGCGACTTTGACCCTTATAACTACCCTAGTCCCCTACTCTGGTTTCCGGCTCTGGGGATTTTACTTAGTAATGTTATGGTCTACTTATTCCCAAATTTCGGTCCACTATCTCAATCACGAAATTCGCAAAAAAACCTTTTATATTTTTTATATTCACCCCTACCCCCACCCCTTTGTCCACCACGCAGCGTTCCGCCCCTAGAATTTTTACTTAGTTACGTCATGACCTACTTATTTCCAAATTTTGGTGCACTATCTCAATCATGAGCGCCACAAAAAAAAATAATAAAAACGGCGACTTTGACCCTTATAACTACCCTCGTCCCCTACTTTGGTTTCCGGCTCTGGGGATTTTACTTAGTAATGTTATGGTCTACCTATTCCCAAATTTGGGTCCAGTATCTCAATCACGAAGGTCGCAAAAAACCCATTATATTTTTTATATTCACCACTACCCCCACCCCTTTGTCGGCCACGCAGCGTTCCGCCCCTAGAGATTTTACTTAGTTACGTCATGACCTACTTATTCACAAATTTTGGTGCACTATCTCGATCATGAGCGTCACAAAAAAAAAATAATAAAAACCGCGACTTTGACCCCTTATAACTACCCTCGGCCCCCCTCTGGTTTCCGGCCGTTGGTGAAAGTCATGTACAACTAATTCAACATATCCCCGTATAGTTTTTCCATATTACTTATCACGCACAAAATCCGCTTCTATCTCTCCGACTAGTAGACTTTTGTCTAAAAAAATTCTATAACATAGGAAAAAATATGTGGATTTATTTTGTAATAAATTAATTTATAAATAATAATAAATTATAAAACTAAAGCATATTTGGGGTTTGATAATACACTATTTAGGTGGCTCTACTCGAGTTTCTTCGGATTAAAAAAAAATGAAGAAAATTGCTCAATTGGAAGCCGAGAAAATGTATTTTTGTACGTATACCGATTTTGAAATTTGAAATTCAACTTTGTTCAACCTGCATTTTTGGTATTTTTATACCAAATAATCGCACAATACCGATCGTTTTTATTATTATAACATTATATAATATGAGTGTCATGAATTTGGAAATTTGTATGGAGAAAGAGGACCAAAAGTTTTTTCTTTTAGAAGAAGCATCTTACCAAGTCTTTTCCAGTGGCGTTTTTTGAATTTTCTTTAACATAATACCTAGTTATGAAGATATTCTATTTGTTTATAATTAAAAAAATTGTTTATAAATTTAAAAATTTGCTGCGGCCGCATTAATAATCCGATTTCAATGTTGTAAAGTGTATTTATTAGATAGTAGGCTATTGATTGTGTGCAACATAGGAGAGCTAAATGGAACTAAAACGTTAATGGGATTTTATTATCTCATATGGTCAATGGACCTCTAAATTTGAAAAACCCGCGTAGTGCTACCATTTAAATGGGTGCGTTTTTGAGAAAGGGGTAATTAGTCCCTAGGCACAGGGTGAATTAGGGTGAGTTCTATGCACTTTTCGTACAAACACGTCTACAGGAAAATTGTCCCAGGTTAAATTTACTATCAAAATATCACGTTCAAAAGTCGAAAATATTTTTTTTTCAAAAATATACTCAAAAGAGTAACAAGAAAAAAACCCAAAAGAAAGCAATTTTTTTTCCACAGGGATATAGGTATAGCCATTGCTTCAGCGAAAAATAACTACCGTCCTTCTTCGTTAAAATTACGTTTGGTAGAGGTCTCTATAGGATTTATAATTTCCGAAATGGTATTTTTCAAAGTTCGCCGCTTACAGCGTTTTTGGGCCATTTTCCCCATTATTTCGCAAACATTGTTCTGTAACTTTTTTCTACGCATTTTTAGGTATATGTAATGGTAAACTTAGTAGAAAGAGAAGTGAATTACCTTTAAAATGGTCTATTGTATAAGCTTGTACGACTATTTTTAAGAAAGTTATGCTGTCTCAAGGTATTATACTTTTATGATTTTTGATATTTTTTATGATTATTTTTAGAATTTTTCAGTATGACTTTTTTTCTTGTACAGTCAGGTATATACATGGTGAAATAAAGCATATTTTTTCTACTTTAAAATGGTGTATTGCAAAAAATTCTAGGACTATTTTTAAACAAGATATCCGTGGGATATCTAAGGGTATATCCGTAATTTGAGAAAAATTTTATTTAATTTTTTTCAATTAGAAGAATATAATGGCACATTACACATAATTTTTAATTCCAAATAACTTTTCTTAACAACATTTTTCGATATTTTGAAATATAAAGCTACTTTACTCTTAAGCGAAATTCATATTTTTTAACATACCTCGTACACTATTGACAAAATTTTATATCTGATGATTGCATCTTAGGTTTTAAACTATGATGAGCATTTTATAAAGAATAACTTTTCTTCATAAACTTAATAATAAAAAAGTTTTCCATATGGTTTCAGCTTAGTGGGACCTATTGCATATGTGTGACATTTTGAAAAAGCATATCTTGTTTAAAAATAGTCCTAGAGTTTTTTACAATACACCGTTTTAACGTAAATAAAATAAGTTTTCTTTTTTATTGCACAATGTATATACCTAAATATACAATAAACAAAGTTATAATGAGAAATTTAAAAATAATCGTAAAATATATCAAAAACCATTAAAAGTATACAATTTTGAATAACCATATCTTGCTGAAAAATAGTCACACACCCTTTTGCGACAGACCATTTTAAAAATAATTGATTTTTCTTCCTATTAAATGTAACATTGCATATACCTAAAGCTGCGTAGAAAAAAATTACAGAACAATGTTTGCGAAGTAACAACGAAAATGTCCCAAAATCGCTGTGAGTGGCGAACTTTGAAAAATCATAATTTGGAAACTATAAATCATAGGGACTTATACCAAAAGTCACCTTAAAGAAAAAAATGATGAAAGTTTTTGAAGTTATACTTCTTTACCGGCGATAGAGGGTGATTTTTTTATATGTTAAAACCTATCAGCCCGGCGCATGCGCATTATAACTTTGTTCTAATTGGATGTTCAAATGACATGTCAAAAATTATCCGATATGGCAGCTGTGGTTTGGAGGTAAAGGTAAAGGTAAACAAATGTATAATATATTAGTTTTATTGTTGTGAGGACAGAAACAAAAAAGTTTATATTATTGTAGTGACTTTTAAATAGTTTTTAAAAGCAACAGGTACGTAATAATTGTTAATGTATCATGCGTATAAACCTACCTATTTGATCTGACAAAATACATAGTATGTAATACTTTTATTTATATAATTTGATTACCATCAAAATTTCTATCAATATTCACCTAATATATTGTTTATTTACTCTATGTTTTGTTGTATTTTTTCAATTCTAAATCATTTCAATTCAAAATTAAAATAATTTGATCAATTTTCAAAATATCAAAATATCACAAGTTTAATCCGTTTAGTTAGTCGATCTTCGTAAATAATGACACATACTGTCCGTGGCTAAGCGGAGAAGGCGAATGAATTCCAATACCAACCGCTCTTATCAGCGGTGGTTCGAGTCCCAATAGAAACTTTCTTTTTTGTTTTTTTTAATACATTTTATGATTGTAAGTATATTTAGTATATAATGGTATTTTCAGAAAATACGTATTTAGTTAAAAAAATTTTCGACAATTAATGTTCAGACATCATTTGTGGCTTGTTTAATGTGTTTGTGTGTGTTTTATTCTTTTATTATTTTAATTTTTGGCACTGTTCTAATAAAAATGTTTGAGAAGTAGTAAGTATAAATTAGTTTAATATTTAAACAAAATATAAATAAAAAGTATATTAATTTCGTTTAAATCATATAATAGAAGTATAACTTCTTGCGTGCGTACAAAGTACACACACATTCTTTTTTTTTTTCTGTGAAGCAATGCCTATACCAGTATCCTCGTTAAATACAGTTTTGGGTTAAAAAACAAAATTGCTATCTTTCGTGTTTTTTCTTGCTTTTCTTTTGAATATATTTAAAATAAAATGTGAGCATTTTAACCTGAAGCAATTTTCCTGTAGACATGTTTGCACTAAATGTGCATAGAACTCACCCTAATTCGTCCTGTGCCTAGGGACTAATTCACCCTTTTCTCAAAAACGCACCCCTTTAAATGGTGGCACTCCGCGGTTTTTTCATACTGATAGGTCCTTTGACTATATGAAACAATAAAACCCCGTTAACGTTGTATATCCTTTCTAAAATACATAATCAATAGCCTGCCTATAGGTAGAATGCCTCTTTATGTGTAAAAAAATGGCAACTTCTAAATGGTCTACTTTTTGTTCTGAGAGTTTTTAAAAAATTTCAATTTTTTTAAATAGCTTAGATTGCAAAATTATTATGCCAAATCTAGCAAGTCGATTTGAATGAAATTTCATGGATGGATTTTCATGGATTTTAAGCGAATTACGAAGGTCCTATATGCAACTTAAGTGGTTGAACAACATTGAATAAGAACAGCCTTGTTTCTCCCCTTTTATTGCTATTTTGCAACAAGGGAAATAAATTAAGACATTTGTAACCAGTGGTGTATCATAGTCGTATATCAAAATCTAATTATCTTCAATTTATTTTACTACTACTTTGCTAAAAAATAAATGGTTTTAAAGTTATAAGCAAAGAAAGTAGAAAATGTATATTTTTAATAATTTTTAAATATTTTTTTTTAATGTTCCGGGCATAATCCTGAAAGGTAGCATAATCCAATTATTATTATTGCAGTTATCACCTGAATTTTTCTGCAATAATACGAATGCAACCACCTCTCACATCCACCTTAAAACAGCTCCGCTCTGGTCTACTCCCAAATTCCTACAATCGATAAAAAAAAATGATTATCATTATTTACTTTCTGCACAAACACATCTTTTTACCAAAATTTCGTTATAAATAAAATTCCTTATGTTTCACTTCGTCAAGCATGCGTAATGTCACATTGTATAAGAGCATAATATTTTACTTCCAAATTCCGATTTGTCATTCCAATTTCCTTTGAAGTTTCAAAATTTCTTTCTATAAGGTGGCCATCCATTGCCTTTCTATGTTATGACAACTGATGATTTATTATCGTATTATGAAACGTTTGTATCCAATAGTCGTAACATATTAGTGTTAACAATGTCAATATGAACAGCTGTGGTCAGGGTCGGTATGTACAAATCAAAGTCAAAGAATCTAATGATCAAATAACTGTTTTTAACATTTGGGAAAAGAGTTAAATAAACCTAGGATTTATAGATTTATACTTAACTGGTGTTTATAAGTGGATGCGTGTTTTAAACACATGTTAAATTTAGCTTTTTCTTAAATTCGGTTTACCACATTAATACCACCAATAATATAAGTGAAAAAACTCATAACAAGTATGAACGCAACCAGAAAAAATCAAGGTAAATGAGAAAGTTATCAGTTATGAAAAAGTTTGTTTAAGAGTCATGAGCGTATCTGTTTTGTCAACTATAATACTCCCCAGCTAAAAAGAACCTGAGAAAATCCTGATTTTCTTTCTGCTCAAACTCGATCGGTGTAGACACCGATCACGACATAACACTCCGTCACGGATATCACCCATCATCAGCTTTTCCGCAACATTCGGAAATATTAAAGATGAGCGACGTTAGTTTACCTTAGTTGGCGATTAATATACCTCCTTGTTAGTGTATATTTTATCCACTTTTTGAAGTACCTACCCCTTAAGTTATCATATGTGCTGATTTGTATTCGGATAACTACGCTTCCTTAATTACATTCATTTCTGCATGTTTCTATATTCAATAATGCCAATATAGATCTCCTTCACAGGCACGTCCCGCTTAAGCATCTCCTTCACAACAGTATCTCCTTCAGTTTTCCTCCTTTGCTGCTTCTAGAATTTGCAACCAATCAATTCTTCTTATTGGTTGATTATCATTTCGACGTTGAACTGGTTCAACACAAAGACTTCTCCAATATATTTACTAATAGGTACTTAAACCCATAGTCTTTCCTTCATCCTATATTGTCATTTCACTTATCCATTTAACTATGTTTAATTTCCGTCACATGCATTCGTTGTTTTCCATGAATCTATGTACCACCTTCTTCCATTATATTCACTTTAACTCCACTACATGCATCTTTATCCATTATCCTATTAATTTGTAATACCGATCCGAAATACGTAATAGCAGTATAAACCGGTGGTCTTCTTCAGTGTCTTATCCGGTCTGGATGTTGTCGATCAACAACGCTGTTATTGTTTTGTTGACCGCTCTTCAAATCAATTCAGTGTAAGTTATTACAAACCATTGTAGGATGATTTTCAGCCACGAGATACGATGGCATCCTGGTCCATTTGGCTTTTGCCAAATACTTTGCCGTACAGGACGAGTTAACGAATTCGGTATCTTTATTCGTTACGCATTACATGGTCAAAGTACTCAGGTCTATGTTGTTTCGCTAAGTTTCTCTTTTCTACGACTTCGACGTTGGTGTTATGCTGATATGGTACACATAAGATTTATTCAATATGCTCTTGTAGATCCACACGTTTCCTCCTGTAGATCCTCAGGTCACTACAACATAGCAAGGATATCACCTTGATCAATATGGATGGTAAACTTTTGATCCTGGTGAGTTACGAGTTTAGTTCTGAGATATATGAATCTGTCGACTTTCTCGATCTCTTCATTCATTGCCATTAGCGTCCCGGGATCTATATTTGCGCGGTTGATAACCATGAAATTTTTATTTTCCTAGTGTTGAGCTCTAGGCCGTACTTTATACTCGCAGTTCTCGCGGTCCAGTAAGGTCGGTAGATCATTTGGGCTGGTGTCTAGTAACACAGTGTCGTCAGCGTAGCAGAGATTGTTTATGTATTCTTCTTCTTCTTCTTAAGGTGCCGAGACCGCTTGTCAATCGTTGGCTCTCATGTTGCCCAGCATATTAAGAATCACTGTCTTATTTATAGCCGCACGAAATAGTTCAGTGCTAGTTTTCCCAAACCATTGGCGTAGGTTTTTAAGCCAAGAAGTTGTACGGCGGTCCAAACATCTCTTTCCCACATTTTACCTTGCATGACAAGGTGAAGTATGTCATATTTGTCTAGGTGACGCATTATATGACCAAAGTATTCCAATTTGCGCCTTTTAACCGTGTTCACTACTTCGCAACTTTTATTCAAACGTTGCAAAACCTTTTCGTTTGTGACTCTTTCTACCCAACTGTTCTTCAGAATACGGCGGTAGACCCACATCTCAAATGCTTCTAGGTTTTTGAAAAGCGATTCTGGCAGGGTCCACGCTTCAACCCCGTAAAGAAGTACTGGGAATATATAACACCGAACCATTCTTATGCGAAGCTCCAAATTTAAAAAACCTATACAGAAGTAAAAACTTCAAATTGTATTTTGGTATAAAATAGTTTATTTAAAACTTCTAAAAGTCATCCACATGGATTGCAAAACGTTTTCGTTCTGAACAGAACATCTTCAGTGCCTGGAATGAAGTATTTCCACGTTAGATTAAGGCAAAAAGGTTAAAATTGTGACTGTTAATGAGAAAATTATGTGGAGAATACTTACATTCCGCAAAGTAGTTGTAACTAGCACACCAATGAAGGTGGTAACTTCAAAATATATAGCTTACATTGTACCTTATGATAAAATATTATGACTACAAGTCGATGTTACTAGATTAAAATATGTATGTGCCTAAAGAGCAACATGCTTCCCTGCTCGAAAAAACTAGGTACTTGCCATTTGAATTAGCACAGACCAACTGATGTAAAAAGAAAAGGAATGACAAAGAGTGACATGACAAGACAAGGTAAAGTCAATTTTTGGTTACGAACTTCAAAAAGTGTAATATTTTGTATTTTGACAACGGCACCCCATTTGGGCGTCGAAACGTTAATAAAATTATTTTTTTCATTTTAATTGTGGCTTATTTCCCATATAAATAATTAATCAAAAAGTGTAGTTTTAATTTTTTGGATTTTAATAAAATGTAAAGGTAGGTAAAAGCTGATTGAAAATATAATTAAAAATGTTTAGAAAATAAGTTGAGAATCTATTGTAAAGTCTAAATAGCAACTCTCTAATCCAGAAAAAACTTTAGGTTTGTTGGAAATAAGATCGGTATAAGTCATGGTTAGAAGCTTGACGTCATCGATTGTTAAATTTAAAGGTGAAAGTTTAATTTGGTGTAATAGAATGAGATTTATACTATATGTAAACAATAAATGACCTGAAGTGGAGAGATTGGATGGTAAATAAAGCGGATTTTAATGTAAATGTTATAGATATATGTAATGTTGGTTGCCTAACATGGTGAGGAATGTTTAAATTTGGCTGTATACTATTGTAATGATGATTCTGTCTGTTAAAATTGTAAAGGAAATTATGGAAAAAATTAAAGTTAAAATAACTAAAAGAATACAGATCAAGAGTAGATTACAATATTAAAGAAATAATTGTAAACAATGGAATTAATAAAATAATAATGGATTAGTAACGAAAAGGAAAATAAAATATGTGACGGCCAAATCTAATTACACTTTATGTTGTTTAGGATGGGATAAAATCGTTCAAGAAGAAATACCATGAAGGCTTCCAGCAGCAGTGGTTAAAGTGTGGGTGAATAATGTAATGATATCTAATAATATAGAATAATTATGTGTTAGTGTCAATATGTAATGGAGAATCTAGAATGCTGAGTATCTGAGATAGCGAACTATGAGTTTGATGTGGTATATGGTAGGGGAGTGAACAAACTGAACCAAGTTTGATGTAATCTTAGTGCAAGTTTATAATCTTAAATGACAGAGATGTTAACCAGAATTAAGAATGATGTAAAAGAACTAATATGAAATTAAATTAAAATAGCTGAGTAATGTGGGTTGCCTGATATGTAGATGGAAAAATGAAAAAAAAAAAAGAAAAAATGAACAGACTGAATTTAAGCTAATGGATTTATGTTTGCAGTACCCTATTGTTTAGTATAGTCTAATAAAATTATTTTGAAAGAGAAAAAGGTAACATCAAAATAAAAAAGTTAGTAAAATGTGTAGCAGACCAAAGAAGTTGACTAAAGTTATTGAATGAGATGAATGAAGCAAAGGTGACATAACAGGCAACAAAACAAAGTGATTATGTGGTAAGAGAGAGAACATTCCAAGGAGAGACAAGTAAACCAGATCAAGATTTAAGGGCTATTATCAGTAAGAGAATGAGAGTCTAAATAAATTAAGATAAAAATTTGTGATATAAGAGCTGTAGGACCCGAAATGACAGAAACATGAGGTAAGACAAGAAAAAACACACAACTATAGGAATAGAAAATAAATGTAAAAGAAGATGGGAAATAAAAGAAAGAGGAAAGTAAGAAAATGTAAAGAAGAAGAAATGGAAAGGAGGAAAAGAAAAAAGAAAAGAAGGAAAAGAAGAGCAGAAAGAGGAAAAGAAAAACAGAAAAGAAGAATCGAAACTATGGTAGGAATCGGATAAAGTAGGAGAAAAGAGTGAAGGTAAAGAGAAGGTGCAAGTCTAGATGTGTGTTAATGGGTGATTAGTAAGGAAATAGAAGAATGTTAGAAACTAGTGGGGCGTTGGGAAAGAGGGAACAAGGTAATGAATAGAAATAACGGAAAATGAATATGGGAGAGTATAAGAAGGATTAAAGTTGGGTTAGGGGAATAATTGTCGATGGATAGGAGTAAAAGGACGATTAAGAGTGGTTTGACGATTAACACAATTAGGGCTAGTCCTCATGTCTCTAGAAATCTCAAGGTCCTCATACAGATCCAACCGTAGAGTGTTCCTGTCTTGGATGTTGTGGATTAATTTAACACCATCAGGGATGCTGAGATTGTGATTGTTAACTTTTAGGTGATGAGAAAAAGCTGAAGTAGTATCTCTCTTAGAATGTTCAGCAGATCTGGTTGATAGTGATCTGCAAGTCCTGCCGATGTAAGAGGCATCACAATCAGAACAAGTCAATCTGTAGACTCCACTACGGTTCATATAGTGTATTGTATCTTTTGTATTTGTCAAAAAGTGGCCAAGGGTGTTACCAACTTTGAAAGAAATATGTATATTTTCTGAAGAATTAGATACAATACGTTTAATCTTTTCAGATAGAGTGGGGTTGTGATATGGTAATGACCTGTAAATGGGTGAAGAGGAAGAGGACTGACGGAAAGCCGAATTTTGTAACATTCTAGATTCTCTTTTACGGATGAGTTTGACTATTATAGAGGGATCGTAACCATTGTTGACAGCTATTTGTTTTATGATGTTGAGTTCGTTATTGAATGAGTCTGTTGGCATAGGTATAGAAAAAAGTCTGTGTATGAAACTTCTAAAAGCTGCTAATTTGTGTGATAGAGGATGATTAGAAGAGAAATGAATAACGTGGTCCGTTTGGGTGGGTTTACGAAAGATACCAAAGTTGAATTGGTCGTTAAGTCTGGAAATAGATAAATCAAGAAAGTTAATGGACTGAGAAGATTCTAGTTCCATGGTAAATTTGATATTAGGGTGGATTTGGTTAATTTTGAGAAGAAGTTGTTGAGCTGAGTCAGGGTTACCAGCAATGAAGACCAAACAATCATCTACATAGCGAAACCAATGTAGAATTTCTGGATTTTTCATGATGTGATTGGACTCTAAATGATCCATAAAGACATCACCTAGGAATGGGGACAAGCAACTGCCCATTGCTAAACCATCGGGTTGTTTGTAGAATTTGTTATTAAATTGGAAGAAATCTTGAGATAGACATAATTCAAGGATATTTATTGTCCCCATTCCTAGCTGATGTCTTTATGGATCATTTAGAGTCCAATCACATCATGAAAAATCCAGAAATTCTACATTGGTTTCGCTATGTAGATGATTGTTTGGTCTTCATTGCTGGTAACCCTGACTCAGCTCAACAACTTCTTCTCAAAATTAACCAAATCCACCCTAATATCAAATTTACCATGGAACTAGAATCTTCTCAGTCCATTAACTTTCTTGATTTATCTATTTCCAGACTTAACGACCAATTCAACTTTGGTATCTTTCGTAAACCCACCCAAACGGACCACGTTATTCATTTCTCTTCTAATCATCCTCTATCACACAAATTAGCAGCTTTTAGAAGTTTCATACACAGACTTTTTTCTATACCTATGCCAACAGACTCATTCAATAACAAACTCAACATCATAAAACAAATAGCTGTCAACAATGGTTACGATCCCTCTATAATAGTCAAACTCATCCGTAAAAGAGAATCTAGAATGTTACAAAATTCGGCTTTCCGTCAGTCCTCTTCCTCTTCACCCATTTACAGGTCATTACCATATCACAACCCCACTCTATCTGAAAAGATTAAACGTATTGTATCTAATTCTTCAGAAAACATACATATTTCTTTCAAAGTTGGTAACACCCTTGGCCACTTTTTGACAAATACAAAAGATACAATACACTATATGAACCGTAGTGGAGTCTACAGATTGACTTGTTCTGATTGTGATGCCTCTTACATCGGCAGGACTTGCAGATCACTATCAACCAGATCTGCTGAACATTCTAAGAGAGATACTACTTCAGCTTTTTCTCATCACCTAAAAGTTAACAATCACAATCTCAGCATCCCTGATGGTGTTAAATTAATCCACAACATCCAAGACAGGAACACTCTACGGTTGGATCTGTATGAGGACCTTGAGATTTCTAGAGACATGAGGACTAGCCCTAATTGTGTTAATCGTCAAACCACTCTTAATCGTCCTTTTACTCCTATCCATCGACAATTATTCCCCTAACCCAACTTTAATCCTTCTTATACTCTCCCATATTCATTTTCCGTTATTTCTATTCATTACCTTGTTCCCTCTTTCCCAACGCCCCACTAGTTTCTAACATTCTTCTATTTCCTTACTAATCACCCATTAACACACATCTAGACTTGCACCTTCTCTTTACCTTCACTCTTTTCTCCTACTTTATCCGATTCCTACCATAGTTTCGATTCTTCTTTTCTGTTTTTCTTTTCCTCTTTCTTCTCTTCTTTTCCTTCTTTTATCTTTTCTTTTCCTCCTTTCCATTTCTTCTTCTTTACATTTTCTTACTTTCCTCTTTCTTTTATTTCCCATCTTCTTTTACATTTATTTTCTATTCCTATAGTTGTGTGTTTTTTCTTGTCTTACCTCATGTTTCTGTCATTTCGGGTCCTACAGCTCTTATATCACAAATTTTTATCTTAATTTATTTAGACTCTCATTCTCTTACTGATAATAGCCCTTAAATCTTGATCTGGTTTACTTGTCTCTCCTTGGAATGTTCTCTCTCTTACCACATAATCACTTTGTTTTGTTGCCTGTTATGTCACCTTCGCTTCATTCATCTCATTCAATAACTTTAGTCAACTTCTTTGGTCTGCTACACATTTTACTAACTTTTTTATTTTGATGTTACCTTTTTCTCTTTCAAAATAATTTTATTAGACTATACTAAACAATAGGGTACTGCAAACATAAATCCATTAGCTTAAATTCAGTCTGTTCATTTTTTCTTTTTTTTTTTTTTTTCATTTTTCCATCTACATATCAGGCAACCCACATTACTCAGCTATTTTAATTTAATTTCATATTAGTTCTTTTACATCATTCTTAATTCTGGTTAACATCTATGTCATTTAAGATTATAAACTTGCACTAAGATTACATCAAACTTGGTTCAGTTTGTTCACTCCCCTACCATATACCACATCAAACTCATAGTTCGCTATCTCAGATACTCAGCATTCTAGATTCTCCATTACATATTGACACTAACACATAATTATCCTATATTATTAGATATCATTACATTATTCACCCACACTTTAACCACTGCTGCTGGAAGCCTTCATGGTATTTCTTCTTGAACGATTTTATCCCATCCTAAACAACATAAAGTGTAATTAGATTTGGCCGTCACATATTTTATTTTCCTTTTCGTTACTAATCCATTATTATTTTATTAATTCCATTGTTTACAATTATTTCTTTAATATTGTAATCTACTCTTGATCTGTATTCTTTTAGTTATTTTAACTTTAATTTTTTCCATAATTTCCTTTACAATTTTAACAGACAGAATCATCATTACAACCACAAACCATACATACTTATAGACGTTTCACGTAAATTGTCAAGGTCAAGACAGCAAATTAGTTACCATTCCAATCCAGAGATGTCGCTGTCAGTCAATTCTCTTGTCATATTTAACAACTGACAGTTGACAATTAAATTAATTTGTTATTTACTTTTTATTTTACAGTTTGTGGCTTAAATATTTTATTATAGTGGTGTTACGTTTTTAATTAGATTTAATCACAATTTTAATCAATTGTATTAACCTCCTCTCCGTTTTTGTGAGTAGAATTTTTAGTTTACATTGATCATCCCGTGTTGTGTATCTCCACATTTAAAAAAACAATATAATAGATCCTGAAACAGTTTATTCCAATATACAAGTGTGTCATCAACATTTCGGGCCTATATATTTTTGGAAGTTTGTGAAAGATTATAAATTATAAGGTATTTATCTAAACAATCATCCTACAAGATTATTTCAAAAATTTTCATTCAACTCAATATTACACATCAGTGCTTTCAAGTGACACATGGCAGTAGTGTTTATTGCATTTTGAAAACAAATTGGAATATTTGAAGTTTACAGTAAAACATTGAATAAAACATTGAATTGTCTTTCTGTTGTTTTAATTTCCTGCGAAATTTCATCAAAAATCCCGCAAAATTTATAATTTGAAATTCCCACGTAACTAAAATTTGTCAATTTAGTTCCCATTCCAATCAAGAGATGGCGTTAATTCGATCCGAAAGATTAACATGGCCGTGAAACGTCTATGAGTATGTATGGTTTGTGATTACAACAGTATACAGCCAAATTTAAACATTCCTCACCATGTTAGGCAACCAACATTACATATATCTATAACATTTACATTAAAATCCGCTTTATTTACCATCCAATCTCTCCACTTCAGGTCATTTATTGTTTACATATAGTATAAATCTCATTCTATTACACCAAATTAAACTTTCACCTTTAAATTTAACAATCGATGACGACAAGCTTCGTCAAGCTTCTAACCATGACTTATACCGATCTTATTTCCAACAAACCTAAAGTTTTTTCTGGATTAGAGAGTTGCTATTTAGACTTTACAATAGATTCTCAACTTATTTTCTAAACATTTTTAATTATATTTTCAATCAGCTTTTACCTACCTTTACATTTTATTAAAATCCAAAAAATTAAAACTACACTTTTTGAAGTTCGTAACCAAAAATTGACTTTACCTTGTCTTGTCATGTCACTCTTTGTCATTCCTTTTCATTTTACATCAGTTGGTCTGTGCTAATTCAAATGGCAAGTACCTAGTTTTTTCGAGCAGGGAAGCATGTTGCTCTTTAGGCACATACATATTTTAATCTAGTAACATCGACTTGTAGTCATAATATTTTATCATAAGGTACAATGTAAGCCATATATTTTGAAGTTACCACCTTCATTGGTGTGCTAGTTACAACTACTTTGCGGAATGTAAGTATTCTCCACATAATTTTCTCATTAACAGTCACAATTTTAACCTTTTTGCCTTAATCTAACGTGGAAATACTTCATTCCAGGCACTGAAGATGTTCTGTTCAGAACGAAAACGTTTTGCAATCCATGTGGATGACTTTTAGAAGTTTTAAATAAACTATTTTATACCAAAATACAATTTGAAGTTTTTACTTCTGTATAGGTTTTTTAAACTATGGTATACAGCCAACTATTGGGATTTTTCCATTGATTTTATTCCAAATTTAAATCATGACTGCACAGGATTTTCTTAAATTTCATAAAACTTGTTCATGCTTTGGCAATTCTACTTTTTATTTCTGTACTAGGGTTTCAGCTTTCATTAATGTGAGTACCCAGATATACAAGATTACTTACGCTTTCAATTGAGTCATTACCGATTGTTACGTTAAAGTTATTATTATTTACGGCTGCCTGTTTAATAATAACCATAAACTTTGTTTTTCTTGCGTTGAGTTTGAGTCCATATATCGCGCAGAACGCCACCATTCGGTACAATAACGCTTGAAGATGTTCTATTGATCCTGTCACTAACAAGGTATCATCTGCGTATCTGATATTGTTTATAAACATACCATTAATGAGTATGCCCTCTTTTGCGATTTCCAACATTTCATTTAAGATTGTTTCAGCGTAAAGATTAAACAACATTGGTGACAATATACAGCCTTGTCGAACTCCACATGCAGCCTGGCCCTAATACAAATTTGCGATTATTCTAATGTCCCTACCGTCGTACCGTAATGTATTCTTCGGTAATTCGTAATTCTTTCTCTTGGTTCATGAAGGCTTCAGTGAAAATGTCAGGATGCCCTTCTAATTTAGTCCAACTCTTTGTAGGACGGCGATCATTATCTGGTGTTGAAAACGGTCAAACTCTTTAGCGAATTCATTTAAGTCAATTTAGACGTTGCAGCTGACGTCACTGTTTTCTCTTGTACCCATGGAATCGCGAATTCCAAACTGAATTTCTCCGAAATTTTCTTCGCATTTCTTGTATATCCTCGCATGTTTGAGTTTAAGAAAAATCTTAAGTGCATGACTCATAAGACTGATAGTCCGGAATTCCTCACACGTTTCTGCAGATAGTTTCTTTGTCAGTGCTACAAATTTTAAAACCATCCATTCCTCTGGAATGTTATCTGAATTGAACCGGCGCCGGCGTTGAATGGTTCTCTTAACTCCTTCATCCATCACCTTTCTAAGTTCGGATGGTAATTCGTCCGAATCTGTGTCTTTACCCTTCTAAGGGCGCGTCCACGCTGGTTTCCTAGTCAAAAAGCCGAGTCCGTGTGCGAATAATCCTAATAAAAGCGCGCAGGTGCACTTTGGACAGACCAGTTTAAATACGAAGAATTATTTGCACACGGACTCAGCTTTCTGCCTCGAAACCTACCGACGTGCCCTAATAGTCCAGAGAAATAAGGATTTTCTCGGGACACTCAAAGATCCAGGTAGCTGACTACTATTTTAGTTATTGTAGACCTATAGGTAGAAAACCTATCTGTTTCCTGACTAGAGTTCGCGCCCGTTTTTTAATTATTATTAACAATTTATTGCAAAAATCGCAATTTTTTCGATTTTTTGCACCCCATTAAAAAGCTAAATAGTTGACATAAAATTACAAAATTTTATTTTTAAGAACATTGAAAAATTTTCAAAATACCGGTTTTTGAAATTTAAAAAGTTAATTTGTTGCTACGCAAACTGCAGAATAAGTGAAAATCATTATTTGTTAATAACTTTTACTAAAACTACCTTAGAACTTTAGTGTTTCACCCAAAGTTAGGTATTGGGGTACTTAACAAACCTACAAAATTTGAGACCGATCCATTAATTAGTTTAAAAGTTATTCTATTTGTTTTTCCCAGAGACCTTTATTCTGCAATAACATAAGATAGAAAATAATGAAGATATGGCAACTCTGCTTATGCCAAATGAAAGTAGAAAAGCGATATGTACTATCAAAATGTACTAAAAAAAGATAAAAAATTAATTAATATAGTCAAAACTTCCAATGCCAAATTTTTGAAATTTTGTAGTTTATAAACATTTAGAATAATTTTAAAAATGTTTTTCGTAGAAACAATCTTTTCAAATATTCGAAAAGCTAGTATTTTAACACGAATTTTCAAATAAAAAAAATTTAGACTGGGTTCATATGGGACAAAGTTAGCCATGTGTATTTTTTAATTCGCAGCTAATTTGTTTATAATAATTAAGGAATCTCATTAACTCCATTTCAAACAATGGGCTTTGTATTTTTTCTTAAAAAATTTGCACAAACATTGTACCTTCACAGCGCCCTCTACGATTTTTCAAAAATGTAGTTCAAACGATTACTAGGGGGAACCTACAAATCCACCGAGTTAAAATACCGAAATAGCAATTTCAAACTACATAATATAATTTTCTTTATCTCTGGATCAACTCAATGGATTTTGATATATTTTTTTTTAATTTGTATGTAATTTTTACGCACATTACAAATATTCAATTTGTTTATAAATTTATTAATTAATAAACAGTCTAATTTGTTTAAACACTTCTTGAAAAAATATTTTTTTACAAAAGTCTATTTTTTTAATCATAGTATCAATAATGATCATAGAAAAAGTTAAAGTACACTTTAATAAATACATTATTTTTATTAGATATTTATTTATTGAAGATAATTTATTTATTAAAGTATGCCTTAACTTTTTCTATGACTAATAATGATAGTAAATACGATTAAAATCATGGATTTTTGGGAAAAATTATTTTTCCAAAAATTGTTTAAACAAATTAGACTGTTTATTAATTAACAAATATCTAGACAAATTTCATATTTGTAATGTACAGAAAAATTACATACAAAACAAAATTAAAAAAAAGAACGATCAAAATATATTCAGTAGATCCCGAGATATAGAAAATGATAGTAGTTTTAAGTTGCCTTTTTTTGTTTTTGAACTCGTGCATTTATCGGCCCCCAGCCCCCCCCCTTCACTTACCACGACTACTCACCAATTGAACTACATCTTTAAAAATTCGTGTAAAATACCAGTTCTTCTAATATGCAAAAGGATTTTTTCTACGGACAATATTTTAAGTTATTCTAAATGTTAATAAACTACAAAATTTCAAAAATTTGGCATTTTTGACTATATTAGATAAGTTTTTTTATTTTTCTTTAGTACGTTTTGATAGCATCAGTTTTCTACTATCATTTGGCATACGCAGAATTGCCCTATCTTTATTATTTTCTGTCTTATGTTATTGCAAACTAAAGGTCACTGGGATAAACAAATAGAATAACTCCTAAACTAATTAATGGATCGGTCTCAAATTTTAAGGGTTTTAGTCCTGTCGCCAGGGGGGGTACAACGGCCTCGTTAATTCAGATGGACTTAACCAAGTTTTTTTTATGTATTTTGACCCGTAGAACACGAATTTTTTGGGTAACAGTTGATCCGGATGTCGATAAGATTGTTATAGACCAAGAACTTGAGGAATCAAATAACAGCGATTTTTGGCAAAATAATACAATATTTTGTATTTTTTGGGTCATTTTAAGCAAAAAATATTTCTACAAGTTTTTTAGTAGGATGCACAGTTTTCGAGATAAACGCGGTTGAACTTTCAAAAAATCGAAAAACTGCAATTTTTAAACCCGAATAACTTTTGATTAAAAAATAAAATAGCAATTCTGCTTAGCGCCTTTGAAAGTTCAAGTCATATTATGTCGGTTTTGATTATTTGCATTGCTAAAAATTTATTGTGTTATTGTTAAACAAAGCTACAAACAACTAGTGCGTGAGTGATGTTTCTATGATTTCTCATTTAAAATCGAACGAATAGGTAGAATAGGTACTAGTGCAATCAAGACTATTTCTACGTTACATGCGTTAAAACGCATGTAAAAGCACGGGAAACCGTACGTGTTTATAGCTTTGTTAAACAATAAAAAAATAAATTTTTACCAATGCAAATAATCAAAACCGATATAATTTGACTTAAACTTTCAAATGCGGTAAGCAGACTTGCTATTTTATTTTTTAATCAAAAGTTATTCGGGTTCAAAAATTGCAATTTTTCGATTTTTTTAAAGTTCAACCGCGTTTATCTCGAAAACTGTGCATCCTACGAAAAAACTTGTAGAAATATTTTTTACTTAAAATGGCCCAAAAAATACAAAATATTGTTTTGTTTTGCCAAAAATCGCTGTTATTTGATTCCTCAAGTTCTTGGTCTATAACAATCTTATCGACATCCGGATCAACTGTTACCCAAAAAATTCGTGTTCTACGGGTCAAAATACATAAAAAAAACTTGAGTAAGTCCATCTGAATTAACGAGGCCGTTGTACCCCCCCTGGCGACAGGACTATTTGCTAAGTACCCCAATACCAAATTTTGGGTGAAACACTAAAGTTCTAAGGTAGTTTAAGTAAAAGTTATTAACAAATGACGATTTTCACTTATTTTGCAGTTTGCGTAGCCAAAAATTAACTTTTTAAGTTTCAAAAATCTGCATTTTGAATGTTTTTCAATGTTCTAAAACATAAAATTTTGTAATTTTATATCAACTATTTAGCTTTTGAATGGGGTGCAAAAAATCGAAAAAATCGCGATTTTTGCACTTAATTGTTAATAATTAAAAAACGGACGCGAACTCTAGGCAGGAGATAGGGTAGGTTTTCTTCCTATAGGTCTACAATAACTAAAAAAGTAGTCAGCTACCTGGATCTTTGAGTGTCCCGAACATGGTCTATTTCTAGCTTATTCCCTGGAGTATAAAGCAGTTTGGCGGTTCTGAAGCCGCTTTCATGTCGCTAGCTAGTATTGACAATTCATACGAATTTTTACATACAATTTTTTTCACGACGGTTGCCATTTCGCTGCCAAGCTTGTTGAACATCCGTAATATGCTAATTTTCCGACTTTTAATTAAATTCTGAACATCAGTCTATTTTACTTATAAACATGCCTTATAAAAAGCATGAAAACGTAAAAGGATAAAACGGTTCCATGATATCTCGTAACGTGACTGTCCGTAACCTGACAAATGGTAACAGACAAATCGTAACGGCGTCGGTTCGCAAGGACGACACTTCCTAACAGCGACAGTTCGTAACTATACATATTCGTAACGGTACAATTCGTAACGCTAACATTTAATTTTTTAATTTTGAATTATCACTTTAAAGTAGTAAAACTAAGTGTGAAAAATAATGAAACAAATCAAAACAGTTTAATAAAAATGTATTTACTATAGTAATTAATACAATTTACATTACTAGTAGACCTTGGGGCCTTGGGCCCACACTTAAAAAATTATTATTTCTCTCATGAGGCTTTTTGAAGTTATACTTCTTTACGATCGAGGGTGAAATTTTATAATTCCCTGGCTCATGCGCAGACAGACAGTATGTAGTTCGTTGCTAATCTTTCAAATTATGTATGTATCAGCGCAAATAAGTCATTAAAAGAATATATTAGTGTTCTTAGTAAATGTATTATTTATTATAAATTTTGTGTCTTTGGATTTGTCTTCCTCGGGCGTAAGATAATAAAATATCTATTTTTATACTTCACTTTGATCTATTTGTCACCGTGATGTGTAATTATATCCGACACGTCAATAGCCCGGGCTTGATAGCTCGGTTAGTTTAGCATTGGACCAGAGATCGAGAGATCGCGGGTTCAAATCCCGGACGATTAATATTCATTTTTTTTATTTTTGGTATTGTTAAGTTCTGGTTAATTTTTGGTAATTATTGTTAATTTTTGGTATTGTAACTGTTAAGTATATTTATTTCGTTGAAATTATATAATAGAAGTGTAACTTCTTACGTGCGTACAAAGTACACACACATTCTTTTTTATTCATTTATTCATGTCTAGTCAGGGACAACTTTTCTATTTCGGAAAATTGGGAGGGGGGCGTTTCGTAAATATAGAGGTCTCTAAACTTTGGTGCGTCGACAACTGAAGTACCCTTAAAAATTGTCGGACAATATTGTCACTAAATTGTATTTTGCAAAAAATAATCATCATTTATGACTCCATATGACTCCTGCCAGATGGGGAGGGGGCGCACGCGTCGACGCGTCATGAAATTTATACCCTCACAGCTGATTTTTGCAGGATTGTTTGATAAAAATATTTACTGGTAACAACTGGTAATATTGTCCAAAATCATTTTTAAGGGTACTCCAAAAACGGACGCCCCAAAATTTAGAAACCTTTAGGTATATTTACGAAACTGAAAAGTTGTCCAACTCTAAATAAATAACTGAATAAAAATAGTCTCACGAGGGGGATAACACATTTTTTTAATGTGGGCCCAATACCTATAGATTATATTTATTTTAAAACATAATTTTAAAAATTTATTTATTAAGTATGAAATGTGTTGAAAATGTTTATCCTGAGGCTGGCTGGTTAAATTGATAAACGTAATTTCAATTGTAACTGTAATAAAAGTTAGTTTCGATGTTGACAAAATTAAACAGAATAATTCAATTTGACTTTACGAATTGTACCGTTACGAATATGTACAGTTACGAACTGTTGCCGTTACGAAGTGTCGCTGTTACGAACTGTCGCGTTACGAGATGTCTTGTCACGGCATAAAATGAAAGGGATGGTTTTTCAGTATTCTTGTTGTAAATCGTAAATTGTGCTATTGGCTATTATATTGATTATATTGTGAAAAGTAATGGCTACATCGCGTTTTTTGGTCCCCAATGAAATAAATACAGGGTAGCGAGAAAGTATGGAAACACGATAATTTCTTGGAAACCGCTAGAACGATTTTTATATATTTTGGTCTTCTAATGCGGCCGATATTATAGTGGTAATTACATTGTTGTCCCATCTTCCATTTTTCTGGAAATATAATGAACTTTCTTATTTCAAATTGAACACCCTGTATATGTTTTGCGTTTTGACGTCCTTAAGAAATATTGCTTATTTTTCATGTTATATTCCCTATACCTACTTACCATTAATTACAAGTAAAATTTAATAAAAAAATTTTGTTCTGGTAAAACGTATATTAGTTATATTAGTTTAAAAAGCCCCTATAGGGTTACAACATAGAAACAAAACGTTTTCGCTCTGTAACAAGAGCATCATCAGTGTTACAAGAACATGGTGAGCCACCCAAAAATACAAAGGTTGAAACCTTTTAAAAATAGACTAAAAGTCTCATATAAATATAAACATCATAAAATCCAAAGGATGGATAAAATTCCTATGGATGTGGCTTTAGGGCAACATATGACTCTCACACGTGGTAAGTGGGCTAATTAATTAGGTCATAGGTGACAGGCAACTGTCACCTCTTATAACACATGGCTCACCATGTTCTTGTAACACTGATGATGCTCTTGTTACGGAGCGAAAACGTTTTGTTTTTAAACTAATATACCTTTTACCAGGACAAAATTTTTTTATTAAATTTTACCAGTACAAAATATTATTTTTGAAATCACTAAGTGCCTAAATTCAAATTCAAGTCTTATTTTATCAGATATAAGTAATTTGGGATTATTTTAGTTCAAAACACTGTTTTTAGTTGTTAAAGCAGTCCGATCGCCCGTCCTCTCAATAAACAATTAAAAAACAAGCTTCATTAACAATTACAAAAAACAATGTTTTAGAATAAAACGTGCCAAGAATTGTTATAGGTAGCTGACAGAAGAAGGTTTGTGCTTGAATTTAGGTACTTCGTAATTTCAAATATTGTTTTTTTACTTGTGTTTTTAAACTTCGAAAATCGTCATTTTTATTTTTTCAGTTTTAAACTGTTTATAACTAGGAAACTATTAACTTAAGTGAAAAATTACAAAAGACCTTTATTTTTCCCAATGATCCAAAGAACCTAAAATAATGACATGTCTATCTGGGCCGAAAAAATTGTTTTTTGTAATTTGTTTAAAATTGTTTTTTAGTAAATGTAACGATAACTCCGAATTATGGAATTTAGGTGTAGGGAATATAACAAAAAAAATAATTAGTATTTCTTAAGAACTTCAAAACACAAAAAATATACAGGGTGTTCCATTAGAATTAAGAAAGTTCATTAGATTTCCAGAACAACGGAAGATTTGACAACAATGTAATTACCACTATCATAATATCGCCCGCAGTAGAAGACCCATATAAAAATCATTTTAGCGGTTTCTGAGAAATTACCGTGTTTCCATACTTTCTCGCTACCTTGTATAATGTATTTGCATAAATGAACTTTGTCCCAGATTAGGCAACATAATTGAATATAAAGTTTTATGAAAATTGAAAATTTCAATTCTCTTTTAGTAAAACATTTAAATTTAAGGCCTAGCTCAAACTTAATACCCTTTCCTAATATATTCTCGTCAGAATGTCATATAGAAAGTAGCGGTAAACCACGCACATGTGTCACGTAAAATGTAATCAAAGAAATATTTGCCGTGCGAGATGTAGATGTGGATAAGAGGTAGAAAATTCAGTAAAATAAGGCCGGATGTTCTCGTACGTTTTTAGATTTATGGCAAGTGGCAAATATGCGCCTTAAAGCGTACTTTTATGTACAAATGTGTTCGTGTTGTAAATGTGACAATGTACGTAAAGGATAACCTCTTTAAAATTTCAAACCGAACTGTAAAACAGAAAACAAAAGAGTATTATTTATGGGTCTATATGAGTTTGTTTACTTTTTACTATGAGTATTTGATGTGCAAATGCTTAGTGAAGAAAAATTTATGGCATTTTTTAATTCTTTGTGGCAATTTATAAGTCGCTAGAGAAGAGTGTTCAAATTAGCCACAAAAGGGAAAGTTGACTTTAACGCTCGGCACAAAAAACCAAAGGGAAATCAATATAATTATTACAGATTGATATATACAATCCTTTTGATACCGCTAACGCGGCTTTGGGATTATAGCAGGATAGTCTGCTATCTCTAGGGTCTTCGGTATACAAGAAAGGTAACAAGGCCAGTGCTACGCTTCAACCGCCTATTATTACCGCTGGTTTTACCCAAGGTACTCATTTTATTCAGGCTGAGTCGACCTGAGGCCCAGTGGCGACGCGTGACTTTTTCTAGAGTGTTACTAAAACCAGATGCAAAAAATCTTATTTAAAAAAATGAAGATATGGCTAAATGCTAAATGTATAATATAGCTTCAATAATATAATTTTGTGGATCACTTGAAACTCTCGAAAAAACAGTTGATAATTCTAGGTGTTGGCAAAATTTTTGATCTTTTTTGGCAATTAATGTTAACAATTCCCTGTAATTGCCTCGATTGTCAGAGTCGTCGCCCTCAAAATGACCACGAAACGCTCATTTTTGTTTGGCCAAAAAACATTTTGTATCTATTATAAGTGTGTTAAGTATATATGTACCTATATATTATTTTTTTAACAAACTCATTATGTTTAGCAATATTTGCTTTAAAAGCTTGGTTAAGAGAACTTTCGATTCTTATTTTGCCAAACTGATCAAATTGGGTATACATCTTACATGTAGGTGACGAAGAAATTTCATGTCTCCTTTTGAAAACTCTAAAACTATTTAAATCGTGAACCTGGTCCGCCCATTTTTTCTGTAGAAACCAGAAGACATGGCCAACAATACAGTCTATTTTTCTTGCAACCACATAACCAAGGATTTTCACTGTACCAACTAACTTTAAAATATCGAACTACTTTTTTTGATTATTTTTTTAAATTGTTTAAAATAGGTCTTTCATTTTCAATATTCTCATTTTTTTCTTCAAAATTATACAAGGAGAATTATTTTTTAAATAGTTGATCGATTACGCAGCGATACTCATCCATGGTTAACTTTACTGCACGCACACTTTTTGTAGGTACTGTAACCAAATTTAAATCTGGTAACAGGGCTACTGATATGCAGAGCGCGTTCACGCCGTCGCTGCTTCATCATTTTCAGACACTTAGTCCTGTCGCCAGGGGGGGTACAACGGCCTCGTTAATTCAGATGGACTTACTCAAGTTTTTTTATGTATTTTGACCCGTAGAACACGAATTTTTTGGGTAACAGTTGATCCGGATGTCGATAAGATTGTTATAGACCAAGAACTTGAGGAATCAAATAACAGCGATTTTTGGCAAAACAAAACACTATTTTGTATTTTTTGGGCCATTTTAAGTAAAAAATATTTCTACAAGTTTTTTCGTAGGATGCACAGTTTTCGAGATAAACGCGGTTGAACTTTAAAAAAATCGAAAAATTGCAATTTTTGAACCCGAATAACTTTTGATTAAAAAATAAAATAGCAAGTCTGCTTACCGCATTTAAAAGTTTAAGTCAAATTATATCGGTTTTGATTATTTCCATTGGTAAAAATTTATTTTTTTATTGTTTAACAAAGCTATAAACACGTAGGGTTTCCCGTGCTTTTACATGTGTTTTAACGCATGTAACGTAGAAATAGTCTTGATTGCACTAGTACCTATTCTACCTACTCGTTCGATTTTAAATGAGAAATCATAGAAACATCACTCACGCACTAGTTGTTTGTAGCTTTGTTTAACAATAACACAATAAATTTTTAGCAATGCAAATAATCAAAACCGACATAATTTGACTTGAACTTTCAAAGGCGCTAAGCAGAATTGCTATTTTATTTTTTAATCAAAAGTTATTCGGGTTTAAAAATTGCAGTTTTTCGATTTTTTGAAAGTTCAACCGCGTTTATCTCGAAAACTGTGCATCCTACTAAAAAACTTGTAGAAATATTTTTTGCTTAAAATGACCCAAAAAATACAAAATATTGTTTTGTTTTGCCAAAAATCGCTGTTATTTGATTCCTCAAGTTCTTGGTCTATAACAATCTTATCGACATCCGGATCAACTGTTACCCAAAAAATTCGTGTTCTACGGGTCAAAATACATAAAAAAAACTTGGGTAAGTCCATCTGAATTAACGAGGCCGTTGTACCCCCCCTGGCGACAGGACTAACTAGCCGGTCCCGAGCGACAGCGATGATGTAACCATTGTAACCACAAATAAAACTATTAGTAACAGAGTAGGTATAATAAAATGCAACTGAGTCACATAAACTCACCAATATGTGTCTACGAGTACTGAATTTACTGAATTAGGTACTATTAACACATAATATAATAATATATTTCTATTGGTAAAAATATAGGTACTGTCATCGCCAGTTAACTTGGCGAGACGCACAGCCCAAATTGCAGAGTGGCTTAGGGGATCAGTCTCTGTGACGTTGCTTGTGCGTATTCGCTGTCGCCAAGTTAACTGGCGAATGCAGTAAATGGAACTATTCATCGTCATAAAATATTTATTTGCATGATTTTTAACTGTTACCGATGTTAACAGTGGTTACATGGACCACTGGCTTCGCCAGTGCTGGGGCCTGTAGACATTGTCTAGATGTTCTCGTCGGGGCGATGGGATTCGACCTCCATCCTTCTACTTGGAAGTCAGGCATCCTACCGCCTGAGCTATCCGGCCCCACCATGTTAAGAAACTCTCCTGCGAAACGGAAATGGCAGATAGTGGACGTGATTCAATGTCGATTTAACCTATATCACGTTAATCAAAAATTGTTTCCCGACGGAGGTGGAGCCCTGTAAAAATGGCTCCAAATACCTTAAGAATGGTACCACCGCAAAAGGTTAAATTGGTACAATGATTAAACCGGTGACGGCAAATCAGCCAATATCCTAAATAAGAGTTCTTTAACAGGTATTCTTGTTTAAAAAAAATGTATTTTTAAATTTAAGAAATGTTATCAAATTTGCAAACTAGACAGAGCCTATTTTACTTCAAATCAGGCCCGAAACACTACACAATTTTCGGGCCCGTAAAAAATTTAATACCTAGTGATAATAATAATAATAACTTTTTTTAAATGTATTAATTATTTAATAGAAATATGGTTGCACCACAAATTTAAATTTTTATTAACAATAAATAACATTTATATTTAAACAATTAAACATTGTCCCTACGTTAGGCGCGCAGTTATTGCTGAGGAGCTTAGTCGCGCGGTCTACGATTGTAGACCAATATTTTTTTAAATGAATGAAGTAAATATTTTTTATATTTTTTTGTCGTATAATACCGGATTTTGACAAAATTAACAAATTAATGGTTAATAGCATGATTATTTATATCCGTATTTTGATATTAGATATGTTTGGTTCCTTGGCTTTTCTCATTTTGACAGTGGTAAAATTAAAAACGAAGTCATGATTTTTTGGGTCTTTATTCGCAAGTAAATGAAAATGGTCACAAAAATAAGCTCAGTTTAGTAAAAAACACAAGTATTTTTTATCTTTGAACTTATAGAATGACCAATAGGGATGAATAATAAAGAATAGAACTAAAAAGTAAAAGATGAACAAAACTATTAAATGGTCAAAGTGGCACAATTTTAGTCCGTCGAACATTCAGTGCAAATATCCCTGAGATGATCCTTGCATGCAAATTTGTCACATATTTGGCATGCCTTTCTTGTTGACGTAATTGCAAATTCGTACACAAATACAACATCGTCCCACGTAATTTGTTGGAATATTAGGGGGAGGGGGTACGACTTCTTGAACTCCGAGCAGTACGCGAACGCGAGCTCGTTGTCCAAGTTCTCTTAGCAGGGAAGATATAGTTGATCCATATTCAATTTGCGTTTTGATTAGTTCCCATGTTAAGTTTTCAATGAAGTCGCTTCTTGAGACTTTTCCATTTATATTATTAGCTTTATATACACAGCAGGCAACATATTAACTTTATATATACTACTAAAAATTGGAACGCGTTTAGTCGCGCGGTCTACGGTTGTAGACCAGTGCTCTTTGAATAATGGTAAAAAAATAATGCAAAGGGATCGGCGGCGTTTAGCAAACTGAAGAGTAAGTTGGAAATATTAGTGACAGCTACTAAGCGGGATGTGGGCATATGTGCAGTTTTCTGCAATTGGCGACCACTTAAACGACAGCGGTCTACGATTGTAGACCTCGCGACTAACGGAGGGTTAATTGCTTAAAGTGCAAAAACTACCGTGGAATTTCTCTACGATGTACGGCATAATAAAGTCCTTATTTAAGTATGTTATAAACCTGAGCGCAGCGGCTCCAACCACTAGCAGAAAATATTATTGGATAGTTTCAGAAGGGAAGATCGACAATGGATAAAATATTTACAGTCAAGCAGGTCTTGAGCAAATCATGGGAACACGACATTGAGGTTCACAACGTGTTTGTAGACTTTAAACAGGCTTACGACTGAGTTAAAAGGAACATACTATATATATTGGCTGAATTGGCATTGGCAATACAACGCAAGCTAATTAGACTCATTAAAGCCAAAATGGATGAAATTCAGGCAGGTGTATTTCATCCATTGTGGCTTTGAGTACAAAACTGCCGGACGGACAGACTTTTTCAAAATCTCGCAGGGATTGAAGCAGCGAGATGTGTTGGCCCCAACATTGTTTAACCAGTGGCACTGGATTATGTGGTTAGGCAAATATAAACTGGGCGAGGAAACCTACTGAATAACAGAACCGTTCAACTGGCCGATTGTGCCGATTATATTAATATTATGAGTAGAACTGGAGCACAGGAAACATATGCAGAGTTAAAAATGCAAACGAAAAGGCTAGGTCTGGAAATTAACACAGAAAAAACAAAAATAATGATACAGACGAGAAGAAATAAAGTCTCACAAAACAATATGGAGATGGAAACAAAATGGAGAAATACGGAAGAGAATAACGCAGGCAAACAGAGCTTATTTTGCCCTCTCCCATATATTTCGGTCTAAAAATGTCCACCTAAATACAAAGAAAAGAATATATAAAACCCTAATTCGACCAATAGCATGCTATGGAAGTGAAGCATGGGTCCTGCAAGAAACATCCAAAAACAAACTCGACACATTCGAAAGGAAAGTACTGAGGAGAACACTAGGACCTGTGAGGGAAAACGGAAACTTCAGAATTTGATACAACAACGAGCTTTATAAACTTTTTAAGGAAACACCCCTGTCAGACTTCATGAGAAGACAAATATTGCAATGGGCCGGACATGTGATCAGAATGGGAGAGGATAGGCTACCAAAAAGAGCACTGAACACTAGGATGCAGGGAAAGAAACCGGTTGGAAAGCCAAGAGAGCGCTGGGAAGACACAGTAAGCAGCGATGCAACTATTTTTGGAGTCCGTGTATGGAGTAGAGCAGCCACACACAAACAAGGGTGAAGGCAAAAAATAAAGGACGCCAAGGCTCAATTTGGGCTGTAGTGCCATAGAAGAAGAAGAAGAACAGGATGGGAGGACAAACTTCGTTTTTGCGCACTGCTATGGGGTGTAAAATATGATGATATTGCATCTTTTTATGCCTGCCGTTCCTGTTCTCTTAATTTTTGCTTTTTTCGTTTTTCACTGCTACTTAAATGTTTGTAACTCTTGATAATATAGCACTGACAAGTGGACTGAAAACTAATACAAGCAAGCAATACCTTATCTTTGCAGAAAACGGCATCAAACATCAAACTAAATATTAAATTTAAAAGTGCATTTTGGGTCAATATTATGACAATACCTCTTGTTATTCCTACCTCTTGTTAATCCTTCGGAGTGGTGTCTAAATTTTGCTTATTGTAATTGATGCCTACCTACTCTTATTGCAGTTTTATGATAAGAACGGTTTATGATTTATGAATATAACTCTTATGGTTATCATTTATCATTTCCTGTTCGTAAAATGAAATAATTTTGAGAATTTATTTTGTTTTTGCAATAATTTTCTTTTAGTGATCTTTTCGGGCCCGAGGCAGCGGCCTTATTGGCCTAGTGGTAAAATGGGCCCTGAAACTATAAGGTATTTAAGGTATTACCTACTATTATTTTTAATATTTTCCATATTTTTGAGGAAAAACATTTGAAACTTTTTGTGTTTTTGACTTAAAATACAGTTAACTAAACTAAATTTTCTAGACTACAGTAAAAGTACTAAATTTTGTAGACTCTAAAGTTGGCTTTGAGGGGACAGGCGCAAAATTTTTGACTAATGCTATTCAAATGCATTCATTTTTTTAGAATCCTGAGAAAACGAATAAGTATTTTTGAAAAATTTAAACGCAAAATGAAAGAATACATTAATACCGAGGGCCGAAAGTCCCTGAGAACTTCTATAATGTTTATTTTAATAAGTTACAGGGGTAAAAAAGAGGAGAAAATTGAGTGTGATTTTTAAATCTCATTCAAAAGAAACTTTTTGTTTATTCTAAGGGACTTTCGGCACTCGGTAATAATGTAATCTTACTTTATGCGTTAAAATTTTTAAAAAATATCTACTAGTTTTTTCAGGATTCGAAAAAATGAACACCATGTCCGTGGTGATATTTTCCAAATCTTAGACTTTTCAAATTCAAAGACTTTTCTAATCGTTTCCGGAGAAATTAGTCTCTTATCTCTTCTGTTGTTATGGATAGTCCTTGTTATGGATAGTCTGTAGCCTATTTACATACACTTTCCTTTTTAAAGAACCCCATAAAAATAATCTAGAGGTGTCACATCCGGGGATCTCTGCTGGCCATTCGATAGCTACCCTTTTTCCAAACCAACGATTTGGAAATGTATTGTCGAGAAACTCACGAACGCCTTGCAGATAACGAGGAGGTGCTCCATCTTGTTGAAATCAAAGAAAGAGTTTGGCTAATTCTAGAATTAACTCCAAATTCTAAAAATGCCCAGTATTCTTCACCTCTTATGGTTCCATCCCAAAAATAGGATATTACCAATAATGGTATTATTAATAATTCCTACTCACACATTGATCTTTTTGTCTGAGTATGTGTCTCCGTATCCTGCAGTGATTTCCGAACCATCATCAGCTTAATGAGCCATATTTTAAAATTATTTCTAAAAATTATACATCAAAGGATATATAGACTGTGCGAAGAGAAAATCAGCCGTACACAGTTTGGTTTTCTGAATGCATTGGGTACGAGAGGGGATCTCTTTAGTATACAGGTGCTATTTCAACGATGTAGAGACGTAAATTGCGATATTTATGCATGCTTCATTGATTATCATAAAGTGTTCTATATAGTAAAGCACGACAAGCTGATGGAGATACTAACTAATATTGGAGTAAACACCTGTGATTTAAGAATTATCAGCAATCTGTACTGGAATCAAACATCAACTATCCGGACAGATGCAGGAGAATCAGACGATATCAAAATCAAACGTGGGGTCCGTCAGGGATGTATATTATCACCACTGCCGTTTAACATCAACTCTGAGCAAATCTTTCAAGAAGCAGTGGATGATGTTGAAGCCGGAATTAGAATTAACTGAGAATCTATCAATAACATAAGATACGCAGACGACACGGCGGTATTCGCTGACAGTTCTGAAGCAATCCAGGAGTCAATGAACAGAACCACAGAAGTCAGCCAGAGATACGGACTTTCACTAAACACTAAGAAAACAAAATGTATAATGATCTCTAAGAAAAAACAGCAATTTGGACGAATCAGTGTGAACGGTCAACAAATAGAAAGAGTAAAAACATACACCTACTTTCGTACGAACGTCAATGAAAACTGGGACCATTCCATAGAAATTAAATGTAGGATAGAGAAAGCAAGATCTGCATTTCAAAAAATGGCTAAGTTATTCAAATGTCATGATTCATCATTGCTCATAAAAGTCAGGTTACTGCGATGTTATATCTTTCCTATACTGTTGTACGGAGTTGAGTCGTGGATTCTCACAGACGCCACCTGCAAGAAAATTGAGGCTTTTGAGATGTGGCTTTATCGTCGAATCCTGAAGGTATCTTATACCGACCACGTTACTAAGAGGGTGTTTTGCTGAGAATGCAAAAAGAAAAAGAGCTGTTAACCACAATAAAAGCAGCCAAAATCAAATACCTCGGTCACATCATGAGAAACAGCGAAAGATATGGACTACTCCAACTAATCTTGTAGGGAAAAGTGGAGGGAAAACGGGGACCAGGAAGGCAAAGGATTTCCTGGCTGAAGAATCTACGCACATGGTTGAATACAACAACCTCCAACCAACCAAGTCTTTTTAGAGCAGCAGTGTGCAAAAGTACAGATTACCATGATGGTAGCCAACATCCGAAACGGATAGGCACTACAAGAAGAAGATGTGTCTCCACCATGCAAAGATTTTTATCTGAATTTTTTTTATTTTCTTATTAGTAAACAACGTATTTGATTTGCACCTCGTACAATTATTAGCATATCACGTTATATTTGTGAGTTACCCTCCCCAATTTCTTGTCGTACAAGGTAAGATAAAAGATAAAATAAGTTGACAGTGATATAAATCATGGTATACTAACTACATTCTACATTCTTATATTCTATTTCTGGTCATTGTGTTGTGTAGTAGGAGAGAATCCCACATAGCTCTCTTTACTATTTCACTTTATATAGAATAAACTGTCTTTGAATGTGATTTATACCTAAACGGATTATTATAAATCTCAAAACTGTTCACTGCTGCTTAAGTGCTGTCATCTCGTATGTCCAAAAAATTAATCTTGTGATAAATGTATTTTTAAACGGATTAACTAAGACATCCAGGATTACTGCACTAACATTATCTTCTGACAGGGAGATGTTTAACCGGGGATGTTTTGTCTGTTGTTACATGTCTTGCGTTTTAGTTTGTTGTATTTATAGAAGTATTTAAGTGTTGTGTACTCTAAAATAAGGAGTATAAATACAAGATGAACATATTATGAATATATGAACACGTTTCGCTACACTATCGCTTTTTTATGGCAATGTTAAGGTAAAGCTAATTTAAAACTGAATAAGTGCTTACTATAATTTTATAATTGAGATTACTGAGATTTGCTGCAAAACAAAATATGTCGCTTTATAAGAGGTCAAAGAACGAAGTTCTTTGACCAATAGAACCACTAATAGAACTAAAACACATAAGTAGAAAAATATACATGGATTGACTATGTAAAGAAGCTCTAGGCAGAGGAAAAGCAAATGACACTGGGAACCGAAAACACCAGAATAGGGAACTTGCATAAAATTTTAAATTCGAAAAAAATGTTATAAATCACAACAGAACATAATTTAGAACATGTATCAAAGATAAAAAAGTTTTGTTCGTTTTTAGTTTGGCCCCTAAAGACGACTAAAAATTCAACTTATACCAGCCACCCCAAAACGAGTCGTGACGTCACGCCGTTGTATGTTTACATTCTACAGCAATTGTATAATATAAAATTTTAAATTAGACATAAACGTCAGTAAAAAATACAGTTATCTGACGTTAAAAGTGTTTTTGATCGTTTGAACTATTCATAGAAAATTTGTACTTTTACAAAATGGTTTTATTTTCAATAGTAAACCTTCTTTCCTTTCCTTCAAAAACTGTATCAAACTCCAATCTCAACAAATTGGTATATATTATTACAACGACATACGATAAATGTCATTAGAATATAAATATTTTTCCTTTATTCCCCGACGACGAGCTGGCCAAATACCCAAGTAGGTGGAGGCCAATAAACTAAAGAAGGAGAAGAATATACCTAAATATAACGCTGTGTCTAGGTACACGCTAACGTATACGCAAATAAAAAAGTTAGAGTGTCAGAGTGTTGGAATTTGTGTAATCGCGTTGTGTTTACACTTTAATTTTAATATTGATTAGTAAAGAGATTTCTTATTTTTTATTTGTTTAGTGTTTGTTTTTAAATTAACTATGCAGTGTGGACAATTATTTAGTTGTTTTAATGAGTTTAACAACATTTTAAAACAGTATGAAAAGTTAAGAGACTATAAATTAATATATATTTTTTTAGTTATAAGTAAAATAGTATTACCGTCCAAAATTAAAATAAAAGGAAGACCTAAACCTTTCACAATAATAATTAAATTGTTCTGAAGCCATTTCCTTGTGGCATTTTTGTAATCAACTATTCTAAATGGGAACTAAGCCACAATTTAACTAAATAATGATTTCATTAACGTTTCGAGGTCTAAATCGGACGTCGTTTTCAAAATACAAAATATTATTAAATTAAACAAAAATGTTGTTGCTTAGTTAAAAATTTTTCTAATAATTTATTTAATCTGACTAATTTTTGTATTTTGACAATGACATCCGATTTGGACGTCAAAACGTTAATAAAATCATTTTTTTGGTTAAATTGTGGCTTAATTCCCATTTAGAATAGTTGATTATAATAATTAACTTACGTATAAAAATTATTTTAACAATATTTTGTACGTGTCATGTCAACTAAATACATATATTTATTTTGCTAACCTAAATATATACTTTTATAATATATGTATACATTGATTTATTACAATTAAGTTTGAAACATCTGAATAGTTCTGCTTCCCTTTCCTTAACAAATATTTTTCTATCAAACAAGCACTAAATATATCAAAATAGCATGTACCAAAATATACAGTCACTGCGCACGCTAAATAATGACGTCACTGGCTTGATGAAGGTTAATTCGCGTGTATGGTATGTTAAACAGTAAATGGTTAAGTTCAATTAGTTACCACTATAAACAGCCCGGATTAACCGATAATAGTAAAAAAGGCCCGGTTTCAGGTAAAATTTAATTTAGGCTTTATTATGGGAGTACCGTCTAGTCAGTGTTAATTGCAAAAGACCAACTCTGTCTACCTCGATGGCTTATCGCTCCGGGTGGGTCTTAACAATGGGCCAGGTCAGATAAATTTAATAATATTTACGACCGCACTAATTGAATTCAACACGTTAGCGTGTACCTAGGCACAGCGAAATATAACCATAATAAAAACTAATGTAAAACTATGTGACGTCACGGGTCGTTTGAGCTATTTTATACCGCAGAAGACTTTAAATATGTATTTCTAAGTTATTACGAGTTTTTGAAGCGTGAAATTTTGGAAATCTCATTTTTAAACAAAACTGAACATTATTATGTAATAAAAAAAATGTGCAAGTTCCCTATTTGCCACAAATGAAAATGTTAATATAAGTACACAGAAAGTTCGAAAAACACTTAAAAAGCTGAAGAACAGAAAACTTGCAGGTAAAGACGAAATACCAAACGAATTACTGAAATATTGTGTAGCAGTAATGACAGAACAATAATTAACAAAATTATAAAACACAAAATACTGGAACAATGGAAAACAAGCGAACTAATTCTACCATTCAAAAAAGAAGATAAAAAAGTCAGAAAGCTAGAGCAGAGGTATAAACTTGTTTAAAAAATACTACTTACGACTAAAGCTTACAACTAAAATTTTACAAGGACTAATGAATCAGAGGACGGGAATTAAAGATATATTAAAGACCGTTCAAGAAGCAAAAATAAGTGCATCAAAAACAAGAAGGAAACAAGGCTGGATGAGAGAAGAAATTCTGAGACTCACGGACCAAAACAGAAAAGTCAGAAATAAAGATAAAAACGAATACAAGATGATCCATGCAATAATAAGGCAGAAGATAAGGAAAACACAGTTCACGTGAGCCAACTGAGCACTCAGCTGGTCGTTATACCTCTCACCTGAGCACTACATGCATCTTTAGAGCAAGGATGAAATACATTCACATGGTCCTCAATAATCTTAATACATCGACTTAATGTCGCTTACTTTATAATGCTAAATACAACAACAATGTAATTTAGAGGATTTTACACCTAATGAAGTGGCTAGTTCCAAATACTGGTAAACCGACTGTTCACACTGATGATCGTCAGTTTAGACCGAAAACGTTTTATACTTTGTAATTTTCCACTACCTTGTGAATACATTTTAAAGAATTTTTAATAATAAGAATTTAATAAATGCATATATACCTACATACAACACAAGTGTTTACTTCATTCTACGTGGAATTAAAGCACTGTGTAGTCTCTTTGACAGAATTTATGAGACTGGCATATTACCAACTGATTGGGTAAAATCGACATTTGTTAAAATACCAAAGAAACATCGTGCACATAAAAAAAGTTACAGCACTTTGAAGTTACAAAATGAAAAGCGATTTTTTCCAATACATATAACGAAAACTATTTTCCATTTCGAAATATCGAAGAGATTTTTTATTGAAAATGGACATGAGCCATTCTTATGGCAGGAACAATTAAATTATTATCGTGGTACCATTAGTTAAACTCGATGTTTTTAAAACTTTTTTGGTTGTTAGTACTTTTTCGATAAGCCAGTGCTTATTGAGATATTTTGAACATTAATTTGTTAAATCCACCATATAATATTATTAGTGAATGGTTAAGTAAGATTATAGACACCTGATAGTAGTCATACGACAATTTATTTATAATTTACATTTTGTAGGTATATTTTGAAACATATTACAAATGAAGCTACTGATCCCGATAAGAACTGGCTTTTCAAACAAATACTAAGAGGCAAAAAAGCTTTAAAAACATTGTGTTTAACTAATAGTATTACCTACCACCTTGTGGGGTTTAAGGGAACAAAACCCCAATAAAATTTTTATGGGCTGCACAAATTTCAGTGTTAATTTGTATGTTTCTCTCATAAGAATGGCTCATATAAATATGGCTTTTTCAATAAAAAATCTCTTCGATATATCGAAATAAGTATATGGAAAATAGTTTTCGAGATATTGGAAAAACTCTTTTTTATTTTTATGTGCACATTTGTATCAAGGTAAATTAGGTTCGATCGAACTATTTGTGGTCCCATAAAATATGATTTAATTTATGACCTGCCTTTTTGTTGCAACCTGTATAATACTGTATATACATGACGTATGGCGAGGCTGAAAAATGTAAGGTAGATCATCATTAGATCTGTCCAGAGCCGATGCTAAAAAAATATGCATCAGTATGATTGCTGACATACAATGTGGAAAAAAATCGTCCTTTTGGAACAATTAAATTAACCCAGAGAATCTGAACATTTCTAATAATTCCTTTTTTTATAACTCCATTTTTGCATTAACTAAATTATTTTAAAATATATTTTCACAACAACAATAAACTCATACATATATTTCTTCTCTTTTATTGAAACAGAACCACGGAAAACTCAAGTAGTAGGTTATCATTAATTTTCAATTGACTGTCAGCACTGTCTATAGTCTATTGTGTTATGTATACTCGCTCTTCTGATATTTCATCTCCATAATGTAATCGTCGCGCTTATATTGTTTCATTGTAAATATATATACAGTAACATAAAAAATGACAATGTACAGATGCAACGGTAAATATTTTTGATAAGATTAGCAAATACCAACAGTGTTGACATAAGGAAAGATGGTGTTACTGTATTCCCTGTATTCGCTTTGAATTTTACAGTTGTTTAAGTTAATTGGGGTTAAAACAGTACAGGCGTGACACCATAAATCTAAACTCCTTACTGCTTCATTAATATCAAGGGAAACCCGTAAAAAGATGGCACTCTCTGCCAAGACATAAAGTATTTAACGATGATGCCGTGTACCTGATGCTTTGAAGTAAGGAAAATGCCCCGTTTAAAATAAATTAAAACCCTGCAGATTTATTATCCCACACCCCAGCTCACAGCATTTTTTAAGGAATATAAAATAGCAATAATAGTTGTTAAAAAGTAAAAATATTGCTTAATGAACTTCCAAACCAATAATGTGGTATGCGACAAAATAAACAACAGCAAAATCATAGCCTAGGATTATAATTGAATACACAATGCTTTAACAAACATCGAATTTTATTGATTTCAGCAGTCCGTTCAATTTTTTAATCATATTTCTACTTCTTCTTCTTCTTCTTTTTCTTAATGTGCCGTGCATTTCTGCGTAGGCGTCCACAGTACATTGTCCATTGTCTTGTCAGGTGAGATGTTAGATATTCAGGATTAAATAATTCTGTTTTTAGCAGCATTGCGAAGCATTTCATAGCTGTGGATTCCTGTTAATGGACGAATATTACGCAACCATGACATCTTTTTGCGTCCCAGATCCCTCTTAGCCTCCATCATTCCTTCTAGTATCAGTTGCTAAAAAATTGTATCGTTCTTCTCGTAATATCAGCCCCAAGTATGTAGTCTTCTTACTTTAACATAATTAAAAAGTGTCCTATCCTGTAAGCCCGCTTTTCTTAGCACTTCCTCATTTTTGACTCTGTATGTCCATGATATTCTAATCATTCGACGCAGTCACCACATTTCAAACACTGCAAGTTTGTTACTGGAACTGGCCTTTAACGTCCATGCTTTCATTCAGTACAAGAGCACAGGCCAATAAACGTAACACATTAGCATCTTGTATCGGAGGTTGAAATCTAACTTGCGATCAGTCAGAAATTTAAGAAACCTCAAAAAAGCATTTCTGGCTTGTTCTACTTTGCTCTTTATTTCATTCTCAGTACTTCTTCGTATTTATTTTCAAACCCCGAGCTTCACTTGCAAGAGTTAGATCATTTAAAAGGCATTGAAGATCTTCTATGTTATCTGCCACTACCGCTGTGTCATCGGCATGCCTGATGTTATTAATAAATAGGCCGTCAAATTGAATACCGTTATTAGAGACTGCCACTGCTTCTGAGAAGGCATTTTCGACGTATAAATTGAACAATATTCTAATTCTTATGAAATGGAAATTGTTTATGTCAATTACTTTTTGTTGTAACTGAATTTAGCTCTACAAAAAAATTTTTTTGATTAAATAAAAGCGAAAAGTCTCAGATACAGAATTCACCATTATAATAAAAATTAAAATAATAAATAATTATTTACATCTGCAAACTTTTCTTGTTGGAACTTCTTTCTGGTACATCCTTAATCTGTGAATTTTACAATCTATAAGACAACAGACGACGAATAAAGAAAGCGAAAAGGACTCTACAATATGCAGTCACATTCCGCTTTCATTCGTCTAGGACAGGGGTCGGCAACCTTTTGAGTTGGAAGAGTCAAAAATTACAATTTACAAAATTTCAGTTTTTAAAGAGCCACAGTTTTTTTTTTGTCAACAATAAATAGTACTCGCATAAAAAAAGTTCTTTGATAAAAAATGAATCTATTTATTCATATGTATATAGTGTTTTTCACATATTATATTTTCATACATTTCATTTATTCAAGTAAAAAATTAAAACAACTAAACACTTACAACACTAAATTGTACTTCAATCACAAACAATTGAGGAAATAGTCTCAATGGGAGCGTTGGATTTGCATGGTTTTAGAAAGTTTAGATAAATCTGGCTCATAACTTGTTGTTTTAAGTTCGAAACACGACTCTAAATTTTCATTTGTTAGTTGGCTCCTTAGTTTACTTTTAATTTTATTCATGCAAGAAAACATATGCTCGCAAGAATATGTCGATCCGAAGATAGCTAGCACTCCAAATGCCAACTTATTCACCTCACTGTAACAATCTATGGAAGACTATTCCATTTGTCGAATATAACTCTTTTAACTCGCGGCATTTCTTTCAAAGCTGTCAAGTTTTGTTGCGTTACGTACATACATTTCTGGACCTCCAACTTTTCCAACTTGCTTTTCAATTCTGTAAAGTTTCCACTCCACAAAGCTTTACTTTTTAAATCGATCAATTGCATTTCTAAAGATCCAGCATCAATTCCAAATGGCTTAACGTGGATTTAGTTACTATTTGTGTTGAGTGGTTTTACTATGAATGCTAGGTTTTGTTGGTTTTGAATTGTTCAAATCTGTCAGCAAATTCACCTTTATTTTTTTTTCTAACTGTACTGAAGTAATTCGTGTCAACAGTTGCATTGGTTTTATCGCGATATTTTTGAATATCTTCTACAAAAAGAATTAATTTTTCTTAAAAAAAAACAATTCTTCTACCAAAACATACCCTCATTTAATTTCGCTGTGATATCCACCATTAAGTAATAAAATGTTTGCAACCATTTGTCATTCCCTAATTCAGGGTGATTAATGCCTTTTTCATTTAGGAATGTATTCATTTCATTCAAGCACAAAACAAAACGTTTCATCACCTTAACTTTGGAAAGCCATCGCACTTTATTGTGAAGAACGAGGTCGGAATACTGAGCCTCCATTTCGTTTAGGAATTCTTTAAACTGACGATGGCAGAGTGCTTTTGACAAGATGCTATTAACAATCTTGATCACCAAATTCATGACCTCAACTATTTCGGCTGTAAATGTTTGGGCACCAAGCGTTTCTTGGTGTATTATGCAGTGAAACGTAAAAATTTCGTGATTTATTTTGCTTTGAAGAATCGTTGTTGCTCCTTTATTTTTTTTTCTATAATACTTCTGGCTTTATCAGTTGCTATTGAAACGATTTTATTTAAATCGATCCCATTGTCTTTAGAGCATTTTTGCAAGGCATTCGCTAGATCTTCCCCTCTAGTTTATTTCGAGAGCGGTAACAATAACGGAAGATCTTTTTTGGGACCTTGGGACGACATTATACCTGACAAAATCGGCAACTTGTACCCTGTCTTTTACGTCGCAAGACTCATCTATAGCAAGTGATAAGGTGGAATAAAGTTGAATATCTTCCACCTGCAAATATGTTACATTTGAAGACATTTTAGCTATTCTATATTGTACTGTTTTAGCGGATAGTTATCAAAGCAGTCTTTGATAAATAAATAATATTTGCGTGTGGAACTAAAGAGCCGCATGTGGCTCGTGAGCCGCAGGCTGCCGACTCCTGGTTTACGAAAAAACGGTCCGAAAGAAAGTTCCTAGTACATACTCAAATCCGAATAAAGATAGAAGTGAAAAAGACATAAACTACCTTTTTCACTTCTTTTTCCAATCACAAGTCACTATAATAATTTAGTGGAGTCAATGAAGGTTTTCACCTCCGATTTCGTTGAACCTCCATCGATTTTCATGAAAATTGGTAAGTATGTAGAGGATACCTCAAGAAACAAAGGTGACATGGTGCCAACTTGCGCTTTTACCCTGGGGGGGGATGCCACCCCTTTTCGGGGGTGGAAATTATTTTATTAAAAATAATACCACTAATCGATAGAGGGACAAATTATAAGTAAAATTTGTTATATAGAGTTATTTCAATAAATCAATAGTTTTTGAGTTATTAAAGATCAAAAGTTTTGATTTTTCCTGAAAAAAATCCATGTTTTAAAGCAGTTTTTCATAAATAACTCAAAAACCATAAGTTTCTTCAAAAAAGTTGTTATTACCAAAATCGAAGATAATATAAAAATAACTAAGCTTCTTATTCGAAAAATCCTTTATTACATATACAAAGTGAGTTATATGCAATTGAATGTATATTTTTTTCCGAGAGTACTCAAATCTTAGTATTCAAGCTTAAATAACAGGAAAACGATGCACTTTGTTAAATATAGATATTAAACATTTTAATAAAGTACTTAAAGGTAACTATCAAAAAGCTATATAAGAAGTCGATAGCATCAAAATTAAGCAAGTTATGATGGAAATAAGAGGACCCTTTCAGATTTTTTAGGGAAGAATGAAAAATGAAACATACGTCATTTCCACAAAAATTAAAATTTATAGTAACCCATTTAAAACTTTATTTATTTTAACATGAGTAATAACTTCAACAATTTTGACCGGTTTAGAATGCATATTTTTGAAAAAAAAATACGATTAAAAAAAATTAGAACTTTTCAAATTTTCGTGAATTTCATTTTCTTTTGATAATAACTCCAAAAATACTCGATATACTTAAAAATGGTAGAGGACAAAATTTTAGTTTTAACTTTATTTAAGCTTTTTCTTTTTTTAATATTTTTTTACGACAAAAAATAACCGAGATAGAAACATTTAAAACCTAAATTTTACTGCGAGAACCATGTAACCGGGGCCCTTTCACCTTGTATTTAAAAAAAAATAAAGGATTTAGAAAATTATGTTTAATACAGTGTTATAGAACTTTTACTTGGCTTTGTAATGGTTTTTGGATAAATCTCATATTTCAAAATTTAACGGAGTTATTTTAAAAAAACCAATAACATTTTCTTTGAAAAAATTTTATAGCGGAGATTTTGTATGTATACAGGTTGTGGGAAGTCCAATTAGTCGTTTGTTGTAGGAGATACGAAAAAAGTTTATTTAGGTGAGATTGGGGCATAGATAATATCAGAATTTAAATACATTTCCAAATATACAGGGCCACCCATATTGACAGGGTGAAACAAAATTATCTTTTGTTTAATGGAACACCCTGTATATTTTTACATTTTTGGATTCTCCTCTATGTTTTATTTCTTAAAATATCAGGTTTTGTGATGTTATACGAAGTAGTTTAAAAGATAATTACGTTTTTATTTTCAAATTTCATAGCAATATTCACCCCCTGTATAATTGTAGTGATTTGACATCAGAAAATCAATTTATGTTCAACTGATTTTTAATATAATCTATTATTGTTAAAAATTATTAATCTAGCAAAACGTTTAATTTTAGCTAATACAGGGTTGGTCGAAACTGAATGAGTGTTTTCTCAAAGTTTGAGAGAATGAGTTTTCTCAAACGGAGCAGCCTGTAATGTCTGTAATGAGCATTGTAATGAAATGCTATTGTATGGCACTTTATTATTTCCCACCCTGCCAGTGAGAACTGAATTTATTTTTGAAATCCCTAACTTTATGTCTTTAATTATTTTAAATATTGTAAACGATTAAAAAACAATCAAATTAAATTGAAATGAATAACCAGTGTATATCTGCCACATTTACTTCATATTTAACGTAGCCTGTACCATAACATTGCACAGATTATTATCCCTGTATAGCAACGATATACCATGAATGTGAATTCATACTTGAGAAATGTCCTATATCCAGTCTCACAAAAAAAAGGGATTCCTCAAACATAATATATATGCAGACAAAATCAGCCAAAGTGATTTGCGATATCTACTTAAAGGCCCTACCAAGTTGGTTTTGTTGAATATAGCATGGAAGCACGACGATACTTTAGTGATAAGCGTATTTTTCGTAGTAGCTATAGTATGTTGTTTTATATTATGTATTACCTATATTAAATTAGTTTTAGTATGTTTCGTTTATCTAAAAAAAATGTAAAACAAACAAAAATTCTGTTTTTCTTGTAGTTGTTTTTTCGTATAGATATTGTTTTATATTGTAGTAAATTGAATTTAGTTTTAGTATGTTCCGTTTGTTTGTAGAATTATATTTAATTAGATTTGCTTTAATTACTAAAATAAATAAATTTTCAATTATATTTTATGTATTTGTGGAAAAGGAAACCTAGCATTAGCGGCCACATTTCTATAACGGCCAATTGTTTTCTATTTTTAGTGGCCGTTATTGTCAGGTTTTACTGTACCAATAATATTTTATTAAATTATGAAATATTATTTAAATAAAAAATTTATAAACTAGATAAAAGAAAGTTTGCTTAGAATTTTCTCCCTCTATCTAATTATGGGGTTATTTTAATAAAATAGTGTTCACCCATGAGAAGGGGTAACATCCACCCCCAGGATAAAAGCGCAAGTTGGTACCACATCATTTTTGTTTCTTGAGGTATCCTCTAACTACTTACCAATTTTCATGAAAATTGATGGAGGTTCAACGAAATCAGGGGTGAAAACCTTCAGTGACTGCTTTTTTGGAAATATAAAAGATTAATTTTTTTCGTGATTGTCGATTTGCTAATTTTCTGATTTTTGGTTGTTATAAGGTTTAAAAAATTAATAAAAATTATAAATCATGCACATAAATGTAAAAAAATATTTATTTTACTTAATTAAACGAGATTGCTTGAGCCAGAATGCTGAAATCTACATTTTTATCATTAAAAAAAAAAAAGGTGGATTTCACCCCTAAAATGCAGAAAGCGCAACTTGGTGCCATATCACTTTTGTTTTTTGAAGTATCCTCTAACTAATCAACAATTTTCATGAAAATCGATGAAGGTTCAAAGAAATCGTGGGTGAAAACATTCAGTGACTACACTTTCAGAAATATAGAAGAATAAGGTTTTCGTGATTTTCGACTTGTTAATTTTCGAATTTTTGGTTGCTATAAGGTTTGAAAAATTAAAAAAAAAATGTAATTCATGCACATAAATATAAAAAAAATATTTATTTTTCTTAATTAAACGAGATTACTTGCGCCATAATGCGGAAATCTGCATTTTTTACAATTTAAAAAGTAGGGGTGTATTACACCCCTAAAATGCAAAAGCGCAAGTTGATGCTATATATATCTTTTATTGCTTGAGGTATCCTCTAACTACTTACCGATTTTCATGAAAATCGATGAAGGTTCAACAAAATAGAAAGTGAAAACTTACAGTGACTGCACTTTCAGAAATCTAAAAAATAATTTTTAAAAAAGGGGTGTATTTCACCCCTAAAATGCAAAAAGCGCAAGTTGGCACTATGTAACCTTTGTTCCTTGAGGTATCCTTTAACCACTCACCAATTTTTATGAAAATCGATGGAGGTTCAACGAAATCTGAGGTAATAACTCATATCCACCTTCATGGACTCCACTAATTGTAGTTTCAATAATCTATTGATTTTAAATTAAACTTTCAATTTAATAGCTTCACAAAGACAATTAGTATCTAACTATTATCAATTATTTAATGCAAAAAATAAAATTTTGCCAATATTTTTCCTTATCTATTATTTTTTTTCTTCTTCCTTTTTGGCCTTTGGGAACTGCGCCCATTTAGCCATATCTACTATTTGTTTTCAAATTTACTATAATTTTGTGGCCCTGAGGCCCTGGTACATTAATCCCACTCTCCAGGGTTGGGAACACCGAGCCATCCGTCCTGAGAAAAACTTATTTATACCACAAGTTTGTTTTTAGTTTACAGTTCTGCATCTTGATTCAATATAAAATTTATTTGTTTTTTTCCCTTTAGAAATAAAATTGGTTTAAGTTACCGCGATCCCACAAATATTTTATACGCTCGTAACCACACAGCGCTTGATGTGAGTGCGGTCGGTGGTTATGTTTACATAGAGCAATGAAATCCCACTATGTATATTGTATATATAGAATAATTTACATCTGATATGATAATTAATAACACAATGTCGTTGAAGAGATAAACGCGTATCACATTGTTACGGAATAAGTAATTGGATCTCTAAAAAAAGCGGAGTTTCTCCTTTTTCGCGCAATAGGCCAGTGATTTTATAGCAGAGATTAAAAACACTATATAAAAGGACCCCGCAACACTCCTTATGGAAAAGTGGCACCGGTCAAATTTAACGAAAGTTCGCTCAATGATGGTTCTCAGTGCGTAGATTAAAAAAGTTCATGTTACAGTTCAAGTTGATTATCCAGTTGGAGTTGACATTTCCTATTAGTTCGAGTCAACTCAAACGTCTGGTTTAAGTAAAAGTTAATTAAAAAATGAATAACCATTTTCAATTAGTCTTTTTTTTAAAAGTTAATTATAAAAAATCTAAAATGAAGATTTTTATTCAACATTTACTAGTAAAAGCAGACTCCAACTAGTTAAAGTAACTATACTCTTCCCAATGCCATTTAGTAATAGTTGATTCACACAAACAACCGATTTTATAAATTAAATGTTACTGTATATTATAAAATCCACAAGGAAAAGAAAAGGTTTTCCTGTAGTTGGCTGTATACCATCAATCACAAAATTGGAAAGAAATCCTTTGTAAAAGGTATAAAATTTTTTTATTAAAAATCCCTTAAAAGGGCTACATCACAACAAAACGTTTTCGATTTTTATAAAAAATCATCATCAGTGTTCGATAAACTGGATGCTAGCTGAGCCACAAAAGAAAAATATCTGGGTAAAAACCCTTTACATATAATATAGATGCCTTAAAAGTGCATACTTCGATAAAAAGGCCTGTGATGGTCACATGGCAAACAGGATAATGCCCTAAGGTAAGGTATACAGGTTTCCCAACACGTGGGATCCAAATTGAGTTCATTGAAATGTGATCAACTCAATTTGGATCCCACGTGTTGGGAAACCTGTATACCTTACCTTAGGGCATTATCCTGTTTGCCATGTGACCATCACAGGCCTTTTTATCGAAGTATGCACTTTTAAGGCATCTATATTATATGTAAAGGGTTTTTACCCAGATATTTTTCTTTTGTGGCTCAGCTAGCATCCAGTTTATCGAACACTGATGATGATTTTTTATAAAAATCGAAAACGTTTTGTTGTGATGTAGCCCTTTTAAGGGATTTTTAATAAAAAAATTTTATACCTTTTACAAAGGATTTCTTTCCAATACTGTATATTATGTTCAAATCGTGATATTTATAGTCCAGGCAGTATCGTCGCCCCCGTTAGGTAAATTATTCCAGTTCGATTTTTTTGCACAAACTTACTCAAAAAGAGGTCCTTATAACGAATCCACAAGGTGTGGTGGTACCGTAATCGAAAAATTGTTTAAAAAATTTTTTTAAACAAATTCACAAAAAAAATTCACTTCGGACATTTTTTTTACATCATTAATTTGGGTCATTTTTAGCAAAAGAGGTCTTTTGGGATTTTTCTGTAAAATTTATTTTTCTCGAGTTATACGTGATTTCAAATTTGAAAAATGCGAAAATGACCATTTTCAAGGCTTAATAACTTATTAAGTATATATTAAAGTCTATATTAAAAATTATTATTATGAAAGTCACCAAATCAAATTTTAACGACCCTCTACAAGGTACTGAAGAAATATTTGTCATTATTGTATTACTAAGCTGTTATTTTTAATTATTAACAATGAGCGCTAGGAGCGTATTGAGGCGGCTGTCAATGTGAGTGCGACTGAGATGCACCATTGGACGGTCGGAATGGAGGATCTTACTTCTTACTCGCACTCACATTGACGGCCGCCTCAATACGCTTTTAGCGCTCATTGTTGATAATTAAAAATAACAGCTTAGTAATAAAATAATGACAAAAATTTCTTCAGGATCTTGTAGGGGGGACTTTAAACTTTGATTAGGTGACTTTCTGACTTTCATAATAATAGTTTTTAATCGAGTTATTAAGCCTTAAAAATGGTCATTTCGCATTTTTCAAATTTTAAATCACGTATAACTCGAAAACTATCAATTTTAGAGAAAAATCACAAGAGAACTTTTTTGCTCCGAATGACCAAAATAATCTAAAAAAATTTGTCAGGAGTGAAATACTTAGTTATTTATAAAACAGTTAGTGAAGTATGCTTTTTGCGCACGCACGCGATGTTTAGAGCACGAGCGGGCCGAGTTCTATACATCGCCTAAGTGCGCAAAAAGTACTTCACGCACAGTTTCATACAATATTTTATCTACCAAAAAACAAATAAAAAAACTGCAACTCTTCGTAACTGGAATACATTCCTATTTTACAATGTTTTAGAACTTTGACATTTAAAAATTGAAACTTCTGTCAAACCACAAAACTGTCAAAACTTTTCTTGTAATTTATTGCTCACATATCATCACCATGACAAGGCGAAAGTTAAGGATATTTGATTATATGAAAGTGTGCTAAAAAACAGTGCGAAAAAGTAAATCTCATTTAAAATACATTATTACTTCAGGCACACTTTAAACTCTTCATGTACTGCTATCTATATTTACAATTTTCACACAATAAAAACTTATATATAATATGAGGTAGAGTAGATAAGAATTATTTTTGTGAATTTGGTTAACAAAAATTGGTTAAACAATTTTTCGACCGCAGTACCGCCTGACACTGTGTATTTGTTATAAGGATGTATTTGTTTGATAAGTTTGTGCAAAAAAATCGAATCAGAATAATTTACCTAACGGGGCGACGCTACAGTCTGGACTAATAAGTAGTTGAAACGGTCAAAACAAAGCGACGCACACTCATCAAAAATGCACATGAGATTATACTCGTATAAATTGTATAATCTACTTTTACTAACAAGAGTTAGGAAGAATCAACTTCAACTAGTAAAAATTGATTTAAATTTTTCAAATCAACTTTTACTGCTCGTTTCAGTTGGAAATGACTCGAACTAGCAAAAGTCAACTCTAACTGAGAATCAACTTGAACTGTAACATATACATTATTCTGGTCTGAAAAACTATTATTCAAAGCTACAGCCCTCTGAACTTATTGAATTCAGGTGCTCGGTTTACGTTCAGGGCACTAATTCACGATCAAGCGAATGTAAATATTTATTATTGAAAGAAGATCGACACATTTTCTTCATGCATATTTGCGTGTTGCATATGAATTCGTGGTCAAAAATAAATGCATCGTATTTTAGTCTTTGGAAACCTCCGAAAAGTCCTCAGAAAACTGAAAGAAGTGCGATAGAAAATGTGCTAATAGTAAGTAATAATGATATTGAATACCACATAAATAAAGTACTTGGCGAATATTACCTCTAAAGAAAGGTAAATAGCGTAAATAGAACAATCCTGTTCTTATCACAAGATAGTGAGAACAAATTGAAAATAATGGGACAATTTTTCAAAAACTTGTTGCCTAGGAATAGATACGAAAACCCGCAGGGCTCGAATTACTATTGCCGAATGCAACAAGTTTGAGAAATAAACTGGAGCATTTTTTTTTTATTTATTTTTACTGTGTGATCGTGTGATATCCGACAGATTATTTTTTAATACTCACATAAAAAATTCAAGTCTTTGTAAATAAACATTTAGTGACTCTTAGCACAATAATTAATGCTTTACAACTCGTCGAAGTGAACAGCATGAGCAGGTTTAGCAATCGGACGGAGACGTCAATAAAATATTAGTTAAAATTATTTATAAATAGTTTTATTCATGAAATAATCTTGAAAAATTATGAAATAATCGAGCTCATAAAATTGCCGATTTGTATTTAATTGCTCTCGGGACAATTTGACATTATGTATATGCAGAACTAAATGCTCGTAATACCTAAACGTATACAAAAACACTATAAGCTACATAAAAATACATCTATCTACACAGCCGAGGCAATAGCAATTCTAAAGGCACTAGAATATGTACAACAGGAAGAGGAACAGAATGCCATTATCTTCTCCGATTCACTTTCAGTTCTTAAAATTCTAAAATCCAACTCAAACACAACAAATGATATTATCTTTCACATTCAAACAATTATTAAAAAATTACAAGATCAAAATAAATTTATAAAATTCTTCTGGGTTAAAGCACACGTAGGAATAACAAACAATGAAATTGCAGACAAAATTGCCAAAGAAAGCATAGAAATGGGAGAACAGATAAATTGCCAATTAACTACGGATGAACAAATAAACATATCAAAACATAAAATGATGAGAAAATGGTCCTACTTGTGGCAAGAATACACATTTACAAATCCAACACGTTACACCAGAATAGAAACCAAATTGAGGAAAAAACCTTGGTACAATAAGTTCGATTACAATCGCAAAAGCATAACCACTATTAGTAGAATGAAGTTTGGTCATGCATGTTATCCAGCACACTTACATAAAATCAAAATACTTGAGAGTGATCTTTGTGAAGTTTGTAATAAAATCGGTGACCTGGACCACATATTTTTTGATTGTCAAAAATATAGGGCTCAATCCAATGAGCTGTTCAGAAAACTTCTACAATTTAACATTGAAAGCCCATATAACATAATGTATCTTCTTGTTTTAGACAGAAAAGAAATTTACGATTGTCTGTTATATTTCGTCAGAATAACAAAAATACAAATTTAATAATACCTTTTGCTGCTACCTTATGTCTTTCCTTAATGTATCTATACCTTATCTATCCGAGGCCTACCTTTGATCGTTTATAAAATGCCCTGATCGGCCCCTGGGCGAGAAGAGTGTAATCCTTGTGTCAAATCCTTGCCCTCTCTTTTACAAAATTTGTATCTGGCTGTGTGGGTTTTACCTTAAAGCCAAAAAAAAAAACTAAATGTTTATTTTGGTTCATTTTGGAGAATGTGATAGTTGTCAAAACTAGAAAACTAGTTGTAATTAAACAGAAACAAAATACTTAAATTTATTCCCAGTATAATAATGTAAGTAGATTATTCCCAGCATAAAAATAATCCGATTGATTGAACAGAATTAAACACGTGATGAAAAACTTACTACATGATTGGAAATTATGAAAAAATAATCCCGGAATACAGTCAACTTGACATTTTTCACTTAAAAATCAGCTTTTTATTTAAAATTTTCTATTTCTCTAGACTGGTCTATGTCTGCAAGTAAATTAAGAGATAAATAAACATTTGCATGAATTATTATGCTAATAGAAACAAAATAGTAAAGATTTGTTGTATTTGTCGTACAAGATTCCATAAATCACAGTAGATATGTAAGTAATCATCGTAGATTATTAAACCCGGAATAAACGTACAGTACTGCGACTGGCGACTGTAAAGATCAAAACTCTTTATATTGATGATACTACACCATAAGCACTGTTTAATGCCAATAGCGTTACGCAAACCACTATGATGGACAGAGTTGTTTTTTTTTTGTACAAATTTATACTTACTTAGGAGTGTATTCTGTTTAGAGATGCCTCTAAAATTTTAGCGTCCGCTAAAAATATCCCAGAGAACGGCAGTTCTCGACAGTGGCGCACAACCGCCTACATGCGACACTGTATTATACACGAAATTTTCGATTTTCTTAATCTGACGGAATTGAAAATTAGGCTAAATTCCATCATAAAGTTTAGGAAAAGACTCGTCCATCCATATGTCAACCATCCATTTTGGGTGTGGACTTTACGGCCATCTCATTTAGGGTCTGTTTTTCGTTCTCGCCCCAAAACTTCCAAAATTTTTGAAAATTTAAGTCCGATCTTTGTAGCTTCTGATAGTACTGATCATTACCTTTCCAACGCATGTCTAATTTTGTAAATCGGTTATAGCATTCAAAAGTTACCGAGCTCAGAACTCAATTTCTATTAAAAAAAAAAAAATAGGGAAAATGTCTGTGGTTTATGTGCGTATGCGTGTGGAAAAGTTACACCGATCTGAATTTTCTTTTCTGCGTCTTAAGAGAGGGTCAGGGCCGATCCAGAACCGATGTAGTTTGTGACTTTTGACCACCCATAAGCCAGCAATAGGACTGGGTAGGTACAACACGGCATATTTTTTGGGGGTGTGTATCTTAGGTTCAAAGAGAGAGGAAAACCGCCAATACACCAAATCAATAGCGCATGAGTTAAGCTTTTAAGTGGTGAGGATCAGACATACACGCGGCTCAATATAGCCAAAAAATTGAAAAATTGAACTTTGAAAATATTGGTTTTTTCGACAATTACTCAACATTTCAACCTACGAATTGCGCCAATCACTAAGCGTTTGTAGGAAAACCCTTGACGCGTCTGACGGTGTATACTTCATATCTGGGAAAATTCGATATTTTAATTTATAGGGTTCATAACTGTGTTCAAATCTATTTCCTACGGGAAAAACGGTTTTTCAAGCTCAATAATTTCTATAATACCTTCAGTTATCATACTTGATCTTGGATGCATCAGATAATACTTGTCCATACGTTTCAAACTCATGTTTAGTTATCAAAATCGGTTAAGCCGTTTAGAAGTTATCGAGCTCCAAAAGTATAATCCATTTAACTACTATTGCAGAAATGGTTTATGTAGTTGCAGTGGTTACGATGCTAAATTTGATCCGATCTAGGGTTTCTACGATTTTTTCCATCTACTGACATAATTATTTTTTCTTGCCTAAAAGCCTCCGAGTCGCGCAAGCTGACAGACATTTTCGTTATCAAACAAGTACACCAAAATAAATTCATAGAATCCGTGCTAAAATCACCCTAAAACTTTGACACTTACATTAGCTTTATCACAGTCCAGTCGGGTTAGACGAATAACAGGCCTAACCTTGGATGAGGAGCTGCGCCAAATTTTATTTTTATAATCTTTAGGGGGTCAATAGTAGTGTTAATTTAAAATCTCGACTGAATTCCGCCGTTGCGTTAGCCGCCATCTTGATTTTAAACGAGAACCGCTTTTGCTCAATATCTCCTCCATTTTCAACTTTTCGACACAAAATATTACAACCAAAATTATTGAAAATGTGATTTTCTGTAATTTCTATTATTACAATTTTTTTGTGCGATCGATATTTTCTGAGTTATTGCGGAAAATAGTGACAGTTGGAGCGTAATTATTGAATTATCTTGTTTATTATTAGTTTTACGACAAAATGTGCCTATACAAAAAATAGAGAGAATTAAATTCTACACAGTTTTGATCTCTTTCATTTTTTTGCTAAAATTAATATTTAAGGTAGTACGTATGCGGTAATTGCGCGAGCGTAAGATCTGATTGATTTTATAGCAAGTGTTTTTGTTCAATATCTACGCCATTTTCAACTAAAATTGTTCTAAATATGATTTTCTACAATATCTTTTTAACAATTATTTTCCATGCGGTTGATATTTTCCGAGTTAAGTGGGAAAATAGTAAAAAGTGGTAAGGGGAGCATAATTATTGAATTGAATCTTGTTTTCGAGCTCTAGCTGACCCAAATTTTATAATTCTATCCTTTAGGGGAGATTAATAGTCGTGTAAATTTAAAATCGCGACTGAACTCCGCGGTTGCATTGATTTTAAGGGGAAAATAGCGGAAGCGGAGGGGAAGCATTATTATTGAATTGTCTAATTTATTATTAACTTTACGACATAATTGTACATAAACAAAAACAAAGAGAATTATATTTTATACAATTTTTGAAATTTCCAATGAAACACCAACCGAATTAAGTACATACCTAAATAATAAGTTATATGCATTAAGTTTACTTAATTTTATTAACTAGCGGGTTTTATTGGTTGAATTTGTCTGTCGATATTTTAAATTTCATGTCAGCTAGTAGGTATATTTTTATATTTCAACATTTTTTTTTAATTTTGGACCTCGTTTTGGTGGGAATTTCCTCATTCCACCCCCTCCCCCTCGTAGACTGGTTTCCGTCCACCACTGGTTCTCTCGAAAAATTGTAGTTAACCGTAATTGAAATAATTTCAGTCCTTACACTTTCTGTCGAAAAGTTGAAAATGGCGGAGATATTGAACAAAAACACTTGCTATAAAATCAATCAGGTCTTACGCTCGCACCTTTACCGCATAGGACTACCTTAAATATTGATTTTATCAAAAAATCAAAAAGCTCAAAATTGTACAAAAGCTAATTCTCTTCATTTTTGTATAGGTAAGTACATATTTGTTGTAAAGCTAATAATAAACGAGATAATTCAATAATCATGTTTCAACTGTTACTATTTTCTCCCACAACTCGGAAAATATCAACCGCACGAAAAAAATTATAATAAACGAAATTATAGAAAATCGCATTCTAAACAATTTCGGTTTTTACACTTTTTGCCGAAAAGTTCAAAATGGCGGAGATATTGAGCAAAAACGGTGGTAGTTTAAAATCAAGATGGCAGCTAACGCAACGGTGAACTTCAGTCGAGATTTTAAATTTACACTACTATTGACCCCCTAAAGATTAATAAAATAAAATTTGGGGCAGCTCGTAATGCAAGGTAAAATGCTATCCCGACTGCTATGAACCGACAATAAATATCGTTCTACATACCACCAGGTTGACAACAGGTGGAAACCTCTCTGGTTACAACCTCCGAGGCTTTTAAAAATTATAAGCCATACGGGTGCCAAGACGATTAGAAGATGAGGGAATTTTAAAATTTTTAATTCAGTCCCATCTGCTCAGCGTGGTAAAGCTCCAACGAGAAGATTTCCTAAGTACTCCAAAAAGAGTAAATCAATTAAACATAAAAAATGTATAAACATTTTCAATTTCGTTGCAATCCGAAAATGCAGCAGCATTATATTCTAGTTCAATCAGAAAGTGCATAGCAAGAGTCTATACCGGTAGTAGACCGGATAGTAGACACATATCCTTTTCGGTAGAACGATATTTATAGTAGGTTTATGTATTACTAGATTGAGAACTTAGTTTGTTTCTTAGCAGATTAGATAGACAAGACACACCCAAGCCATTTCGTTCGTTGCAATCCGGGACATCCGGGAACATAAGTACATATATCTTAATTTACCTTGGTATTCTCTTGGATCTTGGTATTTTCTTTATGAGAATTAACACTCACCTGAAATAAAAGAAACATGCGTTAGTTAAGACTGTCGTAAATAAAAATTATGGTTACAACAAATTCTGGAACTTTAAAAAAATTCAATAATAAGCAACATTTCCATAAGGAAATTAAATTCCTGTAGTTGGCTCCAAAATACTGAAGCTGTAAAATAAATCACAAAATAGTACATTATATACCGCGGGACTGAAGTAGTACATTTAATCCTGAAGGTAAAGTTTATGGCCCGACCGCAGGGAGGGCCATAATTTACCTGAAGGATTAAATGTACTTCAGTCGCAAGGTATATACGATACTTTTCGTACTTCCGGTATGATTTTATTAATTATTTCAATAATTTCAATCAGTTTTTTCTCTCTTCAACTCATTTAATAAACTGTCTTTAAAATAAGTTACCATAGTAACATTGCGTTGTGACAGTTATAATTTAGAAACATTGTCATTACTAGTGTCATTGTAAAGAAACATTGTTATTGATAATTATTGGTATCATGAGTGAAGAAGGTGTATCTGATATTGATAAAAGAGCAGCCGAAGTAGGTGAAGAATTGTTACCACCGAAATCTAGAAAACTATACGAGCAGCAGTACGATGCTTTTAAAAAGTGGTGCCGCTTAAAAAATGTGAGACAACCTACTGAAAATGCGCTGTTAGTCTACTTCGATGATAAATCAAAAGCGGTTTGTGCCTCAACTCTCTGGGCACATTACTCAATGCTGAAATCGGTTATTAACATTAGAGAAGATATTGATATAAGTAAATTTCCAAAATTATTAGCTTTTTTGAAGAGAAGAAATGAGGGATTTAAGCCAAAGAAGTCAAGAATTCTCACGTCTGAGCAGGTAGATCAGTTCTTACGGGAGGCTCCGGATGATAAATATTTAATGCTTAAGGTAAATTTGGAAATTTGTTTATATTCAGAAATTTTAAGAAATCAATTTTTTTGTAGGTTGCACTTATTTTGGGCGTTGCGGGAGCTTGTCGTGGAAAAGAGTTGGTTGATTTAGAAATCGACGATGTGAGAGATTTGGGCGATTCCTTCCTAATTGCGATTAGAAACACCAAAAATAAAATTGACCGAAATTTTGTGATCAAAAATTCAGAAAACAGTGCCATCAGTTTTGTGGCGATATTTCGGAAATATGTGGCATTGCGAAAGACAGGGACAACTCATTCAAAATTTTTTGTTCAATACATCAACAAAGAATGTACTACGCGAGTAGTAGGAAAAAACATGTTTGGTACAATTCCACGGCAAATAGCAGCTTTCTTGAAATTAGAAAATGCGACGTCTTATACGGGACATTGTTTTAGACGCACATCTGCGTCTTTGTTAGCTGATTCGGGAGCAACAATAGACGTGCTGAAGAGACATGGAGGATGGAAATCCTCCAACGTGGCCGAGGGATATATTGAATCGTCTATTAAAAATAAACAAAAAATTTCAGATAAAATATTTGGTCAAGTCGCCGATTCGTCCACTATAGTTATGCCACAGTCCTCATTCTCGCTTCCTGTTTCCGCAGGATCTTCGAAACAAACACCAGTTCAATATGAAAAGGACCTATCTGTTACTCGTCAGTTACCTGCTGCATTAACCCAGGAAAGACTGGTCAATATGACGAACTGTCACAATATTAATTTGAATATTAACGTTAATTACCATTCTAATTAATTATATTTTTCAATAAAATATCCCTTAAATTCGTTTGTTTGTGATTTAATCGTTCCGGGAGTTTCGTCAATATTTAATCCCGGAGGGATTAAATGTGACACTTTAGTACCTGTCACAAGGGAGTGAAGTTGTCACTTTAGGCCCGGAAGTACGAAAAAATACTAAAATCCTTTATAAAAGGTATATTCATTAAAATCCCTAAAAGGGGCTACAGGGGCCTTTGGTGCAGAATGTTGGTGATGAATATCCACAACTTGCCACAGGGGCTTTGAATTATCTTCTGTGGGCGGGCTTAAATGGGCTTTATCTTGTCATGTCATGTCACTCTTGTCATATTGAATGTCCATTTCCTATTTTCTCAGTTGGTCTATGCCCATTGAACTGGCAAGTACCTAGCATTTTCGAGCAGGGAAGCATGTTGCCCTTTAGGCATGTATTCTATTATATCTAACAACATCGACTTGTAGTCAACATATTCTTTTAATATATAATATGTAAACCATATATTATGGTGTTACCACTTTAAATAGTGTGCTAGTTTCAAACTACTCTGCAGAATGTAAGCAGGGCCCCCGTAAGTATAACTGGCGCCTGTGTGCAAAAAAGGATTTTGGCGCCCCTTAAGGCATTTTGGATCATGTTTTTCTATTCATTTTTTGAAGGTAGGTAGGTACAGTCGGAAAAATGAAAGAATACCCATGAACGATCACATCAATCACTTATTTTGTATTTGCTATCCTTTTCTATAACAAACGTTTGTTATTTATAGAAAAAGACAACAAATACAAAATAAGTGATTGATGTGATCGTTCATGGGTATTCTTTCATTTTTCCGACTGTAGGTAGGTAGGTGCTTGAAATAGAGCAATAAACTGAACTTTAGAAGTCATATTTATAGTCCAGTCACTCACGGTAAAATATTGCAAAACCTCCGAGTTTTAAAAAATTGCTTGTATTGACATGGAATTTGGCATACACATACCTAACATGTCAAATAAAAAAAGTGATATTGTGCCGATGTGTGCTTTTGCACTGGATGTGAGTTTCACCCCTTCTCGGGGGTAAAAAAACATAGAAACGTTCAAAAAAGGAATTGGATAAAATGACTAATTTTAAGCAACTTTTGTTCTATAGAGTTTTTTCAGTAACTTCAGTAAGTATTTTATCGAACAAAATGTTCTTACCAAAAATAAATCTTATAAAAAGGTGAAAGTGAAACATTATTTTTTTATGTTTCTTAAGTTTCTAACTTCAAAAGTAAGTAAGTTACGCTAAAAATAATGATGGTCCCTTTTTTGATAAAAAAAATCATGAAAATCACCCCTTAATTATGGTCCCAAATGAAATTAGTCATTACCGCTTCACTACAAGTTACTTATGTATTGTTTATATGATCTGAAGTTTCATCGGTTCGAAGTGTTTTTTTTGAAAAGGCTGTTCTAGTTAAAAGGGCTTGAACGAGTCATTAATCACGGGTGTATGCAAATTTTGAACAGCCATGTCTTAACAAATTTTTGTTTTACAGGAAAACAAAAAATCCAAAATATTCAGAATAGAAAATCCTACATTTTTTACTGCTTGAGATTTTTGGTATCACCAATAATTTTTAAGCTGTTTAAAAAAAAAGCAATTTTTTTCAAGATAAAAAAAATTTTGGACCAACTTTATTTTGAGCATAACTTACTTACTTTTGATGCTAGAAACTTTCTTAAAGAACAAAAATATAAAGCTTGTTTTAAACACTTTAAAGAAGTTTTAATGAGTTTTCCCCGAAAAGTGCTTAATTTTTTGGTTATTTCACGTTGAAATATTCGATTTGGAATTTGAAGAATAAGAACCTACTTTTCATTAGCTACAACTGTGCTTCTACTGGGTTTACAGACTTCATATGCCGACCATTTTTTTAAGTTTTTGTAAGCTATTTTTTTTGATAACAGCATTTTTTTCGATAAAATACTTACTTTTTGAGTTATTTGGGAAAAACCGTCTAAAAACAGGGTTTTTGTTAAAAAATGAACATATTCACTCGCAAATAACTCGAAAAGTATTAACTTAGTGAAAAAATTCTATAGGGACAAAGTTCCTTAGAATTACTCAGTTTATCCAATTCCAGGCTTATTTTGAACATATGTTTTTCACCCCCGAGAAGGGGTGGAATCCAAACCCAGTGCAAAAGCATACATCGGCACAATATCACTTTTTCCTTTGACTTAATAGCTATGTGTATTATGTGTACGCCAATGTGCACAATGTATTGTATTATATTTCATGTCAATGCAAGAGGTTCTTTAAAATTCACAGCAAAAAGTGTGAGTAAATGGACTATTATTTGTAGACTAGAATAACAAAATGAAACAAGCATAATAAAATCATAACAAAATAAATTAAAATGCCTAACTTCCGACATGGTCTTGCATATACTAATAAAATTTTGTGTGTATTTATTATACATTCGTCTTGTTTATCTAATATTTCACAACCATGAAAGTTAATTTCGACCAATCCATCTCTTTCCCTCCACTATTTCTTGTATTATAAGGCGAAATAGATGGAATTTAGGTCCTCTAATTATTATATGGTAGAAGTATTCTTCTATTTATTTTCTTCTATTTATACGTAATCCTATTTAATTTCTCAACTTTTATTTTAAAATTAATTTTTGTTTTTTTTCAAATTTTTTGCAATTTTTTACCCTGGGTTTTGGCGCCCCTAAAGGATGGCGCCCGTGTGCATTGCACACGTTGCACACATAATAGCGGGGGCCCTGAATGTAAGTATTCCCACATGTTTTTTCTTTCTAACAGTCCCAATTTTAAATTTTTTGCTTTAATCTAACGTGGAAATACTTCATTCTAGGCACTGAAGATGTTCTGAATTAGAACGAAAACGTTTTGCAATTAATTTGGATGACTTCTTAGATAGTTTTTAATAAACGATTTTATACCAGAATACAATTTGAAGTTTTTACTTCTGTATAAGTTTTTTATAAAAATTAAACTCCTTGACTTTTTATCGTACCCTTAATACTTGAGCTAATTCATTGATTTGCTAAAATTAATATTTTCTTTTTGTATAAAAATCCTTGCATTTACCTTATCCAGTTCATTTTTCAATGACCTTGCTCTACTAATTGTACCAAGAATTCTAAAAATTGCATATATATGGTTAGTTAAAGGTATTACAGTCAACCATCTACAAGCATACGTATACGCTAACATAATTTGCAATTATAATGATTGGTTCGCCGCCTATGGATTGTAGTGAGTAGTCGGTTGTAATCTGAGCTCCCGAAAAAGTAACATTTTAATAAGGAAATTCAGCGAAAAATTTCCTAATTTTTCAGTAGTGTGAATATAAAATAGTTTTGGTGCTGTGAGTTGAAAAAAAAAATTGGAACACTATGGTTATTACAAGAGAAGTAAAAGAAGCTATTGAAAATGCTGTAAGTCAAGCCATTATAAAAAGTCTCCAAAATAAAGATATTATAAAAAGTCTTACTGATAATGTCGCCGTAGCCATTATAAATACCATTGAAACCCGTCTAGGTAATTTAGAAGAAACAGTGGCGTCACTTAAAGTGGATATTAACTCCACTAAAACAAACTTGGAGCGCAAAATAGAAGAATTGAACGAGAAATTTGATCGACTAGATCAAGGGAACCGGCGCATGTGTCTACGAATTTTTAATCTAAAGGAAAAGGAGAAAGAAGACACCAGAAACGAAATAATTAACCTAATAAATTCTAAAATGGGTTTAAATTTAAAATATGAAGATATTAACTTATGTTATCGAATTGGTAAACAAAACAAGGATAAAGCTAGGGCTGTGTATCTTAAATTAAATACAATCGAGAATAAGCAAACAGTCTACGCTAAGAAGAAGCTACTAAAGGGTACTGGGGTAGTTATTAAGGAAGATCTCACTAACTTAAAATTGGAATTGGTAAATCAGCTAACCAGTCTTGTGGGTTTAAAAAATGTGTGGACTGACAATGGTAAAATCTACGTCTGTCGAAACGGTAACGTAAAAATAATAAAAAATTCTAAAGACTTTGATGAATACAGAACTCATTATAATTTGTAAATAATATGTGTTTTATCAATTGTATTATTGCTAATGCTCTCTAGGTTTTAAGGCTTTAAATTTTTGTTTTCGATACCATTTTTCTATTTCGCTTTAATAAACGATTGATTAAATTTTGGGATATCAGGTACAATTTATGACTAAATGCTTGAATATCTAGAAATTTTAGATAATAGTCAGGAAATCGATACAAAAGAATATAATAATTTTCAAGATTACTTACTTGAACTGGAGAGGGTAAAATGGGAGAATGGAATTGGTGTGATTCACTTTAATATTCGAAGTTTACAAAAGCATTTTGATGAACTGCTCATATATTTAGAATCAGGTAAGGATCTTTTGGACATAATTATTTTATCCGAAACTAGGGAGGTAAATATAAATGATTTTCATATTCCGAATTACGGAATATATTATAATGAATCGTGTATAAATAAATGCGATGGTACGGTGATTTATATAAAAGATAGTATATCATCTACAATTAGTACTATAAAGATAAATGATAGTAAATTTCTCCGCGTGAAATTTTTAACGAAACATTTAAATACTTATTATTCAGTTGGGATAACTGCCTATTATCGACCACCTGCAACAAATACTCAAATATTCTTAAACGATCTGGAACAATATCTGCAGCAGTTTGATATGCAACATCTTGAAGTTTATGTAGGTGATATAAATATCGACTTGTTAAAATCCTATACACCCGATACAACTAGGTATCTAAACATATTAAATACATATGGTTTCATCTATTGTATAAATAAACCTACAAGAGTTACTTCTGATTTTAAGACAACAATAGATCATATATTTATTAGGAAAACTAATAATATAGAAAGTAAAATTGATATAGATTCGATAGTTTTTCAAACCGATATGACAGATCATTTTTCGCCATTTGTTTTGATATCCTTTAAAAGCTGTGACAGTATAAATACAGAACATAAAGAAAAAAATTACAACAAAAAAATTGACTTTAAAAAAATAAATAATTATTTAAAAAATGAATCATGGTCTGAAGTAATTAATAATAATAATGTTCAAATTTCTTACAACAATTTCATTAATAAAATAAACACAATTACAAACTCTTTCACTAAAATTGTTGTCAACAAAAATAACAAATACAAAAAATTACAACCATGGATATCTACGGCAATAATAACATCCATTCATAAATGTCATATCCTCAAAAAACAACTAAATAAAACGCCTACACCCATTCTAGAAGCACAGTATAAGGAATATAGAAATAAACTTAATGTGTTAATAAAAAAACAGAAAAATGATTACTATAAACAAAAATTATACGGTACTCATGGGAATACTAAAAAATTATGGAATATTATTAATGAGGTTGCAGGAAGTAAAAATACACTAGATATTTCTAATATTGATATTGTTAATGAAAATGGGGACTGCGTTAAAAATAATACAGATAAGGCAAATGTGTTTAATAATTTTTTTATAAACTTAGGAATGAAAATGGCAAATAAAATAGAAAATTCAAATTTACCTGATAATTTGTTGAGAGATGTTTATATAGAATCGTCTATTTTCTTAAAACCGGTAACGCAGGCCGAAATAACTATTTTGGTATCTAATTTAAAGAATAATTGTTCTCCTGGTCCCGATAAGATTAGTAGCAAATTAATAAAATATATTCATCTTAATATATTGGGCCCATTAACCCATATAATAAATCTCAGTCTCTCAACAGGACAAATACCTACGCAATGGAAGCAATCTATAGTTTCTCCCATTTTCAAAAGCGGTTCTAGAAATAAACTAACTAATTATCGACCGATATCTGTAATAAATAACTTTGCTAAATTATTTGAAAAAGTATTAACAAATAGATTGGTTAGCTTTCTGGATCAGCATAATGTTCTTTCTAAAATTCAATACGGTTTCAGAAAAAAATCCTGTACAGAAGATGCCGCATTGAATCTAGTTGAAACAATAATTAAAGCTCTCGATAATTCTAAAAAATGCCTAGCAGTCTTTCTGGATTTGGCTAAAGCCTTTGACACGGTATCTCATGCCAAACTGTTAGGTAAATTGAATAATTATGGTATTCGGGGTATTGCATTAGATCTTTTTAAAAATTATTTAACAAACAGAACGCAACAAACTAAAATCGGTGACAAAATAAGCACTAATATTAATGTTCAGATGGGGATACCACAAGGAACTGTGTTAGGACCTATTTTATTTCTCGTATGCATAAATAGTATTGCAACAATCCAGAATTTTGAGGGACAGTTGGTATGTTACGCAGATGATACTGCACTCATAATTACAGGAAATACTTGGGTAAGAAGTGCATTTTGCGACAGAGGTTTGTCTTAAAAATATTAGAATTTGGCTAAATCATAATCTTTTAACTTTAAATGTCGGGAAAACAAAATATGTAACATTTTCCTCAACAGTTACGGACCAACCATCTTTAAAGATTAGACTGCATAATCCCAGATGTAAAGATAATATATGTGATTGCCCCATACTAGAACAAACCCCTGTAATAAAATATTTGGGTGTTATGATTGATCATCACACAAGGTGGTCACGGTCACATCATATTACCTATGTCTCTAAACGTATAAGAGCTTTAATACATAAATTTTATAAAGTAAGGTTCATCCTATCTAAGTCCAATCTTATTATGATGTATAATTCATTAGTTGAATCAGTTCTAAGATATTGTATAACTATTTGGGGTGGTGCATTCTCTACTAATTTAAAAAATTTGCAAACTACACAAAATATTTTACTTAGAATAATATTTAAAAAACCTAGATTACACTCAACATCTCTACTCTACCAAGAAACAAAATTATTCAAAATACGTCAAATTTATATACACCAATGTCTCCTAAGGACCCAATTTTCAAAAGTAAAAAACAATAAAAAAACTTCAATTACTAGAGCAGCTACTAATCTACATCTAAATACTAATTTATTTAAAAAAACTGTGACGCAGAGATCATTTTCCTATTATGGTCCTAAACTATTTAATATGTTACCAACGCATTTAAAAGAAATTAATATAAGACATAAATTTAGTAAAGAAGTAAAGAGTTTAATTATCAGTAACCCGGAAATGTTTAAAATATTTGAAAATGTTTGAATTTGATTTGCACAACCAATTCGTATTTTCTCCTTTTTTACTCTTTCATCTAATCATCTAATAATCATCTAATAAAAAAAAAACTAAATCACATAAACAGTTAAAATCTAAAAAGAAATGTATCGATTTGCTATTGTTATTGAATGTTTTGATTTATATTTTACTTTAATTTATACATATTATAGACAGTGAATTTAATAAATTATATGTACATTGTATATTATATTGACTGACATCAGTGGGAGGTATCCGACAAACAGATGCCTTGTGTCTAGGTCTGCCTCCGGATGAATCAGTCAGTATAAGTATATTAATTAGGTCTGTTATATCTATATTGTATAATAACTAAGTGGTTGAATAAATTATTTGATTTGACTACTACCCACTTTGTTCTACTAAATCGTTAGAATGAGATTTATTTCGGGTAATTATTCTCATTCCATTTTTGCACAAGCTTACTTGAAGTGGTCCCGTTGTGAAGTGAATAGAAAATGATGGCCAAAAATTGTTTAAACAACTTTTTAAACATATTGTAAAATTTAAATTAATTTTGTAAAAATAGGTTTTTCGGGTTAAGTAATAGGCTCATTCTTAGCAACAAAGTCCTGAGTAACTTCTGTTTAAAATGCATAGTATTCAGGTCATAAACAATTTAAGATCTGAAAAAACGTGAAAATAACCATTTTCAAGACTCGATAACTCGAAAAATTTATACTCTAAATATTTTTAAGTTTAGCAATCGTCAGATTAGAAATCTATAAAAATAAAAGGCAGATATCGAGCACCTAGTTTATTAAATCTTACCCAAGTATACTTTCGCTCCTAGAGCATCATCAGGTGCATTTAATCAAAACAGGAAGGTATCCTGGCAAATTGTCATAATATTTGTATAGAGAATTTATTAATTAACACTTAACATAAGACACTCACTGGACAAAGGACCTAATAGATTAAATTAATAAATGCCGGTAGGTACTACATCATTAGCAAGTCGAAGACGGAGGAACAATGAATGATGAAATTAGGAATCGTCAAATGGGAATTCAGTGGAAATATATCTACACCAAATTTTCGTAAATTTTCGTAGATTTCCAGCAAGCATATACAGAGAGAGTCTGTAATTTGGAATAAATTCAATATCTCAAATACTAATTGTTTTTTTGAAAAATGCTCAGCCCCGTCGATTAGTATTTCAAATTGTCCTTTTTGACATACAATAATAATGTATATAGGGTGTCCCAATTTCGAGATATGACGTCATCGTTGATTTTCTTAAATGGCAACACTGTCATTTTGATAGCAATTTCGATAGGGTGTGTAAAGTTATACACAACTGCAAAATATCAAATTTTTATTTTCTACCATTTACAAGATAATAGAAAATAACAAAGTTATATTTGTAATTTGGAATAAATTCAATAATTAAAATATTAATTGTATTCTAGCCCAATAAATGACCGTTTTGGAGTGTAATTTTCAGGGGCAACTCCGAATTGCATCAAAATTTGGATTTAGGTTCTACTTACCCTCCACTTCAAAGTTGAATTTGTGCCGTTGGTTGCTGTTACTTGGGGGGTGATAGTCACCCCTTCTCGGGGGGTGAAAAACGCGTGTTTAAAATAAGCCCGGAAATGGATCAATTGGCGGATTATAAGCAACTTTCGTTCCATAAAGTTTTTTACGTAAGTCAATACATTTCGAGTTACAATACATTTCGAGTTATTCGTGATTGAAAATGTTGATTTTTCGACAAAAAACTACGTTTTCAGTTTTCAGACCGTTTTTCGCAAATAACTCAAAAAGTAAATATTTTATCGAAAAACATATTCTTAGCAAAAGTGTAGCTTATAAAAAAGCGAAAAAAAATGGTGGATCAGTAAAGTCCATAAATTGAGTAAAGGCATAGTTGTAGCTCATGAAAAATACGTTCTTAGTCGTCTAATTCCAAATCGAATAATTCAACGCGAAATCACCGAAAAATTAAGCACTTTTCGGGAAAAGCTTATTAACATTTTTAAAGTATCTAAAAAAACATTTATATTTGTTTTTTACAAAAGTTTCTAGCATCAAAAATAAACGAGTTACACTGAAAAAAAAGTTGGCCCCTTTTTTTGGTAAAAAAAATCGTGAAAACCTCCCTTTATTTAGCACCCTAAATAAAATTAATCGTTACCCCTTTACCATTTATTTTAACTGTATGTATATTGTGTATGTATGTTTTATATTAAAAAAATTTCCAAATTTTTTTGAAAAGTTTCCTTTTTTGAAAATAACTTAAAAAGTATTAGTGATAAGAAAAATCTTAAATAGTAAAAAATGTAGGTTTTGCTATTATAAATATGCTAGTTTCATGTTGTTTTTCTGTAAGATAAAAATTGGTTAAGATATGGCTGTTCAAAATTTGCATACACTCGTGATTAGTGATCCGTTCAAGCTTTTTCAACTATAACGTTTTCAAAAATAAGCATTTTAAAGCGTTGAGACTAACAGATCATATTAAAAATAGTAAATTGTAATAGTAATAAGTAAATTGTTTGTAAATGTAAAGCGGTAGCGATTAATTTCATTTGGGGAGCTAAACACGGGGAGATTTTCATGATTTTTTTACCAAAAAAAAGAAGGTCAACTTTATTTTAAGCGTAACTCGCTTATTTTTAATGCTAGAAACTTTTATAAACAATTAAAATAAAGGTTCTTATAAATACTTTAAAAAGTTTGAATGGGTTTTTCCCGAAAAGTGCTTAATTTTTTAATGATTTCACCTTGAAATATTCGATTTGGAATTAGACGAATAAGAACGTATTTTTCATGAGCTACAACTTTGTTTTTACTCGATTGATATACTTTACTGATACACCATTTTTTTTTCGGTTTTTTATAAGCTACACTTTTGCTAAGAATATTTTTTTCGATCAATATTTACTTTTTGAGTTATTTGCGAAAAACCATTTGTTTTGTCGAAAAATAAACATTTTCAATCGCGAATAACTCGAAAAGTATTCACTTCCGTAAAAAACTCTACAGAACAAAAGTTACTAAAAATCAGTCAATTTATCCATTTCCGGTCTTATATTGAACGTATTATATTTATGACTAATTTTTCACTCCGATGGCATATAAAACAACGTAATGTTACTCCATATCCCACCAGACTGAAAACAATGGGAACATTCCTGAGACTAAGGAAGATGAGGGAATTTTACAATTTATAATTCACGTAACATCTGCTCAGCGCAGTAAAGTTCCAACGAGAATGGTTCCCTTCGTACTCCAATCAGAGTAAACACGTAAATCAAAAATGAATAATCATTTTCAATTTCGTTGCAAAACGAAAATATAGCCGCATTATATTCTAAACTGATTGGACTAGAATATGATGCGACTATATTTTCGTTTTGCAACGAAATTGAAAATGGTTATTCATTTTTGGATTATATTTATATTATATTTTCGGTCTATATTCATTATGTTGAACGTATGTTTTGAACGGCACAATTTCAACTTTGAAGTGGAGGTTAAGTAGAACCTAAATCCAAATTTTCATGCAATTGGGAGTTGCCCCTGAAAATTACACGGTATCGCCGCATTTCCCGTTCATTTACTGGACTAATGATTCGATAATAAGAAGCAGACTATGGTTAGCAATGCTAGAAATGGGAATACCAAGAAAATTAGTTGAGCTAACTCAAATGTGCGTAACAGACCCACATGCACAGATAAAGATAGGAAACAGAACATCGATACCATTTAGTATAACATCAGGACTTAGACAAGGAGACCCCTTACCACCGTTACTGTTCAATTTGGCCTTAGAATATGCAATAAGTACACTATCGTCTGGGCTGACAGAATCAAGGATCGAAACCAGTGGTGGCCTTCGCTGATGATCTAGATCAGAGGTTCCCAACCAGTGTGCCGCGGCACACTGGTGCACCCTGAAGTCCCTGTAGGTGTGCCGCGAAATTTTACCGTCTTTTTTACTAGTATTTACTTTTTTTTTAGTTCGTCGTGATAATAACTTTTATCGGCTATTTTTCATTGAATAAAACTTCTGTTCTGCGATTGTTAATTATAGTATTGTTTAGCCACACAGGTAGGTATACTCTGTCATATCAATTTACTATTTTAGTTGGGAATAAGCGACAAAATTGGCTTATCTCGGTTGATGATTATCTCGTGGACGTATCCTTCAGATTCTATGAAGTTAAAATGGAAATGTTAGTATTTTTTACTTTTGAACAGTCTGAATATGCCAATTTCCTTAGTGATGACACCTGGTGCACCAAAGTTGCCTTTTTGGCAGATACTTTTGGGAAATTGTATGTTTTAAATAAGGGCATGCAGGGAAAGCAAGAAAACATCCTCATCTCTTGTGATAAAATCAGTTCCTTTCAGCAAAAGCTTTTACTGTGGATAAAGACAGTTGAAAATCAAGCCACGTGGGACATGATTGAGTTAACAAACGATTGCAATATAGAACCAAATATGCCACACCTTTTTTGAAAAGTCTTAGTAAGCTAAATGACAATATCAAAAAGTATTATCCCTTCCTTGATACGTCATCATGTCATCAATGGACTGCGTGCGAAATTCATACATCGAGTCGGCTTATGACACGGTCTTGTTCACTACTGATGAAGAGGGTGAACTGATAGATATAAAAAATGACCGTGGACTTAAACATAAGTACAGTAAACTAGTTAAAGAAGCAGAGGCTCAGTCAAAACTGAAGAAAATCAAAGTTAATGTAGATGTTGCATCATTTTGGATTCCCCTCTTCAATGTGTATCCACTGGTCACAGAGAAAGCTACGAATGCAATAATACCGTTTTCAACTTCTTATATCTGTGAATCACCTTTCTCGTCGATGAACGCCATCAAGAACAAAAATCGTTCACAGCTAAAATCTTTAGAGGACGACTTGAGGGTGTGCTTGTCTACAATATATCCTAGAAAGCATTTAATAATGAAGGGTCACCAAGCACAAATATCGCATTAGATAAAATATGGTGTTACTATTTTTAATTAGACGGCCATTCTGCTTTATACTCCATTATTTTTTATTATCAACTCGTCTCTTTAACTCAAAATATATGTTTGTAAGTGCATTAAAATTTTGTTTTCTTCATTTTCCTAATTAGTTTCCGTGAGCACAGCATTAACTCAATGAACTATGTTTTAAATTATGTTTTTAAAGAAAGTAACATATCTAGTAAAAAAATCATATAACAATACTTAATTTGTCCAAGTGTGCCGTGGTTGAACGAGTTTTTAAGTTAGTGTGCCTCAAGCTAAAAAAGGTTGGGAACCACTGATCTCGATGCAGTCGCTCATTCTACAAGCGACGTGAGAGAGGTGTTTTCACAACTCCGAGAGGAAACAAGTATTCTGAGTTTTCGAATAAATAAAGAGAAGACTAAATATATGCTGGTAACCAAAAATTCTAGACCAAGAGTTAGGCAGAACATGATTATGAATAACCACGACTTCAAAGGTGTACAGAGTTTAAATATCTGATGTGGTAATCACAAATGACAAGCACATAGAGAAAAAAAAGGTCCCAGCAAGGATACCTGCGGGAATAGAGCATTATACTCCTTATTATGATTAATCTAAGCTGCTAGAAAGTCAATTCTAAATTAGGACTCTACATGTCAATTATTCGCCCAGTTGCTACATATAGGGAACATCCATAAATAACGTCGTAAAAATTTTGGAGTTTTTAATACCCTCCCCCCCTTCCGTCGTAAAGTTTCGTTTACAGTTGACCCCCTCCCTCATACCGACGTCGCAATTGCAACTCATGACCCCTCTTATTAGTGATTTTTTTTAAATTGCTTGTTATTTTTGGATTTTTTAAAGTTAGCTCTCAAAGTTTATTTACGAATGTATTAAAATCAGTATCAGTATTACTATGTAGCTCATTAATACCCGCGAACTTTTTTCTCTCAATTCACTGTACAACTAATTAGCTTTATTGGGACAAAAGACAACACTTTTATCATAGTTCCTATGCTTTCTTAACTGCATCATATAAATCTTGATACTGATTTTGTTTTGAAATAAATGCCATTTCTTTTATTAGGTATAAATACAAATACAATACAGTAGAGAATATGTAGAATACTTTATTTCTATTCATTCTTGTAGAATTGTTTCACACTGGGTATTCAGTAAATAAATGAACAGTTTAATATTTATTGCTTCCAGACGTCGTTATGTATAGAAGCGTTTGTTTGAAGACATAGAACAATGTTTTATTGTTTTTTATTCTGTACAAAACTTCTAGCAATACTTTTAAGGTTGTGAGTGATAAAAACGAAATGAAAAGTATGCGATAAAAGTAAGTACATAATATACTAATTTTTTTTAATTCTAAAAAATATGGTATATTTTTTATATTCGTGAACATCAAACGACGTCGGATGTGCACTTATGGCCCCCATCCCCTGTCGTATTCCGTCGTAATAAGCAAAGTTCCCCCCCTTCTCCTTTTCTACGACGTAGTTTATGGATGTTAGACCAGGGTAATAAGCTGGAAATAGACCATGTTCGGGACACTCAAAGATCCAGGTGCTGACTAGTTTTTTAGTTATTGTAGACCTATAGGAATAAAACCTACCTGTTTCCTGCCTAAAGCTCGCGTCCGTTTTTTGATGATTAACAATTTAGTGCAAAAATCGCGATTTTTTCGATTTTTTCCACCCCATTCAAAAGCTAAACAGTTGACATAAAACTACAAAATTTAATTTTTTACAACATTGACAAACCTTCAAAATGCCGATTTTTGAAAGTTAAAAAGTTAATTTGTTGCTACGCTAACTGCAAAATAAATAGAAATCGTTATTTGTTAATAAATTTTACTAAAACTACCTTAAAACTTTAGGGTTTCACCCAAAGTTGTGTATTGGGGTACTTAACAAACCCTTAAAATTTGAGACCGATCCATTAGTTAGTTTAAAAGTTATTCCATATGTTTATCCCAGAGACCTTTCTTTTGCAATAACATAAGACAGAAAATAATGAAGATCAGGCAATTCTGCGTATGTCAAATAAAAGTAGAAAAGTGATACTATCCAAATGTACTAAAAAAAGATAAAAAATTATCTAATATATAGTCAAAACTAGTAATGCCAAATTTTTAAAATTTTGTAGTTTATAAACATTTAGAACAACTTTAAAAATGTTGTCCGTAGAAAAAATCATTTCACATATTCGAAAAGTTGGTATTCTACATAGTCCAGAAAGCCACTGCGCATCCGCTAGGAAAAATATTCTAATTCGGATTTTTTGCACAATCTTACTCAAAAAGGACTCCTTTTAACAAATTTGCATGTTGCCAGGACCAAAAGGTGGTCAAAAATTTTTTAAACGTTTTTTTTTTGTTTTTTTCCTAAAATTATTTTTTTTGCATGGAAAAAAGTTTTTTTTAGGTTTTTTTGATCATTCCAAACAGAAAAGGTCTTTAGTGACTTTTCTCTAAAAATGATAGTTTTTGACATATAAGCGATTAAAAATTGAAAAATTGCGAAATCGGCCATTTTTAACCCTCAAAAACTATGTGAAAAACTGAAAATTTGAATGTCGCCAAGGTAGGTAGATATTCTTTAAACATTGGTTGATGAAATCCCGAAGAGTTTTTTGCAATGCAATATTCAAAACTCCTTTGTTATTTAATTGCTAATCAAGCGTGCGCGACACTATTTTCCACCGACAGTATGGTGCAAATGAAAGGAATAAATTCGTTATTTCGTAAACTGGCGACTTTAAGAAAAAATCCCGAAACAGGTCGATTTTTATTTTTAAGTTATGATATTGTGGCATATATGGTATAGTAGTGACGTCATCCATCTGGACGTGATGACGTAATCGATGATTTTTTTAAATGAGAATAGGGGTCGTGTGCTAGCTCATTTGAAAGGTTCTTCAATTCTCTATTCAGTAATAAAAATATTTACATAATTATTTATACAGGGTGTCCAAAAATTTTTATTAAATTAAATTATTTGACAAAAAAAAGAAGTAGAAGGACACCCTGTATAAATAATTATGTAAATGTTTACATTACTGAATAGAGAATTGAAGAACCTTGGAAATGAGCTACCACACGACCCCTATTCTTATTTAAAAAAATCATCGATTACGTCATCACGTCCAGACGGATGACGTCACTAGTATACCATATATGCCACAATATCATAACTTAAAAATAAAAATCGACCTGTTTCGGGATTTTTCCTTAAAGTCGCCGGCTTACGAAATATCGAATTTATTCCTTTCATTTGCACCATACTGTCGGTGGAAAATAGTGTCGCGCACGTTTGATTAGCAATTAAAAAACAAAGGAGTTTTGAATATTATATTGCAAAAAACTCTTCGGGATTTCATCAATCGATGTTTAAAGAATATCTTACCTTGGCAACATTCAAATTTTCAGTTTTTCACATAGTTTTGGAGGGTTAAAAATGGCCGATTTCGCAATTTTTCAATTTGTAATCGCTTATATGTCAAAAACCATCATTTTTAGAGAAAAGTCACTAAAGACCTTTTCTGTTTGGAATGATCCAAAAAACCTAAATAAACTTTTTTCCATGCAAAAAAAATAATTTTAGGAAAAAAACAAAAAAAAAAACGTTTAAAAAATTTTTGACCACCTTTTGGTCCTGGCAACATGCAAATTTGTTAAAATTTTTCCTAGCGGATGCGCAGTGGCTTTCTGGACTAACACGAATTTTTAAAAATATTGTTCATTCGTGGAAAGTGAAATGGGAGCTGGGAGCCGACAAATGCACGAGTTCAAAAACTAAGAAGGGCAACTTAAAACTAATATCATTTTCTATATCTCGGGATCTACTGAATATATTTTGATCTTTCTTTTTTAATTTGTATGTAATTTTTCTGTACATTACAAATATGTAATTTGTCTATTTGCAATTTGACATTTATTAATTAATAAACAATCTAATGAACCCAGGCTAAATTTTTTATATGAAAATTCGTGATAAAATACTAGCTTTCCGAATCTATAAAAATATTGTTTCTACGGACAATATTTCTCAAGTTATTCTAAATGTTTATAAACTACAAAATTTCAAAAATTTGGCATTAGGATTTTTGATTATCTTGATCAATTTTTTTTTATCTTTTTTTAATACATTTTGATACTATCGGTCTTCTACTTTTGTTTGGAATACTCAGAATTGCCCAATGTTTATTATTTTCTGTCTTATGTTATGGCAAAATAAATGTCTCTGGGATAAACAAATAGAATAACTTTTAAACTAATTAATGGATCGGTCTCAAATTTTGAGGGTTTGTTAAGTACCTACCAAAATTACCAACTGTGGGTGAAACCCTAAAATTCTAAGTTAAATTTAGTAAAAGTTATTAACAAATATCGATTTTCATTTATTTTGTAATTTGTGAAGCAACCAATTAACTTTTCAACTTTCAAAAATCGGTATTTTGAAGGTTTTTTAATGTTCTAAAAAATTTAATTTTGTAATTTTATGTCAACTATTTAGCTTTTGAATGGGGTGCAAAAAATCGAAAAAATCGCGATTTTTGCACAAAATTGTTAATAATTAAAAAACGGACGCGAACTCTAGACAGAAAACAGGTAGTTTATCTTCCTATATGTCTACAATAACTAAAAAAGTAGTCAGCTACCTGAATCTTTGAGTGTCCTGAAAAAATCCTTATTACCCTGGACTATGTTCCCTATAGAAGTGAAACATGGATTACAAAAAGCGGGAAATAAATAAGCTGCTGGTATTTGACAGGAAGGTTATCAGAATAATATTTGGCCCTCAAAGAGATGAATTGACAGGAGAGTGGGAAAGACGCTGCAATGCTGAATTGGTGATTCTGTAGGTACTGAAAACATCATCAGAAATATAAAAGCTAACCAGATAAAATGACAGGTCATGTGGTAAAATCCGAGGAAGACACAGTGTTAAAGAATGTCTTTCGTGGTACCAGACGGTAGAAGATCAGTAGGCCGTCCCAGAAAAAAATGAAAGGATGATGAAACCAATTTATCGATATGTATGGAAAGCCGGCCCATAGCACAACCCCCTTTTCAGAGGACCATTTCGTGGACCAAATAAGATGTAAGAAGGTGAAATTGACTTAGGTATTACCATCCATCAATTATTGTTCACTGTAAACCTGTGACGTATTCTTGATATATTATTAAATGAGTTTCATTTGATTAGTCAACGGTACGATATTGTTTTTTTTTCTCGTGTTTAAGATGGAATACAAAAATTTACCTACGCTCACAAATCCACTATTAATTCTTTTCACTTTCTTAAATAAACACATTTCATTCATTCTAAAACAAAAAAAAACCTGTGCTTGCGAAGTGAAATATTTAACAAACAAATAAAATCACTTGTAATTGCAGTTACTGCGGTTAGTTCCCATAAATTAATGCTGGAAGTATTTGTCGACAAATATTTAACCACAATTAGACAGTTGATGTGAATTGCTACAGTAAAATTGCACACTTAGACCTCAAGAAAAAATTGTAATCAGTGTGAAGCATACACACGTTTTCTGAAAAAGAGATGATTATTGGAGGGGCATACGTTTGGTTCTTTCCTATATAGTCCATGTGGTGAGACCGCTCCCGTCTGGAAAATTTCTGATTCGGTTTCTTTGTGGATTCCTACTCAAAAATGTCTCCTTTAAACAAATCTGAAGGGTGCCGGCCGGAATTTTTGGGCAGAAATTGTTTAAACAATTTTTTTAAACAAATACAAAAGATTACGTTTTTTTTGCTCCGGAACATATATTTTTAAGTTTTGTCGGTCATTCTGAACAAGAAAGGTATCCCGTAAATTTTCTCAAAAATTGATAGTTTTCGAGTAATAGGCGATTTAAAATCTGAAAAATGCGAAAATACGCATTTTCGAGGCTTAAAAACTCATATTCAAATTAGTATTTTTGAGGTTTCCAGATACTTAAATTGAAGACTAAATATTCAGCTTCCAGATTCTGAAGAGTGATCGCGTCTAACTTTAATTTATACCGTTTTTTTTAATTGTTAAATATGCGTGTTTATCCGATTTTTTGGCCGGTGCGGCGCGCTCCATTTCAAAAATCTCCTATTTTCCTCCGAAAAATATTTTTTCTAGATTCTTTGGGACATTCTAAATAAAATAAGTTCCTTGACATTTTTCTCAAAAGTTAATAGTTTTAAGGTTATAAGCGATTTAAATTCCAAAAATGCGTTTTTTGTCATTTTGCGGACTTTAAATCGCTTACAACTTAAAAACTATTAACTTTTGAGAAAAATGTCAAGAAACTTATTTTATTTAGAATTTCCCAAAGAATCTAGAAAAAAATATTTTTCGGAGGAAAATAGGATATTTTTGAAGTGGAGCGCGCCGCACCGGCAAAAAATCGGATAAACACGCATATTTAACAATTAAAAAACAACGGTAAAAATTAAAGTTAGACGCGATCACTCTTCATAATCTTGAAGCTGAATGTTCAGTCTTCAATCTAAGTATCTGGCAACCTCAAAAATTTTAATTTAAATATGAGTTTTTAAGCCTCGAAAATGCGTATTTTCGCATTTTCAGATTTTAAATCGCCTATAACTCCAAAACTATCAATTTCTGAGAAAAATTACAAGATACCTTTCTTGTTTAGATTGGCCCAGTAAATCTAAAAATATATGTTACAGAGAAAAAAAAAACATGATCTTTTGTATTTGTTTAAGAAAATTGTTTAAACAATTTCTGCCCAAAAATTGCGCCCGGCACCCTTCAGATTTGTTTAAAGGGGACATTTTTGAATAGGAATCCACAAAGAAACCGAATCAGAAATTTTTTTAAGACGGGAGCGGTCTCACCACATGGACTAATAAGTTAGCGGAATATCTGACTTTAAGTTATCCTAAACTATTTTTAATGGGAAATAAGCCACAATTTTACCAAAAAAATGCTTTTATTAACGTTTGTTAATAAAATATATGTAGAATTTTGTATTTTGACAACGAACCCCAATTTGGGCTTCGAAACGTTAATAAAATCATTTTTTGGTAAAATTGTGGCTTATTTTCCATTAAAAATAGTTTAAGTATTCTCTATGGGAAATAAGCCATTATTTTACTAAAAAATGAATTTATTAACGTTTCGAAGCCCAAATCGGGTTTCGCTGTCAAAATACAATATACTATTAAAATAAACAAAAATGTTGTTGCTAAGTAAAAAAATTCTTCTAATAATTTATTTAATCTGACTCATTTATATTGGCAATTCAGACGTATATTATACATTTTAAAGTAGAAGACTTTAAAATGATATCGCCAATATTTATGAGTTGTATTCCTGTGACGACTTTACTAAAAGATAGTTCATTCGATTACATGAAATCAATCCCAACTCAAGAATATCCGTCGCAAAACAATCATAGCATGTGATCTGTCTTTAAAAAGACAACAAAATGCAACGATGACAGTAAAATTCTCGCGTTAGGGATTCCATAGTAAGTCACGGGGGAAAACCAGGAAAAAACCTCGTGATACTATCCCGACATCGTAAGTATTTGGTCTTACATTTAATTTACCTTCAAAAAACTAATACCAAATTCTGACTTTAATATGTTTGAATTATAAATATTATTAATAATACATAGATATACAATAATACTAAAATATAAAATTTGTACTAACTCTATATGTTATTGACTTACTAATCGTGGTATTTTCTTTCTATTGACTTCCTCTTTCACTATGGATAACCACATCCTACTGCATTCTACTGAGGAATTTGCGACACAATTGGTTTCATTTAGCATAATTAGAGCCGCTTCTTTGATTTTTCTCTTTTTACTATCTGTTTCTTTCTGGACTATACTTGAATCTCTCCACTGAACTCTATGTTCATTATCCCATGCGTGTTGACATATTTAAGATCTATCAAATTCTCTATTTTTAATATAAGACTGATGTTCACTTATTCTAACGTTTAATGGTCTTAATGTTTCACCTAAATAAAATTGTTCACATTCACACGGTATTTTATAAATGCAATTCTTTGTTCTTTCTTGTTCATTGTTAGGTTTAGTTTTAGATAGAATAGATCTCAATGTGTTTGTTGTTTTGATTGTTGTTGAAATGTTGAATTTATTTCCTATTGTTTTAAGTTTCTCGGATAGTCCTTTTATATATGGTATTGTTATTTTTCTCGTATTATTTCTTGTGAATGTTGTAGGATTTCGTTCTAAGTTGTTCTGTTCCATTCGATCCAATCTTGTCAATTCCTTATTTATAAACGATAAAGGATAATCATTTTTTAATAAAACAGATGTTAACAATTGTTTTTCTTCCAAAAATGAACTTTCGTTAGAACAAGTAATTTTGGCTCTATCATATAAGGATTTAATGATTCCCTTTTTAAGGTTGATGTTGTGATTTGATTTGTAATTGAGATATTTGTTGGTGTGTGTTTTTATATATGGTATTGTTATTTTCCTCGTATTATTTCTTGTGAATGTTGTAGGATCCAAGAAATAATACGAGGAAAATAACAATACAATATATAAAAGGACTATCCGAGAAACTTAAAACAATAGGAAATAAATTCAACATTTCAACAACATTCAAAACAACAAACACATTGAGATCTATTCTATCTAAAACTAAACCTAACAATGAACAAGAAAGAACACATAATTGCATTTATAAAATACCGTGTGAATGTGAACAATTTTATTTAGGTGAAACATCAAGACCATTAAACGTTAGAATAAGTGAACATCAGTCTTATATTAAAAATAGAGAATTTGATAGATCTCAAATATGCCAACGTACAAATTTTATATTTTAGTATTACTTATTGTATATCTATATATTATTAATAATATTTATAATTCAAACATATTAAAGTCAGAATTTGGTATTAGTTTTTTGAAGGTAAATTAAATGTAAGACCAAATACTTACGATGTCGGGATAGTATCACGAGGTTTTTTCCTGGTTTTCCCTCGTGATTTACTATGGAATCTCTAACGCGAGAATTTTACTGTCATCGTTGCATTTGGTTGTCTTTTTAAAGACAGATCACATGCTTTGATTTTTTTGCGACGGATATTCTTGAGTTGGGATTGATTTCATGTAATCGAATGAACTATCTTTTAATAAAGTCGTCCCAGGAATGCAACTCATAAATATTGGCGATATCATTTTAAAGTCTTCTACTTTAAAATGTATAATATACGTCTGAATTGTTAATATAAATGAGTCAGATTAAATAAATTATCAGAAGAATTTTTTTACTTAGCAACAACATTTTTGTTTATTTTAATAGTATTTTGTATTTTGACAACGAACTCCGATTTGGGCTTCGAAACGTTAATAAATTAATTTTTTAGTAAAATTGTGGCTTATTTCCCATAGAAAATACTTAATTATAAAAATGCCACAATGAAATAGCTTCAGAACAACATTAAAAATAGTTTATTATAAAAATGCCACAAGGAAATAGCTTCAGAACAACTTTAAGTTATCCATTACTTTTCTGAGGTAGAGTTTATTCAGAATTATAGTAACTGACTTATACAGAATTTAAGAGTGCCCGCTGAAAAGGTTGAAGTGGTAAAGAAATTTACCTATTTTAATTAGCTAGTTGAAAGGGTAGGCTAAAGGAATATTATATAACGTTTTCTGTTTTTACTTGACAGCAGCTATTTTAAATGAATAGGTAATTTTTTAATAGGCAAAAATAAATAAACAAAGAAAATAAATGTGATAACTAGTGATGTTCCAAGTACATATTATAATCAAATCACGGATCCTAAGTGAGTGCAAAACCGGTGGCAATTTTTAGTGCTCAATCTTCGGAATATTAAACCGAACATTAGACCTTGGAGATAATAACCCGTCTTAGATTAGGTCATACCAGTGCCAAACACAAGATTTTAATCACAAAAGAAATCCGAAATGTTAGCATAACGTCAAGCTCTCGGTGAAACATATTACAGACTGTCTAGTTTTCTCCGTAGCAAGAAGCAATTACGGTATCCCAAAAAACCTAGAAAAAACACCTGGTTCAAAGTGTTCCTTCACTAAGATGTTAAATTACTTAAAGGCTATTTTTATTTTGTACATACCTAATATGTATTTGATATTGTAAATTTGCTTCTCGCGAATAACCTTAGAGTTGATGCGAATTTGTAAATAAAAAAAAAAGAAAAATAGATGGAGTACCACAATTAATTATTTATTAAATTTTAACTATAATAAATATATACCCGGCTTCCGGGGTGAATCGAGTGTTATATGAAACCACCACGTGTTATATGAACCAAGTATTGCAGTTCCCTTATTTTGATTGAATCCAGTATCTCTCCGCTGTTCTCTATTCTTCTTAATACTTCTTCATTGGTTATTCTGTCTGTCCAGGAGATTCTCAGCATTCTTCTACACTAGAACTACATAACATAATAAATGAGGTAGTTCGTCTGAGTGAAATGTTCGGTTTAGATATATAAACGTTTTTACTATATATATAGTTTTTACTATTATACAGGGTGTCCCGAAAAGAATGGTCATAAATTATACCATAGATTCTGGGGTCAAAAATATGTTGATTGAACCAAACTTACCTTAGTGCAAATGTGCACATAAAAAAAGTTATAGCCCTTTGAAGTTACAAAATTTAAATTAATTTTTTTCAATATTTCGAAAACTATTAGAGATTTTTTATTGAAAATAGACGTGTGGCATTCTAATGGCAGGAACATCTTAACAAAAAATTATAGTAAAATTTGTGCACCCCATAAAAATTTTATGGGGGTTTTGTTCCCTTAAACCCCCCTAAACTTTTGTGTATGTTCGTATTAAATTATTGTTAAAGTATTATTAGTAAAACACAGTGTTTTTAAAACTTTTTTGCCTCTTAGTACTTTCTCGAAAAGCCAGTTTTTATCGAGATATTTTGAATATTTGTCAAATCCACTACCTATTTGTATACAGTAGACTCCCGTAAGTTCGGCCACCTTAGTATAGTATAGTTGATCCAAAAGATGGCATAACCCAGACATCCAAAGTGAAAGTTATCCTTCAGCACCAAATTGTTCTATATGGTCCACACAATGTCCAGAAAAAAGTCACACCATTTTGAGCGTCGGGTTTGGGGGGAGAAATCGGTAAATTCGTAGTTTTTTAAGTTTTTCGCAAATATTTCTAAAACTAAGCGGTTTAGCATGAACAACCCTCTATACAAAATTGTTCTACATTAAATTTGAAATAAAAAAGGCCCTAAGCATAATCTTTCTAAAATGAATGGTTCCAAAGTTACGGAGGTAGTATAGTATAACTGGTCCAAAAAAAGGCCTAACCCTAACATCCAAAGTAAAAGTTTTCCTCCAACACCAAAATGTTCTATATGGTCCACATATTGTTCAGTAAAAAGTTACACCATTTTGAGCGTCCGGTTTGGGAGGGAGATGGGAGAGAAGCCGGTAAATTAGTAGTATTTTTTTAGTTTTTCGTCAATATTTCTAAAACGATGCTTTAGCGTAAACAATGTTATATATAAAAATGTTCTACATGAAATTTAAAACAAAAAATGTTCTATACATAATTGTTATAAAATCAACGGTTCCAGAGTTACGGAGGGTGAAAAGTCGAGGTTTTCGATACTTTTTATATGTTTTGGGCAATATTTATGATATAACTATAACAAAAATCCAGACATCCAAAGTGAAAGTTATCCTCCAACACAAAATTGTTCTATATGGTCCACAGAATGTTCAGAAAAAAGTCACACCATTTTGAGCGTCGGGTTTGGGAGGGAGAGGGGGAAGAAATCGGTAAATATAAAAAGTATCGAAAACCTCCACTTTTCACCCTCCGTAACTGTGGAACCGTTGATTTTATAACAATTATGTATAGAACCTTTTTTGTTGTAAATTTTATGTAAAATATTTTTCTATAGAACATTCCTTACGCTAAAGCATAGTTTTAGAAATATTGACGAAAAGCGTAAAAAAACTACTAATTTACCGACTTCTCCCCCATCTCCCCCCCAAACCGGACGCTCAAAATGGTGTAACTTTTTACTGAACAATATGTGGACCATATAGAACAATTTGGTGTTGAAGGAAAACTTTTACTTTGGATGTCTGGGTTAGGCCTTTTTTTGGACCAATTATACTATTACCTCCGTAACTTTGGAACCGTTCATTTTAGAAGGGTTATGCATAGGGCCTTTTTTATTTCAAATTTAACGTAGAACAATTTTGTGTAGAGGGTTGTTCATGCTAAACCGCTTAGTTTTAGAAATATTGACGAAAAACGTATAAAGCTACGAATTTGCAGATTTCTTCCCCCTCTCCCCGCTAAACCCGACGCTCAAAATGGTGTGACTTTTTTCTGAACATTATGTGGACCATATAGAACAATTTGGTGTTGGAGGATAACTTTCACTTTGGATGTCTGGGTTTGGGTTTAACTATACCATACTACCTCGGGACCGGACCCTAGGCCGAACTTAAAAGTGGCCGAACTAACCGATGCTTATCTCAAAAATGCCCATTTATTGTTTGTATGGATCTAGCAAAAACAAAACACTTGCACATTAAGTACAAGACATTGCACATTGGTGGTTTGGCTTCTTAAACACTTAAAAAAGTCAGTAATTTTTTTCTGAATTTTAATTTCCAATGATTTTTGATGTGAAAAGTCACGCCACTTTTTAATAATCATTACATCGATGGCAGTTGCTTCTTTTTGCTTTTCGACGTAGGTAGCTGCGAGCTGCAAAGCTGCTTTGCCTTCAGCGTGGCACATTTTATTTTCTTCATCGTCCTCTTCATTCTCAGAAGCATATGTGTCGTTATCCTTACACTCGGCAATTTCGTCGTCGTTAAAAACCTTGTCGTGTAGATCCGTTTCAAAGTTGATCCACTCCAAAACATCTTCTTCAACAATGGGGCCACAGTTCCGTAGTTGCTGAAGGTCGTACAATAGAGCTGCATTGCCATCAGGTTCGTTAACAAGAATGTTTTTTGGCTCATCTGCTGATGTGTTTGCTTGGACAATCTTATCTTCTATATTTGGCCAAAGTTGTTTCCAAGACCTTACAAACGTCGACGGTGGTATTTCGTCGTATGCCTCGGCCGACATGTACACAACATCCTTCATATTAACTGACTTCAGCACTTTTAAGAGGTCTATGTTGTCATCAACCTCCAGTTTAAAAAGAATTTCAGAAAGCAGTTTTCGGCGATACTTTATCTTGAAGCACTCAATGACCGCTTGGTCCATTGGCTGTTGAAGACTGGCTACATTGGGTGGCAGGAACAGCAGTTTAATTTCTTTTTGAAGACAATGAAGACCTACCTGGTGAGTAGGCGCGAGTAGAAGTGCTTTGATGGGCAGAGCTCGCGTCTGGCTGGCGCTCACCAAGTATGTGACTAATGCTCAGAGAGCCGGCCGGACTAAGCGGAGACCGAACTAACCGAGGCCGAATTTACGGGAGTCTACTGTATGTATAAATAGTTAAGTACGATTATAAGAGACCTGGTAATAATATGAAAAATTTATAATTTGCATTTTTATAATATGAAAATATATTAAGAGGCAAAAAAGTTTTTAAAACACTATGTTTAACTAATGGTACTGCAATAAAAGTTTGATTGGAACGTACACAAACATTTGGGGGGTTTAAAGGAACGAAACGCCCATACAATTTTTATGTAAACATATAAAAAAAGAATTCGCATCTCGATAAAAATTGGTTTATCGAAAAAAGACTAAGAGGCAAAAAAGTTTTAAAAATACTGTGTCTAACTATTGGTACCGCAATAATAATTTAATTGGAACGTACACAAAAGTTTGGGAGGGGTTTAAGGGAACAAAACCCCATAAAATTTTTATGGGGTGCAAAAAGTTCACTATAATTTTTTGTTAAGATGCTCCTGCCATAAGAATGCCACATGACTATTTTCAATAATAAATCTCTAACATTTTTCGAAATATTGAAAAAAATTGATTTAAATTTTGTAACTTCAAAGTGCTATAACTTCTTTTATGTGCACATTTGTACTAAGGTAAGTTAGGTTCAATCAACATATTTTTGACCTCAGAATCTATGGTATAATTTATGACCATTCTTTTCGGGACACCCTGTATAAATATCTGCTGCATTTTCGTGTTGCAAAGAAATTGAAATTTTTTATACATTTTTAATTCATTTACTCATTTGTAGAGTACTAAGGAATCTTTCTTGTTGGAACTTTTACCACGCTGAGCAGATGGGACGTGAATTATTTAAAATTCCCTCAACTTATTTTTCTCGGCATCCTGTATGATTTATAATTTTTGAAAATCTCGTGAGGTTGTAACCAAAGAAAATATTCCACCTGTTGTCAATCTGATGGTATGGGAACGATATTTATTGTCGTTTTCTGTGCTACTTCGATTGATATCTTATTTTATTATCTTCTTGTTTCCATCACGTTTACTCATAAATATCAATAAATACCTTTAACTATAAATATGTAGTATGTATAATGTGTTTCATTTATTTGTCATTCTGCTATGGTTCAATTCGGGTCACGATGTTACAGAAACTAGAAAAGCAGACGAGAATGTTACGAAATGACTATCTGTTAGTAAACATCACTTGTTGACAATGCGATTCACCTACAATGGCTCATAAATTGTCTGTTTATCATTAAATATTAACTGTAAGTTGACATTAAAACTTTTTTGAAAATAATTTTATTGGTTTCAATAACTATAAATCTAGCTGATAACTTAAGATGTTGATGCCGACGCATGTAATTACTCCAGACCGCGGTACCCTATTAATGACAATTAAAAAAACATAATGAAGAGTGTCTGCGGCCTGCATTAAATCAGAAAATGATAGTTTAAAAGGCTGATGGAGCATCTATTGAGGACTATTTACTGCTTCTGACCTTTATCAGAATATGCATCTAAAACGCACACATTAAGAATATCAATAATAATAGTCTAGTAAAATAAAATTACACTACATGTAAATCAAAATGTAAATTCGTACAGGTTGAAACAAATTTTATATCAAAGTTTAGGTGGGTACAAATGATATTTTCAAGAAAGTATCCAAATCATACAAGGGGATCATTGTTTAAATAATTAAAAAGTGGTCATTTTTGCAAAAAAATTACTTTTTTAACTGCTGAGGTCATTCAATTACCAATGAAGGTCTATAGGATTATTTTCTGCAAAGTTGAAGGGTAAATCTTTCACATAAGACTTACTAAATTAAATTTGACTCCCTATTTATTTAAATAATTATACATAAAACTTTAAAAACAAATTTGCAAAAAATTATTTTTAGCGTTTTAAAGAAGCACTATAAAATATCTTATTTTACAGGAGAAGTTGCGCTATGTTATCAGTATTAATCAAAAAAAAATTGGTCCAAAAATATTTAATATTTTTTGAGATATTGAATTTGTTTATTAAATGTTACTCTATTTTCAATTGCAAAAACGCGGTTGTTGCCAAAAAAATATTTACCTGTATTAAATCTTTTTATTCATATTTTTATGTATATTTTCGACAAATGTATTGATAAATTCAAATTTCAATTAAACTTCTCCCTAAAATGGCATTTTAAAATTATTCAAATTTGTTTATAATTTGTTCTTTTAATAACGTCGTGGGGATTAAATACTTTCAAATGCCGTTTCGATAATTGGGTTCTTGGGAATTTTTCACTAATTATCAAATTTTTTTGTCTTTTTTTCCTCTTCTTTTTTTTTTTCTTGGAGTTATATTACTACGGGCCCTTTTAGGGTTAAGTTTCATTAAGAATGTCGAATCTCTAAGTTGTAGATTCTAGACCTAAGAATATTAAGATTGGTCTAAAATCACTTAAATAAAATGTGGCTACTTACTGAGTTACAGGGTGTTTTATTTAAAAATTTAAAAATTATTTTTACCAAGTACTTTCAAAATATTTGACGTATCCTTATCATACTTGGCAGAAAATGTGGGTACTATATAGTCTACTAAATTGTGATAAATAAAAGTTTCTAACTACTGCCAGAGACGTATGACAGCGGATAGTTAATGATTGACCCTTCCCAAATTTTACGCCACTAAGGGAATTACTATTTTAGCGAAATTTTTCGATTCTACAATACTTTCTATGTAAATAATATACTCTTTACTGGTAACGATTAAGTCATTAGTTTTCGATATATTAAACTGATGACTTTATCGATACCAATAAAGTTATTTACACACAAAGTATTGGAGAATCAAAAAATTTTGCTAAAATAGTAATTTACTCAGTGGCGTAGAATTTGGGAAGGGTCAATCATTCACTATCCCCTATCGTACGCCTCTGGCACTAGCTAAAAACGTTTATTAAGCACAATTTAGTAGGGTGTATAATAGCCACACTTTCTGCCAAGTACGATAAGGATACGTCAAATAGTTTTAAAGTACTTGGTAATAATAATTTTTAAATTTTTAAATAAAACACCCTGTAACTCAGTAAGTGGCCACATTTTATTTAAGAGATTTTAGTTAAATCTTAATATTTTTAGGTCTAGAATCTACAACTCAGAGATTCGACATTCTTAATAAAATTTAACCCTAAAGGGGCCCGTAGTAATACACCTCCAAGAAAAAAAAAGAAGAAGAAAAAACGACAAAAAAATTTTGTTAATTAGTAAAAAATTCCCAGGAACCCAATTATCGAAACGGCATTTCAAAATACTTAATCCTCGCGACGTTATTAAAAAAACCAATTATAAACAAATTTGAATAATTATCAAATGCCATTTTAGGGGGGAGTTTAATTGAAATTTGAATTTATCAATAAATTTATCGAAAATATACATAAAAATAAAAATAATGAGATCTTAAGCAGGTGAATATTTCTTTGGCAACAAACGCGTTTTTGCAATTGAAAATATAGTAACATTTAATAAACAAATTCAATATCTCAAAAAATATTAAATATTTTTCGACCAATTTTTTTTGCTTAATACCGGTAATATAGCGCAACTTAGTCTGTAAAATAAGATATTTTATAGTGCTTATTTCAAACGCTAAAAATAATTTTTTGCAAATTTGTTTTTAAAGTATTATATACAATTATTTAAATAAATAGGGTGCCAAATTTTATTTAGTAAGTCTTATGTAAAAGAATTACCCTTCAACTTCGCAGAAAAAATCCCATAAACCTTCATTAATAAGTGAATTACCTCAGCAGTTAAAAAAGTATTTTTTTTGCAAAAATGACCCCTTTTTAATTATTTAAACAATGATCCCCTTGTATGATTTGGATACTTTCTTGAAAATATCTTTTGTGCCCACCTAAACTTTGATATAAAATTTGTTTTAACCTGTACCAATTTACATTTTGACTTTTTTTATTTTATTAGGCTACAATTGTTAAAAAAGGGAGAACTGGGTATTTTCAAATGGATAACATAAAAATGGTCTAGATCTGAATGGCAGATTCACAATATTTATCCATGCTGTAAGTTCCGCTATTTTTAAAGATTATAATGTTAAAAAAAAATTTTCGGGGGAAGCCGAAATAATAGGGAGAAGACTAAAGCACCAAATAAAGCCAAAATTAACAAAACACCAGGACCAGGAAACATAAAAATGGAAAGGCTGAAATATAAAGGCACAAGGATCGTATCCTTTCTACGAATGTTGTTCAATAAAATTGAAGTAGGGAGGGCAGGAGATTTCAGATGAGTGGAATCTATCATACATGTTCCCCATTATCAAAAAAAGGTGACAAAAAGTCAACAAATAAGTATAGAGCGATCAGTGTAATGCCTTCAATAGCCAATCTTTTCCACAGTTTAAAAATAGAAAAATGGAAAATAGAACATGGACCATTACGGAGACGAACAAGCCAGATTCCAAAAGGCCAGATCATGTCTAGATAATACACTTATCATGAGACAAGTGATAGAAAAGAACAAAGAGAAAAATATTGAAACACATTTGACTTTTATTGACTTGAAGAAAGCATATAAGTGCGGGGCCAATCTGTGGAAAGCAATGAGAAGGATGCACGTTACAGAGAAATGGGTGAATATAACACAAATACTGTATAAGGAAACACGGGTGCAAATAAAGTTGGGCAAAGAAATAGATAAGTAGGGGTCGACAAGACAAGAATTCCTGTCTTGATAACAACTTCTTGTTTTGTCTTAAAAAAAATCAAGAAATTTAAAAAAATCTTGTCTTGACGTTTTCTTGACATCTTATATCTTGTCTTGACTCAAGAAATTTCAAGATCTTGAAATTTCTTACTCAAGAAATTTCAAGATCTTGAAATTTCTTGATTGCCCGGTCTGGTGATTCCCCGGTGACCTTTTTATTGAGTTGCGTGCTAACACGGCCTCCACTGCCACTGGCTCTTGACTCCGAGGAGTCCCCGATCTGCATTTTGTTTCCTGACGAACGCAAAATTGATGTGCGGTTGCTCTTCCTTAATTCATGACTTATAAATTCCGATTTAAAAATGTGCTAAGTTTTTTATTTAAAATAAAATCTATTTTTCAATTTTATTTTCAGCAGGATTAGGTAAAGCGTCGATGATACGGGGCTAGTTTACAAGCTGCTAGTAGGCGAGTTTAAAAGCTAGCGAGTGTCGATGACAAACATAACTTTACACCCGCTCAGTAGCCAACTAGCTACCAAAATGGAATCAGATCATCAAATGTTGAACTATTTGTTCTCAACATTATTTTTATAAGCCAAAGGACCTTCGTCATCCAATTCTCTCAATAAATCTTAGGAAACACCATATTTATCGCATTTTCCTATAAATGATTTTACCCATTTTCTTTTCTGCTTAAACTTTTTCTTTAGTTTCGTACATTCTTGACTGCATTAGCTAAAATAACCATGCCCGCGCGAACTATTTCCGTTGACATTTTCCGTCTGCCTTGACGCAGACACTCTATTGGCAACCAGTTTACTAGCAGCAATGATGACACAAGGCTAGTTAACCAGCTTACAAGCTAACAGGTTTTCTATTTTGCTCGCAGTTTTTTTACAATCAGATAGTCACTAGCAGTTAGTAAAAAATTCGATGACACAAGGCTACTTTATAAGCTAAATACAAACCAGTTAGTTCGCTAGCGCAGCAGCTTGCAAACTTGCCCCGTGTCATCGACGCTTAAAAATCATTTTTTTTTTAATTTACATTTTTGTAAATCGTTTTAGCAAAAAAAGTGTTCAATAAATTAAAATATGTTGTGTTAAAATAAGTATCTTTTTCACAATAAACACGTTTTAGAGCTTTCAATATTAGTGAAGATATTTCAAGGTTTCTTGTTTTCTTGACAAGAAATCTTGGTATTGACATACGATTTCTTGTCTTGTCTTGAAATCTAAAATTACTTCTTGTCTTGATCTTGTCTTGAAATCAAGACAAGATCTTGAAATTTTCAAGAACTTGGCGACCCCTACTTATCTTCTTCTTTTTCTTTTTCTTGTAATAGAACTATGTCCTGTTTCTTCTGTTACAGTCTCTGCTGCGATCCGGAGCTCCAGCTCTCGTACCATCGTTTTTGGGTCTTCCTATGGGTCGCTTGGTGTTGGGCTTCTGTGTCTTCGCCCATTGCGCCATACGTTCAGGGTCCATCCGATTCACGTGGTCTCTCCACATGCGTCTAGCTCTCTCAATGTGTCTTCGTTTCGTATTCTATCTCTGAGTGTAATAACGTAGTATGTCCCATAAAGTTTTCGGAAAATTTTAGATTTAAAATTATTATTGGTAGGAAGCATTGGATTAAGTTGCCATTGGAAACCAAAGTTAATAAACAACTTAAACGATATAAGCAACGTCAGTTTTGACAAATAAGGTTCGTTAAGATGCCGTAAAAAATTAATATGGTTCTTTTCATGAGCATTTTTCAGTGCGTCACAGTTTTTCGCTTTCTCTCTAACGCATTAAATTGTATGTGACAAAAAAACGCACGTCGCTGATTACATTTCGTCGGTGACATTTATAACATTTAATCTAGTTGTCAATAGATGGCGCTAATAATATAATATGAAATAATATTATATTATTCTATATAAAAAAAAATTAATCTGTACAATTTATAAGACTATTCAAATCAAAGAAAATACCATTTTATAAATGCAATAAAGAAAATTGATTCGTTTTTATACCAAATTGCAAATAAAATGTGACAATTGTCAGATTTAACTAATATGTCATGTTAGAATAAATGTCATAAATGTGTATTTATCACGGAAGAACCTTTTTTTCTATCATTTGTGACGCACTGAAAAATGCTCATGAAAAGAACCATATTCGTCAAAGTATTTATCGTTTAGTTGAACATGTACCAAAACGCGATATTGTAAGAATTTTTGTGCTCAAAAGTATGCCTTAATGGCTCATTGACTATCGGACGTTGCAGCAATATCTTGTCACACATGTTTGTTATCTAAAGTATAGATGAAAGGCGCATCTTTCAACAGCGTGAATTTCACTTGAAATATTAAAATAGTGTTTATCTTTAAAGGTCTAATTGCGTTATAATCGACATTTTATAACCGTTACGGGTATATTTTCTATAATTATCGATATTAACATTTGAACTTAACTAATGCGAGTAGTACTAATGTGGACCGGACTTTATTAGTGTATACCAATAATTGGGGCAGTTCAATATGGATTAAAGTATTAAAGTATAGTGTAGGTATACCAAGGAATTCAAACGAGGTTACACATTTTTTTTAGTCTACATGTTGTTTCGGGTAAACCGCACGTTAGACTTATCTCTGACTTTTGCGAATTAAAATATTATTTGATTTTCAAATAGTATTAGAGTTCCCTATACCTAAATTTTGGCGGCTAGTAAAGAGAGCTACGGGCGCCGCCCTCCCTAGAAAAATGATGTAAAAACAATTAATTTTATTTCATATGTCATATTCACACTTTTCTCTTGAACCTGCATTCAATTTAATTATTATTAAATTAAAATGATTTATCTAACACTATGATTTTTTCAAACACATCGCTCTACAGACGCGTAGCTACGGCATTTATTCGGGCGTTGAGGAAGCAGTCTCGATACAAAACTTACCATTCGATTCGTTAAGTATAGTTGGTTCGCTAAACTCAGACACAACTGGCTAGTTATTTTAGTAGGTATTTTTTTTGTTTTTGGCCAATTTTACCAAAATTGACAAAATTACTAATTATTTAGTATTTATTAGCTATTTAGTAATTATTTTTTATGCCAATTTTACCAAATTGGCAAAATTACTTTCTAAAATCACTAGCCAATTGTATCGGAGTTTAGCGAACCGACTATATTAAGCATTATTGGTTAAGAGTTAAGGTGAAGTCTTAAAAAATAAAAATGAAGACGTGTGAAGTGTTAGTTTGGCGGACAAGGTTAATATTAAAAAAAGAGTGAGTGTATGTACTTTGTACTGTACGCACTTAAAAAGCTATATTTCTATTATATGATTTCAACGAAAAAAATATATCTGTTACGGGTAAAGTTTGTAAACGGGCAATCCTAGCATTAACCGGGTAACGTCCGAATTACCCGCGAGGTATCGGTAATATCCGATAGTAAGTCCGAAATATAATTTAAATAGTTCAAATTTCGGGCTTTACTCGGATAAAACACATTCTGCCTGCTGCCATCTGTGAATTGGTTAAATATTTAATTGGTTATATTAGTTATGGCAAGGCCATAACTGTTTGAAAGATTTCTTAAATTTAAGAAAAACTACTTTAAGAGTAAGGAAAGTAAAACTATAAATACTGCCGAAATAAAAATTATAATCTATTTTTATTAAAACAAAACAAGCTGCTGTGGCATTTGGAGTTAAAAATATTTCCAGCAACTTAACATTTCGTCGGTCGAGTGTTATAATGTTCTATCAGCACTTTTGGTGAAAATCGGGATATGGACAGAATTTGCTTAAGGGATGTCATATTGTTCTATTAAAATCGACTCCTGCATAAATATTTTTTCGTATCTTTAGATTTAGACAATCTTAAATTGTTCTAAATGACAAATTTAAAAATAGCTTAATATTATAATGTTCTATCAGATGCGACCAATAGCAATCCGGTATTTCTGCTGTTAGAACATTATGATTTTGAGATTCGAATCAGGAATATTTTGAAATTTCGTTGAATGTGCAAAAGTTCTATGATTTTTATCCAGAATTGTGTACTGAAAGAAATCTAGTAAAGCAGTTGAGATATTCTTCTCTCAGAATACATTATATTGAGCTGAAATACCAGCATGATTGTGTCTAACCACCAATTTAATATCTTTACCATCGATAAAATCTTGTGATGAACCCAGGGAAAAACTACCTTTAGATAAAATACTGCATTAAAAAAATTTTTTTTAAGTTTTTGTCACCTGTGGACTCCCAGTTCATAATAAAACCTTTTTTTAAGCAATATCAATGATGCAAAAGTTTTTGCAGCGCAATTATCCAAACAAAAGAAAGGTCGTTTAACTAATGACAATTTAGACAATGAAATGCCCTCAACATCAAAATGCAACTCTTCCAGCATTTCAAAGCAGTAGTAAATTTAGCCAAATTCTCGTAAAAAATTATTAAGAAACTTATGTCTTTTGATTACTTTGAATTTTTTCCTTAATTTATAAGTTTATTAGAATATTAAGTACACGACACGATGTTGTTAGAACAATTTCGTTACATTTTTGTAAAAGTTAACGTTTCCATAAAATCATAATGTTCTATCAACATTTTATAATTTTTTTTAAAACACTTTTTGTTTGTTAAATAAATACTAAATAAATAAAATGTTATAAATAACTCTTTATTATTTTATTATACATATAAAAATTAAAAATTTCTATAACCAAAGCGCCTCAAAATGAAAATACAGTTAACATTTTTTTAAATTGCTTTTCCTGCCAAACTGTAAAATATGCTAATACAACATTATAACACTCGACCGACGATTTGCATTTATTTTACCAATACCTCGCGGGTACCCGGACTTTACCCTAGTAATTAGGGTAAACCCTAATTACCCGTTTACCTAACTTTACCCGTAACATATCTACTTTAAACAGTTTATTTCTATTTTATTTAAATATTAAACTAATTTTAATACTTACTGCGTTCCAAACATTTTTATAAAAACAATACCAAAAACTTAAAAAATTAAAAAAAAAACAGGTACGGGACCTCCCGATCTCCAGTCGAATGCTCTACCACCGAGCTATAATCGCTTTGTTTTTAAATGATTCCAAGATTTGTAGGCCATAGTGACAAATAATAAGTGAGTATGAATAATATAAAAATGTTCTAATAATAATACTTTAATTATAAAGAAATTGATGAAAAATGTTTTTTGTAGGTACCTAATTAATGGTACCTATACAGCCAGCTACAGGAAATTCTTCCTTGTGGATTAATACTTTAATTATCTTATTCCCCAGGAAGACAAATCCAAAAAGACAAAAAATATAATAAATTTATTCACTAAAAGTACTAGTATATTTTTTGTACACCTTATCTTATTTGCACTGACACAGTGACACATACATAACGTATAACTCCATACTGTCTGTATGCACATGCGCGTGGGGTTTTATAAAAATTCTTTCTCAACGTTTTTCCCAATCGCGCCTAAAGCAGTATAACTTCAAAAAATGAACGACCTATCCAGAATGGGATTGTTACCATGTTATACGAAGATAAAGGCGAATTTACAATGGTTATAGCCAACCTCCATAAGGGTTATCGGTACGAGAAGAAGAAGATACAGGTCATGTCGAGCTGATATGAACTGGCCAATGAGATCGTGCAGTTTGACCCTAATAGACGGTTTTCTTGTGGGGTTTTCTTAAGTTGCAGGTCTATATGAATAAGCCACAAACAACGGTGTTTCTAAAGACTAACAACTATCTAATAAACTCTAAAATAAATTCTAACTAATAAACAGTACAATCGGTAAAATTTAGCCTGTAAAGTTTAGCCGGTAAAATTGTACATTTTGAATGCGCGTCATCCAGCAAAGGCGCAAGGGGCATTTGAATGTTATATTCCATACAGTCGGAAAAATGAAAGAATATCCATGAATGATCACATCAATCACTTATTTTGTATTTGCTATATTTTTTTATAACAAACGTTTGTTATTTATAGAAAAAGACAGCAAATACAAAATAAGTGATTGATGTGATCGTTCATGGGTATTCTTTCATTTTTCCGACTGTACACAATGACATCGAGAGGGCTTTAAAATGAATAAAAAAAATCCGATATTTTACATAATTTGTTTTATTTGAGTTTTATGATATAAAACGTCTAATACCTTTAGTAATAAACCTTTTATGAAATAATTTTAAAACAAAAGTATGTACAGAGTACAGTGTTATATTTTGACCCCCCCTGTAAACTGCTTTATTTACAGAATTTTGAAAGTTAGAAAACAGAAATAAAAGTTTATTGCACAAATAAACTTTTTGCTTAAATTCAATGTCCAAACTGCCAAGAGGCAGATGGGTTGCAGCTTGAACATTGAATTTAAGTGAAAAGTAATGTTTATTTGTTTAATAAACATTTATTTGTGTTTTCTGAGAGCAGCAGAATGTATTTTGAATTAAATAAATTACATAAATTCTTCTTTTTGTGTCTATTTATTTAAAAAATTTTTTGGACAACCTGTATAAATAATTATCTTAATGTTTATATTACTGAATAGAGACTTGAATAACCTTTCAAATGAGCTAGCACACGACCCCTATTCTCATTAAAAAATAGTCCATTACGTTATCACGCCCAGATGGATGACGTCACTAGTATGACATATGTGTCAAAAAATCATAACTTAATTTTTTCTAATTCTGTAAATAAAGCAGTAAACAGGGGGGTCAAAATATAGTGAATAACCCTGTACCTATATTTTTATTTAAAGACCAAATTAAATGCATTTAAAATTCTTAGTCCGGCCCTGAACAATTCAAAATAACTTCTCCATAAAGCGTTCAATGTTTCGAAAATATATTGATAAAATGTTATCTTAGTTAATAAAAATGTTGATTAATTTAAATGGATCGTTTCTTATTATGTCTTGTCTGATTCGGCAATTTGCCACACGACATGCGACAGGAAGGATACAAAGAAGATCGATTAACTCGCATCGTATTTGTTTAATGAAAAGAATACATTTTTCAACAATTAAAAGAACATTTCAGAAATAATGAGATGAAATAAATGAGTTGTGGTACTGGTTCAAGGATAATGCAAATAAAATTTCAATGCGAGTTCTTTATTGATCCGAGATGCGCTTGAAGGAGACTGAATTTATATATTTCATAACAAAAGATCATTCAACAAATTGCGTGGTATGGAACAGAATAAAAAATGCGCAATAAGTACAAATCGATAAAATCAAATAAATAGCGTTTAAAAAGATTGTTTATTAAAATTTACATATTAAGTGAATAAAAACCGAATTAACAGTTAGAGAAAAAATTTAATATTATATAAAACGTCTACACACATCCCGACCTGACCAACTGATACGACCGAAATCCTCGACCATTCCTGTCGGGTTCAGCTTTACACACGTCCCGACTAAATTACCCGACAAGGCGTTAGCTAACTGCCAAGGGCATTTTTAATTTTTTTTTTGAATTGCAGTCTTGGTGTAATTTTTTTTCCGTATACCAATATGTGTTTTAGTACACGCAAATTGTTCTTGGAAAAGCAAGAAAAAAACACAAAAAGTAGGATTTTTGTTTCTTGCCCCATAACTTTTTTCCACTGGGATATAGGTATAGAAACTTCATTGAAGTTTCTATAACATATATTTTTCTGTGAAGCATTTCTTCACAGAAAAAAAAACTTCCATGCTTCCTCTTTAAAATGGCGTTTGGTATAACTTTCTACGATTTATAGTTTCCAAAATATGATTTTTCAAATTTCGCCACTCACAGCGATTTTGGGCAATTTTCCTTGTTACTTCGCAAACATTGTTCTGTAACTTTTTTCTACGCAGCTTTAGGTATATGCAGTGTTAGATACATTTAATAGGAAGAAAAGTCAATTGCCTTGAAAATGGTGTATCGTAGAAGGCTGTATGACACATTTTAAGCAAGATATGGTTTTTAAAAATTTTATACTTTTAATGAATTTTGATATATTTTACAATTATTTTTAAATTTCTGATTATAACTTTTTTATTGTATATTTAGGTACATACATTGTGCAATGAAAAAGAGAACTTTGTATTATTAAATTTATGAAAAAAATTATTCTTTATAAAATGCTCTGCATAGTCTAAACCCTATGATGTAATCATCAGATATAAAATTTTATCAATAGTGTACGAGGTATGTTAAAAAATATGAATTTCGCTCAAGAGGAAAGTATCTTTATATTTCACAATATCGAAAAGTGAAAAGTGTTATTAAGAAAAGTTATTTAGAATTAAAAATGTTACAATATGCAATTATATTCTTCTAATTGAAAAAAATAAAAAAAATTAAAATTTTTCTCAAATTACGGATACCCTTGGATATTCTACGGATATCTTGTTTAAAAATAGTCCTAGAGTTGTTTGCAATACACCATTTTAAAGTAAAGAAAATAAGCTTTTTTCCACAATGTATATACCTAAATGTACAAGAAAAAAAGTCATAATGAGAAATTTAAAAAATATCAAAAATCATTAAAAGAATCTTGACTCAGCATAACTTGTTTAAAAATAGTCGTACAGCCTTATACAATAGTCAATAGACCATTTTAAAGGTAAGTGACTTCTCTTTCTACTAAATGTACCATTGCATATACCTAGAAATGCGTAGAAAAAAGTTACAGAACGATGTTTGCGAAATAATGGGGGAAATGGCTCAAAAATTCTGTGAGCGGCAAACTTTGAAAAATCCTATTTCGAAAACTATAAATCCTAGAGACTTCTGCCAAACGTCATTTTAAAGAGGAAGGACGGAAGTTATTTTTCGCTGAAGCAATGCCTATACCTATATGCTTGTGGAAAAAAGTTATGGGGCAAAAAACAAAATGGCTTTCTTTCGTGTTTTTTTCTTGCTATTCTTTTGAATATATTTTTGTAAAAAAAATACTTTTGACTTTAAAATATGATATTTCGATAGTAAATTTAACCTGGAACAATTTTTCTGTAGAAGTGTTTTTACCAAAAGTGAATGAACTCACCCTAATTCACCCTGTGCCTAGGGACTAATTCACCCTTTCCTCAAAAACGAATCCATTTAAATGGTAGCACTCTGCGGTTTTTTCAAATTTAGAGGTCCATTGACCATATGAGACAATAAAATCCCGTTAACGTTGTAGTTCCTTTTAGCTCTCTTATTTTGAACATGTTCAATAGCCTATACAGGGTGTTTCAATAATAATTGTCCATATAGTAACTGGAGAAACCTTAGCACAAAATACGAAGATTTAACCTAAAACACTTAAATAAAATGTGGTTCCTTACTGAGTTACAGGGTGTTTTATCTAAAAATTTAAAAATTATGTTTGCTCGGCATTTTAAATCTATTTGACGTATCCTTTTTATACTTGGCAGGAAGTATAGGTACTGCACAAACTACTTAATTATGTCAAACAAACGTTTCTGGATATTACCAGAGGCGTACGACGGGAGAAAGTGAATTGTTTATCCTTTCCAAATTCTACGCCACTGGCTGAATTACTATTTTAGTTAATCTTTTGGATTCTATAATACTTTCTATGAAAATAATATAGTCTTTATTCGTAACGATAAAGTCATTAGTTTTCGAGATCTTTGAAGTTAAAAATGAAACGTCACGGTTATTTTGATTAATGTATTGTGTCGCTTCATTTTTAATTTCAAATATGTATCTCGAAAACTAATCATTTTATCGTTACAAATGAAGAGTATATTATTTACATAAAAAGTATTGGAAAATCAAAAAATTACACTAAAATAGCAATTTCGTCAGTGGCGTAGAATTTGGGAAGAGTCAACCAGCCACTATCACCTGTCGTACGCCTCTGGAAGTAGCTAGATACGTTTATTTATCTTAATTTAGTAGGGTGTACAGTACCTACACTTTCTGCCAAGTATGATAAGGATACGCCAAATAGTTTTAACGTACTGGGTACAAATAGACAAGGCGAAAACGGCGGGTTTGAAGGGAAAAATATTCCCATGAGATTTTTTTGCATAATCACATTCGTGAGACATCCCAGAATAAGGTTCAAGACGTCACCCATGTGAAAAGTGGGCCAATTTTTTTTTAACAATTTTTTTTTAATCAAATTGCAAGAATCAATATTTTTGGCCTCAACAATTTTTTCTTTAATTTTTTGGACCATTCTGGACAAAAAAGGTCTCTTATAATTTTTCTCTAAAGTTGATCGTTTTCGACTTATAAGCAATTTAAAATTGAAAAAAACGAAAAATGGCGATTTTTAAGGCTTAATAACTCGGTTAAAAGTTATTATTATGAAAGTCAATATATGACTAAATCAAAGTTTGAAGCCCCCCCTACAAGATTCTGAACAAATTTTTGTCATTATTTTATTACTAAGCTGGTATTTTTAAGTAATAATAATAAGCGCCATGCACGTGTGCGGGGCTGTAAATGCTGAGTGCGAGAGAGAAGCCATTCCAGCAGTTCAATTGTGCATCTTACTCGCACTCACATTTACAGCAGCGTCAATACGATCTAACCACTCATTGTTATTAAATAAAAATAACAGCTTAGTAGTAAATTAATGACACATATTACTTCAGGATCATGTAGCGGCGACTTTAAACTTTGATTTAGTTACTTTCTGACTTTCAAAATAATAATTTTTGACCGAGTTATTAAGTCTTAAAAATGGCCATTTCCGCGTTTTTCAAATTTTAACTTGCTTATAACTCGAAAAAGATCAACTTTAGAGAAAAATTATAAAAGACCTTTTTTGTCCAGAATGGTCCAAAAAACCTAAAAAAAATTAGTCCGGGCCAAAAATATTGATTTTTGCAATTTGATTAAAAAAAAAATTGTTAAAAAAAATTGGCCCACTTTTCTCGTGGGCGACTTCTTGAACCTTATTCTGGGATGTCTCACGAATGTGATTATGCAAAAATATCTCATGGGAATATTTTTCCCAACGAACCCGCCGTTTCCGAATTGTCTAAAATAATTTTTAAATTTTAATCATATGAATCACATCATAAAAATTAATCAAAATAACTGTGCCGTTTCATCTTCAACTTCAATTATCTCGAAAACTAATGACTTTATCGTTACCAATGAGGAGTATATTATTTACGTAGAAGGTATTGGAGAATCTAAGAATGGTACTAAAATAGTAATTCCTCCAGTGGCGTAGAATTTGAGAAGAGTCAACCATTCACTATCCCCTGTCGTACGCCTCTGGTAGTAACTAGAAACGTTTGTTTATCATAATTTAGTAGGGTGTATATTAGTCGCACTTTCTGTCAAGTATGAAAAAGATACGTCGAATAGTTTTAGACTTCTGAACAAAAATAGTTTTTAAATTTTTAGATAAAACACCCTGTAACCCTGTAAGGAACCACATTTTATTTAAGTGTTTTAGGTTCTTATCTTCGTGTTTTGTGCTAAGGTTTCTCCAGTTACTATAAGGACAATTATTAATGAAACACCCTGTATAAATAGTAGTAAGTTTCTGTTTTCCCTTTTCATAATGAATTTCATTGAATTTTGTTTAAAGTTGATGAGATTTTACATATCTGCTTATTTTACCGTCATATAAATAACTCACACAATATTATTATTAATGTGTATAACAACTTAAAATTTTACAAAAACCTGTACAAGAAATCCAAAGAACATTAAGTGCAGTCATGATTAGATTTTACGTCAAGAATATACGTCCCACACAAAGTATATTATACGGCTCTTTAATTTAATCAGTTCTGCATGATTTGGCACTCTGAATACGCGTTGTAATTGAAAAATTATCTTCAATAAGGCCTTTAATCAAGCGCTCTCCTTGGAAGTACATAAAAACGCTGATGAGAATATCCTCCAGCAGAAAATGTTAATATTAGACACATACCAGTACGAGCCGTCCGCATATTACCTACACGTCTTTGTTAGTTGACAGTTCCTTTGTAAAATGGAAATTGGAAACTAACATCGCAGACAGAAAATCGAACTGCCTCGTGGCAAACACGAGGGTCTTGGATATTACAGAATGGAAAGGCATGCCTATTATCAGAAGAAAAAAAAATAAATTTGCAGAAACAACGTTTCGATAAATACAGTAATCGATCAGGCGGTATAATATGTTTTGAGTTGGGTGGGAAGTTAAAATCGGTTTTTAGCATAAATCCCTTCCAAGTATGTACTCGGCAACACTTGGCAACGTTGGCAATTAACATGACCAGGGCCCCCGTAACCGGGCGTGCAACGCGTGCGGTGCACGCGGGCGTAACCCCAAAGGGGCGCCAAACCGAAGGTTTGGTAAATAAGAAATATTTATTTTAAATGAGATTATCATTTTTTATATAATACCGAAAAAAAAATTATTCCCGTCCTGAAATGTTGAACTTAAGTATTGTCACAAATGTTTTGTTGTTCCTTACTAATTTTTTTCTTTGAAGTAGATTGACTTACGCTTGGCATACCATCCAATCGATTTATGTTGTAAATTAAAGCGACACTCATAATAGTCAAATAAACATCAAATCACACCCTTTGACGAGTAGACATAAATTAACACCCATAAAACGCAACTTATCAGTTTTACTGCAACAAAAACACAACTTACTGAATCAAGCAGTTTTACTCATATAAAGTGAATATTTTACTCGAATTTATGATAATTACCCTTAAGTAAACAAATACTCTATGAATTATGATTATGTATTTGACTTGAGTATTGAGTATCTTTTCCCTTCTCGTCTATGCGTTTATTAGGCACAAACATTATTTACTGTTACTGGTGAACGGGTGGTTTCCTGCAGTGAAAGATTTAAAATTTTATTTTATATTGGTCTTAATAATTACCTACGACTACGACTTTTATTGCAATATCCGTTGGATTTGTTCTGCCCTGATTTTAAGCTTTTGTTTTCGTGTAAAAAAATATTGGAAAATCTTTTTATTTGTTGTTATTAAGTGGTGTGGAAATTAAATTAATTGTGAAAATGGTAAGTACCTATCATAATCATTGCATAGATTAATAATAATTCATTTTAAATAGTCGATTATAATCGGGGTTCCTTTAATAAAATCCACAATAATTTACAATTTATTTAAAAAAAAAAAAAAGAAAATAATTAAGACATTGTGTCTACGTAACTTAGAACCATATGGAAAACTTTTTTATTAGTAATTTTACGAAAAAAATGTATTCTTTATAAAATGCTTTGCATAGTCTAAAAACTAAAAATTGCGTCAATCTTATGAGTATCAAAAATATGAATTTCGATCAAAAGTACCTTATATTCCACAATATCGAAAATTATTATTATGAAAAGTTGTTTGGAATTAACTAAAACTATATGTTTTAATATGCAATTACATCCTTTTAATTGAAATTTTTTTCTCCCAAATTAGAGATACCCAACGCCCTTCTCATTCATTACGAATAATGCGATAACTCTTTTATTGTTATTGATTAATTAATTAATAATAATAAAAGAGTTAACACATTTTTTGTAATAACTGAAAAGGGCTAATTATTAATAATAAAAGACTTATCACATTATTTCTAATAAATGAAGAGGGCGTTGTTGAAGAGTACAATTAATGTACGATAAAAAGTTCTTTCTAAAAAACTTTGCATGGTCTAAAATCTAAGATGCAACCATCAAATCCTATCAAATTTTTTCAATTTCATATGAGATATAATATGTAAAAAATATAAGTTTCGATAAAAAGTAAAGTACCTTTTTAGATCACATATATTTTAATTAGAAGGATCTAATTGCATATAGAAACATAGTTTTTAATGCTGAACAACTCTTTATAATAACTTTCCAATATTGTGAAAACTAAACGTACTTTGCTCTTGACCGAAATTCATATTTTTTGACATACCTCGTATAAGATTCATAAAATTTGATATTTGATGTTTGCATTCTGAGTTCTAGACAATGCAGAACTTTTTATGAAGAATAACTTTTTCTGGTAAAATTAATAATAAAACAGTTTCCCATAAATATGGTTCCTAGTTATGTAGACCCCCTGTATAAAATTTGTTTGAAAACTTTAAAATGACAAAATATTATTGTTTATTTACTTAAATGTATATTTTTAATTTAATATGCAGGGTGCTTCATTAATGTTACCAAAAATCTAAGGGGAAAGGCGCAAAATGTCGCCTGTCAAAATTTTCAATGTGTTTTAAATGTATTAATTTTTTTCGAATCCTGAGAAAACTTATAAGTATTTTTTAAAAATTTAAACGCAGAATGAAAGAAAACGTTATTGCCGAGAGCCGACAGTTAAAAATAAATAAAAAGTTTCTTTTGAATTAAATATTTGCAATTATTAAAAATCACGCTAAATGTTCTCTTTTATTTTCACCCCTGTAACTTATTAAAATAAACATTATAGAAGTTTTCAGGGACTTTCGGCCTCAGTAATAATGTAGTCTTTTATTCTGGGTTGAAATTTTTTCAAAAATATTTATTAGTTTTATATGTATAGTAGATTTAAAGGGCGCTAAAATATGTCCCGCACGCGGGCGCCAATCAGCCTTGCGGGGGCCCTGAACATGACTATTCTGACTTTGTTTACGCAGATCTGAATGTGTAACACTAGAAATCATAATTTCACAATTAGTGAATTCTCAAAATTGGTCTTAACTTTATATTAAATAAAAAAAAATTTAAAATCCGTATTATTGTCGTTTTTCTCACATCAGCAACTATTAATTTTAAAACAATTTTGAACAGGGATAAAAGTTTGGTACCTAATTATGCAAATTTTTATGTCAAACATATTATTTGAATTAAATTAAACATCCGATTAAATACTCAGTCAGTATGTATTTAAGAAAAGGACAGGGTAATAAGACAAAAATATACCCTCTTCGTGACACTTCAACAGCCAGGGTACTGAAGCGTTTTTCGACAGGTATATAAGAACAAATTGTAACTATTTTCTGCGTAGGATCTGTCGGCCATTTTTATTTATAAACAATTTAGTGTCAAAAACGGCATTTTTCCTTTTTTTTTCAAATCAATGGAAAACATTAAGGCCTATGGTTTTCTTAGTACAAACATCTCCGAGTGAATGGAAAAAGCTTAAAATGGCGTATTACAAAGTTTGATATAATATTCATTTGTTGTTAATATAATGGCGAAAAAGGTCGAATTAGCAAAAAAAATAATTTCGCAATAAAAATTTAATAAAATAAGTGTACAGCTTTGAAATTTTTGTCAAATGTCAAAAATTTTATTCAAATTGTTTATCCCAAAGAGCTTTTTTTGTAATAACATAAGTCAGAAAAAAATGATATTAGAACCATTCTAAAGGTGTCAAATGAAAGAGCATGAGTTTCAAACTTTCAAACTGGTTTAAAAAAAGTAAATAAAATGCATTTATTAGTAACAAATAATTATGCAAAAGTATCGTCAATTCTTCCTTATAAACTTTTTGAATAACTTATTTCAAAAAAATCTATTTTTACCGTGTTTTAGGTTCACAACTACCAAGTAATGTTATGTATATGATAATTGATAAAAATATTGTAATAAATATATACAATTTGTGATATACAAAAATAAAAAGTTTATAAGGAAAAATTGACCATACTTTTGAACAACTATTTATTACTAATAAATGTACATTTTTTATTCACTTTTTTTAAGCCAATTTGAAAATTGGGCTCATGGTCTTTCATTTGATACCTGTAGAATGGTTCTAACAATATTTTTTTCTGACTTATGTTATTGCAAAAAAAGCTCTCTGGTATAAATAATTTGAATATTTAAACAATTGAATGAATCGCTTTGAAATTTTTGTCACATATATTAAGCACAAAAGAACCCTCATTTGACAAAAATTTCAAAGCTGTACACTTATTTTTAAAATAGTTATTGAAATTAATTTTTACTAGTTTATCCTATAGCGTTTAGGACAAACTAGTTTGGCCTAGGCCAAACTAGTTTATCCTAACGCGTTCAGGACAAACTAGTTTGGCCTAGGCAAAACTAGGTTTTGTCTAGGTTTGTTCTGAAATCGGGTTTGGCCGGTAACATATACAAAGAATTATCGAGGCCGAGATGTTAACACGTATGAAAAAAGAAAAAAAAAGTTGTAATAACGATTAAAAATATAAAACTTTATTACATTGGACATATTAGAAGAGGTAACAATAATATCAGTTGCTTCTACCAATAATACCTAGATGGAAAAATCAGTGAAATATCAATAGGAAGAAGGTGCTGTTTGCTGAAAAATTTGCGTGAATGGTTCAACACCACTAATATCCATCTATTTAGTATCTCGCCTTGATCTCGAGGGTAAAATTTATGAATAGCTTTTGATAAGTGTCTACTTTGAAAACAGGGACAGTACTTAAAGAAAATAAATCATCTAAATTAAACATTCTCCATATTCTACGTTTTCGTTTTATTTAATTCCAATCGATTGGAATTTCAAACCACAACTTGGAACTTCGGTAATTATACTCATTAAAGTAGGTATCAGATTTTTAAATGTAAACAAATGCTACATTTTATCTGATTTCATCGGCTTAAACCCATTGAATCAGGTTTTGCTCTTTTAAACTCATTAGCACAAAGTCTTTTATTTGGTTTTCCGTTTAACTCTTCGCATACAAAATATGATCATAATCTCATCGAATGTATATTTATATTTTAACTTTTCGATGTTTACCATTTGAAATGCTTCATAAAGACTGTTTATTTAAAATTTGCATTTAGATAAGCAGTTCAGTTCTTGGGCGGCCGCAGTGTGCGTTGGAGAATCTTTATTAACTTATTATACAAATATGCTCTGGAAGTGATTTTCTTTAGCTTTTTATCACGAAACTGAACGATTTGTGATCACTTTCTATGTAAACATCTCTGTAACATATTGGAATTCAATTACTGCTATCTAAATTCACTGTGAAATAATAACCATCGTTAGGCTAATGAGTATTATAACAGCTTATGGCTGTACTTTGTTCAAATAAGTGACGTATGTATGCCTTGTAAACAACGATACAGGCGCTTAAAACAATCAAATGTTGCAATGATAGTATTTTCTACAATCACTTGATAAAGAAGACTTTTTCGCTTGTCAATGGCAACGAAAAGTTGACGTTTACTGAGTACAGTAAAACCTCGATATAACGGACTAATTGGGGGGACGGGATGTCCGTTAAAGTCGAAAGTCCGTTGTATAAAAATAGGTTTAAAATCAATCAAATTTTTTTTTCATTATGTAGGTACTATATTTAGATACAGTGTACAAATCTGTAACTTAAAAAAGGAATAAAGTTTTGTTCGCTACTTTTTCACTTCATCTAAAAACTTTCTGCAAAATACTCATTTGGTTGACAAAATTATTCACTACTTTTTTACTTCATCTAAAAACTTTCTGCAAAATACTCATTTGGTTGACAAAATTATTCACTTATTCATGGGTTGAATAAGCGATGTATTTTTTTGGCAAAACATACAATTAAAGTTGCCATATTTTGAATTTAGAATATTTTCCGAGGGATTAGCAGGAGCTTTGTCTAAAATCAATAAACATTTCAACTCTTTAGGCGGTATTACCAGTTTCTTCTCTTAAAATGGTCTCACTGCAGGTACAAATCCTTTAAAAACCAATTTTTGAAAATATCTCTGGTGAACCATGCCCTATTAGAGCTATAATATGAAAGGGGCAGATGATGCCTTTTGATGATTATATCTTTGGCAATACTAGGTTTACGAGATTTACCAACAATTATTATAGTAGTCAATCCATGCGATATATCGGCGTTAGCACAAAGCAGTGCCGACATCTTGTCCTTGTTGTTTTTCCTTCTAGAATTCGATTTTTCATATTTTTTGCATTAAATTTTTTTTACATTTGATCTGATTTTTTGTCCGTTATATCCGAAGTCCTTTAAATAGAGGTCCGTTCTATCGAGGTTTTACTGTACCGTCACTTTATCGCTCTAGCGCGTAATAGGGATGGCGGTTTTTGACAAAACACCGGTTTTCGGTGATACCGGTTTTTCTTGCTTACGGTTTAACCTGGCGGTTATAACCGGCCAAAAAAAACCGGTTTTTCCAAAAACCTGTTTTTCCAAAAACTGGTTTTCGGTTTTTTTAATCCAATAGTTTACAATGTTACATCTACAATGCACTTTAGTTTGCGATACTCCACTCGACTCGATTCTCGATATCAATATGATCAAAATTAGTACTATCGAAAGAACATCAATATCAATATAAATAAAACACAATTTTTAATAAAACCATTTTATTCTATTAATTATAATATTTATTTATTATTTTATTATTATTATATATTTATTGATTATTATTAAATATAATATACCGTAAAATTAATATATACATATTGTAATAATATACAATTTAACCCAAGCATTTCAACTTATAAAAAATTTCCCGACTCTTTCAAATGGGATTTAAAAAAAATAATAAAAACATAAATATTTTACTTAAAAATAAATTGGATAATGCAGTTTATCTTTTATTTTTACTAGGTACCATCAAAAAAAATTTATCATATGTATTTCTTTCAACACGTTTGTATATTTTTGTATAATAGGTACATTTTAACTCATTTAATACTTCCTGTATGGGTGTACAGTTTGCTTCTGTATTTATAAAATAAAATTCGAATTATGGTTCTGTTTGGAATAATTACTTGAGAATAATAATTATGATTGGGATCCAAATAATACCTAACCTAATCCTAATCACCGTAAAAACCTAATAACCGGTTTTTACTTTAAAAAGAAAAAACCGGTTATAACCGGGACAAAAAACAACCGGTAAAACCGGTTATTGCGAAGTAAAAAGACCGGTTTTAGGTTAAAACCGGTAGGTTTTTCCCATCACTAGCGCGTAAAGTTTGATTTTACGCTCGTCGTCCGTAGCAACCCTACAACCATACAATACAAACACATTGAACATTCAAACTTAAAAGATATAAAAGTAAAGATTATGACATTATAATGACAGATATAAAATAGTTACAATAAAGTTAATTATTTAAAAATAGTTTCATTTTATTAAGTGATTGTAGAAACAATGTTGTATGTATTACAAGCACAAAGTGACATTATTGCTTTGAAGTAATTACCGCTCGACGCGTAGCGGAAAAATCTTAAAAAATGACGTCTTTTACAACTTTTTAAACTATTAATACGCAGTTGGACGGTATTAAAAAATACTATAGCATCAAATAAACTACTCGTATGTTTTATCGACCTGTCAGTCATCATTTCTGACCTAGGCGCACTTGCGAATTGAATGTCACAAACTCCATCAATCTCTATTGAAAATAGACACAAGTTCAGGTACGCGATCGTAATAGTGAGTTTTATTTATAACCACTAGTGTTGACTTGAAAATTGGCCGACACATATTTGTTATTATTTTTAAAGTCAGCACCATCAGAATAATTAATAGCTACGTAAATCAAACAATATCAATATAAATTGGGTGTGTACAGATGTGTCGTGTTATAAATCCATGTTATTTGTATTGGATAAATTAAAGACTAATATAAATTACGAACGACGAAGTAGTTTTCAATCCTAATAGTAAATTATTAATATTGAAAATATTAAAAATATTACTAAAAGATTTTTAAATTGAAAACTTATTGGTACACTTTCCTGGTGACACCTCCACGACTTCTACAATTTGCAAGTCAAATGGATGCTGCAGTGAAGACGAGAGGGAAGGAATTCTACACTATGCAACTCACATCTCCCGTCTGCAGCTGGTAAAGTTCCAACGGAAAAATGCACCTAGTTACTCTACGGAGTAATACGACTATAAAATAAAAATGTATACCATTTTTATTCAGTTGCAATGCGAATGCAAAACAATCTTACTTTTCAATTAGAATACGGAGTGCAGTCCAGTCCCTTGAATCGCGATTTTCGGCTCTTATTGGAGCCTTCATCGGAAAGAACGTAGGCACTGTTCTCCATATTTTAACTGATTCGCATCGAGAGGTTTTCCCACCCATTGCAACTGAAGTGATGGTAGTAGGTGGCTAGCGCCATCTGACATTGAAAGACGAAGTAGTTTTCAATCCTAATAGTAAATTATTAATATTGAAAATATTAAAAATATTACTACAAGATTTTTAAATTGAAAACTTATTAGTACACTTTCCTGGTGACACCTCCAAGACTTCTACAATTTTCAAGTCAAATGGATGCTGCAGTGAAGACGAGAGGGAAGGAATTCTACACTATGCAACTCATATCCCCCGTCTGCAGCTGGTAAAGTTCCAACGGAAAAATGCACCTAGTTACTCTACGGAGTAGAAATACTCTACTATAGACTATAAAATAAAAATGTATACCATTTTTATTCAGTTGCAATGCGAAGGCAAAACAATCTTACTTTTCAATTAGAATATGGAGTGCAGTCCAGTCCCTTGAATCGCGATTTTCGGCTCTTATTGGAGCCTTCATCGGAAAGAACGTAGGCACTGTTCTCCATATTTGAACTAATTCGCATCGAGAGGTTTTCCCACCCATTGCAACTGAAGTGATGATAGTAGGTGGCTAGCGCCATCTGGCATTGAAAGACGAAGTAGTTTTCAATCCTAATAGTAAATTATTAATATTGAAAATATTAAAAATATTACTAAAAGATTTTTAAATTGAAAACTTATTGGTACACTTTCCTGGTGACACCTCCAAGACTTCTACAATTTGCAAGTCAAATGGATGCTGCAGTGAAGACGAGAGGGAAGGAATTCTACACTATGCAACACACATCCCCCGTCTGCAGCTGGTAAAGTTTTCAATTTAAAAATCTTTTAGTAATATTTTTAATATTTTCAATATTAATAATTTACTATTAGGATTGAAAACTACTTCGTCTTTCCATGCCAGATGGCGCTAGCCACCTACTATCATCACTTCAGTTGCAATGGGTGGGAAAACGTCTCGATGCGAATCAGTTAAAATATGGAGAACAGTGCCTACGTTCTTTCCGATGAAGGCTCCAATGAGAGCCGAAAATCGCGATTCAAGGGACTGGACTGCACTCCGTATTCTAATTGAAAATTAAGATTGTTTTGCCTTCGCATTGCAACTGAATAAAAATGGTATACATTTTTATTTTATAGTCGTATTACTCCGTAGAGTAACTAGGTGCATTTTTCCGTTGGAACTTTACCAGCTGCAGACGGGGGATGTGAGTTGCATAGTGTAGAATTCCTTCCCTCTCGTCTTCACTGCAGCATCCATTTGACTTGCAAATTGTAGAAGTCTTGGAGGTGTCACCAGGAAAGTGTACCAATAAGTTTTCAATTTAAAAATCTTTTAGTAATATTTTTAATATTTTCAATATTAATAATTTACTATTAGGATTGAAAACTACTTCGTCTTTCAATGCCAGATGGCGCTAGCCACCTACTATCATCACTTCAGTTGCAATGGATGGGAAAACCTCTCGATGCGAATCAGTTAAAATATGGAGAACAGTGCCTACGTTCTTTCCGATGAAGGCTTCAATAAGAGCCGAAAATCGCGATTCAAGGGACTGGACTGCACTCCGTATTCTAATTGAAAAGTAAGATTGTTTTGCCTTCGCATTTCAACTGAATAAAAATGGTATACATTTTCATTTTAATATAAATTAATTATTAAAACTAGTAAAATGAGGATTTATGAGGTTTTATTAAATTTACAAATGAAAGTATTGGAAAAAGAGATGCAAAGAGTTTTCGCGCTGTATTTCATAAATTAGCAACCCTACAGAAAAGATTTCAGACATAATCCACAAGGAAAAGAAACTGTTTTTCCTGTAGTTGGCTGTATACCATCAATCACAAAATTGGAAAAAAATCCTTTGTAAAAGGTATAAAATTTTATTAAAATCCCTTTAAAGTCGTTGCCCTTTGTAAATCCCTTTGAGTTGCCAATAAGTCATTGGAATTTAAACAACTCAATTTGAATCCCACGTGTTGCGAAATTCACAACATTACCTTAGGGCATTATCCTAGTTGTCATGTGACCATCATAAGGCATTTTATTAAAGTATGCACTTTTAACGCATCTATGTTATATTTAAAGGGTTTTTACTTGAATATTTTTCTTTTGTGGCTCAGCTAGCATCCAGTTTATCTAACACTGATGATGATTTGTTATAAAAATCTAAAACGTTTTGTTGTGATGTAGCCCTTTAAAGGGATTTTAATAAAATTTTATACCTTTTACGAAGGATTTTTTCCAATTTCAGGCATGATTTTTCGCAAATTAAAATGTCAATTATTTCCGAATTACTAATTTCCCATTTCTCAACACTTCGAAATGAATTTCGGAAAATGCATTTTCCTTGTTCAATAATGCAATTTTCATCTTGTCATGCATCATCACTTTAATTCACAAATTTTCCTAAGGCTTTTACGTATCGAATTCAATAAGTTTCATCCAGATGAATGCTGCTAACAAAACTAAAATTTTTGTTAAGTTTCCAGAATTTTGACCGCTAGTGTACTCGCGGTATAGTTCTATACTTGCGGATCTCGCAAATAAAAACAGTTTTTTCTATCGCTGTGTCTAGGTACACGCTAACGTGTACGCAAATAAAAAAGTTAGGTACACGCGAATTAAACTTCATCAAGCCAGTGACGTCATTATTTAGCGTGCGCAGTGACTTTATATTTTGGTACACGCTATTTTGATATGTTTAGTGTTTGTTGTTTCAAATAGAAACAACAAACAATTGATAGAAAATATTTTTATTCAAGGAAGGGGAAGGGAAGTAAAAATATTCAGATGTTTCAAACTTAATTGTAATAAAACAATATGTATATAAAAGTATATATTCAGGTTAGCAAAATAAATATTAGTTAACATGATAATATATACAAAATACTGCTAAAATAATTTTTATACGTAAGTTAATTATACCAGTTTATATTGGTGTTTATTTTTGCTGTGGTGTTTATTTTTATTTATACAGCGAGTTGAACTTGTTACGATTTTCATAGAAAATAACTTTGTAAATACCCTGTATAACATAATAAACCTTTATATTTTTGTGATATGGAAGTTAGGAAGATTTCGAACATAAAATATAGGATGTTCCATTTAAAAAACATAAAAGTTTGGTCTGCCTCTATATTATCGAACGCCCTGTAACATTCTAACTAATTGTAATATGAAGCTCAAAGTTTGCTAAAATTTTTGTTACTATCTATTACTATAGCGGATCTACTGAGCTTTATCACACTAAACAATCGCCCTGTATATTTTATCTTATTACTTCTGCTACTCTTAATCACGAATTTTTGTCTCTTATCTTTTTCATACTGTTTTAGAATGTTCTTAAATTCATTAAAAGAACTAAATAATTGTCCACACTCCATAGTTAATTAAAAAACGCTGGACGGAAGGGTCGCCCGAGAACTTTATCGTACCGATCTATTATCGTTATGGTACTAGATACTGGCATTCTATAAAAATAACAAAGTTACTCGTTATTTTGATATTTTAGAATTTAAAATTAGTTCATTTTTCTGAGAAATTAATAGCTTATATTATTTACATTTCATTCTATTTCGATTATGCCAGTCAAGATATTATCTCCGAATTCTATCCTACTGCATGGATTTTAAGGAAATTTTGGGAGTAGTCCAATCTCCTAATTCAAAGTCAATCCTATATACTATGGCGCTTTTATCATGGGGGCGGTTCCCACCAATTCTCAGGGGTGAAATATTTTTATTTTCGAATTACATGTAGAAAAAGGAAGATTTTTAAGAAAATTTAAAAATTCATTCTATAATTTGATCACATTTTCTACAAAAACCATTCATTTTAAACTCGTTCAACTTTTTGAAAGTAGAAGTAACACTATATTAAAAGGTATTGCAAAAGAAAAACAATACATTTAAATTATGTTGGATGGGGAGTTAAATGTATATACTTTTCATTTTTCCTTAAAGTACATTAGTCTTATATTTTTTTACACCATATCTCGCTTAATTTGTATGTAACCGACATTTAACGGTGCTCTTTTTAAAGGCCTTTTCAAACACTACAAAAGGTGTTGGTAGCATTATACACCTAAAACCTACCGTTCCTCTGTTATTTTAAGTTGAATACACCAATTTGAGCATGCACCAAAAAACAAACTATTTTCACCTACCATATCTATTTTTGTATTATAAATACAACATTTACGAATGAACGAATCTCTTTATTATTTATAATCTAAATAATGTTTTATATAGTGTTTTTAGTTCGATGCATAGTTTTTAAGGTATTCACAAAAAATCAGTCCGAAAAGGTGTCATTTTTCAATGAAAATGGCCAATTTTCAACTACGCATAACTCAAAAAGTATTGAGTTCTCAAAAAAAAGTATAGACCAGTTTTTGCTTAGACATAGGTTCTTTAGCCACTTCCGTGCTTATTTTGACCAACAAATTTTCCACCCCCTTGAAGAAGTGGGAACCGCCCCAAGATAAAAGCGCCATAGTATATAGGGTAGATTTTGTTTCTTGAGCTATTCCCTACTTACTGTGAAAATATCAAGTACATCAATGTAGTAGGATAGAATTCGGAGCCAAATACCCTCATTGAGTGCCCTACAATAATGCTCTGCTATGATCGCGTGAGAGAGGACACACTTAAGATTATAGCAAAATTTCTATTTACCGTAACTTTTCGAGTTTTTGAGGTATAGCAACGAATTTTATGTCATTGAACAGGTAATTTTGCATTCTTTCAAAATATGTAAAAATATACAGGGCGCATCTAAAAAGATTAAGATTTTTTATTCATTTCCGGTTCAACCGGAAGCCATATTTTTGGTAAAATTTATTGTGATAATAGATAATAAAGTACCATATATGTCTGCAAAATTTAAAATTTAAGTTTCTATTATGAAGGAAGTTACGGGCACTCAAACATTTTTTTATAAAAAATACATAACTCGCCTCCTATAGGGAGTTAAGAAATCTGACTAATGTCATTCAATTTAGCGATAGGATATCAAAAACATATCAAAAAAAATGAAAAAATTCCTTGGAGCCATTTTTGAGAAAATCTAGTTCAAATTTATGTCAAATTTTGACCCCTTAAATATAGGCAACCCGTAACTTTCTCTGAAAAACGATAACATTCTTCTTATAGCCCCATCTTTAAGCTATATAACGACGTTTTCAAATTAAACTTATCTTAAACAATTTTTTAGATAGGTAGCGAAATGTGTCGGGTGGGCGGTCGGCCATGTTGGCCGCCATTTTGAATTTGGAAATGTCAAATTCCGTATTTTTATTTACCTATAGATGAGCTTACTTTGAGTTGAATTTCATTCATTTCGGTAAAAATTTGCAAAAATGGGCCCTAAATAACCCCCCTATTTCGGCCCCCCTTTGAGAGGTTTTTTTTAAAAGCTTAGTTTCTCGACAAAATTCTCTTAAACTTACTCATACCGAATTTCATCAAAATCGGTCCGGTAGTTTTTGCTGGGCGGTGGCGACATACGTACGTACGTACATACGTACGTACGTACATACTTCCGACATGTTTTTTTTATTTGCTTTTTAGACTCAGCGGGACTCAAAACGTCGAAAAAAAGTGAAATCTGAAAAAATTTTTTTTGCACGATCCTATAACTTTATCTATTATACTATACTACGTATATAGTACGATAAAGTAAAAAACACTAAACAAAAACAAGTAAAAAGTAAGGAAACTCTTTACAAATCAATATTAAAGTGTAAACATAACGATTAGACAAATTCTAAATTCTAACCACACTCTGACACTCGCGATACTTACAGATACAATACGACAGCATACAGGCGGCTCAAATTAGCGTGTACCAAAAAACCCAGTCATAGTACACGCTAAATAATGACGACACTGACATGATGACGTTTAAGCGTACACCTAACTTTTTTATTTGCGTACACGTTAGCGTGTACCTAGACACAGCGTTTTTCTATTGCTACTCGTATATCTACTTGTTATTATTGATTCTATCTCCCTTTGTGCTCTCCAATTTACTAAAATATTTATTCCAACGCGAAACAAACACATTAAAAATTTAGCTCAACATTCAGTCAATGTGCATAGTTATCGATTTGAATAAAAATATACCCACTTGTTTTGGCCACCCACATTTTAGCATAAAAATGTATGTGGGAAATTCTGAACAGTACAATAGCAATAATTATGTGACGTATCTAGATGAGATATACACACAACAAAACTTATATGGAATCACCATGTATTTCAAAGTAATATTTATTTCTTTTGAAACAACTTGTTATTGTTGCGAAGAATAAATAGTCTAAGAGCTAGAGCCGAAAAATCATCGTCATAAGTAGACTTAGGCAAATATGCAAATTGCATATTTTGCATACAATGCATAAAAAATGCAAAAATGTCAAATTTTGCATATTTTTATAAAAGTAAGCATAAAGTGCATATAATTTGAAAATTTGGTGTATTAACTATATATTTTTATATTCAAACTTACAGATAGCATGAAAATGCCAATATTTAATTTTGTTTTATAATCACTTGATATGTAGTAACTAATATAGTATAGTAACTAATAAAAGACAGCGGCTTATAGTTTTGTCCTGGAATTAAGGGTTTGTGTTTGCCAGTTTATGTCTCTAGGTAAAAATTTTTATTTTGACGGTCAGTTTCATTTGGTTTCACTTTTGTTGTAAAATTGGAGGCGCAAACAACGTGTATTTCTAATTGTGAATAATTATTGTGCTTTTAAAATGCCGAAAATAAGCAATGTTTCAACTTGGATTAAACCTTACAAAGAGCCAGCTATCTATGGATATGGATAAAGTTTATTGCTCATGTTGTGGCAAAACCGTGAGCACATACGTATTATTTTTTATTTTATTTTAAAAATTTACACGGTGGTACAAACAAAGATTTTAAAATTGTAGATTATGTTGAAGAAAAGTACCGACACAAGGCTAGTTCGCAATAAATCGATGTATTTTCTCTTTTTTCAAGCATTTTTTAAACTCCTTGCGATAAAAAATAGGATACCTATTTAAAATTCAAATCATTCAATAGTCTACTGAAAGGTCGCTAACATTTTTTTTCTAACAATAGCATAGTTTGCTTTAATTTTGCTAAAAACAAAAACATATCATATATTGGACTTAATTAATTAAGTGCTTTTAATTTATGCTCACAGTATTTTTTCTTTAAATATAAACAGAAAAGACCAATAGCCTCTTGTAAATATTTGGGGGTTCTTCTTTCTTGCACAGTCATTTCTTGACATTTTCAAGATTACTACACCGATTTTTATTTGATTTAATTTAAATTTAATTGTTATGCGAAACGGTTCATTTTTAGTTTATTTCTACAATCTTAGATTTTAAAAATGGGTTAAACTATAGAATATTTATATTCCTTTTTAGATTTCATCTAAAAAAAAAATTTCAAATAGATCAGCATGTCAGAACCGTGAAACATTTAGCTAAAAAAGTAAACACCACATCCGGTGAAAAATATCAACCTTCAGTGTCCAAGTGCTTTCAGTTAAGTTCCAAAAACAAACCGAACAAGAAACTTTTAACGAAGACTTGTGTCGTACATTAGTATCTTCTAATATACCGCTTTCAAAATTTTATCTAACGAAAACTTTAGTTCTTAAAAAAAATAAGGAAACAAAACATTCCCAGTGAAAGAACTCTAAAGAGAAATAATGTCAATTTGTTATACTTCTCAGTTATCCACAACATAAAAGCCGAAATAGGTAATAATTACTTTTACATATGTGTGGACGAGACCACTGACTCGTCAGGAAGATACATTGTGCACTTATTGATTGGTGTACTTAGCGATGAAACCTTTCCAAAATCAGTTAGAGAGTACAGTTTTAATAAAAGGATTTGAGTCACTGTGTCAAAGCGTTAACGGTACTATTGGAAAGGAAATTTTTCAAAAATTTAAAGTAACCATGGGAAAAAAATAGTTGTTACCAGGTTTTTTCTGAAGTGGTTCAAGTACTAGCTGGGACATTTTCGAACCACTTAATTTAGAACCATCTATTATAGTAAATTTGAAAAATGCCCCAGTTACATATCAGTTGATGTCGAAAGAAGTTTTCTATTTACAAATATATGTATTCAGATAGAAGCCATAAGTTTTTATTAGAAAATTTTGAAGATCATTTGATAATCTATTGTTACCACAATTCAAAATAATATTTATATGTTAAAATAAGTGTATATATTATATATTTATAATATTATAAGTACTTTTGTAAATAAACAAAATATTGTAAATATTTTTTATTACATGCATATTTTCTAGATAAATATGCATATTTTGCATAAAATACTGCATATTTTTGCATAAAATACTGCATATTTATGCGCATATTGCATACTTTTTTATCTGCATATTTGCCTAAGTCTAGTCATAAGTAATATGGAGTTTGGCATTTGAAATGTGTCTATTGTATATTGATAATTATGACCCCCTTCAGGCTGACACCTCAGTGGATACAGGAAGTATCAATAAGGGATGAAAGGGGAAAGTTAGTGTAGTCTTTAAAGGTTTTCGCCTCCTATTTTGTTAAACCTCCATTGATTTGCATAAACATTGGTGACTACTTAGAACATACCTCAGGAAATAAAAATGATTTGGTGCCAACTTGCACTTTTACCCTGGGGTTGGATACCACCCCTTCTCGGGGGTAAAAACGATTTTATTAAAAATAACCTCACAAATTGATAGAGGGACAAATTATAAGTAAAATTTGTTATATCATGTTATTAAAATAAATCAATACTTTTTGAGTTATTAAAGATCCAAGATTTGTCTGTTTAAGAGCACATGCGTGAAGTTACGGATGATAAAAAGAACATATTAATTAATTGTATGTTACTAAAATATTATTTTTATACTATTTCGATATTACAAATTTAGCAAAAGTGTATTCGAATATGTCAAATGTACCCATTATTGGACACCCTCACTTTCTGGATATATTCAGTTTATAATGAAAAAAAAATTTAATTAAATATCGAAATAATATAAAAATAATATTTTACTAACATACAATTAATTAAGAGGAAACAGTAGCGATCAACAGGTAGCTAAAACGCGTTCCCAGATTGCGGCTGTAATTTTGAATATTTTTTCGAGATATTTGGCACACGTATTCGTAATATAATAAAGAATGGCGGTACACAGCCCAATTTGAAAAATATATTAATATGTGGAAATTACGCTGTAATTAAATACAATATTAAAAAAACGAGCCTGTACCGCCATTAAGAAGAACAAAAAAATACACTTTCTTCAAATAAACTTTTTTATCCGATGCCTAGATTTTGTGTCATTTTGGAACTACTAAAATTTTTTATTTCATTAGTAAACATTCCTTTTCTTTGTATCAACTCTAGTTTTCGAGATATAACATACTTATCAAATACTTAAATATTCTTACATTTCTGTATATTCCACCACTATAATTGCAATATGTTTATAAACAAACTTAACAAATACTAAGACAAATGGGTAAATGAACAAAAGGGCCCATTTTGGTGTTCATTTAGGAGATCAAGATAAATCCTGAGCTCCACATGTAGTGTGCAAAACTTGTATTGAAAACTTGCGACAGTGGACGAAAGGACAACGAAAATGTTTAAATTTAATTTTCCAATGGTATGGAGGGAACCAAAAAATCATTTTGACGATTGCTATTTCTGTCTTGTGAATATAAAGAGCATTAATCGTAACAATCGACATACGTGAACATATCCTAACCTGGATTCAGCAATAAGACCAATTCCACATCAGCTTGAGCAGATACCCATTTCAATATTTAGCAGTCTACCTATGTTACCAGAGGATAATGCCAAAACGCTATTTGACGAACTGCAGACTAAGAGATTTGAGGAAGACGACAGTGATTTTAAAGGGGATTCAATACGTCCTGAGCGCTTTACTCAGGAAGAGCTAAGCGATCTTATCAGAAATTTGAACCTTCCAAAGAACTCTTCCGAGTTGCCTACCTCCAGACTAAAAGAAAGGAATTTTTTTCACCCAGACACCAAAATTACATACTACCGTAATAGAGATAAAAGATCTTTTGCCTTTTTTTCTCAGCAAGATGATATGGTTTTTTAAAGGACTGTTAGAAAAAATGGGTGTATCGGAGTATACACCAGATCACTAGCGTCTTTATATCGACAGTTCCAAACGAAATTTAAAGTGTGTCCTTCTACATAATGGCAACAAATATGGAAGTATACCAATTGGGCATTAGAGTGGAATAAATGCTCAACAATTTTAACAAACACGGTTGTCATATGAGTATTAAAATTCATTACCTCCACAGCCACTTAGACCGTTTCCCAGAAAATCTTCACCAATATATCAAAACGATGGAAGAGGGGTATCAGGAAGATATGGCTATCTCATGATGGCGGATTACTGCTGGAGTCTTCAAAGGGACCGTCCTTTTAAAGCATTTGCAAGAAAATCATATAAAAGGAAGTTTTTAGGTGACGCCGAATAACACATTTTTGTTGCGACGCTGCCGGTTAGGTTAGATGAAAAGTTAAGTTTTTTTGGCAGATATGTGTGATGATTTTTGTAAGTACATTATTGTACAATAAATATCTTACTTTTTATTCGTATTTGGTTTATTTCATGGGTAGCAGCACTACCTATGTAGGTGGTGCTGCGTTAAATTACCCTATATGTTAGAAATGTGATCTGTTGTCGTATTGTCTGAAAACGATCTGATGGAACAAATCTGGTGGCATTTTTAGATTCAGCAGACCCAAATTACCTAGAAACAGTAAAAAAATTTCCGGCAGCAAACTGTGTGTTTACCAGTGTTATTATCCATTTATTTACAGGGTGTTATTTACAAAATTTACAGTATCATTATTGGATTATTCAATGTGTTATATGATGCTTATTTTAAATAGAACACCGTATGGCGTATATTAATAAATTATTATACTAAACACAGGTTCCTCTTTCGAATGGTATATGGATGTTCTATAACTAGGAGTCATAGTTTTTGCGTAATTTACAATTTTCTTAAACGGAACATCATCTTGGCATAGTTGGTATAAATGAGTGTAGTTGTCAATAAAAATGTATAGTTTTAGTTGTTGATTTGAGAAATAAATTTTTTCGTTATTGAAAATAATTAAATACATAACGAAACAAAGAATTTTATTAAAACAAATACAAAAATAATACAAAATGAACCAACACTTACTATAAGTAAAAAATTATCAGTTATGTAATAGATGTTCAAAATGTTTGCTTTCTCGTGCAATACAACAAGCGATTTTATCTTCAAATGATTTGCTTACATTATTTAACATAGGTGGTGTTATAGACGTAAAAGCGTTCGAAATTCTTAATTTCATATCATCTGGAGTAGTAGCACCTGTAGCATATACAATATTTTTAATATAACCCCATTTAAAAAATCCATCTTTGTCAATCCTGGTGACCTGGGTGGCTTTCGTAGATAGCGTGATTGTTCATTTTTAGGAACAAAATCTAAATATTATACACGGATGTTTATATTTTTGATTATTTCATTCACAGGAGATTCTGACCAATAGAAAGCTACATAAATCTAAATTAAATCGATAATTTTTGATAATTTCCCGTCGTCAAGTATATTACGTCAGATGCCCTTCGTTGCTACGAAAAAATACATTCAGTGACATTAATGACAATTAATGTTTTAAAAATTATAAAAGTGATGACTTTCAACCGTAAAATATTTATAACAAATGTGTGTTTAATTGTACTAATTTGTACTTACATAAATGAATTACAATAAAATTTTGGTTTTGAACAGTTTTATTCATGAAATAATCGCAACAAATTGAACTCGATCTCTAAAATTAATATAGAATTTTTGCACTCGTGACATTTTTGACATAATTTCACTCGCCTTCGGCTCGTGAAATTAAAACTGTCAAAGTGTCACTCGGGAAAAATTCAATAATTTTAGAGCTCTTGTGCAATTACTACTGATAATTACCAGACCATACTGTCATAAAATGACAATGTCATACGATGGCATTAATTAACTACCTACATATTTTGTTTTAAAATCGATTTACAGATTAAGAATTTAAATAATTGCAAATTACGCAAAAACTATGAGACCTAGGTAAAGCACATCCATACACCATTCGAAAGAGGTAAATCTGTTTAGCATAATTATTTATTACTATACATTGCGTTCCACTTAAAATAAGCATAATAAATATGACATATTGAATAATCCAATAATGAAACTGTAAATTTTGAACACTCTGTAAATAAATGCGTAATAATCAATAGTAGAAAACATCCGACCAGTATCCAGCTGTTTAAATGTAAAAGTAATTTTTTTATAGTTTCTTAAATAACTTGAGAACAAGCGTTCTTTTAAAACTTTAAATTTTAAGAAAAGTCAACATAACTCAGAACACTCTGTACATGGTACATGGGTATAGGGAAGTCTTCTAAAACTATACCTTATTTTTTACGGGCAATTAAAAAATGCAATAAAATACAGGGTGTTCCATAAGAAATAATATAACTTTGATACGTCGCCATTTATTGGGACACCCTGTATATTTCAAAATAATTTTAAATTGTAGCTTTTATCAACTTACAACCTATTAATTTAAAATTGTTTACAAATCTTTTACCATTTTGCTGTAATCTTCCGTCCCGTTAGTGGTGACTCACCCTGTATATATCGTGTCTAAAATGATTAGCAAATTTCACTATACTGACTTTTAGTCTAATAGTTTTGACTACTCGTATATTTAATTATCCTTATTATTGCTTTTAGCTCCCTTTGTTCTTCAAATTACTAAAATATTTATTCCAACGCAAAACAAACATTCAAAATTTAATTCAACATTCAGACAATGTGCATAGTTATCGATTTGAATAAAGATATACCTGTTTTGGCCACCCACATTTTAGCATAAAAATGTGGGAAATTCTGCAGAGTACAGTAGGAATTATGTGACGTATGTAGATGAGATATAGGTGTATGATGCTACATGTCGCATAAAAAACTAGCTTTTATGAGTTTTATCACATTCGTGAGCGTATGTGACGTCTCATTTGTTTTTTTTTTATTTGAGGAGAATATGTAAATAAATGGGTAGATATACAAATTTATAGACATAAAAAAACTATACCTTAAAGACTAGATGCAACGTCTTTATTTGCATAACAGCTTTAATTTAATGGTCTTCAAACCTATACATAAACAGGTAAAACATTGAGAAGAAGTGCAATGAAATAAACCGTCCATTATAATAAAATAGGAAATAAATCTTATTTAATTGTAAGTATAGAAAAGTCGAAGGAAATTATCCTTCGGCCAGGCTCTCCTTAACACGTTGACGGACAGTACGTCAAATGTATAAGCAAGTAGTGACACTATTTTGTATTTTGCAAAGTAGATTAGGGAAATTGTTGAATTTTTTGAGTTGAGTTTTTTAACATTTTTTGTAAACATGTGGACGACGACCATGGACATCGTGTCACATTTAATATGCATATGTAGATGTAATGTGACATTTTTTGTTACAACTCGTTATTTTAAAAATGACGTCTAAAAACGTTGTGTCACATTACATCAATGGAAATTAGACGTCTATAGACGTTCTGTGCGTCAACGTGTTAAATAATTACAACATCGGGCGCGTGACAGCAATTCGCTACCATGTACTTCCTTATTTTTTACGGCACTTTTTTAATTACATATTGATTTTGATAGCTGTATCGACATCGTTCTCATTTTGGCAAAAAATTTTAAAAAAATTGTTAATTTAACTAATTTTAATAAATTGTACAAAAATGGATTTAATTTATTTGATCATTACAATTTTTTCCGGGTGTCCCAATAAGAATGGCTCTCGGCCATATCTCAGGAACCGTTTATAGTATAGCTTTGAGAAAAAAATATTTATAACCAAAGTTGCCTCGGGAAAAGCCTGGAAATTATTTTCATAATTATTGTAGGTCCACCGCTAGAGGGCGTAATTAAATATCAAAAATTAAAAAATCAAAATTCTACAAAATTTACCTAATCAAAGGCACTGGACATCCAATCATCGTATTCTTCATAATATTTTGCGTATATTTAATTTCACAAGTCTAAGTCTACCTTTGCAAATAAGAGCTGCGGGGGTGAGTGGGAACCTTTTTATGAAAAAATGGCTGTAAGTCCGGTTCTGCTAAATCGAATTTTGCATACTTGGTCTTGTTGTAAACAGCTCTTTTTCGACAATGTAAGTGTCTTATTTTCGAAATAGCCTAATAAGTAATATGCAAGCTAGGAGGCGTTACTTAATTATTTTCAGAAATCTAGTTTTCTTTGGAAAATATACAAGTATGCATTTTTAATCCTGTATTATAAAATTAGACCAAAGACCGAAAACCGCATGTCGATACCTTTTTTCTATCTCGAGATATCTTAAGAAATGTGTAAATTTTAAACATAACTGTTACTGTCACCGGTAAACGAGGTTAAGGAAAAGTAGTCTGCTATGGAAACAGCAAATAAACATTTTCCAGATGTAAACGTATATAATTAATTAAAACAACAACCAGACATACAACACTATAAAATATAACAAAGAAATAAAAGCAACTACTTACTTCAGTGACTGCCTAAATGTTCAAATTGTTGCCCGTCATTTTGGATGCAAGCATTTACTCTTTCAAGATCAGATTGAATAGCAACAGATTTAACTGTTTTAGACTTTTATTTGTGGGGTCGGATTAAAGACCTTGTTTTTGCCGCTACGCCCACTACTCGAGAAAACATGATCTAGAATCTAGAGAATACGAAACGCCATTCAAAGCATTGCGAAAGTAGAAATTGAGAGTGCTGTTCAATCTACTCTTGAAAGAGTAAATGCTTGCATCGAAAATAATGGGCAGCAATTTGAACATTTAGGTCGTCACTAAGTAAGTATTTGTTTTTATTTCCTTGTTATATTTTATAGTGTTGTTTGTCTTATTGTTGTTTTAATTAGTTATATACATTTACATCTGAAAAATGTTTCTTTGTTTTTTCCATAGCACACTACTTTTCCTTAACTTCGTTTACCGGTGACATTAACAGTTGTTTAAAATTTACACGTTTCTTAAGATATATCGAGATAGAAAAAAGGTATCGATATGCAGTTTTCTGTATTATGTTGCTAATTTGGTCTAAATCTAAAAAGTTTTCTTTGTATTCTCCAAAGAAAACTAGATTTCCGAAAATAATTAAATAACGAATACTAGCTGGCATATTACTTATTAGGCTATTTCTAAAATAAGACACTTACATTGACGAAAAAGAGCTAATTTCAACAAGACCTAGTATGCAAAATTCGATTTAGCAGAACAAGACTTACAGCCATTTTTTCATAAGAAAGTTCCCACTCACCCCCACCTCTTATTTGCAAAGGTAGACTTACAATCAAATATGCGCAGAATTTCATTAAGAATACGATGATTGGATTTCCAGTGCCCTTTCATTAGGTAAATTTTGTAAAATTTTGATTTTTTAATTTTTGAGATTCAATTACACCCTCTAGCGATGGACCTACAATTATAAAAATAATTTCCAGGCTTTTCCCGAGGCAACCTTTGTTATAAATATTTTTTCTCAAAGCTGTACTATAAACGGTTCCTGAGATATGGCCAAGAGCCATTATTATTGGGACACCCGGTACATACCATACTTAGATTTAGAATTAGATTTATAAGTGAATGCACTAAATTTTGTTCATTTCGTAGATTACATAATGACTTAATTTTTTTACTGTAACAATCTACTACGCATCTACTACGTTTAGCAAGGATTATAGCAGAAAGAGTATCGCAGTATGCCCTGGAAATTTGAGCAAACATTTTAAATTAATGTGCCGAAGTGGACCTTTTATTACATGATATTAAAGAAAAAATTGGTTCAAATCGGTGAACAACTTCAAAAATTATAGAGCTGTTTCCAATCTAGATGAGGTACACTATACAGTTATGTGCGCACGAAAAACCGGCAACTAACGCAAAATATGTAAAACATAATACATTCTGAAATAAAAAGAGATGAAACTAGTAGCAGTGGAAATTATCGATATAAACGTATAAATTAAATCGCACTACATGGTTTCCCACCTTTAGACGTCTGTGAAAGGAGTATTTTATAAAATTCTCCTGTCACAGTGACAGTTATCATACTTCTCCGATACATCTAAAGGTGGGAAACTAAGTAATGTAATGTTAATTTATACGTTTATATCGATAATTTCTACCTCTACTAGTTTCATCTCTTTTTACTTCACAATGTTTTACGTTTCTCATCACTATATACACTCAAAAAAATTTAGTTCGTAATATTGATTAACAGTGATTATTGAATAGTATTTCGTTGTAACAACAATTTAATTTGTTGTTTCAACGAACTTTTGGACATTGACGAATGTATTTGGTTATTGTCACAGTGATTGAATAATAATTGTGAAAATAACTAGAGTACATTAATCAATAACACTCAATTTATTCAGCCAATAACTTAGTTTCGTATATTTAATAAATAATGTTAATTGTGGCAGCAACTCACTTTCTTGATTTCGTACATGACAAGCAATTACCTTGGTTTATCATGACAACGTACAGATTTAATTAAAACAATGTACAAATGTTGTTAATATAGAGTAATATATGATTATTGTAAAGATGTAAACTGATTGTTGAGACAACAAATGCATAAATCAATCTACTACTGCGTTTAATACCCACAATCAATGCGTTCATTGTGACAATAATCGTAGTTGTTAAGACAATAAATGTTTTGCTTGACCATTTGAAATGTAACGGCTTTTCCTTATCGTGGTACCCCTAGCTTCTCTGTGTTTCAAAAAGGATTCTTTGTTAAACAATGCTGTTACCTCTACCGAAGTGCCGGATATTTCGTTTCCAAGTGTAGCCCGTAGTAGAAGGAAGTTTTCGTGTGTCTCTTATCGTGAAATATTTTGAAAATTTAAACGCAGAATAAAATATTACAGTATTATCGAGGGTCTGAAGTCCCTGAGAACTTCTATAATGATTATTTTAATAAGTCACAGGGGTGAAAAGGAGAAAATTTAGTATGATTTTTAATTTCAAATATACCATTCAAAAGAAACTTTTTGTTTATTCTAAGGGACTTTCGCCCCTCGGTAATAATGTAATCTTTTATTCTGCGTTTAAATTTTTCAAAAATACTTATTAGTTTTCTCAGGATTCCAAAAAAATTAATGCGTTTAAAAAGAATTCGATCGAAATTTTGCACCTGCGCTCTCAAAAAGGATTAAAGTGTTATACATTTTTGGAATCACTATTTCAAACGCTTTTAAATGAGCTGTCACATGACGTACTTTCCCATTTAAAAAAATCAAAGTTACGCCTGTCACCTGAAGAGGGATCGTGTAAAGTTCGAAACATTGATGTTATAATATACTTTGATTATTTTAAAGATCGACCTGTCCGAGCGTTTTGCTTACGTGTTAAAAATAAATAAGTTAATAAGGGTGGGGGGGAGTGTAACACTTTTGTCCAGTGCACTGTATAAGTGAAATCATATGAGAAATCACACAGTGTAAAGTCCATTAGGTTAAGGACAAAAAATGAGGATTTAAAAAATCATTATTAATCAATTAATATCATACATCGGGCTAATGCATTCAGTAATTATTGATATAAAATACGTTCATAGTAGGAATGAACGAAACTGATTGTAAGAATGAATAGAATTGCTTGTAATAAAAACCGTATTTATTGTGGGAATGAACGGAATTAATTGTAACAATAAACGGAAATAATTGTAGAAATAAACGAAATACGTTAGGAGAAATAACACTGTTATTGACACAACGAATAGTCTTCGTCGGTCAATTAACGACGTTGTTGTTTCAATAAATAGTGTTCGTTGACTCAGTGAACAGTGTTCGTAATATCAATAAATAGTGTTCATTGACTCAGTGAACAGAGTTCGTAATACCAATAAACTGATATTATGGTATACATAATGAATGTTCATCCATTCAATAAACGTAATACATTGGCTCAACTAACGAAAATAATGAAATGATGAACATCGCTTTGTTGTTCCAATAAAACCAAGAATTGGACAAATTTTAAATATTGCGTTTGTTGTCTGAATTAACATTTTTATTGATATTACGTACCTTTTTCGTTGAGTGTATGTATATACATGATTAGATATTAGATTTTGTCGTAACTTGTCTCAGAAAAATCAATTTTCCTGCCGATCTCTAAAATATCTGCAGTGCTAAGATAGCATTTTCATTTTCCGCCAGCTTTCTTAATATTTCCTTTTCACTTGGAGAACAAGATAAACGATTTTTACAGTGGAAATCTCATATTTTTTGTTAGAAACGCTGAAACATCTGGTCATAATTTTCTTCGACTACAGAACCGGGTTAAGGTATATTTGAAACATTAATTATTAATATATAAGAACAATTAAAGAAGGATCTTACAATAGGTGTGATACTAACATACTTGGTAACATTTGTAGTGCCCTTAATTTGTCCAAAGTTAAATGTAGGTCCCCCCCCCCATTTTTTCATTCTTCTCGGTTCAGTGCTAATCCTGAACATCTGGTCCCTGCGTATCTTTTTAGATTATCCGACCATCTCATCTGTGGTCTCCCCTTTCCTCTTTTATGGCTCCAAGGTCTCCAGTGGGTTATCGCCTCATTTCATCTTATGTCTCTTTGTCTACAGTTGTGTCCTGCAAATTTCCATTTGAGAGTAACTGTATGGTTGTTTACCTCTTTCACTTTGGTTTTATTACTCCATGTATTTTTCTTTCTATTACTTATGTAGCTTGATACCCAGCATCTGCCTTTACATTGCCCTTTGAGTCTTGGCCATCTTTTCCATATTTTCCTTTGTGAAGGTCCCTGTCTGTGCTCCAAATGTAAGTACTTATATACTCCATCTAATTTACTTACCATTGCACGTCATCCGCGTCATAGCCCGTGACGTCACATGATACCAACACGAAATATTTAGGCGGTAGGTGTGTTCTTTTTTAGAATCCTTTTGCCGAGTACACTGGAATTACAGTTACTAGACATATTTTATTATATACGGGTAGAAATAATATTTGAAGATTTCTATTAATGCTATCTTAAATAAATACACAATAATATGTTTCGTTTAATTTGTATAAATGGATTATACGCTGTGAGCTCGTACGTAGAGGGGATATTTACAAATTCGCGAGCGCCAGTAGTGGCAAGTCTGTAAAAGTTTACCGGAAATTTGACATAAATGTCAAAGTGATTAATTTAAAATTAAAATTAAAAACATTAATTATAAAAAATATTAGTTGGTCAAAGTCGTGGTATATATTTTTGCCTTAAATATACTTACGTTTTAAATACTGAATTTAAGTTTTTTTAATGTTCCGTAATATGTAATTATAATTTAATCTAAAAATCTTAGCGCCATCTACACGATAATTGTGAAAGTATACGAAGTAAGAAATTTATATTTTATCAATAGAACGTCAAAATGATTAGCAAAATCTTTAAAAAATCGATTACAATTTAATTACTTTTTTGCGTTGTAAATGTTAAGCGATAACAATTAAATAATAAATTTAAAAATTACCGGTGAAAGTTGAATTAGTAATTCGCTAGGAGCGCCACCAGCGAAGCTCAGAGCGTATAAAGCGTTTTTATGAAGCACATTTGTTCGGAGCACACTGTAACTGTAATAGAACAAAGGTGACATTTTGGCATAAATTGGTAACATTTATTTGACAGTTGCGGTATTGACACTTTAGATTTGTTTTTATTATTTACTCTAAGTATTTGTTTTATTATTTATTGTTTTTATTATTTACTTTAAGGTAAGATTATAACTTAATTCTAGTTTTCTATGTCTAATGTTTTTATTTATTTACATTGAATATTAATTTGTTTTGTTGTATATTCCAAGTTTGCAGTAATTATGTGATCTGTTTGATTTAAAATGGATTCAGGATTTTTTTATACTTTGGCAACAATGTCAACTTAGATCTCTGACATAGATAATGACGTGCAACGGTAAGTAAATTAAAAAAAAAATACATACATCCATCCTGTTTTAAACCTTTTCAATTCAACTCGATAACTTGGTATAAAAAATAAAAAAATAGAAAAAATCCCTATTTCATAAACATGTTTAGTCCTAGATGCTATGTTACATAAAAGGACCTCATACTTTTGCCAGGTTATTAGTTCATTTGATATTCTTCTTCACTTCCAATATCAACACTCAGGTACCTTAACCAATTAATTCACATATCATTATATCATATCAGTTTCCTCCTGTGACTCATACAACTTATCTTAATTTCAACACTACTTTAATATCAGACTTCCTTTTACTATAGACTCTCTAATTTACTCTGCCATTGGTACAATTAAACCAAACACTCCTTTTAATTCATAGTAAATCAAATTTTCAACAGCACAGTTGGACTTACTTCAATTTGAATAGGAACATGTATAGATGGCTGCATAGATTCTGGCTACTTCTCATTATAAAAATCATTTCATACTTCACGTTCATCTTACATATTCAAAGTACTTACTTAAATGTAATTATAGCCACAACTTTGTTGATGTTTGTTATTACTAGGTAAATTTTCATTAAATATTTTACTAACAATTAGTTGGCTGTCGGAATACAGGGTAAATTCCACGTCACGTTGTCCATCTGTCTTTTGACACCTTTCAGAAACATCACTCATTTTGCATTCAGTTGCCATTAAGTCATTGGAATGTGATCACCTCAATTTGGATCCCACGTGTTGGGAAACTTGTATACCTTACCTTAGGGCATTATCCTGTTTGCCATGTGACCATCACAGGCCTTTTTACTGAAGCATGCACTTTTAAGGCATCTATATTTTATGTAAAGGGTTTTTACCCAAATATTTTTCTTTTGTGGCTCAGCTAGCATCCAGTTTGTAAGTATAACCAACTTGCTCTAACCTTTGTCAAAATTTAAATAATAACTTTATATTCATTAAATCGGTTATACTTATTTTTAGATCGAACACTGATGATGATTTTTTATAAAAATCGAAAACGTTTTGTTGTGATGTAGCCCTTTTAAGGGATTTTTAATAAAAAAATTTTTATACCTTTTACAAAGGATTTCTTTCCAATTTTGGTAAGTAAATTAGACAAACTGTGGAACAAATTGATCATACACTTTTGTGCGGAGGTATTGGACATATTTCTGGTTTTTGAGGATATAGCTGATTTTTCCGAATGTCATCCATGTGAGTCTTATTCTTCTTTTTATTTCTGCTGTTTGATTTGCTTTACTCAGTTTCATTATTTGGCCTAGGTATATTTACTCTCTGACTTTCGGGTCTAGGATGTTTCATCGCCGCCGTTTCGATGCCGCCGTTTCGATGCCGCCAGTTCGATGCCGATGCCGGCCGATTCATCGCCAGTCAATTAATCGCTATCTGATATATTTCCGAATTTTCGACAGTTACAATTATTAGTTATTTTTAGTATTAATTAGGAATTCTAGGAAATGCGAGATATGACGGCGATGAAATGGACTGGCGATGAATCGGCGGCATCGAAACGGCCGGCGATGAACCGGCGGCATCGAAATGTCCCATTCCGCTGACTTTCTGTATTGTAGCTACTTGTTCCTATTTGCATGGTTTCGTGGTCCTCTTCTACGTTTGTCATAATATTACATATTTAGTTTTTGTGTAGTTCATTTTTAGACATATCTCGTTTGCTTCCTTGTCCAATTGTGTCATCATTTAAAGTCCGCGAGTCTTTACCCGTGCGTCATTAATACCTGACGAGATAAAACACATACTTTTATCTAGCATCATTCTCTTCCACGCATGAGACTAATGCCAAACCAGCTGCCGCCTTTTGTTTACTTTTGTGGCTGTCAGTTTGTTGAATTTTTTGCTGTTATTTTGTCGAATTTTTGCATTTTGAAGTTTTTTATAGTATACAAACAGTTGTTCTCACAAATAATTTTATATTGGAGTTAGAAATTTCGTGATAGTTTATGTTATTTTACGATAAATTTTGACAACGTACAAAGCTAACCTCATTATTGACACATTTAAGGAATGGTTTTGTTTAATGTTCCGCCAAAGTGAATAAAAAAAAAGAAAATATGTTATTGAATTTTTTTATAAATTCTTTATTTATTTATTAATCAATGATAATAAAATAATTTATTAAGCTACTTCAAATGTAGCCGTAATTATGCACCAAAATTTTAAAGCAAAACTTAAATTTGACATTCTATTTATTTGATAACGTCAAAATTTTATACTAAAACCCGTGATCGGAATAATACCCACTTTCTGTCGCGTTTAATAAATTTCCGACTTATTTCGTATGCTTTAAATGATGACGCACGGGTAAAGACTCGTGGACTCAACTGTGGTTAAGATCTTTCATTAGTCTAAGACTTATTCGTGGAGCATGCCCTGAACGTATCCTGAACGTACCCAGAGGGAGATCGCCTGCGCATTACGTTTTCGGAGGGAAATATTCGACCTTATTGAACGTCCAATTTTGTAATGCGCAGGCGGTCTCCCTCTGGGTACGTTCGGGTTATACAGCGTGAAAAGGCCTATATTGTCTGATATCACCGCTTTGTTATCCGCAGATCTCAGGTTATTCAGCAGTTCTCCATTGATGTTGAATCCTTTGTTGTGTCATTCAAGTTTTTTCCATGCATCTTTAAGTTCATGGAGATCAGGTAAAAAAGTACCATGTTGGGGAATTTAACCCGGCAAGGCATGAGACAAGTTCGGTGGACTGTTTAAATTATTAACAATTTAAGGCTAATTTATGAACTTTCGTCTACTAGTAAAAAGTAAAACAGTTTGTACGGATTTGTTTGAGAAAACACGCTTATTGCTTTAAAATGGTGATATTGAAACAAATTATCGGTTTATCCCAAATGTTTTTGTAATAGGTACTTACCTATTGCTCTCTATTCTCTCTACGTTTAAGAGAACTATTAATTTATGTCCTGAAATCAAAGTTGGTAGACTACAATGACCTCAGGATTGTATCGAATTTATACTATAAGCACCTATAAGCAACGAGCAAAAGTACATACATACGTGTTAATGATAAGTGGTCAGAGGAAATGGAAATCAGACGTGGGTGAGACAGGGATGCGTGTTGTCGCCAATTTCTTTTAATGCCTACTCGGAAGAGATCTTGAAAACAGGTCTTGAGGGTAAAACAGCTGGACTAAAGGTAAATGAAATTCCCATTAACAACATTAGATATGCGGTTGACACAGTCATCTTAGCCGAAAATATTGGGGATCTTCAGAGGCTGGTGACCAGAATAGCGAAGTTTGGACAAAAATACGGTCTAACAATAAACGTTAAGAAGACAAAATTTATGAGAATATCTAAAACTCAAAGAAATCTCTTAATAAACGGATCCAATGTCTAACGAGTCGACCAATATGCATATTATTGGAACAATGATCAACTTCACAGGTGATTACTTCCAGAAAATCAAAACCAGAATAGAAAAGGCTAGAGCAAATTTTAACAAAATGAGAAAAGTGCTCTGCACAAGAGATTTGAAGTTGGAGCTAAGAGTTAAGTTGGCTAAGTGCTACGTTTCCTCAACTTTGTTTCATGTAATGGAAGCTTGGAACTTGAATGCCCATCAATGAAAAAACTAGAATCATTAGAGGTGTAAAGAAGATTTCTGAAAATATCGTGTACAGAACACTTCACAAACAAAGAGGTTCTGAGAAAGATGAATAAAGAAATGGAAGTCTTAAATACAATTAAAACCAGAAAATTGGAATATCTCGGACATATTACACGTGGAGAGAGATACAGCTTGCTCCAATTGATTATGCAGGGAAAGATTCAAGGAAAAATAAGCATAGGAAGGCGCAGAATCAAGTGGCTGCGCAACCTGAGAGAATGGTACATACGGTTGTAGGTACAAGAAATGAACTTTTCAGAGCAGCCGTCTCTAAAGTCCGAATAGCTATGATGATTGCCGACCTCTGTTGCGGAGATGGCACTTAAAGAAAAAGATAGAAAAATAAAAGTCGAAAAATCAGAAAAATTATTATAATTGTTTCATTAGGCATAAGAGTAATGTGCTGTAAAGATATCTTCTGCCGGTACAACTTTGTACTCCGGGTTTGTATAAAGGTTAGTCATTGAAATAAAAAGCACACTGTGGAATAAGAAATATTGGAACTAAATAAACTATTTCTACTAGGAAATAAGCAAAAGCTGAACAACACCCATCTCATCGACATCAAAAACAAACGTCTTGGCGGAATCACGTATTTCAGTTTTCTACACTGATTAGCTACGCGATAAAACAAGTCTTGAAATACATTACAAAGCGGATATAGGTAGCGATTATGACCAGCACGGATCTGTTTTAAGGTGGATGTGAGAGGTGGCATTCGGATTTTTGCAGATAAAGTTAAGTGCCAACTTCGTTAATTGTAATTCACTTATGCTCCTTCTCAAATATGCCCGAAACATTAATAAAAAAATTTAAATATTTAAAAATTTCTATAAACATCGAATTTTTTCTACTTTCTCTGCTTATAACTTTAAAACCATGCATTTTGGATCAAAGTCGTAGAAAAATAAAATAAAGGTAATTAAATTTTGTATGACATACGACTGATTAAAAATGTCTTAAGTTATTACCCTTTGTGCAAAATAGCAATAAATACAAAATAAGGGGGCAAAATAAGCCTGTTTTTGTTCAATGCTTTTCAATCACTTTGGTTGCAGTTAGAACCTTTGTAATTCGCTTAAAAAATTTTTATAACATACTTAAACCGTCAACCAAATTTCATTAAAATTGACCCAATAGATTTTGCATAATAATTTTGCAATCTAATTTTTTTTAAAAAGTTCAAATTTTTTAAAAACTTTCTGAACAAAAGTAGACCATTTAAAAGTTTTCTATTTTTTTTACATATAAAAAGGCACTTTACCTATCTAATGCACCTTGCGGCATGAAAATCGGATTATTTAAGCAGCCTCAGCAATGTTTTAAATTTATAAACAAATTAGTGCTGTCGCCAGTAGGGGGTGCAACGGCCTCCTTTATTTAGATGGACTTCCCAAGTTTTTTTTATGTATTTTGACCCGTAGAACACGAATGTTTTGGGTAACAGTTGATCCGGGTATCGATAAGATTGTTATAAAGAAAGAACTTGAGGAATTACTTAACATTGATTTTTTGCAAAATAAAACATTTTTTTTTGTATTTTGGGTCAATGTAAGCAAAAAATGTTCTTACAAGTTTTTTCGTAGGATGCACAGTTTTCGAGATAAACGCGGTTGAACTTTCAAAAAATCGAAAAATTGCAATTTTTGAACCCAAATAACTTTTGATTAAAAAATAAAATAGCAATTCTTCTGACAGCATTTGAAAGTTTAAGTCAAATTATACCAGTTTGCATTGTTAAAAATTAATTTTTAAACAAAGCTATTTTTTTATAAGCCAAAAAATTGTTTATAATTTTAAAACATTGCTGAGGCCCCTTAAATAATCCGATTTTAATTCTGTAAAGTGTATTAGATAGGTAGAGCGCCTCTTTGTATGTAAAAAAAATAAGCCAACTTCTAAATGGTTTACTTTTTGTTGAGAATGTTTTTAAAAAATTTGAACTTTTTAAAAAAAATTTAGATTGCAAATTTATTATGCAAAATCTATTAAGTCGATATTCATTAAATTTTGTAGACGGTTTAAGTATGTTATAAGAATTCTCTAAGCGAATTACTAAGGTTCTAAGTGCCAGCAAAGTAATTAAAAACATTGAATAACAACAGGCTTATTGTGCTGTCTTATTTTGTATTTACTGCTATATTGCAGAAAGGGTAATAATTTAAGGGTAAATATTTAATAATAATAAGGGTTAATTTAATTACTTAAAAATAACAGCTTAGTAATAAAATAATGACAAAAATTTCTTCAGGATCTTGTAGGGGGGCTTTAAACTCTGATTTAGTCACTTTCTGACTTTCATAATAATAGCTTTTAACCGACTTATTAAGCCTTGAAAATGGCCATTTTCGAGTTTTTCAAATTTTAAATTGCTTATAACTCGAAAACGATCAACTTTAGAGAAAAAATACAACAGACCTTTTTTGTCCAGAATGGTCCAAAAAACCTAAAAAAAATTTGTCCTTGCCAAAAATATTGATTTTTGCAATTTGATTAAAAAAAATTGTTTAAAAAAATTTGGACCACTTTTCGCGTGGGCGACTTCTTGAACCTTATTCTAAGGTGTCTCACGAATGTGATTACCTATGCAAAAAAATCTCATGGGAATATTTTTCCCAACGAACCCGCCGTTTTCGCCTTGTCTAAATTGCATAGTTTATATTTTATAACGCAATTTTTTACACAATGTTACAGTATATTTTCCACGATATGTTTGACCTAGTGGTTTGGCTTTTTAATTTTTTTCTAGACATCGCCTCTCCTCTTCACTTTTCTGATCTTGACGATGGCAAAATGTTCTTTCCCATCAAATTTTGTGTTCGAAAATACTTTATAAACTGATGTTCTCGATCTCTCTACTATATACTTCTTGAACTAAGAGTTAATTAAGGAACTGCTACAGATCGGCGAAAATCTAATAAAAATATATTTGACTTATTGACTTTCTTTTAGAGAAACTATGAATTTACTATGAACGCCATATCAATCAGTCGTTGTAAATATCACCTCTTAGCTCTGATTTTAGTGGCATATTTGCCAACAACCTATTTAGAAGTGTTGTTTTTGTAAAAAAAAATTAAATCACGTTTTTATTAAAATTAAAAGTTGCACCATTTTTTTTTCTAGTAAAAATTTTGTTCTTTGTACCCTATATTTTAACATACACTTCATTAAAAAGCTAAATTTCAAATTTTGTCACTTAACTTTTGCGATTAAACTTTGCAATTCAGGAATCTTCACCTTTTACTTTAAAAAAATCATAACTTTTATTATAATAAGACTGAAAGATTGTAACAGGTTCCATTGTCTTCAGAAAGCTGAGTAATATATACTATAAAAATTTCAGAAAAAATATTAAAATATAACAGTTGTAGCGAGTTAAACGGAAAAAACCTAATTTCATTTTTATTTCATTTTTAGGGCAAAATAGCGATTTTGACAATGTTCCACCACTTAAAATTCAGGATAAACCTCATTTTCGTTTTTAGCACCATCAAAATATGTTTGGAAGTATGGAAAAAATTAGCCATTCACCACACCGTGGTCAGTATCTCCAGAGATAAGCGATTTTTTGGGGGGTGCCACTCGTCTATAAAGTCACATTACATTTTCCTACTGCATTATTTTGACTTAAAATTTTCCAGAAAACTTCTTCATGACTTATGTTTTAATGCTGTGTTGGTGAAAATTATAAACTAAAAAGCTTCTCACTCAACTTTTTTAAGTAAACATGAAACTAACGAAATCTGACGACAAAATGTTTAAAAATTAACAACTCCTCTATTAATTTTTCAAAACATTTCTGACAAATCTTGTTGTTATCTAAATACATCGAAGATGATACAGTAAAATTTTCAAAAGGAAATATTTACAGCGGCCAAAGATACAGTGAGTTAAATTTGAAAAATCATCAAAATTGGTTTTTCACATTATTGGTTAAAAGTTGATTTTTGGACATGTTCCACCAACTCTAGATAAAAATAAACTTCATATTCCTATTCAGCGACCTCGAAAACATAAAGAATTACCAAAATTTGCTATTCACCTATCATAGTCGCTTTTTCGATTTTTAAGCCTCAAATTAGGGTGTGCCGCTCGCCTAATAATGGAACATTGGCAAATTCTTATCTTATAGAATTAAATACTTATTTTCGGCGATGTTTTTACTCAGTACTGCTCTGTTCACCTTTTTGAGTTCGTGATTGTGTGCAATTTTCCAGAAATCTCTAACGGATTACATTCAACTCTGTCGCTTAATTGTTTTACGCCAACAAAAGCGATGGCAGAGAGCTCCATAGGGTGTTCTATAAACCCAAATATCAGTATAACCCGGGGATCAATATCTTGGAGAATGTACACTGTACACCGTGCCAAATACATTTGGCTGTTTCATCGAATTCTAAATATTTCCTTCGGGAATATTGTTGTTTCATTCTCATTTAGTTTGTTTAACAAAAAACTAGTATCATAATAAAAAATACGATAAAACAACTACATATTATAAATTTATATACTATGCTACTCATCACTAAACGAAGTTTGCTAATTTTTAATGTGTCATATTTTCCCTAAAAACGTGAGCTATGGTTATTTGATTTCATCTCTTTTACATTTTTGATAGTCATGTTTTACGAATTTCTTAGTGTTCATGAGATATGCATAAAATCACTGTAGTAAACATGCCATTTCAAAAAAGTTTCTTTTGAAATTCTTACCTTCAATGCACAAAATTTTAAGGTTATCAAAGTCCATTTTTGCACATGTTTTGCCCAAGCAGGGCCAAGCAAAAGATGATTTCGTTATTCTACAGTCACTTTTGTGGGAAATACTTAATATGATTGGACAGATTCCTCCCAGTTTCACCAATATATAGAGCCTCACACTGAGTACAATTGATGCTGTACACTACGTTCGTTTTGTCTAACTTGGTGTGCAGAAACTCTACCGACAAACGAAGACAGGAGATTCCTCAGATAATTTTAAGACAATTTAACCCAATTCACCTAGTCCGAAAATGCTTCCTAAGGGAGCTAGAGCTCTTTGAAGATGGCGCCATGTAATTAGTTTTTCTTAAATACCTCCAGAACGCTTCTATTTAGAAAAACGAAAATTTGAATACATATTTACTTTCCAGAAATGAATCGATTCCATCCATTGCGAATTTCTAGTACCGGTCATAGGCGTCCGTTTTGGGTAGGGCAACGGTTATTTTATTGCACAACTTTTTTGTCTTCAACTTTTAAGCATTTTTGTTACTGGATTATTAAATTGTGAGGTATTCTAGAACTAAAAGGTACTCCTACTTTAAGTCGGTAGGACACACCGTTTTCTAGAAAAATCAATTTGAAAGTTTTTACTTTTGGGAATTTGAAAAAAAATTAAAAAGAAAAATTTAAAAAACGATGTATTTTACCAACTTAAAGCAAGAGTAGCTTTTAGTACTCGAATTGAATAATCTAGTGTCAAAAATACTTAAAAATTAAAGACAATAAAGTTATGCTATAAAATAACTGTTGACCTACCCAAAACGGACGCCTATGACCGGTACTAGAATTTCGCCATTAATGAAATCGATTAATCTTTGGAATATAAATAAATGTAGCAGTTTTCATCTTTCTACATATTTTTTTTAATCTTTTTTTTTTTTAATTTAAAGAACGAAAAATTTTCGAGGCCTATTCGATCTTTCTAGAAAACGGTGTATCCTATCGACTTAAAGTAAGAGTACCTTTTAGTACTAGAATACCTCACAATTTAATAATTCAGAGTCAAAAATGCTTAAAAATTAAATAAAAAAAAGTTAGGTGATAAAATAACCGTTGCCCTACCCAAAACGGACGCCTAGAACCGGTACTAGACCGGTACTAGAAATTCGCAATGGATGGAATCAATTCATTTCTGGAAAGTAAATACGCATACCAATTTTCGTTTTTCTAAATAGAAGCGTTCTGGAGGTATTTCAGAAAAACTAATTACATGACGCCATCTTCAAAGAGCTCTAGCTCCCTTAGGAAGCATTTTCGGACTAGGTGAATTGGGTTAAATTGTCTTAGAATTATCTGAGAAATCTCCTGTCTTCGTTTGTCGGTAGAGTTTCTGGACACCCTGTATATTATAGGATATTTCGTCTTTGAACAGTCATGATTTTGATGTTTTTTGTTGCTTTTTTTACATTGTCAATAATCTTTATTATTTGTGATAACATATTCATGATGGTATGCAAGCAATGTTCTGAGATCTTGTATAAAATGGTGTCAGATTATTCACATTATCCGTATTATAAATAAGCATCCTGTATAGCGTTTGTGAAAGATAAGACTTCGTAATCATAATGGTTCTCAATAACTGAAGATCTGGTAGGTATACACGTGATGAAACGGCCTTATGACACGTTCTTTTAAGCCTGTGATGAGGTCCATCTTCATCGTATGGGTTCTGTGAGGATGATATGCAAAAGGAAATGGAGTTGGATGGGGCGCACACTAAGGAGACCTGACACATACATAGCGAGGCAAGCCTTAGAATATACACCACATGGAAAGAGAAGAACAGGTAGACCCGTAGAAACGTGGAAAAGAAGTGTCGAGAAAGAAATTAATGTTATTGGGAAAACCTGGGCATAAATAAAGATCAGTGCAAGGGGTAGGACAGAATGGAGGCAGATAGTTGACGCGCTGTGCTCCGCATGGAGTGAATAGGAATAAGTAAGTAAAATATGAGAAAATGCTTTTAAATATAGTGAGGTTCAAAATTATGGAATAAATTTAATTTTTCTAGAACAGGCCATTTTTGAGAAATATCCCAAGACCGATCGATTTTTATTTTTAAATTATAATTTTTTGACATATGTGTATGACCCAATAGTAACGTCATCCATTTGGGCGTGATGACGTAATCGACGATTTCTTTAAGGGAATAGGGGTCGTGTGGTAGCTCATTTGAAAGGTAATTAAATTGTCTATTCAGTAATATAAACATTAACATCATTATTTATACAGGGTGGCCAAAAAATAACTTTTGAATTAAATTAATTCACGCAAAAAGAAGTATAATTTAATATTTAATTTATTTAAGAAATATTTAATTTATTTAATTCAAAATACTTTTACTGCTGTCAAAAAATATGAAAGTTCAAGTCCTTGAAAGTTCCAGTCCAATTCTATCGGTTTTGATTACCTTCAGCGCTAAAAATTAATTTTTGTATTGTTAAACAAAGCTATAAACACAAAGTGATTGAATGATGTTTTCAATGCATTTCTCATTTGAAATCGAACGAGTAGGCGCGCATACAGACAATTTCTACGTAGATTACGAATATTAAAAAGCATACATTGGGCACGGGAAACACTATGTGTTTATGGCTTTGTTTAACAAATAAAAACTTAATTTTTAGCAAAGCAAATAATCAAAACCGATAGAATTTGACTTGAGCTTTCAAATGCAGTAAGCAGAATTGCTATTTTATTTTTTAATAAATATAGTCCTGTCGCCACGGGGGGGGGGGGGGTACAAGGGCCTCCTTAATTCAGATGGACTTACCCAAGTTTTTTTTATGTATTTTGACCCGTAGATTACGAATTTTTTGGGTAACATTTGATCCGGATGTCGATAAGTTTGTTATAAACAAAGAACTTGAGGAATTAAATAACAGATATTTTTCGGAAAACAAAACTTTTTTGTATTTTTTGGGCGATTCTCAGCAAAAAATGATCTTATAAGTTTTTTTGTAGGATGCATAGTTTTAAAGATAAACGCGGTTGAACTTTCAAAAAATCGAAAAAGTGCAATTTCTGAACCCGAATAACTTTTAATTAAAAAAAAATAGCAATTCTGCTTACTGCATTTGAAAGTTCAAGTAAAATTCTATCGGTTTTGATTATTTGCATTCCTAAAAATTAAGTTTTTATTTGTTAAACAAAGCCATAAACACATAGTGTTTCCCGTGCCCAATGCATGCGTTTTAAGGTACGTAATTATACGTAGAAATTGTCTGTATGCGCGCTACTCGTTCGATTTCAAATGGGAAATGCATTGAAAACATCATTCAATCACTATATGTTTATAGTTTTGTTTGACAATAAAAAAATTAATATTTAGCAATGAAAGTAATTAAAACCGATAGAATTTGAATTGAACTTTCAAATGCTGTAAGCAGAATTGCTATTTTATTTTTCAATCAAAAGTTATTCAGGTTCAAAAATTGAAATTTTTCGATTTTTTGAAAGTTCAATCGCAGGTCGAAAACTATGCATCCTACGAAAAAACATTTTTTGCTTAGAATGACCCAAAAAATACAAAACAATATTTTGTTTTGCGAAAAATCGCTGTTATGTGATTCCTCAAGTTCTTTGTTGATAACAATCTTATCGACATCCGGATCGACTTTTACCCAAAAATATAGTTATTTGGGTTCAAAAATTGCACTTTTTCGATTTTTTGAAAGTTCAACCGCGTTTATCTCGAAAACTATGCATCCTACGAAAAAACTTATAAGATCATTTTTTGCTGAGAATCGCCCAAAAAATACAAAAAAATGTTTTGTTTTCCGAAAAATCTCTGTTATTTAATTCCTCAAGTTCTTTGTTTATAACAATCTTATCGACATCCGGATCAACTGTTACCCAAAAAATTCGTGTTCTACGGGTCAAAATACATAAAAAAAACTTGGGTAAGTCCATCTGAATTAAGGAGGCCGTTGTACACCCCTGGCGACAGGACTATTATACAAATCTCTAGTAATATAGAAATGATGTTTGCTAACCATAAGCAAAGTTTTCGTTATGATAATTCTCGCATTTTCACCTTGTTTAATTTTATGATCTTAACTTGCTCAAATTTGTGACTTACCGCTAATATATTGAGGCCAAATCCGGTAATGTATAGTGTCCAACTAGGAACTGTCGATGGTAAAAATGGATGTCTAATACTTTCATCATCACAAAACACACCTCTACGGTACGCACTTCCCCAACAGTACAAAAATAGGATGGGCCATCCAACTGAAAAAAAAAAATGTCACAGATTAATATGACTACATAAAAATATAAATGTAGGTTGCATATGTATTTTGATATCCTTAATACTTATTTGTTTTAATAAATACTAGTTTTACAATACACCACTGTTAAAAACAGCAGCAAAAACCACCTACCACACATGACCTCTTATTAAAAACTTCAATTCTTTAAAAAAGTGTGTTCGTTCTTTTGTAGTTGTCCATTTTCTATGTTTTTAAACATTATAACTATTTTGAAAACTAATAATGTATTTCTAAAAATTGGAACCAACTTGTAAGTGACAACAACTACAACACATAACACTAGCATCTACATACATACCTACATAATATGTATACAGTATGGTGCAAATGAAATGAATAAATTCGTTATCTCGTAAACCGGCAACTTTAAGGGAAAATCCCGAAACAGGTCGATTTTTATTTTTAGATTATGATATTTTGGCATATATGGCATACTAGTGACGTTATCCATCTGGGCGTGATGACGTAATCGATAATTTTTTTAATGAAAATTGGGGTGGTGTGCTAGCTCATTTGAAAGGTTATTCAATTTTCTTTTCATTACTATAAACATTTACATAATTATGTATACAGGGTGTCTAAAAAAATTATTAAATAAATAAACTATTTGACAAAAAAAAAAGAATGTATGTAATTTATTTAATTCAAAATACATTTTACTGCTGCCACAAGTCAGAGAAAAATGTTTTTTTCACAAATAAACATTGTTTTTTCAATGTTCAAACTTCCGAGAGGCAGGTGGCTGGTGGGAGCCTTGAACATTGAATTTAATCGAAAAGCAATGATTATTTGTGAAATAATTTGTTTCTGTTTTCGAATAACAGTAAAATGTATTTTGAATTAAATAAATAACATACTTTCTTCTTTTTTTCTCACATAATTTAATTTAAAAAATTTTTTTGGACATACTGTATAAATACTTATGTAAATGTTTATATTACTGAATAGAGAATTAAAAAAACTTTCAAATGAGCTTGCACACGACACCTATCCCTATTTAAAAAATAATTGATTACGTCATCACGCCCAGATGGATGACGTCTTTAGTATGATACATTATATGCCCAAATATCATAATTTAAAAATAAAAATCGACATGTTTCGGGATTTTTTCTCAAAGTCGCAGGTTTGCGAAATAAGGATTTTAGTCCTTTCATTTGCACCATACTGTATAAAAAACAAACATATCGACTATATTAAAAGCCGTACACTAGCTGGACACAAACCTTTTAACGTAACACACACATATAGAAAGGATCCACTCGAAAAAACTGAGAGGCAGGTCTTCCTTTGAGGAGATGATGACATCGGATAACTTTGTGCATGTTAGCTGTAACAACTCTTTTGTAACTGATATCTATTAATTATTTGTTACAATAAATAAAATAAGCCCTCTTTAACTGGCCTGAAGATGGGACAGGTACTGTAGGTCCCGAAACCGGTCGCCATTTTCTAAGGTCAAAATAGAGAAATATAGATTGTGAGTATTGACCTTTTTCATTACCCAATTAAATATGAGTAGAAATGACTTTTTCCACCTACCTCTACCGAAAGTATACTTTTCCGGACCTGATTATAGGGAGAAAGGTTGTACTTTTCCTCCCTAGGGAGGAAAAGTATTTTTCCTCCCTAGGCAAGAAAAGTAAAACTGACGTCATGGTATTTCATTTATGAAATATAACTTATTGACACATTAATTAAATACCATTTTTTGTTTATTTAATTATATCTAGATGTAACTTTCTTAAACAAGATAAATAGTTCTTTCTTTCTACCTAAAATAGGTGGAATTTGTCGCTTGGTAATAATTTACCTGCCGTTTTTTATTGTTTTTGTTGCTTAGATATATTTCGTTAAAAAATAAATTTTAAAGGGAAGCTTATCATTATTATTGCACGTAACCTGTTCAGCCGTTTAGAACGCATCCAAATCATAGTTTGATTTGTAGTTAATAACAGAATATCGGTCAGTGTGCTCCGAATTTTGGAATAGTTGAAATCTATATTTTTTAGTATTGGCGTTGATTGAAATATTTTCAATCAACGGTATTGGATATTACTTATTATTATAACTCATTTTTGGATCGACATAATCGTATTGTTTTATTAATATAATGGATAGTAGAAAACGAATATATAATATCCTAAACCTAGCTTTGACAAGCTCAGGGCATCTATTGTACCAAAGATTTACTTTTGGTAAGTAGTGTAGCAGTATGCCACGAAATCAGTACATATTTCAAATAAGAAATTTATACATTTCACTGATCATGCATGTCGTATGGATAAAGACGAGACGATTCAAAGTAAGGCCTGTTATTAATATGATAATTACTGTAAATTATATTTTTCAGTTTTCTAGTTCAACAATTTTACCTCTTACAAAAAATGAATGGTTTTCGGATAGCTTATATTTCTTAAAATGCAGTCAAAAATTTATCAGGTTTAGTCAATTTTACCAGTTCCGATAATAAAAATCAGTCACCTTCAGTATATTTTTCCAGTTGAAGGTAAAAAAATATAGTCGGTTGGCAACTTTTTCCTGGTTGCGATTTAGCAAAAAAAATATTACTAACCGACACTATTTCATAAACTATTAAAAAAAGAATGTGTGTGTACTTTGTACGCACGTAAGAAGTTATACTTCTACTACATATTATGTGATTTTTAGGACAATACCAAAAATTTAAAAAAATAAAAGAATAAAACGCACAAAAACACATTGAAAAATGCCACAAAGAAAAAATGATTTCTGAACGATAATAATTGTTGGCAAAAATTTTAAATACGCATTTTCTGAAAAAAAAAATTATATAACAAATATACTTACAATCATAAAATGCATAAAAAATAAAAAAAATAAAAACTTGCATCGGGAATCGAACCCGTGAATTTCGTGGCGCTTTGATTCGTAATCTAAGCCTAGACTCACTCGTCCAATTCCACATTATTTGTCATGTGGAAAAATAGGGTAACTGAACGTTTTACTGTTTGACAGTTGTTTTGAATATAATTAAATTATGTAGTTTAAATTTTGTGGAAGAAAATATTAAAATATAACAAAACAGTAAGAAAACAATATATTAGATGAAGATTGGTAGAACTTTTGTTGGTAATCAAATTAGGTATGTAAATCAAAGCATTACATACCTACTAGATAAATAAATCTACGCCAAAAAATCATAATTTAAAAATAAAAATCGGACCTAATTTGGGATTTCTCTCTAAAATCCCCATTCTTGAGAAAATAAATGTACAGTAGAGCGTCGATTATCCGAACGTCGATCAACCGAACGACCGCTTATTCGAACTATCGACTCCCGCGTCCCACACTCGAATACCGAGCAAGCGTTAGTAATTGACGCTTAAAATATCTTTAATTTTCTTCAATATTGTATCCAAAAATAATTATGTTGTTGCAAAGACTGCACTTTTTTGTTTAGTTGCTAGTTGTCATTATCAAGATATAAATATGTAGGTATATAAATATGGCTTTTATTCACTTGTGGATAAATATGTATGACTATAAATATGTATCAATATATTGTAGTTTGATTATCCGAACAAATCGGTTTTCCGAACACCTATGTCCCCCAATTAGTTCGGATAATCGACGCTCTACTGTATTTCAACCTAATGCAAATGTATAATTACAATATTATTATAATAAAAACTACTTACCAAATTAGAATGAGTTTTCCTTGTCCAAAATAGTCCAAAAGTCCAAAAATATAGGTATATGAAAACTATTTAAAAAGGCAGTATAACTATTAACTAACTCTTGTTTGTTGTTTCTTTTCACACAAATTTTAAAACGCAACAACCATAAAAAATCTAACTACAGCTGTGCCACAGCCGCCACATTGAATAATTTTTGACATGTCATTTGAACATCCAATCAGAACAAAGTTATAATGCGCATGCGCCGGGATCGTAGGTTTTACCATATAAAATTCACCCACATATCACCGGTAAAGAAGTATAACTTCAAAAATATATAATCTACAAGGGGTAGTTAATAACTGTGGCAAAAAGTTTATCTAATGCCATCCCCTCTATGTGAATACACACACAAGGGGTAGTTTATAAAGTATCTAAACTGCATTTAAAGTTCGTTGGAATTATGACAATAAAACCACTAAATCATGTTTTATGAATTTTTTTCAAAATTTCAAACTTTAAACCGCTCTAGTGTAATTTGATCTTAACAATTCTCTGTCGATAAACTAAATAGTTTTAATTTGGTTTTCGGCCATATTCCTTTCTGTAGATGCTGAAAGCCATGGTAGATTACAATATAAGGCTTACATAAAAATTATAAATAAGCGACCTAAAGACATGAATTTAATTTATTTTAACATTAGAACATTAAAATTGAAGATAACATTATTTTTCTTTCAAATTAATATTTTTCGGATTGAAATTGTTTTATTATTATTATTTTTTAATCGCCAAAAGTCAGAAATTTTAGGGCACGTGAGTTATTTAGATCTATTTTAGTTAACATTATCAATAAAATTGGGTGCGCAAGTGTTTTTCTACCTTGACAGTCCGAAATAACCAAGTACTTTTTATTATTTTATGGTTACAAATACGTATCTACCTATCAAAACACATGTAAAAATTTGTTGGCCTATATGGCGTATGTAGGTTTAAAGAATCATTTAATATGGTAAATTGTCTTTAAAAGTCTCCATTTAAACAACCATTTTAACAAATTGAAGAATCTCAGATGCAGAATCCACCAATTTAATAAGAATTAAAATGGTAAATAGTATTTTAAAACTGAGATTTTTCGTGTTGAAAGTTCTTAGTGGTACATCCTTAATCTGCGACTTTTTCAATAATTAATAAGACAGCAGACGACGAATATAGAAAACGAAAGGGAAACGATCACATTCCGCTTTCATTCGTCTAGGAAAAACGGACAGCAGAGGAACTTTCAGTACTCAAATCCGAGTAAAACCATTTTAAGTTTGCTATAACCTGCACTTAAAGTGTCTTTTAACATGGTTTTAAAAGCACCTTCACAGCAGCTTTAAAACCAGTTGCTTAAGAAAAAAATTTTTTTAAAAGTTTTTATTTTTGGTTTTATTGACCTCTTTCAACGTGGGCCCTTTTATGCTGAAAGCGGTTTTATTGCAACCTTAAGGTTTACTTAGAAACCAATTTAATTTTAGTTTTATTCTACAGTTTTAAAGCAACCTTAAAAGACTTAATAAACCCGTTGGGTGCTACTTGGGTGTGGTTATATATTAGTGTTGATTCCGTTTCTTTGTAGGTATCTGTTATCTTTTATTTTAGAGTTTGTTTCGTTTTCGTGTATTCCTTGAGTTTTTATTTAAATTTATATTGTTACAAATAGATATGTTTAACATAACAAGTAAATAAAAATACTATAAAATAAAAATTTGTTTTAGTGTGACAGAAAAGAGCGCGACTGTTCCCGAAGGAGTATCTAGCTTTTTCGATGCGCGTATCTCTTGGTTGTTGGTCCACTCTTTATTTATTATGGCGCCGAGGTAGCTGTAGTGCGTCACTGTTTCTACACGGGTTTGGCCAACTCCTGTAGAACGAAAAGAAAGACCCTATAAGAAGTACCAAAATTACTACTAGCATGCGCGTATGACATTGACATTGTAGGAAACACAGTGAGAATGAAAATAAATGCCGAGATGAAAGAGATGTATAGGTCTAGCGACGTAGTTCAAGACATTAAATCCCAACGTTAAGATGGGCTAGCCATTTCCATAGACTCCCTAATAACAGCTTTACCAAGTTAATCTGGGGGGAAGCTCCGACAGGAAGCTTTTATTAATACGTTTTAGCTTAAGCATGACTTTCAATCAACCGTATCTTGTGACTCAAAAATAATAATACGAATCGGGTAGACCTGTACAAGCTGGTACAGGGCTATAAAATCCTGGAATAGGTAATTTCTAACAGATGACTTCCGAAAAAAAAGGAACATAATATGTGAAATAATGAGATTTAATAATAATATATCTAATAATATACACCACGGACCATATACATGATTACATGATAGATAAAGAGAAGATTGATTGGAGTGCTGACATGGATAAACCATGTATTTTTAATCCTAAGAATTAGTGGTGTCTTTTAAATGTAAATACATACTGTATTATACTCAAGCATGTACCTCGATATGAATAGTGATTACTCTATATCAACCTACACCTTGACTTAGATTACCAGTTTTAAATTCTCGTCAGATTAATACAATTACGTTTATCTATTATCTTCATAGAAACTTAAATGTTTTAAAGACGCCGAAAGAATATAAAATAGCTCCATTTAATTTTTAAGACGTATATTTATTTTTATACTTGACTCTTGACTAGACAATAAAATGTTTTAGGAAGGTCATTGTCACATTATTTATATCTAGCGACTGGAAGAGGTTATAGTCCAGGGCGCATCTGTTTTGAGATGGACGTTGAGAGGTGACTCAAATTTTTCTGCAGAAATTGCTTGAAAATAACTCAAATAATAATATTTAAGTTATCCTCCCTCTCAAAAAGGTCCGGAACATTGTTTAAATAATCAAAATATCAAAAAATGAATGAAAAATTCGATTTTTTCTTCGTTTTTTGATTATAACTTTAAAATTATTAATTTCCGAGAAAAGTTGCACTGACATAAAAGTTGCATATTTAAATTTACTACAATATAAAATAGGTTAAAAATTTTAAAAATAGTCACTCTTGTTGCAAAATAGCAATAATTGCGAAAAAAACCATACAAAAACAAGTATTCGCATTTTACGTTTTTCAACCATTTATGCTATACTTAGGACCTTCATATTTTACCCAAAAAAACTTTATGATATAGTAAAACAACACTGTAAATTTAATTAAGATCGGTTTAATACATTTTGCAAAATAAATTTTGCAATCCAGCTTTCGCAAAAAAAATTCATTTATTTAAAATGTTGCAGGACTGAAAATAAAGCAGATAACAAGTTGAATTTTTTTTGCTTATAGAAGTGTACTGTACCTTTCATTTGCAATTTGCAAAATTAAAATCGATTAATTACCACGGCGTCAGGAAATTTTTTAAATTAACATTAATTTTTGGTGCTACGCGCAGGACAGCGGTGTTCGATTCACACAACTTGATTTCCACCAAAATTTCTTCCAATCTTTATCTAATATATTATTTTCTTACTCTATATTTTGTTGTATTTTAATATTTTAATTCCACAAAAATCAAATTAATTTTATTATTGTTTGTGAAATATTGTTTAAACAATTGCATATGTTTAAAAATAATAAACTTTTATTCTCTAAGTTAAAATATATGAACAAAGAAAGTTTTTGCTAAAAATAGTGGTATTTCAAAGTATAGAGTATGTGTTTTTATTTTGCAATAAACAAATTTATTTATTTATATCGAAATGTAATAAAAATTAAAATGTAAGAATCATTTTGAAAGGTCATTGGAATGCCCAATCAGAGCAAACTATCCGCTGTCCTGCGCGTAGCACCAATAATTGATGTTTATTTAAAAAAATTCTTGACGCCGTGGTAGTTAATCGATTTTAGTTTTGCAAATTGCACATGAAAGGTACAGTATACTTCTATAAACGAAAAAAAAATCAACTTGCTATCTGCTTTATTTTCAGTCCTGTAACATTTTGAAGAAATGATTTTTTTTGCGAAAGCTGGATTGCAAAATTTATTTTGCAAAATCTATTAAACCGATCTTAATGAAATTTACAGTATTGTTTTACTGTATTATAAAGTTTTTCTGGGTGAAATATAAAGGTCCTAATTGTAGCATAAATGGTTGAAAAACGTAAAATGCGAATACTTGTTTTTGTATGGTTTTTTCGCAATTATTGCTATTTTGCAACAAGGGTGACTATTTTGTAAATTTTTAACCAATTGTATATTGTAGGAAATTTAATTAGCCAACTTTTATGTCAGTACAACTTTTCTCGGAAATGAATAATTTTAAAGTTGTAATAAAAAAACGAAGAAAAGAATCGAATTTTTCCTTCATTTTTTGACATTTTGATTATTTAAACAATGTTTCGGACCATTTTGAGAGGGAGGATAACTCAAATATTATTATTTGAGTTGTTTTTAAGCCATTCCTGCAAAAAAATTTGAGTCACCTCTCAACGTCCAAATGTACTAATATTTTTACAGATGCGTCCTGGTCTATTAGCGGTTATATTTATAGGAGAATTAATTAATTATGAGAGTGATATAAGAATTTTATATACCCATTATTATGGGTAAGAGGATTTTAAGGATTTTGTTAAATTATAGAAGTTAATACATATATAAAAAAAAAAGGAAAACACCTCAAATTATAGTTGGTTTGAAAAAACTACATTATTGATCTACACTCACCGGCACAAAATTCCGCCACCCAAAATTTTTTATTAAGTTTGACAATCTATAACTTTATTATTTTTACTCCGATTTTTAACATTCTTGCATCAGTTTGTAGGTACATGATACATGTATTGATGTCGTTTTTTATTATTCCGATAACAAAAAAAATTTTGCTTAGATGGCATTATACTGTGGTGAATGGAAGCGTTGTATTTTCTCCTAACTTTAAAAAATTCTGTGGAAAAATTGGAGGGCTGATTTTTTTTCAAACTTTTTTTTGTGTTATCCTGGAGATATCACTAAGGTTTTGTTTTTTGAATTATCCGAATATCTCTTCTTTTAATAGTACATACATTCTTTCACGGTTTTTGCTATATATTTTAAAAAACCGCTTGGATTGACATGAAATTTGGCATACGCATAGCTAACATGTCAAAGAAAAAAAGTGATATGGTGCCGATGTGTGCTTTTGCCCTCAGGGTGAGTTTCACCCCATCTCAAGGGTGAAAAAATATATGTACAAGATAAGTCCCGAAATGGATAAACCGACTAATTTTAAGCAACTTTTGTTCTATAGAGTTTTTTGACCAAATTAATACTTTTCGAGTTATTTGCAAGTGAATATGTTCATTTTTCAACAAAATAACCACGTTTTTAGACGGTTTTTCGCAAATAACTCAAAACCTAAGTATTTTGTCGAAAAAAATATTCTTAGCAAAACTATAGCCTATAATAAAAGTGAAAAAAACGGTATATACAGGGTGTCCAGAAACTCTACCGACAAACGAAGACAGGAGATTCCTCAGATAATTTTAAGACAATTTAACCCAATTCACCTAGTTCGAAAATGCTTCTGAAGGGAGCTAGAGCTCTTTGAAGATGGCGTCATGAAATTAGTTTTTCTTAAATACCTCCAGAAGGCTTCTATTTAGAAAAACGAAAATTGGTATGCATATTTACTTTTCAGAGATGAATCGATTCCATCGATTGCAAATTTCTAGTACCGGCCATAGGCGTCCGTATTGGGTAGAGCAACGGGCATTTTATCGTATAACTTTTTTGTCCATAACTTTTATGCCTTTTTGACACCGGATTATTAAATTGTGAGGTATTCTAGTACTAAAAGGTACTTTTGCTTTAAGTCGGTAGGATGCACCGTTTTCTAGAAAAATCGATTTGAAAGTTTTTCGTTTTTGGAATTTGAAAAAAATTGAAAGAACTTTTCAACAAAAAACGAAGTATTTTACCAACATAAAGTAAGAGTAACTTTTAGTACTCCAATACCTCATAATTTATTAATCTAGTGTCAAAAATGCTTGAAAATTCAAGACAAAAACATTATGCTATAAAATAACTGTTGACCTACCCAAAACGGACGCCTATGACCAGTACTAGAAATTCGCAATTAATGAAATCGATTTATCTCTGGAATATGAATAAATGTACCAGTTTTCGTCTTTCTAAACAGTTTTTTTTTTGAAATTTTTTTTTGTAATTCAGAAAGTGAAAAATTTTCAAATCGATTTTTCTAGAAAACGGTGTGTCCTATCGATTTAAAACAAGAGTACCTTTTAGTACTAGAATACTTCAAAATTTAATAATCCAGTGTCAGAAATGCATAAAAGTTAAAGATAAAAAAGTTATGCGATAAAATAACCGTTGCCCTACCCAAAACGGACGCCTATGATCGGTACTAAAAATTTGCAATGTCTGGATTAGATTTATATCTTGAAGATAAATACGCGTACCAATTTTTGTTTTTCTAAATAGAAGCGTTCTGGAGGTATTTAAGAAAAACTAATTACAAGACGCCATCTTCAAAGAGCTCTAGCTCCCTTAAGAAGCATTTTCGGACTAAGTGAATTGAGTTAAATTATTTTAAATTTACCTGAGGAATCTCCTGTCTTCGTTTGTCGGTAGAGTTTCTGGACACCCTGTATATTGGGTCTCTATACCTAGCAAAGGCAGAGTTTTATGTTCGAAAAATTCCAAATAGAATAATTCAATGTGAAATATCCAAATATTGAAGCATTCTTGAGGAAAACACATTACAACATTTTCAAAGTGTTTAAAAAAAGCTTTATTTCTGTTTTTATAAAAAATTCTAGCATCAAATGTAAACAAGTTACGCTCAAAATCAAGTTGGTCCCTTTTGTTTTGGCAAAAAAAAATCAGGAAGATCACCCCCAAAATTAATCGTTACCGCTTCACACGTTACTTTGCTTATGTTGTGTTTATATGATCTGTAAGTTTCATCGATTCAAAGTGCTTATTTTTGAAAAAATTTGGTTTTAAAGTAAAATTTTTAAAAATTTTAATTTTGAAAAAAATGCTTTTTTTTCAAAATAACTTAAAAGTTTTTTGAGATACCAAAAATCTTATACAATAAAAAAGTCGGCTTTACTTTTCTGAATATTCTGTATTTTTCTGTTTTTCTGTAAGACAAAAGTTGGTTAAGATTCGGTGTTTCTAAATTTGCATACACTCGTGATAAGTGACTCGTTCAAGCTCTTTTAACTACAGCTCTTTCAAAAATAAGGACTTTGAACCGATGAAACTTACAGATCATATGATCAATACATACGTGAGTACGAAACTTGTGAAGTTGTAACAATTAAGTTCATTTGAAATGCTAATTTAGGGGGTGATTTCCCCGATTTCTTACCAAAAAAAAAGAACAACTTTATTTTGAGCGTAACTTGTTTACTTTTATGCTAAAAATTTTTTTTAAAAATCAAAAATAAGCATTTTTTAAACACTAAAAAAATTAAAATGAGGTTTCCCCAAAAAAGTGCTTTGGTTTTGGTTATGGCACGTTAAAATATTCGATTTGGAATTTGACGAATATAAACCTATTTTTCATTAGCTATAACTCTACTTCTACTACGTATAGTGACCTAATATATACACCATGTTTTTCACTTTTTTACGTGCTATAATTTTTAAAAGAATTTTTTTTTTCGACCAAATACTTACCTTTTGAGTTATTTGCGAAAAACCGTCTGAAAACGTGGTTATTTTGTAGAAAAATTAACATATTCACTCGCAAATAACTCTAAAATTATTAACTTGGTGAAAAAACTTTATAGAACAAAAGTTACTTAGAATTAGTCATTTTGTCCATTTCCGGACTTATTTCGAACATTTATTTTTTACCCCCAAAATGGGGTAACACGCACCCCTAGGGCAAAAGCACACATCGGCACAATATCACTTTTTTCTTTGACTTGTTAGCTATGTGTATGCCAAATTCCATGTCAATCCAAGCGGTTCTTTAAAATTTAGAGGTTTTGCAATATTTTACCTTTAAAGAACGTACTAGAAAAGCTGTAAAATAAACACTGCTTTTGAAGGTTTTTTTCATTAAAAATATCAAATGCACGAAACTTAACAAAACAAAACAAAATTAACAACAAAACAAAACAATTCAATAGCGGGTATGTCCACCTCTTTCAGCACCGACTGCTCGCAATCTGTTTGACATCGAATACAGATGTGTTATCCTTGCCTGGGGAATAACCCGATATTCCTCTACCAGGGCCATAACAGTACCAAATTTTCTGGAGGCCTAGGATGACGGCGAATAGTTTTTTTAAATCATCCCATAAATACTCAATAGGATTGAGATCTGGGCTGCATGCGGGCCATTCTAATCTTATCAATACAACCTCGATATTATGAGCCAATCAGTGTTTTTATTTACAAAAAATGGTACAGCTCTTACAATAAAAAAGATATTCGGATAATTCAAAAAACAAAATTTTAGTGATACCTCCGAGATAATATGACAGGACTATGAAACAAAATCAGCTGTTCAATTTTTGCACAGAATGTTTTAAAGTTAGGAGAAAATACAACGCTTCCATTCACTCCCGTATAATGCCATGCAAGCAAAATTTTTGTGTTACCGGAATAATACCGAACAATATCAATACATATACCTACAAACTGGTGTAAGAATGTTGAAAATCGGAGTACAAATAATAAAGTTATAAATTGTCAAATTTAATCAAAAATTTTGGGTGGCGGAATTTTGTGCCGGTGAGTGTATCTATCTAGGTATGTAACTAATGTAATCCATGTTTATCCATTTTTGCACGTAGGCCACCTCTTCTTATCTTCATTTGTTTCTGTCTGAAGCTAGTTCATCCACCTGGAACCAGCTTGCCTCTTCAGGTCATCAACCCGTCTCATCTGTGGTCTTCCTCTACTTCTTTTGTATTCGTATGGTCTCCAGTGTAGTATTTCCTTGTTCCACCTATCGTCTCTGTGTCTGATGTTGTGCACCGCAAATTTGGCTACTTTGTCTCTTACATCCTGCAACTTTGTTATATTTAGAATTTACTAGTTTCGTTTTTTGTCCTTAAAGTGTATTTGCAACATATGCCTTTCCATTACTCTCTGTGTTTTGATAAGTTTATACATATTATTCTTGGTTAGTGTCCAAGTTTGCGCTCCATACGATATTACTGGTAACACACACTGGTTGAAGACTTTAGACTTACGATGTTGCGAAAATTTCTTATTCTTCAGGATGTAGCTCAATTTGCCAAATGCCGCCCATGCCAATCTTATACGTCTTTTAATTTCTTCTGTTTGATTTTCTCTGCTCGCATTTATTACTTGCCCCAATTATATTCTCGTACTTCTTCCGCACTTCGTACGCACTTTCGTAAATAATGTATCCAAGAAATCCTTGTTTAACTTATTGCGGTTTCTATGGACACGCGGCTTTGCGATACTAGTTTATGTGAGTAAAAAAGAGACTTAATATAAAAAGTAATTCATGAATGGACTTAGGCAAATATAATTAATGGTCCAAGAGCTGTGAGACATTTTTGAGTAGGTATTTTAGGCAACCTGAAAATTTTTCAGCTGACTATTCCATGATAGCCTAATACAAAAATGCCGGTCTGGCTGGAGGGTAGCGGTTATTTTCCCCAAAAATCCCCCCCAAAGTTAAACAAAAGGGTAAAAATTGTTATTACAAAAAATATCATTGACGTGACTTTAAAGTAAATTTATATATTCAAATATAAAGAAAATAAACAGGCCATGCGATTTAAGGGCGATTTTAACTCTGCAAGATACTTGCATGGGCGCCCCAGGATTATTTTCAGGGGATGCATCTGCTTCAGAAGATTTCATCTGAATCTGTACATACTATTAAGAAGTATATAATATACAACTATACATGCATAGCTATGTATGTACATTCCTTCCGGACAGGGAGGTGCAATTGTTATTTGACAGGGTATTTTTTAATAATAAAAATAAATATTCTAAAAAAGACAGGTTTTTTTTTGGTGAAATTTTCCAATTGTCAGGTGATCAAAAAAATTACGCGTTAATATAAATGAAAAGCGCTATAGGTCAGCAGCAGTGTGAGAAAGATCGTATACCGATAGCTGTTTGCGTCCTCTGTTGTAGCTGAGCGAGTCCGTTCGCAGGAGAAAAATCACATAACCTGGCCATATCCATGTTGTTGTTTCTCGAAACGTTAGAGTAATTATTATATATTATAGTTTTTTAAGTAACTTTTTCTTAATTAAAGAAAAATAATACGTATTTTACAATAGACTTTTCAAATATGATAGAAAAAGACAAATTTATTATTATAAATATATAGGTAGAAAAGTATAAAACTATAAACTAAATTATTTCTGTGGCCGAGTCTTGTACTTCTTCTTCAAACTCCTCATCTGAGCCTTAATATTCATTCTCTTCCTCTTCGTCAGACTCCCCTCGAGACTCAGATTCCTCTTCTACATGATCTGTAAATAGTTGTATCATTAATTAGTTTAGTTGCTACGTATTCTCCGTCCTTTTATACGGAGTCGAAGCCTGGACAATCACATGCTCATCTGAAGAAAGACTTACCGTTGTTGAGATGTGGAGTTATCGAATACGTAACAAACACGGAAACATTAAGAAAGATGAAAAAGGCAAAAGAAATACTCAACACTATGAAGGAAAGAAACATGAGCTACTTTGGTCATATACTAAGAAATAAAAAACGTGATGTGATTGGTTATATAAGGAAAAGTATTAAGCATTGGTTATATAAGTAAGAATACGTAGCAACTCAATCAATTAACCACTAATTAATTTTTCATTAATTCTAAATACATATTACAACTATTTACAGATCAGGTAGAAGAATCTAAGTATCGAGGGGAGTCTGATGAAGAAGAAGAGAATGTATATTTATTTTAGCTCATTTTTCTTTCCTTCATAGTGTTGAGTATTTCTTATTTTGCCTTTTTCATCTTTCTTAATGTTTCCCTGTGTGTTAAGTGTTGTGTGCATGATATTTTTTACATTATTCGATAACACCACATCTCAACAATGGCAAGTCTTTCTTCAGATGCGCCCGTGATTGTCCAGGCTTCGACTCTGTATAAAAGGACAGAGAATACGTAGCAACTTAATTAATTAATCACAGATTATTTTTAATTAATTCTAAATACATATTACAAGTATTTACAGATCATGTAGAAGAGGAATCTGAGTCTCGAGGAGAGTCTGACGAAGAAGATGAGAATGAACATTTAAGCTCCGATTAGAAATTTGAAGAAGAAGTACAAGATTCGGACACAGAATTAATTTAGTTTATAGTTTTATACTTTTCTACCTATATATTTATAATAATAAATTTGTCTTTTTCTATCATATTTGCAAAATCTATTGTATAGTACGTATTATTTTTCTTTAATTAAGAAAAAGTTACTTGAAAAACTATAATATATAATAATTACTCTAACGTTTCGAGAAACAACAACATGGATATCGCCAGGTTATGTGATTTTTCTCGAGCGAACGGACTCGCTCAGCTACAACAGAGGACGCAAACAGCTATCGGTATAAGCTCTTTCTCACACTGCTGCTTACCTATAGTGGTTTCATTTATATGCACGCGTAATTTGTTTGATCACATGGCAATTGGATAATGTCACCAAAAAAAACGTGTCTTTTTTAGAATATTTATATTTAAAATTAAAAAATACCCTGCCAAAATAACAATTGCACCTCCCTGTCCGGAAGGAATGTACATAGGTATGCATGTATAATTGTATATTTTATACTCATTAATAGTATGTACAGATTCAGATGAAATCTTCTGAAGTTCAGATGCACCCCCTGAAAATAATCCTGGGGCGCCCATGCAAGTATCTTGCAGAGTTAAAATCGCCCTCAAATCGCCTTGTCTGTTTATTTTCTTTATATTTGAATATTTAAATTTACTTTCAAGTCATATCAATGATATTTTTTTGTAAAAAAATTTTTACTCTTTTTTTAAATTTGGGGGGGATTTTTGGGGAAAATAACCGCTACCCTCCAGCCAGACCGGCATTTTTGTATTAGGCTATCATAGAAGAGTCACCTGAAAAATTTTCAGGTTGCCTAAAATACCTACTCAAAAATGTCTCACAGCTCTTATACTATAACTATTTAGATGGGAAATAAGCCACAATTAACTTGAAAAAAATTATTTTTTGCACGATTGATCATTTTTGACTGTTTACCGTGACAGATTTTACGTCAGTAGGTGACATTTACTAGCAACTCGACGGTAAGTAATCCAACTCGACGGTAAGTACTCCAACTCGACGGTAAGTAATTCACTTACCGTCGAGTTAAAAAATCTCTTAATTTTAATTTATTTTTTGAAAGAATAAAGAAAACTAACGAATTATTTATTAATATTGAAACTTATGGTACAATTTGTTAAATTATTTAATGAAATCCCACTTGTTTGGGCTGTGGTTTCACTTCTAACAGAAACTCCTGCAGAATCGCATACATTAGTAGTATCCAACATTTTTTCTCTTCAAATACGCGATCAAAGTTGAAAACTTGGAAATATCAATGCCATCATAAAGAAAAACGGTGGATTTAATCATTGAATATTCTGCCCAGAGGCTTCCAGGAGCTTTCAACTGCATATGTCTTTGAACGAAATATGCCAATAGAGTCATTTCTTCGATTCTTAAATTCTTGCCTTCGCACCATTTTTTAAAACTTTGGTAGGTATTTTGATAACGGATTTTGGATTTTTCGGGAATAATTGCGGAACACCCTTCTTCCCAAGCCCGTTCAATTTCTTCAAATTCACTTTCGCTCATATTTTAATTTATAATAATCAAAATTGTACTTAAAATTATTGACAACTAAATAAAAACTCAATTCTCCATTGTTGTTATGCACCCTAGTTACTACCTAACAACCAAAGTATCTATCTTGATAAAATGAATGAAACTAGTCAATATGACGAAAATATTTAATTTTATAATTTATAATGGTATCAATCGTGCAAAAAACGTTATAAGCATGTCGACCGTTAAGGGTAACCGATCTCAGACAATAATTGTCTTCGATCGGTATAAAACCCTTACCGTTCTCCATACTTAATATACTATTATTAACGTAATCAAGTTAATTGTGACTTATTTCCCATCTAAATAGTTAATTATAAAAATGCCACAAGGAAATAGCTTCAGAACAACATTAGGCAAATATGCAAATAAAAAGGTATGAAATATGCGCATAAATATGCAGTATTTTACGCAAAAATATGCATGTTTATCTAGAAAATATATGCATGTAATAAAATATTAATTAAGATGTTCCTATGTATTTTACAAACTAAGTTTATGTAATTAAATATTTAAGTTTAAGTATTTTAACAAATAAAGGATATTATTTCGAATTGTCGTAGCAAAAAATTATTAAATGCTGTTTTGGAGGGGTATATACCTCACAGAGGGAACCATATGTACCCCTCCGACGATCCCTAATAAGGGTGAAACGTACCTAAGGGCGATTGTGGTCCTCTCTGAACGAAATGAACTGTAAGATGTCTCTCATTTTCGTTTTGCAGCGAATTCTTTTAAAATATTAAATAAAAATCGATGTAGGAATCTTAAAATTATCAAAATGTTTTAACTTTTCTTTGCATTGCAATTACAATATTTAAATTAAAAATATCCAATAAAATTGGTGCAGTAATCTTGAAAGTGTAAAAAAATGACTGGGCAAGAAGGAAGAACCCTTAAATATTTACAGGAGGCCTCAACCTTTCTTTTTATATTTAAAGAAAAAATACTATGAACATAAATTAATAGCACTTAATTAATTAAGAGCAATATACAGGGTGTCCCGAAAAGATTGGTCATAAATTATACCACACATTCTGGGGTCAAAAATAGTTCGATTGAACCTAACTTACCTTAGTACAAATGTGCTCATAAAAAAAGTTACAGCCCTTTGAATTTACAAAATGAAAATCGATTTTTTTCAATATATCGAAAACTATTAAAGATTTTTTATGGAAAATGGACATGTATCATTCATATGGCAGGAACATCTTAAAACAAAATTATAGTGAAGTTTGTCCACCCCATAAAAAATTTATGGGGGTTTTGTTCCCTTAAACTCCCCCAAACTTTTGTATACGTTTCAATTAATTCATTATTGTGGTACCATTAGTTAAACAGAACGTTTTTAAAACTTTTTTGCCTCTTAGTATTTTTTCGATAAGCCAGTTTTTATCGAGATGCGGCTTCTTTTTTAATATATTTACATAAAAATTTTATGGGGGTTTTGTTCCTTTAAACCCCCCAAATGTTTGTGTACGTTCCAATTAAACTATTATTGTGGTACGATTAGTTAAACACAGTGTTTTTAAAACTTTTTTGCCTCTTAGTCTTTTTTTGACAAGTCACCGTTTATCGAGATGTGGCTTCTTTTTCAAAATATACCTAAAAATGTAAATTATAAATAAATTTTTAGATTATTAACAGGTCTCTATAATAATCGTACTTAACCATACAAACATGTGATGGATTCGACAAATATTCAAAATATGTCGATAAACACTGGCTTATCAAAAAAGTACCAAGAGGCAAAAAAGTTTTAAAAACACTGTGTTTAACAGTGCCACAATAATAACTTAATTGTAACTTACAAAAGGTTTGGGGGGTTTAAAGGAACAAAACCCCCATAAAATTTTTATGGGGTGCACAAATTTCACTTTAATTTTTTTTTAAGATGTTGCTGCCATAAGAATGCCACATGTCCATTTTCAATAACAAATCTCTAAGAGTTTTCGATATATGAAAAAAAATCGATTTTCAATTTGTAACTTCAAAGAGCTGTAACTTTTTTGTGTGCACTATTGTACATAGGTAAGTGAGGTTCAATCAACCTATTTTTGACTCAGGAATCTATGGTATCATTTATGACCAATCTTTTCGGGACACCCTGTATAATTATGTTCTTGTGTTTAGTAAAATAAAGGCCAACTAATGCTACTGTTCAAGAAAAAGGTAATAGCGACCTTTCAGTAGAGTATTAAATGATTTGCATTTTGAATATTTTTTCATTTCAAGAAATTTAAAAAATGCTTGAAAAACGAAAAAATACATCGATTTCTTGCGAACCAGCCTTGTGTTCGCACTTATTAAAAATATTCTCAACTTTTAAAATGTTTGTTTGTACCACCGTGTAAATATTTAAAATAAAATAACAAATAATATGTAGGTACTTACGGTTTTGCCACAAAACGAGCAATAAACTTTATCCATGTCCATAAATACCTCTTAGTTGAAGCACTTTCAAATTTTATCACAGTTTATTTTCGGCATTTTCAAAGTACAATTATTATTCACAATTACACAGACACGTGTTCACGGGTTCAATTTTTCGACTTCAACAACAAAAGTGAAATTGGCCGTTAAAATAAAAATTTTTACCTAGAGATATAAACTGGCAGATTTTGGAACGCTTACATTCAAGGACAAAACTATAAGCCGTTATCTTTTATTAGTTACTACTTTCGATACCAAAAATTTGAATACCAATAGATTATAAAACAAAATATTGGGATTTCCAAGCTATTTGTTACAAGAATATACATAGTTACAACTAAAAATGCATTTGCCTAAGTCTATTCATGAATAATGTCATGCATGTGCAAAAATCCGTCGAGACAACTGTATATCGTTACTTGTAACCTTTAAGCTACGCATCCACTTGGTGGATACGTTGGTGCTCTCGCTCGGCGCTCACCCTCGGCGAGCATGCTGTATCCATTCGAGCAGTTACACGGAGCGCGGAGCACAAGGGTAATGGATACGTACCTTAAGGCTAGACAGGCGATAATTTACGGCGCCGTAAGATCAGTAAAATGAAGCGCGAAATTGGGTCCCACGGTGAGAGTAGTGGATGGCCAGACGAGCAGTAAAATATCGCACAGCAACATAGCAACATAGGATAGAACCCATTTTTCGCGCTTCACGTTTCTGCTCTTATAGCACCGTAAATTATCGCTTGTTTAGCCTTAAACTAAGGTCACACGGGCGATAAGTTACGGTGCCGTAAGAGCAGTAAACCTGACGAGGCATTGGTTGACTAATTCCTATTTCGTCTACAATTGGTGGAGAAGTTGTCAACCAATGGGTTTACTGCTCTAAGGGCGCCGTAAATTATCGCCCGTGTGGCCTTTCGCTTATTAGCCTGGTGAGATTGTGCGTGTATCGTGAGCATCTTATAATTCGATATTTCTACCGCCCTACTCAGGGATTCCTTTATATGGGATACTAGTGGATATATTAGTCATAAAGGGTTATGACCCTCTCATTGTCTGTTCAATTTTACTAATGATTCATAGTTATTCCTTGTAGAACTCATAATAATGTTACTCACTTAATACTATAATAGGCCTGGATCCCGCGTACCAAAAAAAGTTGATTAATAGCAGGCTGAAAATTTGTTAATAGCTTAACGGTGTCTAGTCAGACAAACTTTGATGTACGGGAACACTGGGACAGTGCATTTTAATGAGTGGAACACGAAGAACATGTCAAATGACAGGTATAATGTTGGTTAGTAATAGCAGTCTGATTTTTGCATGAGAGTTGAATGAAAGGGTAACAAATCAATTTTAAGTTCTGTCCGACAAAATACATCTGACGTTTTCGTAGTCTGACGTTCCAAATTTTTAACCTGTTCCACAATTAAAACTTCCCCTGTTTCAGTGTTCCCATACATCAAAGTTTGTCCGACTAGACACCGTTAAGCTATTAACAAATTTTCAGCTTGCTATTAATCTAATAAGTTAATATGATGATTATCGTTTTGAAAACAAAATATTAGATTCACAAAACACGAATAAATTCTTTTTACATAACGTGTGATCCATAATTATTGTTATCATAGGTGGCTCTGAACGACAGAGAGAGCTATACAGTGCATGTCTATTCTTAATTCAGATATACTTTCCAGTTTACGTCAACTTTGCAGTGTACGTCAACTTAACAAGAAAAGTTAGGTTATGTAGAGATGTTGGTGGTGGACGTATAGGGCTTTTCATTCACAGTAATTTGTTTCGAGCTTCTGTCATGTGTCACATAATATTAATATATCTACGACATACGTTATTGGTATATACAATAATACAAACCAAAGACGTATGACGTAGATATATTAATATTATGTGACATTTGACAGAAGCTCGAAACAAATGACAATCGATGAAAAGCCCTCTACAGCACCGTCTTTGATTTTATTTATTATTGTTACTTATAATTTTGTTAATTCTTTTTATTTTTGATTCAAGTTTTGTGTTAGAGGTTTTTGACTGATTTTTTATGTTTTATAATGTTAATCAAAACTAATTGATAAACCAATGATATAACTTCAGATCAAAACAAGACATACGTAATTTTTAACACGGCTTGCTTTGATCCCAATAATGGTGGATTACTCGTTATTATTATAAAGTATTTGATACAATATAGTCTAAGGCGGCCGCACATCAAAGAAACATGAAACGTAAAACATGAAACATAAAACGTGAAACACGTTTCATGAAAATAAAACAATGCTAAACAAATAGAAGTCCGCATACCAATGAAACGAGTGTGATTCATGCGTGTGAAACATTTTTATCCTCCGAAGGCGCACACCAAAGAAACATGAAACGTGAAACACGTTTCATGGAAATAAAACACTGCTAAACAAATAGACGTCCGCATATCTATGAAACGAGTGTGATTCATGCCCATGAAACATTTTTATCTTCTTGAAACGTGTTTCATGAAATAGGACGTGTTCTATTTTTCGATATCAGTTTCATTGTCACAGTAATTAATTACATGCGTAAAATGAATGCGACCAAGAATTTAATATTGTATTGGATTCTGTGGTGGAGCAGAATGAAGAGTTGTACAATAATTATAATCTGAAGTGGTACTAGAATAGACAATAACAAGAAAATATCGTTTTTTAAACCAGGACCCACAATAAAACAATGTAAATGTTTGAATACTCATTCTATAAAATGATTGAAATTTAGCAAGATTATTATTTAATTAGTTTGCAACCAAATATTATGTACTATGGCTATGATTTTTGGACAATAATAAAAGAGTTGCCACAACAGCAACGACCTCGTCATCATCACTTTCCATTATTTACTATACAAATTTTATTTTTGTTTCTTTGATTAGTATATTAGTGTAGGAAACAAATATTAAACTTCGCAAACTCGACACATGTTCGGTATTTTTTTTTCTGGTATATCAAGGGGTGCTTATTATGAGACTAACTTTTTTTTAAGATTTGCCCCGGAACACATATTTTCATTCCTTTAAAGGGGATAGGGAAAAATCCTACTCCATTAGTAGGTTTTTTATAAATATATTTATATATACATTTATATATTATGGTTATTGCAAAATCCCTGCGGAAACTACCCCCATCCCTGAAAATAAGTTTGGCGAGCATGTTTTTACGATTATCTCATTAGTACCTATATATTTTTTTGTAACAACGCTTATACAGAATTAAAGACCACTTTTGCTCTATAAATAAGTTCCTATGCATTTTTTTCGTATAAGCAACAGTTACGGCACAGTGGCGCCGCAAACCTCAGAAATGCTTTGGCGGGCTCCAGTTTTTGTTTTTTTTTTTCGTCACCTATTCATTTTATTAATAATATACTTATGACAAATAAAAGAACACACTGTCTGCTATGTACATATTATGACCTATATATATTTAACTTTCTTTGCGCCTTAAAGCCACAGTGGTGGCCCAGAGTCAATTTTTGCATATTTTCTTTATTCATTTTCCTTTTTTTTTGGGTGGTTTCGGGGAAAATATGGGAGTGAATTATACAAATTTGTAAATAATACTTGTACATGGGTAATCGCTGAAAGTTTTTTTACGCTAGCATAAGCGGTTCAGATGGTATATATAAAAAGGGGCTTTTTAAAATTTAACACCCTGTAATTAAAAAATGGACAATTGCCCTTAAATGAAACCTATACCAAAAAATTAGACATTTATTTGTGATTAATTGCCGCTGGGTTGCTTCTTGATTCCCATTACGGTTAGGGAAAAATAATTTTTTTTAAAAACATCTTTTTTAAAAACTTGCCAACTTTGGGGCGCCACCTCCGCTAAACGGTGTGTGACAGATATATGCTGTCGCGGAATAAATTGTAGGAAATATAGTTCTCTTCATATTTCTATTGAGGAATTTTTTGCAATGACGTACAGGAAGGGCTACGTTTCGCAAAAACGACAAACTACCCCCTTTAAAGGTATGAAAATGGGTGTTCCGGGGCGAAATCTTTTAAGAACAAGTTAGTCTCATTAAAAGCACCTCTTGATATACTGGAAAAAAATATAACCGGACTTATTTGCGAAGTTCAACCTTTGTTTCCTACACTATATAACATGAAACGGTTTCGTTCTTTACAATTTATTTTTGTTTCATGTTTCACGTTTCTTTGATATTAAAAAGCAATTAAAGAGCGGCGCCGACAGCAACGACCACGTCACTATCCATTGCCGACTATACAAATTTATTTTTGTTTTATCGATTAGCTTATCACATGAAGCGGTTACTTTTTTTACAATCTATTTGTTTCATGTTTCACGTTTAATGTTTCAGGTTTCATGTTTCCTTGATGTGCGGCCTTTTGAGCTAGTGAACCGTCCGAGTAACGGTCTTCCTGTAAGGCTAGAAATTTGTATAGTGATAATTCATAGCACACCAAGGCTAAAAAGCATGATCTGGCAGGCATCAGCCCTGCACGTGTTTCTACCAGTTGAATCGAAAAGTGCATAGTTTAGGGGAAAAATAAACTTTCTCCTGTAAAGTTCAAATGTAAGTATGTGTTTGAGTAAGTCAGTTAGAAGAAATGTGTATAATGACAGACACAAATGTGTATAATGAAACATTAAGGTTTTTAATTTTGTTCCTAAAATTATTTTGTTTGCATCCAACAAAGTTTTTTTTAGGTTATTTGAATCATTCTAAACAGAAAAGGTCTTTAATGACTTTTCTCTTAGGTTAATAGTTTTAGACATATAAGCGATTAAAAATTTAAAAACTGCGAAATCGGCCATTTTTAGCCGCCAAAAATTATGTGAAAATCTGAAAATTTTAATGTTGCCAAGGTAGGTAGATAATCTTTAAACATCGATTGGTGGAACTCCGAAGAGTTTTTTGCAGTACACTATCGAAAAGCCCTTTGTTTTTTAATTAATAATCAAGCGGGCGCGACACTGTAGTATATGTAATATGCGTAAATATAATATGTGCTGAAAAATATTCTGATTCAATTTTTTTTCATCATCTTGCTTGAAAAGGTTCCCTATTAACAAATTTGCATATTGCCAGGGTCAAAAAAGGGTAAAAAAATTTTTAAACTTGAAAATTTTCCGCATATACAAGGTGTAATAAAAATGCATTATAAAAACTGGCTTTTTGGAAAAGTACTAAAAGACAAAAAAGATTTAAAAACATTGTGTTTAACTAATGGTATCACAATAATAATTTAATTGGAACGTATACAAATGGCAGGTTTAAGGGAGCAAAACCCCATAAAATTTTGATAGGATGTACAAATTTCATTGTTATTTTTTTAAGATATTCCTGCCATAAGAATGCCACATGTTCATTGTAAATAAAAAAGACTTTTCGATATATTGAAAAAAAATCGATTTTCATTTTGTACCTTCAAAGGGTTGTAACTTTTTTTATGTGCACATTTGTACTAAAATAAGTTAGGTTTTAATCAATCTATTTTTTTCCTAGAATATGTGATTTAATTTATGACCTGCATTTTTGTTACATCCTGTATATGCGGAAATTTTCAAGTTTAAAAAAATTGTTTAAAAAAATTTTTGACCATGGCAATATGCAAATTTGTTAATAGGGAAACTTTTTAAGCAAGATGGTAAAAAAAAATTGAATCAGAATATTTTTCCGCACATATATTTACGCATATTAATTATATAATATACTACATGCAACAGTTAAAAATAGTGTCGCGCCCGCTTGATTAGCAATTAAAAACAAAGGGGTTTTCTATATTGTATTGTAAAAAACTCTTCGGTATTTCATCACTCGGTGTTTAAATAATATTTACCTACCTTGGCAACATTGAAAATTGCAGCTTTTCCCAAGTTTTTGATTGTTAAAAATGACTGATTTTGCAATTTTTAAATTTTTAATCGCTTATATGCCAAAAAATAATTAACTTAAGAGAAAAGTCACTTAAGACCTTTTCTGTTTGGAATGATTCAAAAAAGCTAAAAAAACTTTGTTGGATGCAAAAAAAAATAATTTTAGGAAAAAAACAAAAAAAACCCTAATCTTTCCCCTCGCCTGTCAAGTCTTATGCTGTTCAGAACCGCCTGTCATTGTACACATTTCTTCTAAATGACTAATTGCAAAACATACTTAAATTTAAACTTTACATGAGAAAGTTTATTTTCCCCCTAAACTATGCACTTTTCGATTCACCTATAGTAGATACCCGTGCAGAACCAAGATGACTGCCAGGTCATGGTTTTTAGCCTTGGTGTGTTATGACTGATCACTATACAAATTTCTAGACTTACAGGAAGAACGTTACTAGGAGTTTGAGTTACATTGAGTTTTGGTGCATTATTATTATCTCCTATCGAGAACCACTTATCCCTGGCATATCCAGCATGATTATATAAGTTAGAAAATAAAATTTATATGTGTAATAAAATATAATATTTGTTACAATATTATCCTACTGATAATACAAACCAATTGGTTTTATTTAATCAATGTTCATTTAGTATTCTGCTCGAGTCTCCAAAGTAAACAAATTAAGCACTTAACGACCAACAAATGTAAATAAATGCCTGAAATTGCAAAGTTAAGTGCAGATTAGATGTAGTTACGCTACAATGTAGTGACCCAAAAATACCCAGCATATACTTACTACATAAACTGCGGAAAAAATTATGCAATTACACTAGATACGAGTACAATCTAAACGTCACTGTCTGGACCAAGGATGCTAGTATTAAATGAATAAACGGATATCAGAAATACCCTGAGAATCATACACTTAATATCATTAAGTTGAGTATTTCACAAACTTCTTGTGTGTACTTATGTCAGGTGGAAGAAAAGAAATGTTTTTCTTATGTTAAGTTTGAGACACCCTGTAGGGAGGACGAAGTACAAATGTAAGTATACATCGGAATTGTATTGTAGTCTTTGTATGATTTGTGAACATTTTGTTTTTTGAATGTCCCTGATATCTTTAGAAATAAAGAAAATAGACGGTTTTGTAGTTTAAAATGTGTTTTTACCGAAAGTTTGAGACATTTTGTACGAAGGAAAAGGCACAAAGGTGGGCATGCATCGATGTTATGTTGTAGTCTCATATTTTGCGAATATTTTATTTTTTTATTTCTCTGATACATATCTTTAATAAGAAAGAATCTATATGGTTTTACTCTTTAATATGTGTTTTAACTGACTAGATGCGATACGTGAGGAGGCCATGTCTTATCATACCGCTAAGATGAAAATTATTTCCTACATACATGTAGTGCAAAAGAAACAGAGTGTTCAAAAAAAAAACTGTGTAATGTACCTCTCGCCATTTAAATAACCTCCACGTAGATACCAAATCCGTACTTATCCTCAAGGAAAGTTCACCCAAAAACATCACAGAGCCTCCATTAAACAATCTCGTCTCTCTTATGTTGTGCTGTTCATACCGCTTACCTGGTCGACAAATAACTCTTATAGGTTCGATAAGAACTACTGTTTACCTTATGTGCCTTTCCGTTTTTAAAATTTTGTTAACTGTTTTTTAAATTTTTTAAATTTGCAAATTTTTTATTGTTAATATAAACTTACGTACATAGAAATCGGCCCACCTAAAAATTTGTTCATTTTTGAAGTCTCGTATTTCCTAAACCTGTTGGCCGATTTAAGTGATTTTTTTAATATGTTATAGCCTTATTCTTCAACAACATTGCTGTAATAATATTATTGCTAAATAGGTAAGTGTTATTTTATAACGGGTCTAACAATGATAGTGTGTTTTTTTCCTCAAAGTTCGGAACACCCTGTGGAATATTCTAGCGTATATAAAATATTGAAATTAAAACTTAACTGTAGCCTTAGGCTTTCTTAACATTTTGCTTTTTGATTCATTCGCTTATGTTGGATAATAAAAAAGTTAGGTATTTTAACAACTAGCAACGTTCTTCATCAATACAGGGTGTTTCAAAATAAGTGCGACAAACTTTAAGGGAAAATTCTGCATGAAAAATAATGACCGTTTCATTTATAAACATATGTCCGCAAATGCTTCGTTTTCGAGATACGGGATGTTGAATTATTTTTTACAAACTGACGATTTATTTACTGCTCTAAAACCGGTTGAGATATGCAAATGAAATTTGGTAGGTTTTAAGAGGTAGTTATTGCGCATATTTGACATACAATTAAGAATTTTATATTCACCATTGGCGTGCATACGGGTCATATTACCTGGTCATATTACCCAGTCATATTACCCGTATGCACGCCAATGGTGAATATACAATTCTTAACTGTATGCCAAAAAATGCGCAATAATTACCTATTGAAACCTACCCAATTTCATTTGTATATCTCGTGCGGTTTTAGAGCAGTAAATAAATCGTCAGTTTGTAAAAAATAATTCAACATCCCGTATCTCGAAAACGAAGCATTTGCGGACATATGTTTATAAACCTAACGGTCATTATTTTTCATGCAGAATTACTCCTTAAAGTTTGTCGCACTTATTTAGAAACACCCTGTATTGATGAAGAACGTTGCTAGTTGTTAAAATACCTAACTTATTTATTATCCACCACAAGCGAATGAATCAAAAAGAAAAATGTTAAGAAAGCCTAAGGCTACAGTCGAGTTTTAATTTCAATATTTTATATACGCTAGAATATTCCACAGGGTGTTCCGAACTTTGAGGAAAAAACACACTATCATTGTTACACCCGGTATAAAATAACACTTACCTGTTTAGCAATAATATTACTACAGCGATATTGTTGGAGAATAAGGCTATAATGTATTAAAAAAATCACTTAAATCGGCCAACAGGTTTAGGAAATACGAGACTTCAAAAATGACCAAATTTTTAGGGGGGCCGATTTCTATGCACGTAAGTTTAGTTTTGTTTCAGTTGAAACCAATGTTAAAGAGTAAAACTTCCTATTTTGTTTGTTTCTAAAGATATTAGGGACATTCAAAAAACAAAATACTAAATAAAAATATAAAACAATAAAAAACTTGGCAGAATCCGTCAATCTGTTCACGAAATAATCAACTATGACAATGAGTGTAATTTTCTGTATTCCTAGCTTTTGATGAGCAGTTTATTTATGTATATGGGATTAAACCACAAATGATTGTAATAAAAATTAGGTACATTTTAAATTTGTTTTGACGTTTCGATCTCCAATCCGGATATCATGCTCAAAAAAGATTATTATAAAACGAGGAGTTAGTTTAACTTGTAGTTGTTAGTTCGTGCCTTGTTTCGGGAAATTTGAAAGGTGACTTACTTGAATAGTGATAGGTTACTTAGACAGGTGACTTATTGGCACACACCATTTACAACTAACTATATGAACACAAGAGACTCAGAATTTGCTATCAATCCTAGGGTACAATACCCTCAGAATTTGGACTCAAGATATGGTTATTTGCCTACAATATCGAGGCCAATCGAGTTCAGTAACAAAAATTACTGAAAATGTACTTTCTAGAGTTGCACAAGTTTGACTTGAATGTTTGAACTTGACTTGAGTTTGACTTAATTTCAAGTCAAACTCAAGTCGATCCTTCTGACAAATAATTCAAGCCAAGTCAAACTGGTCAGTCGTACAGGTTTGAAAATTCAAACTGTTTGTCAAACTAGTTTGAAAGAGTTTGAAAAATAATTTATTTGGTAGATATACTTTTTTGTCGAGATAGATATGTTAGTTGCCTATTAAGATAAGAAAATTAATAATAAAATGAGTGACATATAAAAGTAACTTGATAGAAGAAGCGATTACAGTTTATCGAATTATCGAAAACTATTTCTGTGATGTAGCCCTTTTTAGGGATTTTAACAAATATACCTTTTATAAAGGATTTTAGTCGTTCTTTGTAATATATGGTATACAGACAACTAAAGGAAAACTTTTTCCTCGTGGATATGGTAAATACTCGACTTAACAAGTTTATTTGAGCATTTATATAATTATATAGTAGCATTATGGTTATGGTTAACATGTCTGGTTACTAGTGTGTGTTTCGCGGATGTTCATCTGCGCAGGAAGATCGAATAAGTTTATTTAGATTTCCTAAGAATAATAACAGATAATTGTTATTCCTTTGTAATTGTTGCATATTAGCTATTAGGTATACAATAGTCTTAATTTGACTTAATTATTGACTTGATTAATATTATTGATAATAAATTATAACGAAAGTGAGTCATTTCCTTGTATACATTACCCCTAAGTAATGCATAAAAAATTAAACTTCGCTCTGCCAAGCACGGGATATTTCAAAATAAAAATATTAAATTTGGTGTCAGTGCATATATTTCATTAGATTTCATTCTAACAGACGCAAGTCTCGGAAGGGCCAGGCAATTCAAAAAGTCAACAGATGTTGTCAGGGTGTCATCGCACTCAAAGATGTCCAATTTTTACGAAATAAAAATATGTAGGTAAAGAGTTCTATACACGAGAATTTCTGATTTAAACGACACAAACAAAATAATGTTCAAACTAAAAATTGTTGGAAGTTACTAGATTAACAAAGAATTCGTCGTTTTAAAGAATTAGTTCACCTTAGTTCAAATAATTTATATTTCTTAATTAATTCTGCTTCGACTACAGATTTTTTTCTCTTACAGAGTACAGATTAGCAACAGATTCAGACCTATCCAAATAAGTCAAAACAAAAGTCGGTAATTGGAAATAAACACGTTGCGCAATATGATATTCAAACTTCAAACTGTTTGAAGAAGTTTGATTTCAAGTCAAACCTAAAGATATCGAAATCAAGTCAAGTCAAAATTTTTTAAAAAAAAAATTTGGTTTTCAAGTCGAGCCAAGATTGTTGAATAAAATCAAACTAGTTTGACTTGATGCATCTCTAGTACTTTCACTTAAAAGACAACTTTCAATTCCATTGCTTAGTGTGGAACTAAAAAATAAGCAAGTATACAAAGCTTCTAATACAAACTATGGATTTTCAGGAAGGTTGAAAGAAAATGTTAGGAGAGAGTACTTTTCGAGAATTCTTTTACTATTACTACTATCGGTTTACAGCATTCTCTGATACCTTCCGACTTCTATCCGCCATTCTTCTCTATTTAACCATAGACCTGGAGGGATTCCTCTAGTTCTTTTTCAATTCCCTCCCTCCAGCTTCTTCTCGGCCTTCCTATTTTCCTTCCCCTTTGTGGTTCCACGTCAAAATCTGTTTAGGGATTCTGTCATCTGGCATTCTCTGTACATGGCCGTACCATATTAGTTGTTTGGTATTTATGTCATCAACAACTATTGTTATTTATGTGGACTCCCATAATTTCTCGTATTTTTTCATTTGGTATCCGATCTCTTCTTGATTTGTCTGCTGCGAGAATCATTTTATTAAATATTTTTTCTGGACGCTTATATTTTTTGAGACATTATCTTATGAAAAATTATTCAAGTCCAAGTCCACTTCAGTTTGTTTCTTTTTAAGAAGAATTGCATATTTTTACTATTTAGATGGGAAATAAGCTACAATTAAATTGAAAAAATAATTTTAATAACGTTTCGATGCCCAAATCGGGTGTCGTTGTCAAAATACAAAATATAATATTTTATATTTTGACAACAACACCCGATTTGGGCGTCGAAACGGTAATAAAATTATTTTTTTCAATTTAATTGTGGCTTATTTCCCATCTAAATTGTTAATTATAAAAATGCCACAAGGAAATAGCTTCAGAACAACATTGAATATTTTTGGAAGGATCGTCTAAACGTTAAATTGAAAGATGATAATAAAGAGCACAGAAAATTCCACGAAACGCTTCGTTGTTTAAAAGGGGTGATACACACGCGAGTAAGTACGCGAACTTATGGCTCGACGACCTTTTTCGCGCGTTTATCACAGCAAGTACGCGTACTTTAAGTCCGCCGAGTAAGTACGCCGTCGATCCAACAAGTTTGAAATCTTACTCGTAACCCGTACGTGTATCACTGCCACGAGCCGCGAGCCTCGAGCCATCATGTTATTGCGTTTAAAGTTACACTTATATTTTCACTAATTAAGCAAATTGCCTAGAAATAATTCAATCGTTTATTGTTGAAAGGAGACAAGTTACATTTTATAAGTTTTGAGAAAACCGTAAAACACTATTTTAAGCTATACTAAATTATTTTTGATTATTTGTTTTTGAGTAAAATTATTTATAGGCTGTTTTATCCTCCTGATGAAAATATTACCCTCTTATCTATGATATTTTGTTTGTTTTTGACCCACACTTTTCGATTTCGTCTTTTTTATTAGTATTAAAAATATATAACACGATAGGATACGATACGAAGTATATAATACGATAAAATTCCTAAATAGCACAAACCACCGACGGCGACCGCGATCTTTAGAACCGCGTACTTTAAGTCTGCTGTGTATCACCGACGGCGAGCCGAGTAAGTCCGCGATCTTTAAACCCGCGTACTTAAAGTTTGCGTGTGTATCAAGCGCTTTACATCAACTTGGTTAGTACCATGAAGAGAACAACTGATTTTAAAGCGGGCTCCACACTCTCGGCGAAGTTACTTCGCCAAAGTTGACCGAAGTCCGACGTACCTCTCTACACACTCATTCTACTTAGCGAGGAACACATTCAAGCGGTGCGATACCCACAAAGATCCCTTTGACTCGGACGCGCCAGACCGACAGAGAATGGTAGTAGAACGAAGTGAGGCAAAGTTGCACAAGGTGGCCGTCTACACTCTCGTACTTATTGAACCTCGATCGACTTCGGCGAGAGTGTGGAGCTCACATAACACAAATACATATACAAAGTCAGGGTGAGTCACCAGTAACGGGACGGAAGATTACAGCGAAATGGTAAAAGATTTGAAAAAAAATTTAAGTTATTAGTTTGTAAGTTGATCAAAGCTACATTTTAAAATTATTTTGAAATATACAGAGTGTCCCAATAAATGGCGGCGTATCAAAATTATTTTTTTTCTTATGGAACACCCTATATTTTATTGCATTTTATAATCGTCCCCAAAAAATAAGGTACAGTTTCATAAGGCTTCCCTATACCTACGTACAGAGTGTTCTGAGTTATGTTGACTTTTCTTAAAATGTAGAGTTTTAAAAAAAGGCTTATTCTGAAGTTATTTAAGAAATCATAAAAAATTGCTTTTACATCTAAATAGTTGGAGTTGGATATTGGCTGAATGTATTCCTTGATTGATTATTACACATTTATTTACAGGGTGTTCACAATTTACAGTTTCATTATTGGATCATTCAATGTGTCATATGATGCTTATTTTAAATAGAACACCATGTATATTAGTAAAAAATTATACTAAACAAACTTACCTCTTTCGACTGGTAACTGGTAACTTTGTAACTACTCAAATTTTTTATTTCATTAGTAGTTCCAAAATGACACAAAATCTAGGCATCGGATAAAAAAGTTTATTTGAAGAAAGTGTATTTTTTTGTTCTTCTTAATGGCGGTACAGGCTCGTTTTTTTAAATATTGTATTTAATTACAGAGTAATTTCCACATATTAATATATTTTTCAAATTGGGCTCTGTACCGCCATTATTTATTATATTACGAATACGTGTGCCAAATATCTCGAAAAAATATTCAAAATTATAGCCGCAATCTTGGAACGGGTTTTGGCTACCTGTTGATCGCTGCTGTATCACCTTAAAACAAATACATAAATAATACAAAATGAACCACAAATTACTATAAGTAAAAAATTATCAGTTATGTAATAGATGTTCAAAATGTTTGCTTTTTGTGCAATACAACAAGTGATTTTATCTTAAAATGATTTGCTTACATTAATTAACATAGATGGTGTTCGAAAGCGTTCGAAATTCTTAATTGCATATCATCTGGAGTAGTAGGAAGTGTAGCATAAAATACAATATTTTTAATAAAACCATTTAAAAAATCCATCTTTGTCAATCCTGGTGACCTAGGTGGCTTTCGTAGATAGCGTGATTGTTTATTTTTAGGAACAATTAAATTTAAATATCATACACAAATGTTTATATTTTTGATAATTACCAGACCGTACTGTAATAAAATGAAAATGTCATACAATGACATTAATTAACTACATCTTTTGTTTTAAAATCGAATTACCGATTAGGAATTTAAATAAATGCAAATTACGCAAAAACTATGAGACCTAGGTATAGGACATCCATACACCATTCGAAAGAGGTTAATCTGTTTAGTATAATTATTTATTAATACACATGGTATTCTATTAAAAATAAGGATAATATGACATATTAAATAATCCAATAATGAAACTGTAAATTTTGAACACTCTGTAAATAAATGCGTAATAATCAATAATAGAATACATTCAACCAGTATCCAACTACTTAAACGTAAAAGTAATTTTTTATAATTTCTTAAATAACTTGAGAATAAGCATTCTTTTAAAACTGTAAATTTTAAGAAAAGTCAACATAACTCCGAACGCTCTGTACATAGGTATATTGGGACACCCTGTATATTTCAAAATAGTTTTAAAATGTAGCTTTTATTAACTTACAAACTATTCATTTAAAAATTTTTACAAATTTTTTACCATTTCGCTGTAATCTTCCGTCCCGTTAGTGGTGACTCACCCTGTATATATAACCAGATTATAACCTGTGTTAATTATTGAGTTTTTAACGATGACGGTTCTTACAATTTCCAATTATTAATATTTTCCAAATTATTGATGTTACACTTAACTACTTTATAATGTTGTTTTGATGATATAAATTTTCCCCAAGTTTAACAGACGAAAACTAGGGCATTGTATTTACTAAATTACATCCACAATTTTGACCCAAGATTACTATTGTTATTTTTGAAAAGCTCCACCCATGACTATTTTCTTCTACCTTGAATTTTTGATGTAGGTATACACTGAAAAAAATATTGTACATAATACTAATGACCACCAATCATTGATATTTTTTACATTGATTCAATGACATTTTGTTAATATTATAAACATGTATATAGTCGAGAAAATAAAACTGAAAAAATGGCAAAACCTCGCAATTTTTTCGTCCAGCATCGATTTGTACAAAAATATGGGATTAGGCTTATTTCACCCTCTAGTTCATTTTCTATATTGAGCCGTTGTACGCTTTTGGTTTTTTAAGGGTGAAAACTACCCCTAAAAAAACTTGTAAAAATTATAAAATAACATTTTAACCTTTAATATTGTCAACATTTGGTTCTTATTAGTTACATATTGATTGTTTTATGCTTTAAGATATACTATCATAATATTTCAACCCTTAAAACCACACCCTTGTTGGAGCTATACATTAAAAATTGCTTATCCTAAAAGAATAATTTCGGCTTGCATCGATTTACATAAAAATTTGGAATTAGGATCATTGCACCCTGTACTTCATATTCTATAACATGCTCAAGCGCATCGATTATTTTTAGCGGTGAAAACTACCCCTTATTGTCAAAAATTATATAAAAATATTATAAACTTTAATATGGGTAAAATTTGGTTTTGGTTGGCTAAAAATAATGATTGTTTTATGCTTTAGGATATAATATCATAATATTTGAACCCTTAAATGCCACTCTTAAGAACATTACAAATTTTATAAGTAGATAATTTAGTAGATCTATACAGAAAAAAAGTAGAATTAAAGAATTACAAAAACATTTATTTAGACAAAAATACGAATTTACAAATACGTCGAAGTACAAATACAAATAGCTTTTAAGTCATCTTCCAGTATACGAAGCAGTTGTGGTATTATACATGCATTGAAAATGTTCCATAAGCGGATTATTCGAATATTTCGAAAAAAAAAAATTCGTTTTATAAACATAGCTCCTTCATTTTTGGCAATAAACAGTTTTTTCAAAAATGATTTTGTAGGATTTTTGAAGAGTTATAAGACTGTGTAAATTAAATTCCGTTAGATCCCTTAGTTTTTAATTGGGGTGGGTTTAAAGGGCTCGAATAAGAGGGTGTTTGCTCGTAAGTAGAAGTTTTAAACAGCTATATCTCGCTAATTGTTCACTACAATGAAAATCTATGTACAATATAATTTTAACTATTCAAAAAGCTACCATTTTGTAATCCATTATTTTTTTCGTGTCTCCAGTATTTTCGGAGATATTTTGAAGTAAAAGGTGAAAAATACGAAATTGCGAAAAATCAATTTTTCTTTAAACTTCAATTTTTCTAAAATTAGGCCTTTAAATAGGTCAAACTTCTTGGGTGTATTGACAATACAAATATACAAGGAATTACAGAAAGGTGAAGACCAATTTTTAATTAGGAGGGTAGTTAGGGGGTTATTTTCACTTATTTTTTCGTAGAGAAAAGCCGGTACCGACCCTTTTTTGATTATAAGTCGCTCTATTTTCATGCTAGAAAAAATTGAAAGGTTTAATTATATGCTTGAAAAAAGATAATATAAGTTTTCCTCGAAAAATGCAAAGTTTTTCTGTTATTTGGCTTTGAATATTTCAAATTATGTATTTGACGAGAAAAGCTAACTTTTAACATGCCGTATTTCGGTTTGTATTGGTCTTAAAGATATTATAGAAAATGAATTTAGTTTGTGTTACTAAAAGATAAAATTTTGTTATCTGCAGTTTTTTTTATTAAATGCGTATTTTTCGAAGAATTCTCAAAAAAGCCTTTTAAAAAAGTCGATTGTTTCGACGAAAAACTGTTACTTTTAAGCGCAAATAACTCGAAAAATATTAGTTTTACGAAAAAAATGTGAAAAAACATTTTTTTTCTTAGATATGTAATATGTAATATGTAATATGTAATGTAATAAAAAATTCCCACCCCCGAGATGGAGTGGCAACCACCCACAAGGTTTTAGCGTAGAGCGGCATGATATAGAAAATGATCCTTGGACTTTTCCCTACCTTCTGTGAAAATTTCAAGTAAATTCATGCTGGACGAAAAAATTGCGAGCCAAGATGCTTCATTTCCTCGACTAGTAGTCATTAAGTAATTATCACATTCATGTGCCGAACTCCAAAAATTTTTTAGAGGATTGCATCCCAGATTTTTTCCAAAAATATTAACAAGAAATGTATGTGTTATTTTTGAAAAGGTAGTTGAAGGACCTTTAAAATTATGTATCACTAAACCCATTTCCATTAAAGATTTTGGCGGTTGTGTCGACCCCCCCCCCCCCCCATAGAGGGTTAATGTAATTTAGTGGAAAAATGGCCTACAAAATGTCCCCGTCACAAATAAATTTGACGTGTTTTTGAATATTTTGAGATTTTCTATAGGGACCAAATTATAGAGGATGACACCCTTTCAAATTGACACGGTGTATATTATTAGTACGTATTTATAATTCAGTTGTCATTGATTCATTTCAATTTAGAAGATATATTTCTCTCCACCTTTGGTAATTTAATTAACGGTTTCGGTGATGTTATCAAGTCTGCCAAAAAGGTTGAAACGGACTATAGTCCAGATCGCATCTGTTTTGAGATGGACGTTGAGAGGTGACTCAAATTTTTTTGCAGAGATTGCTTGAAAATTAATCAAATAATAATATTTGAGTTATCCTCCCTCTCAAAAAGGTCCGGAACATTGTTTAAATAATCAAAATGTCAAAAATTTAAGGAAAAATTCGAATTTTTTCTTCGTTTTTTGATTATAACTTTAAAAGTATTCATTTCCGAGAAAAGTTGTACTGACATAAAAGTTGCGTAATTAAATTTCCTACAATATAGAATTGGTTAAGAATTTAAAAAATAGTCACCCTAGTTGCAAAATAGCAATAATTGCGAAAAAAACATACAAAAACAAGTATTCGCATTTTACGTTTTTCAACCATTTATGCTACACTTAGGACCTTCATATTTCACCCAGAAAAACTTTATGATACATTAATATAATACTGTAAATTTCATTAAGATCGGTTCAATAGATTTGGCAAAATAAATTTTGCAATCCAGCGTTCGCAAACAAAATTCATTTTTTCAAAATGTTACAGGACTGAAAATAAAGCAGATAGCAAGTTGAAATTTTTTTTGCTTATATAAGTGTACTGTACCTTTCATTTGCAATTTTCAAAATTAAAATCGATTAATTACCACGGCGTCAGAAAATTTTTGAAATAAACAATAATTTTTGGTGCTGCGCGCAGGACAGCGGTGTTCGATTCACACAAGTTGATTTCCACCAAAATTTCTTCCAATCTTTATCTAATATATTATTTTCTTACTCTATATTTTGTTGTATTTTAATATTTTAATTCCACAAAAATCAAACTAATTTTAAATATTGTGAAATATTGTTTAAACAATTGCATATGTTTAAAAATAATAAACTTATTTTAAGTTAAAATATATGAACAAAGAAAGTTTTTGCTAATAAAAGTGTTATTTCAAAGGATAGAGTATGTGTTTTTATTTTGCAATAAACAAATTTATTTATTTATATCGAAATGTGATATAAATTAAAATGTATCAATCATTATCAAAGGTCATTGGAATGCCCAATCAGAGCAAACTATCCGCTGTCCTGCGCGTAGCACCAATAATTAATGTTTATTTAAAAAAAATTCCTGACGCCTGGTGTTAATCGATTTTAATTTTTCAAAATTGCAAATAAAAGGTACAGTACACTTCTATACGCAAAAGAATTTTCAACTTGCTATCTGCTTTATTTTCAGTCCTGTAACATTTTGAAAAAATGAATTTTTTTTACGAAAGCTGGATTGCAAAATTTATTTTGCAAAATCTATTGAACCGATCTTAATGAAATTTACAGTATTGTTTTACTGTATCATAAAGTTTTTCAGAGTGAAATATGAAGGTCCTAAGTGTAGCATAAATGGTTGAAAAACGTAAAATGCGAATACTTGTTTTTGTATGTTTTTTTCACAATTATTGCTATTTTGCAACAAGGGTGACTATTTTTTAAATTTTTAACCAATTCTGTATTATAGGAAATTTAATTACGCAACTTTTATGTCAGTACAACTTTTCTCGGAAATGAATACTCTTAAAGTTATAATCAAAAAACCAAGAAAAAATCGAATTTTTCCTTAATTTTTTGACATTTTGATTATTTAAACAATGTTCCGGACCTTTTTGATAGGGAGGATAACTCAAATATTATTATTTGATTTATTTTGAAGCAATTTCTGCAAAAAAATTTGAGTCACCTCTCAATGTCCAAATGTACTAATATTTTTACAGATGCGCCCTGGTCTACTATATTATAAATATGCGAAATACTTTGCTTACTAGAATAAAATATTATGCAAGTTCAATAGACTGGTATGTCGATCTAAATAAGTAACCTAAAATATGAATTGAATGTTCAGATTCTTAAAACAATTAAACATTATCTAGTTCTAAATAAGTGTGACGTAATCTACGAGTTCCAAATTAAAGCAAATAATATCATAGGCTAAAATAATATTACAATTTGTTATTTGTTTATCGAGACATCTCAGTCATGTTATAATCCCTATATTATAAACAGTTTTCATAATAGGTATATTATATCTGTTTTAGCCCAAAGATAAGATAAGTCTTAAACTTATATCCAAATATACATCCTTGAAAAATTAAACAAAAAACACTAAACTATTTAGTTCTAAAACTGGTTTTTTGTGGTATCTTAATTATACCGTGGCTGGCAAAATTATGTAATACATTTATTATCCGATAATAGCAAACTTTGGTGACAAACCAGTGGCGGATCTGGATATTTGCCTTGGGAAGAAGGGAACTTCCAATAAAACACCAAACCAAAAGACATAAAAAGATAAATAGGTCTGGATCCCGCGTATGAAAAAAAAAGTTGATTAATAGCAAGCTGAAAATTTGTTAATAGCTTAAGGGTATCTAGTCGGACAAACTTTGACCTATGGGAACACTGGAACAGGGGAAGATTTAATTGTGGAACAGTTTAAAAATTTGGAACGGTCAGACCACGAAAACGTCATATGTATTTTGTCAGACAGAACTTCCAATTGATTTGTTACCCTTTCATTAAACTCTCATGCAAAAATCAGGCTGCTATTTATCACCACATGGGCATTATAATGAGTGAAACACGTCGAACATGTCAAATGACAGGAATTATGACAGGTGATAAACAGCAGTCTGATTTTTGCATGAGAATTTAATGAAGGGGTAACAAATCAATTGGAAGTTCTGTCGGACAAAATACATGTGACGTTTTCGTGTTCGGACCGTTCCAAATTTTTAACCTGTTCCACAATTAAAACTTCTCCTGTTCCAGTGTTCCCATATATCAAAGTTTGTCCGACTAGACACACTTAAGCTATTAACAAATTTTCCGCTTGCTATTAATCAACTTTTTTTTCATACGCGGGATCCAGACCTAAAACCTACACTACATAAAAATATATATAATAACTTATATAAGTTCCCTTCATTTTCCTAATTAGAGGGTTTATTGCGTTGAATTTGTCTGTCTATAGTTTAAGTTTCATGTTATGGGGGTGGATGCCACTCCTTCTCGGGGATGAAAATTATTTTATTAAAAATAACCCCATAAGTCGATAGAGTATTGGGACCGTGCAAGTTTGGAAAAACGACACCTGGTTTCATAGCTCGGCAATATTTTTCGCACTTTTAATTATATTGGCCAATCATATTGGTCCTGGTTACTGGACAATAGGGCTTTTCATCGACTGTCATTCGTTTCGAGCTTCTGTCATGTGTCACATAATATTAATATTTCTACGTCATACGTCTCTGGTTTGTACCAGAGTGGTCGAGAGCGATTCCTGCGAGGAACCAGGCGACACCTCACAGTAATTAGCCTTACTCCGGCATGCGGGGCTCTGGTGGAGTGGACTGCAATTCCCTAGCTACTCGTGGGAACAATATGGACAAAAATATGGAAACCAATATTCACGAACAACCCGTAGTAGAAAGCCCCGAAGGCACTACTACGCAGATAGCGAAACCGACCACAAGGAAGGCAGTCAGAGTCACCTCCTTAGAGGAGGTGGATCTGATGACAGACGAGGAGGTCATTCAGGCCAGGCTGGCTGGGGCCTCCAAGAAGAAGGTAAAAGATCTGGTGGGAAAAGGCCAGGATTACATTGAAGCCAAACGCTCGGTGATCAAGGCCAATTTTACCAAGGTCTTTGGACGACAGGAGGGCAGTGCCGCTAAGTCTAAAGAGAAGGCGGAGCAAAAGCTGGAAATGGAAATGGCTACGCAAAAGCCTACAAAGAAACGGCAAAGGTCGGACCACAGCACGCCGCCAGCGGAAGTCAAAAAGAGGCCGAGAAAGTCAGAAATGACTTTTACACAAGCCCTTTGCTCGGCAAAGGTGGCGGTAGTATGTGATGGCTTCCCCGAAGTCAAGATGGAACCCACAAAGCTTAAGGCAGTGCAAACATCCATCTTGGAGGCTTTGGAGAGAACGCCAGAAGGAGGGCCGCAAATCAGGCTGCTAAAGAGCACGTTCAAACCCGGTTACCTGGTAATGACGTGCGCGGATAGTGCAAGCGCACAATGGCTCATCGACACTACTCCCGCTCTAAAGCCTTGGGAAGGTGCAAACCTCCAGGCTAAGGACGAGAGTGAAGTCGAGAGGCCGTGTTCTTGCACTGTCTACATCCCAGACGAGGACGGAAAGAGGTTGGAGGCGGAAAGTGTGCTGACTCGATTAAGGGTCAGCAACCGAAAGCTCAACACTCTTTTATGGACCGTTTTGGGCAAAACGCCTGCAGGAAAAGGGCAGGTATGGGTCCTCTCAATGGACAAAGAGTCCTTTGAGGAACTCAAAAAACTTCAAATGTGTCCTTACTTTGGCATAGGAAGAATTAAATTTCGTGTCAAGGATGATGGGCACATTGAGAAGGTTGCAGAGGCCGGACCAAGGGGGTTGCAAGGCGTAACTGCCACAACCTCGGCAGTTAAGTCTAAGCAAAAAAGAAAAGAAGTCAAACCTTCAGAGGCGCAAAGCTCTAAAGTAGCGTCAAAGAAGGTTAAGACTTCGAGCAAAAGCAAGGCTCCCCCTAAGGATGATAAGTCAAGGGAAGGAGCAAAAGAAGGAAAAATCCCGGAAGAAGTCCGCACCGACTTGCAGGGGAGTGCTACAGACCCGCCCAGAAGGCTAGAAGCCACTGAGCGTGTGGTCTCTCCCATGGAAGGGGTAGAGGACACGGGAAAACCCGAAAGATAGCCTTCAATTTAGAGGAAGGCAGAATAAAGATCCTGCAGGTCAACCTACATCATGCCAAATCTGCGTCGGCGGTTTTGTGCAGAAGGTTTGATATGGAAGGCCTGGACTTGGCCCTACTGCAGGAACCATGGCTCCACGGAGGGAGAGTTGCAGGCTTAAAGCCGCAACAAGGTAAGTTACTATACGATGCGAAAGGAGAGACACCTCGAGCATGCATTGTATATGGCAACGAAGTAAACTGTACACTGATTCCGGATCTTTGCTGCGGAGACTTTGTTACAGGTATTCTAACCGCTTCCACCGAGGAAGGTAGTAAAAGATGGTTGGTCTGTTCTGCCTACTTCGCTGGAGAGAAGGTCTTCCGCCCAGGCATAGTAGAGGACGTTATAACCTACAGTCGAAGGGAGAACCTTCATCTAATACTGGGATGTGATGCCAATGCCCACCATCTGGCATGGGGGAGTACGAACATCAATAGTCGAGGTGAGTCTTTACTACAGTTCATCTTAAGCATGGGTTTAGAAATAGCCAATATAGGAAATAAACCTACCTTCGTTACGGCCACGCGCAGAGAAGTCTTAGATGTAACACTTTGCAGTGAAAAAACGTATGATACTATAAAGAATTGGCATGTGTCAGAGGAACCTTCATGTTCCGATCATAGGCACATTCGATTCGATTTAGCTACTTCGATTCGAATGGTGGCAAGATTCAGGAACCCGAGAGAGACGGATTGGGAAGGCTATAGAGGCTCACTCGAGAAGTCTCTCGAGGGAGGAATCGGCACCATAAGAGATAGGGAAGATCTCGAGCTGGCAATTGAAACGGTGAGCGGAGCTGTTCTGGCCTCTTACCAGGAGAATTGTCCAGAGAGAGAAAAGAAAGGAAAGAAAAACACACCCTGGTGGAATGAACACTTACAAAAGCTTAGGGCAGATGTAAGAAGGCTATTCAATAAAGCCAAATTCAACCAGGAGTGGTCCATATATAGAGAAAAACTGACGCAATACAATAAGGAGATCCGAAAAGCCAAAAGAGACTCGTGGCGAAAGTTCTGCGAGGAAGTCGAACAGGCTCCCGCATGCTCCAGAATCCACAAGGTCCTGGCTAAGGATGGTATTGTGAATCAGGTCGGCCTCTTGAAGAAAGAGGACGAAACGTATGTGGAAACCCTGGAGGAAAGCTTAATAATGCTCACCAAGGCACATTTCCCCGGCTCATCTATTGACAATAATCCTCCGGTAGAGCTAGCTTATCCCAGAAGGCCTACTGGAAATTAGCTACCGACATCACGAGACCGGAAAAAGTCAGGTGGGCGATCAATAAATTCCAGCCATATAAATCACCTGGAATGGACGGGATTTATCCAGCCTTCCTACAGAAGGGACAGGATGTGATTATCCCGCATCTAACAAAGATCTTTAAAGCTAGTTTGGCATGGAGATATATTCCAACTGCATGGCGAAGGGTGAAAGTCACATATATCCCCAAGGTTGGTAGGGTAATGGACCAGACCCCCAAGTCATACAGACCAATAAGTCTATCCTCTTTCCTAGCAAAAACGCTGGAAAGATTGATAGACAGGTATATTAGGGACGATGTGCTGATGGAAAAACCACTTAGCGATCGTCAATATGCATACCAGCCAGGAAAGTCAACTGACTTGGCACTGGATGATCTTAACAGACTGCTCTCAAAGTCGCTAGATGACAAAGAGATAGCGGTGGCGACGTTTCTGGACGTGGAGGGAGCATTTAATAACGTCTCCTTCGAGTCTGTAACGGAAGCGCTTAAAAGGAGAGGAGTTCCTGCCTTCATATGCGAGTGGACAAAGACGACCTTAGCAAATAGGATCATGGTGTCCTCGTTAGGTGAAGCCACCATTGAAGCGAAGGCAGTAAGCGGCTGCCCACAAGGAGGAGTTCTATCCCCATTACTGTGGGCAACGCTTATGGACGACCTACTTAACACGCTGTCCAGGGAGGGTTTTTACTGTCTGGGATATGCGGACGACTTGGTAATTGTAGTTCGAGGACGCTTTACCAAAGTAATTTCAGAGAGACTTCAAGTCGCTCTGAGGATGGTGGACAGCTGGTGTGAGAAAGAAGGCCTGAAGGTTAACCCTCAAAAAACATCCGTTGTTCCCTTCACCAGGAAAAGAGCACTGCAAGGCTTACAGCCACTAGCGCTCAAGGGAGTAGAAATCCCATTCACAAGTCAGGCCAAGTACTTAGGTGTAATATTCGACCAGAGGCTGACATGGAATGCACACATTCAAAAAGTCACACAGAAGGCCATTATGGCCCTGAACAGATGTAGACGAATGTGTGGCAAGAATTGGGGGTTAAATCCTAAAATGAACCTCTGGCTATACACAAGGGTTATAAGGCCCATGCTAACTTACGGTTCAGTGGCGTGGTGGAACAAAACGCAACAGTCCGGGGCGATTCGATTGCTCAGTAGCACACAAAGACTTGCATGCTTGAGTGTTACGGGAGCCATGAGAACAGTCCCAACGGACGTGCTAGAAGTTATACTAAACCTACCACCTCTACATATATACATACAGAGTGAAGCCAGATCAACAGTACATCGGTTGATCCAGGGCCAAGCTCCAATAAGTATGATGCAGGGAACTGATAATTTAAGGCTATACCAGGACATAAAGGCAGACCCCGTTCTAGGAATGCCTGTAGACCGAATGGTTACGAGGTATAGCTTTAACAAAAATTTTCAAGTCACAATACCAAAAAGAGAGGACTGGGAAGCTGGTCCGCCGATAACGGCAAACTCAATATGGTATACGGACGGCTCCAAAACCGATATAGGTACAGGGGCTGGAATATATGGCTTAAAACCAAGGACGGAAGTCCGGGTATGTCTAGGGACATATGCGACCGTATTTCAAGCCGAAGTAGCTGCTATACAAAGGTGCGCTATGGAACTAATCAGTCGGAATCTAGATAACGACTCCATCGTTATCTATTCGGATAGTCAAGCGGCTCTGAAGGCTCTCAGTTCGGTACAGGTCGATTCATGGCTGGTATGGAACTGTTTGAGTGTCCTCTCTCAGGTGGGAAGTCGAAACAGATTGACACTTGCCTGGGTGCCGGGACATAAGGGTTATCGTGGCAACGAGAAGGCCGATGAATTGGCCCGAGAAGGCGCATCTACGCCACTGGTTGGTCCGGAACCCGTCTTTGGAATCGCAAATACGATAAAAAGAGCAGCTATACAAAAATGGGCGCAACAGAGGTCTCTTGAATGGTGGAACAACTCCCCAGGACAGAGGCAGGCCAAACAGTTCATCAAAGGACATTCGGCTAAATTTACAACAGACTTACTTTCGCGCAGTCGAAGCACTGTCAGAATGATAGTGGGTCTGCTGACTGGACACTGTAGACTCAATAGACACTTGAGTCTCATAGGCCTGACAGAAGAGGACACCTGTCGGTTCTGTCTGGAAGAAGAGGAAACCGCTCTACACGTTCTGTGTCATTGCGAAGGTCTCGCACGAGTGCGGTTTCTAGAACTCGGTGAGGAAAAACCGGAAGCACCAGGCTACATGAAAAGGCCACTATCAAGGCTGTTAAGTCTCATTAAGAGGACTAAGCTAGATGAAGTGCTTTAAAAGAAAGGGGAAACACAATAGATCTACTAAGGTCGCAGTGTATCAGGCTCTATTGGCCGCCCCATTTTCTACATTCTACATTCTATTCTCTGGTTTGTATCATTTTTATACCAAATAAGTATGATATAGATATATTAATTTTATGTGACACATGACAGAAGCTCGAAATAAATGACTGTGAATGAAAAGCCCTATTGTCAAGGCCATAGCCCAAAGAAATTATAAGAAGAAAAAGTAATATTAAGGTTATGTTAATAAAAGATAAACAATTGTATGTAGTAAATTAAATTAATTATTAAAATGCACTATTACAAGCAGAATACAATTAATTAAAGTTAGTTTTATACACTTAGTAATTGCATGTAATATGCAGCATATAATTTTTTTCTTCATTGACAGTAGATATGCAATATGCGTCAATTTGACAATTTCAATTGACAATGAATTATTTATAAAAGTTGCAAGATTTCTCCGCTATTCGCGCACGATCGTTTCTCGTATCCCCTGCAAGTACTTGCACACGGCGAATAGAGGGAACATTCTAAGCAAAATAATGGCAAATCCAACATGGGAGAAAGAAATTGAAAATATCAATCAAAACGCAATTTTTTTTGTCAAAGTTGGTAGTTTAAGGTTGCTGATTATAAATCTAACATTACTTTTTTTTAAACAAAATGACGGATCCAATATGGCCGAAATAAATTCGAAAATTTTATTTTAAATGCTTGTTTAAAATTTTATATTATAAGGGAAAAAAACACAGAAGATGGACCTGGGAAAGTCCTGATGGAAAAACAAGAAACGAAATCGACTATTTCTTAACAAACAAAAAATAATTATTTAAAGACGTAAATGTGTTAAATCAGTTCAGTACAAGCAGTGATCACAGGTTAGTAAGAGCTAAAATAACGATATCGATCGAAAAGGAAAGACTCAAAATGATAAATAAGAAACACCCAAAGAAATGGGCAAAACCAACTAATATTCAGGAGTTCGAAAAATATATTAATGATACATTGAAAGATACAACAACAACAGACATTAATATATTGAATAAACAAATAATCACCACAATACAACAGGCTCAAACTAAATACTGTCCAACAACCCAAAAAGATGAAAAACTAAGTCAACCTACTAAAACCCTTATAGAACTAAGACGACAGATGAAAGGAGATACCAGTTCCAGCAAAGAAGCACTAAATCAAATAAATAAGACGATCACAAAGGCAATAAGAAAAGACATAAGAAACTACAATGTAGAAAAAACAAAACAAGCAATAGAGCAAAATAAGAACATGAAAGTTTTGAAGAAAAGCGTACAAAAAGGAAAAATAGAAATCAACAAACTAAGAAACAGAACTGGAAAAGAAACTACAAACAGAGATGAAATATTAACAATAGTCGAAGAGTTCTACACAGAGTTATACAAATCAAGAAAAAAAGATGACAATACGCAACCTCCAATTACAGTAAAAACTGGGGTATTAAATCAAGGATCAGATTTAATGCCCGATATAACAAAATCAGAAATCAAAGAGGCTCTGAAGAAAATGAAAAATAATCGAACCCCAGGCGAAGATAGAATAGTATCAGAAGCACTAAAAATTGGAGGAAATATACTACTTGAAAAAATTAAGCTAATTTTCAATACCTGCCTTCACAACGCCAATATTCCAACATACTGGAACAACGCTCCTATGATTCTATTACACAAAGCAGGAGACAAAGCCAATTTAGAGAATTACAGACCGATTAGCGTCCTCAGCCATTTATATAAGTTATTTACGCGAATAATAGTTAAGAGAATGGAAAGAGAGTTAGAGACTTATCAACCAAGAGAACAGGCAGGATTCCGAAAAAGTTACGGAACAAAGGACCATCTACAAAGTATAAAAAACCTAATAGAGAAAATAGTGGAATACAATAAACCTCTAGTTCTAGTTTTTATCGATTTTCATAAAGCCTTTGACACAGTTGAGCTTAGCAAAATATTAGAGGCGCTTAAAGAATGCAGGCTAGATTATAGGTATACAAAATTTTTACACAAAATATACTTACAGGCAACAACCACTGTCAAATTACATACTAACAGTAATCGCATAAAAATAGAACGGGGGGTTAGACAAGGAGACCCAATGTCACCTAAACTTTTTAATACGGTCTTAGAACATGCTTTTAAGAGTTTGGATTGGATGACAAAGGGAATAAAAATAGATGGAGAATACCTAAACAACTTACGCTTCGCCGATGATATAGTCATAGTAGCTGAGGATCTAGGTATGGCAAGAGAGATGGTACAAGAACTCGTTGTGGCTACAGAAAATGTAGGTTTAAATATAAACATCTCGAAAACAAAAATAATGACAAATTTGGTACCCAACCAGAACATCAGTATTGTTGGGAAGGAAATAGAACTCGTAGATAGATATAAATACCTGGGACATGAAATTACGATTGGCAGGGATAACCAGACTCATGAACTGAAGAGAAGAATAGGTCTTGGGTCTTTGGAAAACTGAGAGAAACTTTTAAAAGTGAGTTGCCCACATGCCTAAAGAGAAAGGTATTTGATCAGTGCGTCCTCCCAGTCTTGACGTACGGATCAGAAACACTCACCTTAACAAAAGCCTCGGCTACCAAATTAAGAGTCACGCTGAGAAGAATGGAGCGGTCAATGTTAGGAATAACTCTGCGAGACAAAATCAGAAACGAAGAAATCAGGAGAAGAACAAAGGTGACTGACGTCATCGAGAGGATAGCCAGGTTGAAGTGGAGATGGGCAGGACACATAGCCAGAATGACAGATGGGCGATGGACGAATAGGTTATTGAAATGGAGGCCAAGAGAAGACAAGAGAAGCGTCGGTCGACCGCCTACAAGATGGACTGACGACTTTAGAAAGGTAAATAAAAACTGGATGAGAGCGGCGCAGGATAGATGGGGTTGGAAACGAGGGGAGGAGGCCTATGTTCAGCAGTGGACTTTTGAGGCTGGATGATGTATGGGAGGCTATCAGTCGGAGGCCGAAAAATCAGCAATCTCCGCTATGCTGACGACACTTTAGTACTAGCATCATCAACAAATGAACTTGAATACATCATGTACAGACTAGATACTATTAGTCGTGAATATGGACTTAAAATTAATGCACAGAACACCAAGGTAATGATAATCGATCGAATTAGAAATAACCAGCCGGAAATACGAAACGTAGCGGGGTTTGAAGTGGTAAGCCGTTTCAATTACTTAGGTTCTGTTATCACAAACAATGATGGATGCGAAGAAGAAATACGCCGACGCCTTACAATGGCCAGATCAGCAACGGTCAAACTCACTAAAATATAGAAAAATACGGCCATAACCAGGAACACGAAACTGCGCCTGGTACGGACGCTTATCTTTCCTATCGCTACCTATGCTTCAGAAACTTGGACCATTAAAAAGTCTGACTCACGACGTATAATAATGGCCTTTGAAATGTCGGTATATGCCCTGGACAGCACATCGCACAAATATCTCAATATTATCAGAACTCGACATCAACACTAGGCTTACCACCATCATCAACCAAAATATATTGAGGTACTTTGGACACATTACCAGACGAAGAGAAGGCATGGAGAGGTTGGTGGTTGAAGGCAAGGTAAAGGGTAAAAGAACTCGAGGAAGATCGCCACTCCGATGGTCAGACCAAATAAAATGCGCCACCGGTTACTCTCTGTCTGAGGCAGCACACCGCGCCCAGGAGAGAGAAGAATGGATAGCAACCATTCGTCAAATACCATAACGTCACCACATCCTTACGAAGGATAAAGGACAGAGGAGGAGGATGTAAGGGACTTTTGACATAGCTGATTACCAATACATTTTCTTTACGAAGTACAATATTCAACAATCGCCAGAATCATGTAATATGCGTAATTTCCCCCTTTTGTATTCAAACAATTACCAGCAATGCATAGGCAGTTATAGGCAGCTAAACCAAAGTGAGTCTGTATCTTCTTACTATATATTATTTAGTCGCAGCTAAACATTATTCGCAGAATTATGCAGAATTTTGTACTTTTTGAATGTATCTTTACAAAATTTTGATTATTTCAAGTATATGTATTTTCACTATTTATGCATGACCAAATTTAAGGCATTTATTGTTACTACTTAAATCTTAAGTTAACTTACATCTTACATTGCTACATACTTAAAAAATAAGAATCTGCTTTACAGCGATACAATTGATAAACTACAAAACGCTTTACATCGTTTTCAATATACGCGTTCTTTTTCACTTTCTCTGCCGGCCAAAATAACCTCGGACATGGCTCACTTATTCCTGAGCTATGAACCAGAAAACAATCCAGTCTGATCCTTATACCTGCGTATTACGACTCTACGATAGTATGAGAAAACAACTGTAAACAAGAAAATCCTTAGATAGGGACTTTTTTGCGCCTCGTCATGACCATGTTTTCAGCATTTGGAACCACTGTGCGTCCTCTTAAGTTATTGAAATAAACAAATACTTTGGAGTTACTAAAGATCAAAGATTTTAATTTTAATAAAACATTTTTAAGTTTTAACAAAATTACCAAAATCAAAGCTAATAAAAAATCTAATAAACCCCTTACTTGAAAAACCGATTAACATATTAATTCAAGTGAGTGCTATAACGGGCAATTGAATGTGCATTTTTTTCGGCGAGTTAAATAATTGGAAAACGATGCATTTTATAACACGATGCATACTAAAAACTTGTCAAAGTACTCAGAAATACCTGTGAAAGGAGTTCCAGAAGAAGTTGTTAGCTTCAAAATTAAGCAAGCTATGAGGAAACTAAGAGGACTCTTCGATTTGTTTAGGAAAAAATGATGTAGATAATTTGAATCGTGTCAAGAGGAAATAAATAAAGGCAATCATGGATAAAACTATTTTAAAAAAATATTGAAATTTTATGAAAACAGACCAAATTTAACAAACACACTAGTCGAATAAATGGAACGGATACGAACAACCTGAAGATATGAACGTAAAATAAGTAGAAGTTGCTTTAACAAGAACTAAACTAAAACATAAATCCAGATAGACAGTAGCTTGCAAAATACTAAAAAGAATGGCTGGTGAAATTATACCTTGCTTGGTAAACTATAACACTACAGTGAAATGAAAAATGTAACAAAAGTATTGCTTATCTTGTAATGATAAATATGATTAGTCCATAGAAATAAGGTTTTCGTCGGAACAATTGAGCAGCCAGGTTGAAAATGGGTTTTTTTGGATACTATATACCTAATACATTATAATACAAAATTGCCCGTCACAGTCCGGACGAGAATTTTAGTTATTAACAAATAAGCGTCAAAAATGGAAGTTTTTTCGTTTAAATCGCTACAGGTAAAAATAGGTTAATTAAATATCTTATTCAGAGTATTCTTCTTTTACTATATGAGCAAAGGTTCAAAATGACAGTTTTTGAATTTTGGTCCGATCATTTGTTGCTTCGCTAATTGCAAAATAAGACTAAAATTTCGAAAATAAAAAATTTGTTATACTTTTGCGAAAATCAACTTAGGACTTTGATATTGCATGAAAAGTTGAGACAACCAGTATATACCATACACAAAAAATTTCAAGACGATTCGTCAATTAGTTTATATTTTATTCAATTTGTTTATCCAAAAGAACTTTTTTTGCAATGTTATTGTTCAGAAAATAATAATGATACAGCAATTATGTGGAAAGCACATGAAAGAAGAACACTTAGATTTTCAAATCATTTAAAAAAAATCTACAAAAAATTATTTTTATCATTCCGAAATAATTTTACTAAAATAGAGTCATTTTTGGATTAAAATCAATTTGAAAAGCTTTGTTAATATTGACTGTAGAGTAAATCTGCTTTGGGATTTCAAAAGCTGTTATTTTTACACGAATTTTCAAAAAAAAACTTTTTGCCTAGGTTAATTGCGGTCAAAGTTAGCCACTTTTATTATTTAATTCACAGTTACTTCTATGTATATTCATAAAATTCTCCTGTAACAGTGTTAGTTACCATATTCCTCCGAAACGGCTTGACCGATTTTTATGAAATTTTACACGTATATCCTGTAGGACCGAGAATACCGAGAATAGGTACTAATCTACTTTTTATGCCCCTAAATTATAAGGGGGGTTGCCCCCTTGACATTCTTTTTTTTATTTTTTTTTTGACAAAATTGTCTACCTAAATTTTATATGGTGTAGAATTAAAAAATACATAGAACCCTTAATTTTCACTCTTTTATCTATCACCAACCCCTATTTTTTAATAGCCATCTATATATTTGCATCTATAAAATTCTCCTGTCACACAGTTAGTTGCACACTTCTCCGAAACGGCTTGTTATGAAATTATATATACATATTCGCTAGGTCATAGAATCGGTCGCAATCTATTTTTCATATCCCTGAGTGAGAAGGGGGTTTCCCCCTAACATTTTGTAATATTAGGTGGGGATATGTGTTTATAACGTACTCTACAAGACTACGAGTATATACAAATTTAAAAAATTATGATCAAAATCCATCAACAAGCTCCGGAGATATTAACTGCAGCATATGTTTGAAGAATCGATTTCATTTTTTGAGTGCACGGATTTTAATAATTATTCCCCTCCACCTACCACGAATCGATTTCGTTAGGACGTAATTTTTAAAGCTTTATTAACCACTTTAATAAAGTTCAAAGTTTAGTCAAACTTTACAAATAAACTATATACCTTGAACTTCAAAATGGCGCTAGGTAGGTTGCTTAATTGTTATAAACAAAGTAGCTGTGAATTAAATAAAAAAGTGGCTAACTTTGACCCTGATTAATCTAGGCGAAAAGGTTTTTTTTTGAAAATTCGTGTAAAAATACCAGCTTTTTAAATCCCAAAGAAGTTCTGGTCTAGAGTCAATATTAACAAAGTTATTCAAATTGATTATAAGAAAAACATGACCCTACTTTAGAAAAATGTTTTCGGAACGAAAAAATTACTTTTTAATCAGTTTTCTTAAATGCTTCTAAAATAGCTATTCTTCTTTCACGTGGTTTCCACAGAATTGCTATATCAGTATTATTTTCTGAACAATGATATGGAAAAAAAAAGCTTTTTGAGATAAACAAATTGAATAATATTTAAGCTAATTGACGAATCGTCTTAAAATTTTTTGTGCATTATATGGACTGTTTGACTCAACTCTTCGTGCAACATGAAAGTCTTAAGGTCATTTTCGCAAAAGTTAGCAATGTTTTTATTTTCGAAATATTAATTTTATTTAGAAATTTCCGAAGCAACAAAGGATCGGATCAAAATTCAAAAACTGCCATTTTAAACCTTTGCTCATCTACTAAAAGAATGATACTATAAATAAGATATTTAATTACCCTATTTTTACCTGTAGCGATTTAAACGAAAAACTTCTATTTTTGACGCTTATTTGTTAATAACTAAAATTCTCGTCCGAACTGTGACGGGAATTTTTGTATTTATAATGTATTAGGTATACAGTACCCAAAAAACCCACTTACAAGTGGCTGCTCAAGTGTCCCGAACATGGTATATTTTTGCCATATTTCCCTGGCGTAGATGTCCACAGCTAGCGATCTGCAGGTCGACCGTAGATGATCGAAGGAGTATACATGTTGGCGCATCCCCTCTACATACCCCACTAGGCGAAACCGAAGGAGAAGTGGCACCGAGAGCGGATTTAAGACGAGGAGATCAGTCCTTCTTGACGGATTGAATCAAGAAGGGCTCAATAGCAGAGATGCGGCGGGTTGAGCCGGTACTTTGTTGATGTAAGCCCCTCAGTATTGACGTGGCGTTCCACCGGAACCGTTACCGCAGTCAGCGATAGTGACGATGGACGGGCGACTGTATGTCCCTGTTAATGTTATCGCATTGGATTGAAATACGACGGCTCCGAGTCTGAATTTGTAGATAGGTTGATTCCGTGTAGCTAGATTGCTATTATATTGTATTGTGTATTGTATCATTTTGCCATTACTATTATGTTTTGATGACGATTATAAGTATAATGTTATTTTTCCTTTGCAGAAGATATAATTATATTTTATATTATTTATTTTGAACTGTATGTAAATATCTTAAATCTATTTTTTTTTGTTTCTTTGATTCTATGTTTTTAACCTGTGTTTTACTGAGTCTGTCGTCCTGAAAGAGCTACCCGTTACAAAATGGCGCCCGAGCAAACTAAAAGTCACCAATTTGTAACTACCCGTTAAAAATTGGCATCCGAGCAAAAATAAGACATTATACAAGTAAACGTCACAAATTGACAACAGGCAAAGACACAGACTCAGTAACAGATCCACGACATGCGTCGTGAATATATAGAGCCTGTTCAAAAATTATTGAGTTTTTTTTGTTTGTATATTTTAAAAGAACCGAAAATGAACCGAACCGAGAATGGTCCGAACCGAAAATAAACCGTCGCCGATGCAACGAGCAGGAAGGATGCGACCATCTGCTGCAGAAAACCCTTGACACACTGTCCCACTGGAGTTGAGGAGATCACACCCAAGATCTACAGAAGGAAGCACCTTCTAGCCACTCATCTGAAACCAATTCACGAATCACAGAAAAAGACGACACTGTTGATGGGACCACGACGTGTAAGAAAATACGTTCAACCGTCGAAGATGAAGCCAGAAAAGCCTTGGCACACTGTCCCAATGGATTTGAGGGGACCACGCCTAAGATCTATAGAGGGAAGCATCTTCTTGACAATCATCCCAGACCAGTTTGCGAAGAGAAAACCGACAAAAAGAATATGCCTTAAGAGTAAACCGTCACAGATGCAGCCAGCAGGAAGAATGTGACCATTTGCTATAGAAAAGCCTTGACACACTGTCCCACTGGAGTTGAGGAGATCACACCCAAGATCTACAGAAGGAAGCACCTTCTAGTCACTCATCTGAAACCAATTCACGAATCACAGAAAAAGACGACACTGTTGATGGGACCACGACGTGTAAGAAAATACGTTCAACCGTCGAAGATGAAGCCAGAAAAGCCTTGGCACACTGTCCCAATGGATTTGAGGGGACCACGCCTAAGATCTATAGAGGGAAGCATCTTCTTGACAATCATCCCAGACCAGTTTGCGAAGAGAAAACCGACAAAAAGAATATGCCTTAAGAGTAAACCGTCACAGATGCAGCCAGCAGGAAGAATGTGACCATTTGCTATAGAAAAGCCTTGACACACTGTCCCACTGGAGTTGAGGAGATCACACCCAAGATCTACAGAAGGAAGCACCTTCTAGCCACTCATCTGAAACCAATTCACGAATCACAGAAAAAGACGACACTGTTGATGGGACCACGACGTGTAAGAAAATACGTTCAACCGTCGAAGATGAAGCCAGAAAAGCCTTGGCACACTGTCCCAATGGATTTGAGGGGACCACGCCTAAGATCTATAGAGGGAAGCATCTTCTTGACAATCATCCCAGACCAGTTTGCGAAGAGAAAACCGACAAAAAGAATATGCCTTAAGAGTAAACCGTCACAGATGCAGCCAGCAGGAAGAATGTGACCATTTGCTATAGAAAAGCCTTGACACACTGTCCCACTGGAGTTGAGGAGATCACACCCAAGATCTACAGAAGGAAGCACCTTCTAGTCACTCATCTGAAACCAATTCACGAATCACAGAAAAAGACGACACTGTTGATGGGACCACGACGTGTAAGAAAATACGTTCAACCGTCGAAGATGAAGCCAGAAAAGCCTTGGCACACTGTCCCAATGGATTTGAGGGGACCACGCCTAAGATCTATAGAGGGAAGCATCTTCTTGACAATCATCCCAGACCAGTTTGCGAAGAGAAAACCGACAAAAAGAATATGCCTTAAGAGTAAACCGTCACAGATGCAGCCAGCAGGAAGAATGTGACCATTTGCTATAGAAAAGCCTTGACACACTGTCCCACTGGAGTTGAGGAGATCACACCCAAGATCTACAGAAGGAAGCACCTTCTAGTCACTCATCTGAAACCAATTCACGAATCACAGAAAAAGACGACACTGTTGATGGGACCACGACGTTTAAGAAAATACGTTCAACCGTCGAAGATGAAGCCAGAAAAGCCTTGGCACACTGTCCCAATGGATTTGAGGGCACCACGTCCAAGATCTACAGAGGGAAGCATCTTCTTGATAGCCATCCAGGACCAGTTTACGAAGTAACGAAAAATCGACAAAAACCACACCGTTGAGTCCAAGCCGTCTAGCATACACGGCACAAAAAAAAATGTTACATTTTTTTTTTGTTTTCCAAAGAGAAGGGGGTGTTAACAGCTAGCGATCGGCAGGTCGACCGTAGATGATCGAAGGAGTATCTATGTTGGCGCATCCCCTCCACATACCCCACTAGGCGAAACCGAAGGAGAAATGGCACGGAGAGCGTATTTAAAACGACGAGGAGAATCATAAAATCAGCCCTTCTTGACGGATTGAATCAAGAAGGGCTCAATGGCAGAGATGCGGCAGGTTGAGCCAGTACTTTGCCGAGGTAGGAGCCTCAGTATTGACGTGGCGTTCCACTGGAACCGTTACCGCAGTGAGCGGTAGTGACGATGGACGGGCGACTGTATGTCGCTGTTTAATGTTATCGCATTGGATTGAAATACGACGGCTCCGAGTCTGAATGTGTAGTTAGGTTTATTCCGTGTAGCTAGATTGCTATTATATTGTGTTGTGTATTGTATCATGTATTGTATCATTTTAATATTAGTATTATGTTTTGATGACGGTAATAAGTTTTTTTTTTCTTTGCAGAAGATGTAATTATATTTTGTTTTATTTATTTTGAACTGTATATAAATATCCTAAGTATATTTACTTTATTTTTAACCTGCGTTTTACTGAGTTTGTTTTCCTGAAAGAGCTACCCGTTACAATCCTCGTTATTTTAATAACTAGTTAAATCATAGGTAGTTCCAGTCATTAAAGGACTATTCAGAACTTTAATTTATCACTAAGCAAAACGGAAAAACCTGGGAAAAACAAAATAAATTTAACAGATTAGTTGGTAGGGTAGGTACCTACTTTAAATATGCATGAGAATCAAGAAACACTCGATGTTTTGAAGATATAAACGTAAAAGAAGTCTTCTTCTTCTTCTTCATGTGCCATCTCCTCTAAGCATGCTGGCAACCATCATGGCAATTCGCACTTTCGATACCGCTGCTCTAAAGAAATCAGCAGAAGTGCAGTTAAACCAAGCTCTCAAATTGTTTAACTAGGAGATGTATCTTCTTCCACGACTCCTTCGACTCTGTATTCTTCCTTGTATTATTAATTGCAACAAATTATAACACTCGTCCCCCATGACATTTCCCAGATATTGCAGTTTTCTAAAGTTAATTGTATTCAAAACATCTTTATTTTTTTCCATTCTTCAAGAAGTAAAAGAAGTAGAAGGTTTAAAAAGAAATAAAATAGAAAGGCAGGCAGAAAGATTGGCTTGTGAAACTATATTGGGCATGGCAAACTAGAAACATTCCTGTGGAATGGCAAAACAACCGAAGAACTCCTTACGTAAAAAGGGACAACAAAGTCAATGTACCATTTCGTAAAAATGCTTATGTAACAAAAATGTGTTCCAGGTCGCAATTTTACAAAATATACCCGCTCTCAACACAAGCCCCGACTTATACGAATACATCATCCAGAAAAGAAGTATCCGTACCCGCTATCAACACATCTTACAAAATATACCCGATTCCAGCACATATGCATATTGCCCCTTGAACCTTTTAACGAACTATTATGCAGTAATCTTGAGTGTGGTCGTCAGTTTGTTTGTGGCCATCGTTTCATCTAAATATGTATAAAAAATATCTGAATTATTTTTAAGAAAATATTTAAAACTGCGCGATGAAGATGTAGGTATAGAGATTGAATCATGTTCTGATAATGCTAATTTTAAGGAGTGCGTAGGAACAAATCTAAACCGAAATAATACCGAGACAGATTATAGTGTGCAATGCAATAAATGGATAGAAAACTTTAGTGAAAATACAAAAACACAGTGGATTCAAATGGCACCACATGTGCTGGAATCGGGTACATTTTGTAAGATGTGTTGATAGCGGGTAAGGATACTTCCAGTTCTGGATGACGCGACGTATGTGGAGAAGGCGGAGCTTTTGCTGACAGTGGGTATACCTATTTTGTAAAATCGCTTCCATGTCATGTTATTCCAGGCCGCATAGAACAAGAAACACCGGAATAAGTAAATCGGCAACTTTTTGCATAGTGTTAGGAATGATGTCAAGAAAAAAATCTACAATAGAACAATAAGTGAAAAGGCATTTCCACAGTGCATAAAATTCATCCAAAAGTGCATGCAATTTTCGGGGCCATATAAAATGTTATGAAAACTTCAAAATAGATCTATTATTACGGACAATATTTTGTTACTCGGGGGGTTTTTGGGGTCGCCGACCCGCGGAACATCTGGTGCCCAGGGTTAGTGTCCTATAAAGTGTTGAAATTCATTATTGTAAAAAAATAAAAATGCTGGATTTTAGAAACAAACAACATTAAGGCGGGTTGAGATTACTAGTGAATAACGAACGTGGCTCACGCTGACGTATTTTATCCGTGCTATTGTTAGATATTTTATTATCTATTTTCAAACTCGAGCAGTACATTTGTATTTGTATGTAATGCATAAATACAAATGTACTGCTCGAGTTTGAAAATAGATAATAAAATATCCAACAATAGCACTGGCAAAATACGTCAGCGTGAGCCACGTTCGTTATTCACTAGTAATGTCAACCCGCCTTTAAGTATAAAATTCTTCATCTGAACTACTCCAGAGGCCTTCACCTGCGTCATAATCATACTCAGCATCCCCGAAAATCCAAGAGTACTGTTTGCATTATTTTAGTGTGGGAAAGCATCAAAATTCTAAAAGATTGCGTGCATAGAAGTAACCCTTGACACTAGATGTTCTGAGGGTCAGTTCTGATGTCACATTCGTGTTCAGCAACTCCAAATACCTCCATCGATTTAGACCCGGAAACCCTCAAAACTCCAAAAGATGACGTGCCTTTAGCAGTAACCCTGGGCACCAGGTTGGTGCAAGTGCAAGTACCACTTCCGACATATTATCGTATAATATTGTCATTCTCACTTTTAAGGGTTTTACCAACGAATGTAAATCTGTTTTACCTTCATCATGGACATACCAAACTCTACCAACATGAAGAAGTATTAGATACTAAAAAACATAAGCAAATATTCTCTTTTTGGCAAAAATCGAACATAGTAAGTTTTATACACACCACTACTAGACCACTCATCAGCGGTAAAAAACTGTAAAACCTGTTTGCCCTGAGGGTGAAAATAACCCCATCTAGGGGATGATAATTTTTTAATCAAAATAACTATGGAAATCGATAGAGTGACCAATTCTGAGTAAATTTTGTTCTATAACATTTTTTTTCAAAATTTACACTTTCCACGTTATTTGCGATTGAAACTATGCATTTTTCACTGGAAAAACTCACGTTTTATAACAGTTTGTTAATAATAACTTAAAAACATTTAATTTTATAGAAAAAATAATTAAGAACAAAATTGTGGCTAATAAAAAACAAAGAGATTCGCGTCGTAAAGACCTAGACTCTAGACCGAGTTATTGCTCTTTAAAAGTTGGTTATTTTCGAAGAACCTCGAAATGGAGAACTTTCAATCTCAAATAACTCGAATGTGGTGCAATTTTTTGGGAAGACTTAACAGACATCTTTTAAAGTTAATTAAAAAATCTTTCAAATAATCGCTGACAAAAGTTTTTTGCATAAGGACTGACAGAGTTATGACGAAAATAAAGTCGCTCTTTGCTTTTTTCTTTTTGAAATGTAAAAATTAAACCCTCGTCGTTTCAATCCTAATAGAAACGAATGGCTTCCCACCTAAGATTAACTTTATTTAAATATAATTGATACAATCCATGTGATTCGACCTTGGAATGTTTAGTTTAGAAAAAATAGTTGATTAAATCGAAAATGACATTAATATAATTAATAAAAAGTGCATTTTCTCAAATAAAACTAAAAGTATTCATGATACAAAAACAAAAAAATCTAAATTTTCAGTAAAAGAAATTCTACAGTTAATATTTGAACCGTTTTTTTATACTATGAATACTTTAAGATTTATTAGAGAAAAATGCACTTTTTTTAGAAAACTTAAAAATGTCATTTTCGTTTTAATCAACTATTTTTTCTAAACTAAGCATTCCAAACCGGTCAAATCACATGGATCGTATTAATTATACCTAAAAAAAGTTAATTTTAAGTGGTAAGCTATTCATTTCTGTTCGGATTGTAACGACCAGGGGTTTAATTTTTACATTCAAAAAGAAAAAAAGAGAGCGACTTTATTTTCGTCGTAATAGTCTAGGCGTCAGAGAGGTCACCGTGTCCTTTTCAATTCTGATGAACAAACTCAACGGTTTCTTGTGGATTTTTGGCTACTTATTACGAATTTCGAGGGTGGTTTTCGATCCGAGTGGACAAAAATTGTTATAAACAATTTAATTGTCTATAAGGCTCTGGCTCGTAAACTAAAAGAGATAAAATCAAATGTTTCAAATAAAATTTGTTCCGTAGTAAAAAACGAAGATAAAACGATTACGAAACTTAAATCCAACAATTAGAACTGAAGATATTGTAAAATTAGTGAACAATGCAAATTGCAAATGCAAAATAAGTATTTTTCGAAACATTATCGATCTGAACTCGGCTTCTACGCATGCAAATGAGCCTTAGAAGGTATCATTGTAAAGCTTAATTAAAAGGGTTCCGACCAAAGTTTGTTAAATTATTTTATCTTCATTTGTTTTAAAGTTATACCTGTTTGGAGTTATAATTTTCTTAAAAAAATTGTACATTAATTTGTTTATAAGGGTTTCAAACAAATTTGAGCTATAAACATTTATACTTTAATTAACCATAATGGTAGAAGAACCCAGAAAGGAAATTTTGAGCTTACGAAAATATTCGTAAGTTTATTTTTGGCCAAGATATCGATATTTTAATGGCGCGATATGAGGTGCAAGTTCGGCTCAGAGTCAAGTATTTTTCGACGCTTTATTGATCGTAACTCGGCTTCTACACATCAAAATCACCTCTTCGATATCTCAGTTTAAAGCTTAATTATCATACTTCCAAACAAAGTTCGTCAAATTACTTTATCTTCGTTCGTTTTAAAGTTATACTCGTTTGAAGTTATAATTTTCTTAAAAAAATTGTACATTAATTTGTTTATAAGGGTTTTTAGTAAATTTGAGCAATAAACATTTATACTTTTAAATAAAACTAATAATAGAAGAGCTCAAAAAGAACCTTTTCCGCTTACCAAAGTGTTCGTAGGTTTATTTTTGGCCAAGATATCGATAATTTAATAGCACGCTCTGAGGCTCAAGATCGGCTCACAGTCAAGTAATATCACGGTAAAGACACCAAAAATAAATTTACGAATATTTTCTTAAGCTTAAAAGGTTCTTTTTGAGTTCTTCTATCATTATTGTTAATTAAAGTATAAACGTTTATAGCTCAAATTTGCTTGAAAGCTTTATAAACAAATTAATGTACAATTTTTTTAAGAAAATTATAACTTCAAACTGGTATCACTCTAAAACAAATGAAGATAAAGTTATTTAACAAACTTTGTTTGGAAGTGTTTTAATTAAGCTTTAAAACGATACCTTCTAAGGCTCATTTGCGTGCGTAGAAGCCAAGTCACGATCGATAAAGCTTCGAAAAATACTTATTTTGCAATTTGCATTGTGCACTAATTTTACAATATGTTGAGTTCTAATTGTTAGGTTTAAGTTTAGTAAACGTTTTTTCTTAGTTTTTAATTACGGAACAAATTTTAATTGAAACATTTTTGTTTATCTCTTTTAGTTTATGAGCCAGAGCCTTATAAACAATTAAATTGTTTATAACAATTTTTTGACCACTCGTATCGAATTCCACCCTCGAAATTCGTAGTCAGCAGAAAAAAATCCGTAAGAAACCGTTGAGATTGTCCATCAGAATTGAAAATGACACGGTGACCTCTAATTGGCGCCTAGACTATAAGTCAGTCAGTTCTTACGAAAAAAACTTGTATCAGAGCTTATTTGAAAGGTTTTTTAATGAACTTTAAAAGATGTCTCTAAAGTTTTCCCAAAAAATTGCACCACATTCGAGTTATTTGGGATTAAAGGTTCTCTATTTCAATGTTCTTCGAAAATAACCATCCTTTAAAGAGCAATAACGCAGTCATTTAGTCATTATTGGGTTTGCATAGGACCAGGGCCGTCTCTACCCGGGGGTGCAAGGGGTGCGAGGCACCCGGGCGCCAAGCCCAAGGGGCGCAAGCCGAACACTTGCTAGGCTCAAACTTGCCCTTTTGTCCTTAAAAAAACTACAAATAACAAAAACATGCAAGTGCACTTTCGGTATTTTTTACAAAGGCTATTATTAAATACATACTACACCTATGATTTGCAAATGAAATAAGTATATGAAACCCATTTAGATTATTCCGACAATAATTTCAAAAAGGTGACGCGTTATTTTGACCAATATTGAATGTCGAGTGACAATGAAGTTTGTATCACAATCTTGTAAAAATTATCAGTGTATCCGATTTGCTGACAAACGTATAATTGCCGCTTGGGGAGCTATTTGGCATTCAAAATTTTTTTTAAATTGTTTAAGACATGAATCCTCTTGCGTTTTATGTTCCTTGTGCGGCTCACAGCCTTACGGAAATAATAAATTTTATTTGTTAAAAAAATTTATGTTTTTTTTTCGCATTAATATTACGGTGGAATGGGTGGAATGTCATATGAGATACCCACCTTAACATTAAAACCGCTTTCAAATGCGCGATGGGATTGTTGTTGCCGGGGCTCGAACCGTGCGCTCTGGCTTATGAACCAAGGTATGATGTCTCTGAGCTACGGTCACACTACGGCCGTCCACGGTAGGAGAGTAAAATTAACTCATTAAAAAGACTTCGTTTGACTATGGGGAAAATTTACCGTGCATTATACTCAATTTTTGACAACAACAAATACGACAATGACACAAGAAACATCGAAAGCTCATTGATTACAAAATTAAAGAAATTTAAGTTTATCTGCTCTGTCGTGACATGGTATAATATTTTAGTAAAGGTTAATATTGTCAGCAAAACCTTGCAAATTAGCGATATTATTATTTCGGAAGCTGTTAGATGCTTGATCAATTTAGTGATGATTTAACCAACAACCGCACTGACACTGCGTTTGAACAGATATTAATTGACTCGGTTACAATTGCAAAACCAAAATTTTAAAGTTAACTTCTGTTAAAAATGAATAACCATTTTTAATTTCATTGCAAAACGAAAATACAGCCGAACCATATTCTAGTCCAATCAGAGAGTGCAGCAAGCACCTCTACCGGTTTCGAAACTTTATTAGTCTCTCATCAGGAGGCACATATGCTGCTCTCTCTGATCCAACCAAAACAAACCCCCAGCGTGCAGTCCCGGATTGCAACGAACAAAATGGCATAGATGCCCTAGCGGCAACTGCTAGCAAAAAGACTAAGTTTTCACTCTAATGGCATATAAAACAACATAATGCTATTCTACATCCCACCAGAATGAATACAATGGGAACCTTCTCTGGTTACACCTCCGAGGCTTCTACAATTTGCAAGCCATACGGATGCTGAGACTAAGGAAGATGAGGGAATTCTACAATTTACAATTCACGTCCCATCTGCTCAGCGCGGTAAAGTTCCAACGAGAATGGTTCCCTTCATACTCCAATCAGAGTAAATGTAAATCAAAAATGAATAACCATTTTCAATTTCGTTGCAAAACGAAAATACAGCCGAACCATATTCTAGTCCAATCAGAGAGTGCAGCAAGCATCTATACCGATTTCGAAACTTATTAGTCTCTCATCAGGAGGCACATATGCTGCTCTCTCTGATCCAACCAAAACAAACCCCCAGCGTGCAGTTTGAACTTTACCGCGCTGAGCAGATGGGACGTGAATTGTAAATTGTAGAATTCTCTCATCTTCCTTAGTCTCAGCATCCGTATGGCTTGCAAATTGTAGAAGCCTCGGAGGTGTAACCAGAGAAGGTTTCCATTGTTTTCATTCTGGTGGGATGTAGAATAGCATTATGTTGTTTTATATGCCATTAGAGTGAAAACTTAGTCTTTTTGCTAGCAGTTGCCGCTAGGGCATATTTGCCATTTCGTTCGTTGCAATCTGGGACTGCACGCTGGGGGGTTGTTTTGGTTGGATGGGAGAGAGAGAGAGCAGCATATGTGCCTCCTGATGAGTGACTAATAAGTTTCGAAACCGGTAGAAATGCTTGCTGCACTCTCTGATTAGACTAGAATATGGTTCGGCTGTATTTTCGTTTTGCAACGAAATTGAAAATGGTAATTCATTTTTGATTTAGATTTATTTACTCTGGAGTATGAAGGGAACCATTCTCGTTTCAGTCTAATGAGTTCGGTCTCCTGCTTTCGGTCTAATTATTTCGGCCTCTTTATAATAAACTGTTTAAGGATACATTTAACACTTCCAGTAACAATAGCTGAAGGAGAAAGGTCTTTTTCTAAACTTAAATTGATCAAAAATTATCTGCGCTCAACAATGGACCAAGACAGGTTAACAAAGCTGGCTTTAATAATTATAGAAATTCAAGTAAAAATTGATATCACCGAAGCAATAAAAACTTTTGCCAACTTACAAGCTAGAAAAGTTGACTTTGATATAGGTATTTTAAAAATTATGGTACAGCGTTATAAGATTGATCTTTTATGAATACTGAAACCATGTTTTTAATATATAAATAAAGAAAGCAAACATAATTAGTTTTAATTTTAGCGTAACTATAACCTATATAATCTTCTGACAAAAGGGGGCGCAAAAGTGAGTCTTGCACCCCGGCGCCGTGTATGGTTAAGACGGCCCTGCATAGAACTTTCAGACGTGAATCTCTTTGCTTTTTTATTAGCTACAATTTTGTTCTTAATGATTTTTTCTATAAAATTGAATTTTTTATTCATCATGAAAAACTGTTATAAAACGTGAGTTTTTTCAATGAAAAATGCATAGTTTCAATCGCAAATAACTTAGAAAGTGTCAATTTTGCAAAAAAGTTTTATAGAACAAAATTTAGTCAAATTGGTCACTCTATCGATTTCCATATCTAGTTATTTTGATAAAAAAAATTTCCATCCCCTAGATGGGGTTGCTTTCACCCCCAGGGCAAAAGCGCAGTTTGGCATAGGGTAGATTTTGACAAAGGTTATAATTACTACCTCAATCCAAATTTTCAAGGAAATCGACCTTGGTTCTCAAAATTCCACGAGAAAATGGCTGTTGATTTGATTGGACTAAACAGATTTATGAGGTAACAAACTTGTTTTATAAGAATTGTCTACTTTAAAAAAACATTTTATTTGTTTATTTACACAATAGTTAGTAACAGTGTTTTATAACAGTATACTTATAAATAAATATCAGCTGTAAACGCGCAGAGAGTTAAGTAATGTTTATTAAAAACGTATAAACTGTTCTGACCACAAGCAATTTTTGTGATAAAAATATGTAAAGTTACATATAAATCAAACTGCATTGATACCATGACCTTATCCACATTTACTACAAAACACTAGTTGTAAAAATGACCTACTGTCAGAGACTAATACATATAAACATTAGTCATTAAGTAAATAATCGAGTTTATTAGCATTTTATCTCTTCCGAGCGCCATGAACAAACATGATATACTTTCGTTGTTCCCTTGTTCACGGTAATATTGACCTAGATGACATAACCTAAAAGAACTTACCACAATTCATCAAAAAAATGTCCAATAATACTTTTTCGATTCGAACTATGGTTTCGTTCCCGGAGTTGGCCATTTTGGCTAATAATCGATTACACACTTCACGTCAATTCATTGATCATCGTAGGAAAGAAAAACACCTGTCAAAAATATGGAAACAACCGCGGGTTTAGGGTTCATTCATGAAATTCGCGTGAGAATCAACGAACGCTCGATGTTTTATGCGCGGAAACGACACTCTCTCGCTTGGCGCCGTATCAACACTGACTGACGGAACGGAGTATCGAATAGCCAGTTCAATGTTAGAACGGTCTTTGAGCTGGCTTTGGATCTCACCTGGGATCTCCCTCCATGACACTAATTGCGCATAGACGCAGCGTATGGGGGGCGAAATAACCATCAATTATTATTAGTTCATTAGTTTTTTTATAATACTTCCAATTTGCATCATTATCATGTCTTATCTTTATATCCCAAGATTATTAATATGGAATAATCGATAATCAGGGCATTTAGCACTAAAAACACCGGAACAAATCGATATTTAAATACAGCACATAGGTACAAACAGGCGCGGATACAGGGGGTCAACGGGTCCATGGACCCCCCTATTGTGTTTAGTCTATAAGTATTTTTTTATTATTTATTATTTTTCATTCCACCATTGTTTATTTTTATTTGAACATTGATTGGATTTAAATTTAGGTATAGAAAGGTTTGCTGTGGTTTCTACAATTTGTATAAAAGAATTGTAATCACCAACTTCTGTTTTACTAAACTGTTCATGGGACTCCATATAATATAGATCCCAGTTAGCCTTTTTAATATTCCATTTTCTACAAGATAATGATTTATTAATTTTGGGAGACATATATATTTGTGTAATGCATGGAATATGATCAGACCCGTAAAGATCCTTCAATGTTTGCCAATGTAGTAAATGTTTTATACAAGGAGAACAAATTGTCAAATCGATAGCTGACTGAGTTTGTAAATAATTTCCTATAAATGTAGCTGTTCCATCGTTTAGATAGACAAGATTATTTCGATCTAGGGCTTTCATAAGTGTTATGCCGTAGCAGTCTGTGTTTGGCCCACCCCAAGCAATATTATGCGAATTAAAATCTCCTGTAAAGATTACAGGTGGCTTAAAAGAACTGAAGAATTTATCCCAAATATGCAAAGAAATTTTAGTTTTTGGTGGAACGTATAGCGATACAATAGTAATATTTTTTTTATCATTACATTTTACAATAATGGATGTTTGATTACAATTAGGTAGGAGAACAGAGATCGGTAGTTCCGTATACAAAAGTTTGGACTTAATAAGGATGGCCGTTCCACCACCACTGCGGTCCAAACGGTCATCCCTCACAATATTGTAGCCTGGAAGATTAAAATATTTATTGGATGTAAATCTAGTTTCTGACAAGCAAGCTATATCAATGTTTCTCTCATTTAACAAATATTGTAAGTTTTCTTTATTTGAATTTGCCGATTTAAGATTCCATTGACAAAGAGTTATCTGATCCATGTTCAAAAAGGTTATTTAAACTAGCTTTAATAATATACACACCGGCAAAATTAGCCGAACACTTTAAAAATGGGACATGTTTGATGTCTCGGATTTCCTAAACCAGTTGTCCGATTTGAGCGATTTTTTAAATATGTTATAGCCTTATCATTTAAGAATACTGGTGTAATAATATTGATACTAGATAAGTAAATGTCATTTTATACCGGGTGTTACAATCATACTATGTTTTTTCCTTAAAGTTCGGAGCACTCTGTGGAATATTCTAGCCTATACAAAATATTAAAATTAAAATTCAATTGTAGCCTTAGGCTTTCTTAACATTTTCTTATTTTGATAATTTGCTTAGGTTGGATAATAACAAAGTTAGGTACTTTAACAACTAGTCATCTTCTTCATCAATACAGGGTGTTTCTAACTAAGTGCGACAAACTTTAAGGGGTAATTCTACATGAAAAACTAATGACTTTTTGCTTTATAAACATATGTCCGCAAATACTTCGTTTCCGAGATACGGGATGTTGAATTTTTTCTTTTAAACTGACGATTTATTTATTGCTCTAAAACCGGTTGAGATATGCAAATGAAATTTAGTGGGTTTTAAGAGGTAGTTATTGCGCATTTTTTGACATACAATTAAGAATTTTATATTCACCACTGGCGTGCATACGGGTATAAACATTTTAGATATATCCAGAATGCACGCCAATGGTGAAAAAAAAAATTTAATTGTATGTCAAAAAATGCGCAATAACTACCTCTTAAAACCTACCAAATTTCATTTGCATAACTCAACCAGTTTTAGAGCAATAAATAAATAATCAGTTTGAAAGAAAAAATGCAACATTCCGTATCTCGGAAACCAAGCATTTGCGGACATATGATTATAAAGCAAACGGTCATTAGTTTTTCATGTAGAATTACCCCTTAAAGTTTGTCTCACTTATTTAGAAACACCCTGTAATGATGAAGATCGTGACTAGTTGTTAAAGTACCTAACTTCTGTATTATCCAACCTAAGCAAATGATCCAAATAAGAAAATGTTAAGAAAGCCTAAGGCTACAATTGAGTTTTAATTTTAATATTTTATATAGGCTACAATATTCCACAGAGTGCTCCGAACTTTAAGGAAAAAACACAGTATGATTATAACACCCGGTATAAAATGACATTTACCTGTCTAGCAACAATATTATTACACCGATATTCTTAAATGATAAGGCTATAACATATTAAAAAAATCACTCAAATCGGACAACTGGTTTAGGAAATCCGAGACATCAAACATGTCCCATTTTTAAAGTGTTCGGCTAATTTTGCCGGTGTGTGTATTTGTAATTTCGTTTTCTTGTATATCGAATTTATTTTTGCCCTTTATTATATTTATGGTTGATAAAACTATCTGAAAAATTAAGTTTGAAATTTCATTACCTTCGTTTTCTGAATTATTTTCTTTTTGGATATTGGAAAGATATTGTTCTGTGCTCAAAATTCCTCCTTTTTTAAACGGAAGGTTAACTGAACTAACAATGGACTGGTGCTCTGACAATGTAGGATCGGGAGATAAAGGATACGATCTTTTACTTTTTTTTGGAAAGCTATTTAATTGTGCTTGAGAATATGAATGTGGATTTGATCGTTGAGAAATGGGTCGCGTATTGGACTGGTACGATATTGGTGGAAATGACTTGGACGATGTAGATGGTACATGAACATTAACTGAATTTAATAATGAATTTTGTTCTAGATTAGAATTAACTATTTTATTATCAATTGTGGTTGTAGTTAAATGCTTAGATACTATATCAGCGTAACTTTTTTTAGGAACACTACTATTTGCATCCTTGAAGGAACAATTTGACTGTGACATAATTTGTTTAATTTTTTCTTGTCTATTGTATTCTGGACATCTACTAAAATCGTTTGTAAAATGGTTTCCATTGCAAGAAAAACACTTTACTGTAACTTCTTCTGATGAGCAGGTTACTGTGTCATGATTCTGAGAGCATTTCAAGCATCTTATTTTAGAACGACATTGCTTACCAATATGTCCGTAACGATAACAATTATTACACATTACAACCCTTTGTTTATAAACTTCTACTTCGTAAAGAACCTTATTTATTTCTACATACTTAGGTAGAGTTTGACTTTTGAAAGAAACCAAAATGGTACTTGTGGGTATTAATTCTATTTCGTTATTTGAATTTTTTATTTTTCGATTCATTCTTTTAACAAATTCAACTTCAAATTTACGATGAAAATCATAGGCCCTAATTTTATTTTTCAAATAATCAACTGGTAAATCTTTATCAATGTGTCTAATAATTCCCAAACGAAATATTAAAAATTTAGGAATGTACGCAGACAAATTTTTATTTTTTAAAATGTGTGATTTTATTAATATATTAGCACTTAAATAATCTTTCAACAATACCCGAATACGATTTTTCCCTATAGACTGTATTTGTTTTATTTTATTATCTAATTGCGGATATGATGTTAATATTATTTCTCCAATTTTTATTGCATTTAACTGCCCTGTATAATTATCCGTATTGTTTTCAATATAAATTTGAAAAGGAGCCGTGTCCGTAGACTGATAAAAGAATGTTGTTTTATCTTTTTTATCGTTGTCATTAGAAACCGATAAACTCGGTGTTGGATTTAAACTAGAATCTACAAACTTTTCTTTCGATACAAACTGATTTTTGTTGTTTTGTTCATTTGCATGTTTATTTATTAAAGGAGAATCTATAACTAAATTTAAATTATTTGAACCACTTATCTGATTTACAGGATCTATATTTTCTCCAGGATCTGGTTGAGGAGGGGGTTTCCCCTCAGTATCCACCTCCATATAAATGCACTAGGAACTCACAATATCTTTATAACTCTAACTATATTTATTAAATAATAATTAATATTACTACTACACTATTAATAATTGTTCTATACTTTAACGATGTTCTCACCTACGCTGTTGAAGTACGACGTAGATTTGTTAGAATATAAAAGAACTGATGCTATAGCAAAAAAAACTTTTAAGCAAACTAAAAAAGATAGCTGGATAAATTATTGTAAATCTCTCAATAGATCAGTACCCCTTAAGACTATATGGAAAAAGGTAAATAACTTTAAAAATCGCAAAATCTCTAATCAAACTCAATCAGATCAAGAAGAATGGCGAGCGGAATTTCATAACATTTTAACTCCTCCATATGTATCACCTGATCCAATATTTCTTGACTGTCCAGGGGTGACAGAACATCATAGTAGTGTCAATTATCTCACCAATCAGTTTTCAAAACAAGAATTAGATATGGCATTTAAAAAGTCTGCCAATACAGCCCCAGGTTTTGATAATATGCATTATTCTATGTTGTTTAATCTTTCTAAACCAGGAAAAATTTTGCTTCTAAATCTACTAAACGATATTTGGTTAAATAAAATCGACATACCTTCACAATGGAAAAACTATATTTTAGTTTCCATACTTAAGCCAGGAAAACCAAAAAATCAAGCATCGTCATATAGGGCCATTTCTTTATCATCATGTGTTTTAAAAACATATGAAAGAATGATAAAATCACGACTAGAATTTTTTTTAGAATCTAATAACCTTATTCATAGTTCTCAATTTGGGTTTCGAAAAAAAAAATCGGCATATGAAAACCTGGCCAATATTGTTACAGATATTCAACTATCACTTTCCAATGACCAGTCAACATCAGCTTTATTTTTAGACATAAAAGGGGCATATGACAACGTAAAATTAGATATATTATATTTAAAAATGTGTCAAATGGGAATTCCTCAAAGTCTAGCTAAACACGTATATATTCTATACAACAACAGAAATCTATTTTTCAGAGAAAATAACTCATTCTCTGAATGCAGACAAACATCTATGGGGCTGCCACAAGGTGGTATATTAAGTCCTATATTATATTTAATTTACTCAAGTGATTTAATTGTTGACATCCCACAAAATGTATCTATTTTGCAATATGCCGATGATATTGTTATTTACACTCGTCACAAATCCATTGAGATAGGCCATAAGCAACTTAATTATGCAGTAAAAAATTTAGACAATTGGACTTTCAATAATGGCTTATCAATTTCCGAAGAAAAATCAGTATTAGTTACTTTTACAAGAAAAAGATTTCGTTGTCCTTCTCAAATAAAGTTATCAAAATATGTATTTCCTTACAAATCTTCTATTAAATTTTTAGGAGTAATTTTAGATTGTAAATTAAATTGGAAAGAACACATAAATTATGTAATCAAAAGAACAGAAAATAGTGTAAATTTATTAAAAACTTTCAGTCATTCCTCCTGGGGAGGAGATCCAAAAATAATGTTACTGTTTTATAAAACACTTGTCAGATCTATTTTAGATTATGGTTCTTTATTTTACCATTCAGCAGCGGAATCAAATCTTAAAAAAATAGATCAAATAAAAAACAAATGTCTTCGACTCAGTATTGGATACTTGGGAAGCACGCCTATAGACGTCATGGAAGCTGAAACATGTGAACCACCACTGAACCTGCGTAGAAGATTTTTGTCTGACAAATTCGTATTAAAGTTAAGTTCTCAGAAATCTAAGGTGTTGGCTAAAATATCCAGTTTAGCCAGTATGGTTTTGACATCTAAATATTGGGAGAAGAAAAAAACACCGTTATTAGTTGAAAGTTTTATTACCAATGTACACAGATATGAACAACTTTATCAATCCAGTGGTATCCCTTTATGGAATTATCCCTATGAAATGTTTCTATATCCAGTAAAGACTCATATTAATGTTAGATACTTGTGTCAAAACAGTGATATTATACAAAAAGAACATTATCGGGAATGTACAGTTAAGTGGAAGGAGTATGGAAAAATTTATACTGATGGATCGAAATCGGAACATGGAGTTGGTTGTGCCGTTTATTACCCTTCTAAAAATATTAAGTTAATATACAAACTACCAGAAATGTTGTCAATTTTCAGTGCAGAGCTTATTGCCATAAAACTAGCAATTAGTATGTGTTTAGAACAAGAAGAGGATAAATTTGTTATATTCACAGACTCTAAAAGTTCTGTAGAAAAACTTAAAAACCTTTGTTTAAATCCTAATTTAAATTATATACTTCTTGATATTTTGGAATTGTATCACAATGTATTAAGTATGGGAAAACAAATTTATATTTCATGGATCAAAGCCCATTCAGGTATAGAAGAAAATGAAGAAGTGGATTCTTTAGCAAAAAATGGTGCGAAAAATGGAAGAATACTCGGATCAAAAATACCAGAGTCTGACTTTATTCCAATTTTTCGAAAGGAACTAAAGGAAAATTGGCAGCTAAAATATGAATTAGGAGAGAAGGGACAGTTTTTTAAGAATATACAACCAAAAATAAGGGACAAACCATGGTTTGAGAATATATGTAATCGTTCAATTATTCGGATTATAAGTCGAATGCGCTGTAATCATGCCTTATTTCCCGTGTATAAATGTAAAATAGGTTTGTTAGATAATAATAAATGTCTTTGTGATGAAATTGCCGATTTACAACATATTATTTTAGAATGTCCTTTAAAAAAATTAGAAATTGACAAGCTTTATCAAAATTTAATATCTTACAATATGAAATTTCCAATAAATGTTTCAAATCTATTGACATTAGAGGATAATAGTATTTATAATATTATATATCAGTATGTAAAATCTACTAACATTACATTGTAAGCAGTATTGCGACAGACAAAAAAAATTTTTTCATTGTAAGCCTAAACCGAAAAAATAATTAAAAAAATAAATAAAAAAGACAAACAACAAAATAAAATATGTACTAAAAAATAAAAAAATAATAATAATATAAAAAAACAAAACAATAAAAACATACATAAATCCTAATAAAACGAAGAGAAATAAAAAAATTAAAAAAAAAACAAAAAAAAAACAAAAAAAATACATAAAAAAATAATAAAAATATGCAAACAAAATCATTAGGCATTTACTAACATACCAATATTGTATTGTATACAAATTATTGTTACTCAATGTACCACGTATATAAATGTAAGTATAAGTAAGCAATGGTTGATAAAACTATAAGAAAACATGACTGGCCTTTTGGCTACGCCAGTGCCATTAACTTAGTTAAAAAAAAAAATTATTTATTATTTTTTTCTGTTAACTCTAAACTTTAAGCCATCAGTACAACACTAAATTACACGACAACCGCTTCCAAATAATTGAAAGAAGCCATAAAATCTAATAAAACACCCTTCTCTGAACAATAATCTGCAGCCGCATTTGTTTGGGTACCTGTGTAACCATAAACAACGGAAATATTTTTTACAATTCAAAGAGTAACAAAAATGATATTTTAAAATGCAAATACATTACACTGGGTATAAACCTTATCGCATGAAAAGTTACGTTTCAAATTTGCGATACAATAAAGATATAAAAATTGGTAGGTACATGCGTACCTACCCATTGATGGTAGAAAGGTTAATCTTTATGGTTAAGAACGACCAGTGAGATTAATAGTCGTGAATTGTCTATGAATCCTTTTGATACCGTAGGTATCCGGGATTATATAGTGTATTTTATCCTTAGAGTAAATGTGAGTCGTATGGCTAAATCTGGAAAATATAATATTTGAGCAGTGTTGCCACAGGTCTTGGACAAAATTTCGGAAGACTGCTCCTATTTTTCGGTAGAAATCGTCTTTCGGTAGATTTCATTTTTTATTCTTTTGCTATCACATTGCAAAAAAATGATACTTTAGGTACGGGTATTCAAAAATAAACTACATTCATCATCATATAATGATCAATAATCACCATTCATCATAAAAATCATTCAAAGTTCAAAATCGGTATACCTTAAAAAAATATATTTTCTCGGCTTTCTAGGTATTATAGAGCCGTCTAACTAACGCAATACTAAATATTAAGGATGCTTTAGTTTTGTTGTAAGGAATTAATTTATTTATAATAAAATAAAACTGCATATTTTTTTCTGTTGTAGACTTTTTAAAAAAAACTTACCACACGTGTACCTATTAACGTTCAAAATACAAATATTCTTATTTGAAAGCTGTATAATTGTTTAAACAAGTTAAAAAAATTTGTTATAATAAATAATAGTTATAAGTTAAATAAGTTATTAACATTTATAAATTACTGCAAAAATAAGGGTTTTTTGCAATTATCTCCAATTGTTTATGTATTTCAAATTAGAAACTATTAAGATCTAGAATATTTATTTGAAACATTTTTCTAGAAAATCTAGAAGGAATGTTTTATAGGCAAAAACATGATTTTTTACACTTTATAATCGTTTAAAAACAAAACAATGTCGGATATTGAAGCAATTGAGAACGAGAAAATGTTTTAATGCTTTTTAGTTATGTCGAAATACTGTAAGTTAAAAAGGTGCAAAATAAATTTCTCCTGTTTTAAGATTTTAACATAAATACTATTTTTAGTTTGAAATTATCTTCTATATCAAAATAAGCCACAATCCTTCAGTATTCACCATTCAGATTCAGGTAGATACATTTTACTCCCAAAATCATAATATAAAAGGACAAAGGACTGGTCATAAAATTGATATCGGTAATCCCGTATCTGCTGGTTCGCACATTGTGTCACAAGCTAATAGTAAAAGCAATTCAAGAATTCTTGAAAATTGACTAAACTCTCTTGCCAAATCTATTCGCTCAAAAACAATTTCCTAATAATTTTGATTTTTCGGTAGAAAAAAAAATCGGCAGATTAATTTGAAAATTAAGAATTTTGATTTTTCGTTAGAAAAAAAAAGGAGAATTAGGTAGATCGGTAGATTTGACAGGTATTCGGTAGATCTACCGAAAAATCGGTAGCTGTGGCATCACTGTTTGAGGTAATTCTCGCCCCCTCTATTATGAATTTCTAGATCCGCGCCTGGGTACAGACTTGCAACTTTTTGCATTGCGTTCAGGATGATGTCAAGAAAAAATATTCTATAGAAAAATGGGTGCAAATTCAAAATTGCATTTTAAAGTACATAAAATCTATCTAAAACTGAATGCAATTTTTGGGGCCAAAACAAAAAATTTGACATAAAGGTCAAAATATTTTTTTAAAATAAGTATACGAATGGAAAAGAAAATTTTATCAGAAACTGAACAAAAGCAGAAAAGACTTCAAACCGAGAACGACGATGTGTGGAGATAAGGAAGGTAATATATTGACAGAACAGCAAGAGATACTAAGAAGATGGACAGAACATTTTACGGAAAAGCTTGAAGGAGATGGGAGTGAGACGAACCCTGATATACCATTAGACCAAGCAGACACCAGAGAAAAGAGTCCAGCAACAATAGCCGAGATTAGAACAGCAGTAGACAAATTAAAGAACAATAAATCACCGGGGTCGGATCAAGTAGCATCGGAATTACTGAAGGAAGGAGGAGACGCACTACAGAAAACAATACATGAATTGATAACAAAGATATGGTCAAATAAACAGCTGCCAGCGGAGTTTAATAGTGGTATTATTGTACCATTACATAAAAAAGGGAATCAGTTAGAATGTGGAAACTACCGTGGAATCACGCTGCTGAATGAAGCATACAAAATAATGTCCAACGTCATTTATGAAAGACTTAGACCACACGCTGAAAAAATAGTTGGGAGGTACCAAAGTGGCTTCTGTAGACAGAAGTCAACAATAGACCAGATATTTGTTCTGCGACAGATCCTCGAAAAAACAAGTGAACATAAAATCGACACACATCATCTCTTCATAGACTTCGAAAGCGCATATGACAATATAAAACGAGAATTCTTAATAAAAGCAATGAAAGAATTTAATATACCAACACAACTAATAGAACTGATAAAAGAATCTCTAAAAGTAGAAAGTAAAATCCGGATACAAAACGAACTAACGGAAACAATAGATGTGAAAAAGGGACTACGCCAGGGAGACGCTCTATCATGCATCTTGTTCAACATCGTACTCGAGAAAATAATGAGGGACACAACAGTCAATACTTGAGGAACAATAATTAATAAAAGCGTGCAAATACTAGCATTTGCAGATGATGTTGACATAATCGCAATATCAAAAAGAGAAATGATAGAGGCATTCAATCAAATAGAACGAGCTGCATAAAATAGTGGCCTTAAAATCAACCAAAACAAAACAAAATATATGCAGGTAAGTAAAAACACAGAAATAAGGCAGCCACAAAATATCACAATAGGAGAATACAACATTGAGGGGTAAAAAACTTTACATACTTGGGATCCCTAGTCACATCTGATAATAACGTAGCGGAGGAAGTGAAGAGGCGAATATTTATTGCCAATAAAAGTTACCATGGCTTAATTCGGCAACTAAGATCAGACAACGTCGCTAGGAAAACAAAATGCCAAATATACAAAACCTTAATAAGACCGGTACTCACATACGGCTCAGAAACCTGGACACTCACTAAAAGAGAGGAAACATTGCTAGCCACCTTTGAAAGAAAAATCTTGTGACATATATATAAGGGCACAAAAGAAAATGGAATTTGGCGAAGAAGGTACAACTTTGAACTATACGAAATATACCAGGATCCGGATATCATATCATTCATTAAAATAGGACGGCTGCGTTGGATGGGACATGTAGAAAGAATGGAAGAAGGCGAAATACCAAACAAAATATTCAAACAGATGCCAGTAGGAAAAAGAACAAGAGGAAGACCGAAGCTGAGATATTTAGAACAAATAGAAAATTATATAAAAACCTTAAAAATAAAAAACTGGAGAAAAAAAGCACGAAACAGATCAGAGTGGAGAAGAATCCTGGAACAGGCCAAGACCCAGAAAGGGCTGTCGAGCCAATGATGATGACGATACGAATGGAAAGATTTTGTTACTCGGGGGATTTTGAGATCGCTGAACACGACTACGCCGTCAGAATCGGAATTCGGAGCGCCTGGTTCCTAGGGTCAGAGCTAAGGCACGTCATCAGGAGGTTCGAGGATTATCAGCACTAAATTGATGGAAATAGATTTCTTTGGGGTTTTTGGAGTCGCTGAATGCGAATACGCTTTCGGAACTGAACCCAGAGCACCTGGTGTCCAGTGTCACTGCTAAGGCACGTCATCTTCTGGAGTTTCGAATGTTTTCGACATTAAATTAATGCAAATAGCTAAAAACGAATACGCGATCAGAACCGATACCCAAAGCACCTGGTGCCTAGGGTCACGTCATCTTCTGGACCAGTGGCGACGCGTGACTTTTTCTAAAGTGTTACCAAAACCAAATGCAAAAAATTTTATTTAAAAAAATGAAGATATGGCTAAGTGTGTAATATAGCTTCAATAATATCATTTTGTATATCACTTGAAACTCTCGAAAAAACAGTTGATGTTTCTAGACGTTGGTAAAAGTTTTGATCTTTTTTGGCAATTAATGTTAACAATTCCCTGTAATTGCCTCGATTGTCAGAGTCGTCGACCTCAAAATGACCACGAAACGCTAATTCTTGTTTGGCCAAAAAACATACGGTATCTATTATAAGTGTGCTAAGGATATACCTATCTATTTTTTAACAAACTCATTATGTATAGCAATATTTGCTTTGAAAGCTTGGTTAACAGAACCTTCGATTCTTGTTTTGCCAAACTGAATCAAATTGGATATACACCTTACATGTAGGTAACCAAGAAATTTCGTGTCTTCTTTTTAAAACTATTTAAATCGTGAACCTGGTGCACCCATTTTTTCTGTAGAAACCAGAAGACATGGCCAACAATACAGTCTATTTTTCTTGCAACCACATAACCAACGATTTTCACTGTACCAACTAAATTTAAAATATCGAACTACTTTTTTCGATTCCTTTTTTAAATTGTTTAAAATAGGTCTTTCCTTTTCAATAATCTCATTTTTATCTGCAAAATTATACTTCTCTTCTTCTTCTTCTTCTTCTTCTTCTTCTTCTTTTTATATAGACATTACTCTGTCTGTTTTTCAATGTGCCTCCAGTAAGTTGTCATCCAGTAAAAGTTTCTATCTTTTACGTGGTCTTCCCACTGATCATCTTCCTACTGGGGAACCGTTTCTCGCCGTCCTTACTACTCTATTTGTTGTCATTCGGCTTATGTGGTCGTTCCATTCTACTCTTCTGCTTTTCACCCAGATATTAATGTTGTCCACCTTGCATCTCCTTCGTATATCTGCACTTTTATAGCTCTATCCCACAGCGTCTTACCATCGATTTTTCGCAATGTTTTCATCTCTGCTGTTTCTAGCATTCTTTTTGTCTTTTCTGTATCAGGTCGTGTTTCTGCCGCGTATGTCATTATTGGTCTGATGACTGTTTTATAAATTCTGCCTTCACTTCTTTCCCGATGTTTTTATTTCTCCATATTGTTTCATTCAGGCAACCTGCGGCTCTGTTTGCTTTATTCGCCTGATCTTCCACTTCTGTTTCGAGCTTTCCGTAGCTGCATAGTGTGATGCCAAGATATTTAAACTCCATGACTTGTTCTATTATTTGACCCTCCAGCTCTAATTTACACCTTATTAGATCTGCTGTTATAACCATGCATTTAGTCTTTTTTGGGGAAATTAACATGTTAAATTTTCTAGCGGTTATATTAAATTCGTGCAGTATACGTTGTAAATCATCTTCACTTTGAGATCCCGTCGTTTGTATTGCTTCGTCTGCATAGCAGATTATTTTAAGTTGTTTTTCTCCCATTTGGTATCCCTTTTTTGTTCTTACTTTCTTTATTATTTCGTCCATGATCAGGTTGAACGACAAAGGACTCAGGGAATCTCCCTGTCTTATCCCATTGCCAACCCCAATTGGGTCAGTTTGTTCTCCATCTACTTTTACTTTTATTGTGTTGTTCTGGTAGATATTTTCGATAGTTTTAATTATTCCTAGAGGTACCTCCCTTGCGTACCATAAATGGATAACGTCCTTTAACTCGACCCTGTCAAATGCCTTCTTAAGGTCCACGAAACATAAGTATGCCGGTTTGTTGTATTCTAACGATTTTTCTTGAATCTGCCTCATTATATAAATATAGCGTCGGTGCATGATCTTCCCGACCTAAAACCTTGTTGTTCTTCTGCTAATGTTATAATTTTATTCAGTTTGTTTATAATCACTTTGGTCGTTAATTTTAGTGTTGTGTTTAATAAATTAATTCCTCTGTAATTCTCCGGGTCCGATCTTTCTCCCTTTTTGAAGAGAGGTATTAGGATGCTCAAAATTATACAAGGAGAATTATTTTTCAAGTAGTTGATCGATTACGCAGCGATACTCATCCATGGTTAACTGCACGCACACTTTTTATAGGTACTGTAACCAAATTTAAATCTGGTTAACATTGCTACTGATATACACAGAGCGCTTACGCCGTCGCTCCTTCAAAATTTTCAGACACTAGCCAGTCCCGAGCAACAGCGAGGATATAACCATTGTAACCACAAATGAGACTGGTAACAGCGTATAATAAAGTGCATCTGAGTCATATAATCTCGGTAATATTTTCGTGTGTCTACGAGTAGTTGGCTATTTACTGAATTAGGTACTATTAACACATAATATGTATAATAATATATTTCTATTGGTAAAAATATTGGTAAATGGAATTATTCATCGTCATAAAATATTTATTTGCAAGATTTTTAACTGTTACCAATGGTAATAGTGGTTACATGGACGCTTCGCCAGTGTTCTGGACTTTCGAGGATTTGGGTACTAAATTGAGGCAGGCAGATTACACGAAGGGTTTTTGGGGTTATTGAACACGAATACGCCATCAGAACTGACCCCGGAGCGCCTGGTGTCCACGATCACTGCTAAGACACGTCATCTGGAGTTTCGAAAGTTTTCGCCCTTGAATACATGCAAGTAGATTACAGGGCGGTCTTTGGGGTCGCTGAACATGAATGCGCAATCAGAACCGACCCCCGGACTACTTGTGCCCGAGATCACTGCAAAGGCATGTTATTTTTTGGGGTTTGGAGGGCTTTTGAGCACCAGGTGCACCGGGTTACGGTTCTGATGGCACATTCTTGTTCAGCGACCCCAAAAATTTCCGAGAAATCTGTTTGCATCAATTTAGTGCCAAAACCCTCGAAACTTCAGATAACGTGTCTTAGCAATGAATATTGCTTTGATCTTGGTTTTCTTGTTTTTTTGGCCGTTATTGTCTGCTTTTTCGTCAAATCGCTTTGAGTTTGATATGAGGCCGAACGATGAATCATCAACCTCAGAATTTAAACTGAAAACATACCTATTAGTACATTCTTTCACGGTTTTTGCTCTAAATTTTAAAGAACCGCTTGAATTGACATGAAATTTGGATAAGCATAGCTTACATGTCAAAGAAAAAAAGTGATATTGTGCCGATGTGTGCTTTTGCTCTGGGGGTGACTTTCACCCCCTCTTGTGGGTGAAAAAATATAAGTCCAAAATAAGTCCGGAAATTGATAAACTGACTAATTTTAAGTAACTTTTGTTCTATAGAACTTTTTTGCCGAGTCAACACTTTTCGAGTTATTTGCAAGTGAATATGTTCATTTTTCAACCAAATAACTACAATTTTAGACGGTTTTTCGCAAATAACTCAAAATGTAAGTATTTTGTCGTAAAAACGTTCTTAGCAAAAATATGGCCTGTAAAAAAGTAAAAAAAATGGTGTACGTGTTAGGTCTCTGGACCTCGTAAAACCAGAGTTATAGCCAATGAAAAATAGGTTCATATTCACTCATTTTCAAATAGACTATTTTGAAGTGAAATATCCAAAAAATTAAGCACTTTTTGGGGAGAATCCATTATAACTTTTTAAAGCGTTTAAAAAGAGCTTTATTTCTGTTTTTATAAAAAGTTTTTATCATTAAATTTAAGCAAGTTACGCTCAAAATAAAGTTGGTCCCTTTTGTTTTGGCAACAAAAAAATCGGGAAGGCCACCCCTAATTAGCAACTTAAATGAAATAAATCGTTACCGCTCCATAAATTATTTTACTTTATATGATCTGTAAGTTTTATCGATTCAAAGTGTTTATTTTTGAAAAAAATTGGTTTTAAAGTGAAATTTTTAAAAATTTTAATTTTGAAAAATATGATTTTTTTCAAAATAACTTATAAATTGTTAGCGATACCAAAAATCTCGAAAAACAAAAAAGTCAGCATTGATTTTCTGAATATCATGTATTTTTTTGTTTTTCTGTTAGACAAAAATTGATTAAGATTTGGTGTTCTAAATTTGCATACATTCGTGATCAGTGACTCGTTCAACCCCTTTTAACTACAGCCCTATCAAAAATAAGGACTTTGAACCGATGAAACTTACAGATCATATAAACAATACATACGCGAGTCAAGAAATTTGTGAAGTCGTAACGATTAAGTTCAGTTGAGATACTAATTAGGGGGTGATTTTCCCGATTTTTTTGCCAAAAAAAAGGGACTAACTTTATTTTGAGCGTAACTTGTTTACTTTTGATGCTAGAAATTTTTTTATAAAACAAAAATGAAGCTTTTTTAAACACTTTAAATAAGTTGTAATAAGTTTTCCCCGAAATGTTCTTCATTTTTTAGTATTTCACGTATTCCATTTTAAATTTTACGAATATGAATCTATTTTTAATTAGCTATAACTCTGCTTCTACTAGGTATATAGACGTGATATCACCATTTTTTTAAATATTTTACAGGCTATATTTTTGCTAAGAATCTTTTTTCGACAAAATACTTACTATTTGAGTTATTTGCAAAAAACCGTCTAAAAGCGTGGTTATTTTGTTGAAAAAATGAACATAGTCACTAGCAAATAACTCGAAAAATATTGACTTAGTGAAAAACTCTATAGAACAAAAGTTTCTTAGAATTAGTCAGTTTATCCATTTCCGGACTTACTTTGGACGAATATTTTTTCACACTCAAAAGGGGGTGAAAACCACCCCCGGGGCAAAAGCACATATCGGCACAATATCCCTTTTTTATTTGACTTGTTAGCTATGTGTGTGCCAAATTTCATGTCAATCCAAGCGGTTCTTTAAAATTTAGAGGTTTTGCAATATTTTACCGTTAAAGAACGGACTATATTTGCCTACAAAAATCGAAGCCAAGTAAGTCAAAGTGTACCATATTGTGTCAAAATCTATTGAAAAAAAATACTGATATTAGTAAACCATAACATATATATTTTACATGATGAGGATACATCATTTATATTATGTAAAAATAATACTTATAAAATCAGATTTTGGTGTTGATTTTGATAGTAAACTAAATGTTGGACCAAATAGTGAGGTTTTTTCCTGGGTTTTCCTCATGATGTAAGGTACTATGTGATCACTAAGAGAAGAATTTTACTGTCATCATTGCATGTGGTTATCTCTTCACCCAACGAAAAAGGTAGGTAATATTAATAAAAATGTTAATTCAGACAACAAAAGCAATACTTAAAATTTGTCCAATTCTTAGTTTTATTGGAACAAAAAAGCGATGTTCATCAATTCATTATTTTCGTTAGTTGATCCAATGTAGTACGTTTATTGATTGGATGAACATCCATTTATTAATATATAATACTTTCATTATGTATACCATAATATTACTTTATTGATAGGTAATAGTAACACTGTTCACTGAGTCAACGAACACTATTCATTGAAACAACAACGTCGTGACCGACGAAGACTAGTCGTTGTGTCAATAACAGTGATATTTTTCCTAACGTATACCGCTTCATGCATTCAATCAATTGCGTTTATTTCTACAATTATTTCCGTTTAATCTTACAATCAATTCCGTTCATTCCCACAATAAATACGGTTATTCTTACAAGCAAACCTATTCATTCCTACAATCAGTTTCGTTCATTCCTACTATGAACGTATTTTATATTAATAATTACTGAATGCATTAGCGTAATGTATGATATTAATTGATTAATAATAATTTTGCAAATCCCCTTTTTTGTCCTAAACCTAATGGACTACACTGTGTGATATCTCATATGATTTCACTTATACAGTGCGCTGGAATAAGTGTTACCCCCCCCCTTATTAACTTATTTATTTTGAGCACATAAACAAAACGCTCGGACAGATTAATTTTTAAAGTAGGTAATCAAAGTATCTTATAACATCAATGTTTCGAACTTACGCGATCCCTATTCAGGTGACAGGCACAACTTTGATTTTTTAAATGGGAAAGTACATCATGTGACAGCTCATTTAAAAGCGTTTGAAATATTGATTCCAAAAATGTATAACACTTTAATCCTTTTTGAGAGCACAGGTACAAAATTTCGATCGACTTCTTTTTAAACGCATTAATTTTATTTGGAGTCCTGAGGAAACTCGTAAGTATTTTTGAAAAATGTAAATGCAGAATAAAAGATTACATCATTACCGAGGGCTGAAAGTCCCTTAGAATAAACAAAAAGTTTCTTTTGAATGGTATATTTGAAATTAAAAATCATACTAACTTTTCTTTTTTCACCCCTGTGACTTATTAAAATAATCATTATAGAAGTTCTCAGGGACTTCAGACCCTCGATAATACTGTAATATTTTATTCTGCGTTTAAATTTTTTGAAAATACTAATTAGTTTTCTCAGTATGCGAAAAAAAATGAATACGATAATAGACACACGAAAACTTCCTTCCAGTACGGACTATACTTGGAAACGAAATGAAATTATTCGGCACTTGGGCAGAGGTAATAGCATTATTTAACAAAGAATTCTATTTTAAACAATGGTAACACAGAGAAGCTCGGGGTATCACGATAAGAAAAAGACGTTACATTTTTTTCAAATGGTCAAGCAAAACATCTATTAAAAAGGCTAAGTTTTCACTCTTATGGCATATAAAACAACATAATGCTATTCTACACCCCACCAGAATGAAAACAATGGGAACCTTCTCTGGTTACACCTCCGAGGCTTCTACAATTTGCAAGCCATACGGATGCTGAGACTAAGGAAGATGAGGGAATTCTACAATTTACAATTCACGTCCCATCTGCTCAGCGCGGTAAAGTTCCAATGAGAATGGTTCCCTTCATACTCCACACAGGGTAAATGTAAATCAAAAATGAATAACCATTTTCAATTTCGTTGCAAAACGAAAACACAGCCGAACCATATTTTAGTCCAATCAGAGAGTGCTGCAAGCACCCCTACCGGTTTCGAAACTTATTAGTCTCTCATCAGGAGGCACACATGCTGCTCTCCCTGATCCAACCAAAACAAACCCCAGCGTGCAGTCCCGGATTGCAACGAACGAAATGGCATAGATGCCCTAGCGGCAACTGCTAGCAAAAAGACTAAGTTTTCACTCTAATGGCATATACAACAACATAATGCTATTCTACACCCCACCAGAATGAAAACAATGGGAACCTTCTCTGGTTACACCTCCGAGGCTTCTACAGTTTGCAAGCCATACGGATGCTGAGACTAAGGAAGATGAGGGAATTCTACAATTTACAATTCACGTCCCATCTGCTAATCGCGGTAAAGTTCCAACGAGAATGGTTCCCTTCATACTCCACACAGAGTAAATGTAAATCAAAAATGAATAACAATTTTCAATTTCGTTGCAAAACGAAAACACAGCCGAACCATATTCTAGTCCAATCAGAGAGTGCTGCAAGCACCCCTACCGGTTTCTAAACTTATTAGTCTCTCATCAGGAGGCACATATGCTGCTCTCCCTGATCCAACCAAAACAAACCCCAGCGTGCAGTCCCGGATTGCAACGAACAAAATGGCATAGATGCCCTAGCGGCAACTGCTAGCAAAAAGACTAAGCTTTCACTCTAATGGCATATAAAACAACATAATGCTATTCTACACCCCACCAGAATGAAAACAATGGGAACCTTCTCTGGTTACACCTCATATACATATGGACCGTTCACTCTTGTTAGAGTATAGGTCGCTCAAATACTATGAGCTCTTTTAATCCATTTCACGCGGTGGATTAGTCCGCAGTTTCCTTTAGGTCATCGTTCATAGATTGCACCTCCTGGCTTGCAAATTGTAGAAGCCTCGGAGGTGTAACCAGAGAAGGTTCCCATTGTTTTCATTCTGGTGGGGTGTAGAATAGCATTATGTTGTTTTATATGCCGGTAGAGTGAAAACTTAGTCTTTTTGCTAGCAGTTGCCGCTGGGGCATCTATGCCATTTCGTTTGTTGCAATCCGGGACTGCACGCTGGGGTTTGTTTTGGTTGGATCAGGGAGAGCAGCATATGTGCCTCCTGATGAGAGACTAATAAGTTTCGAAACCGGTCGGGGTGCTTGCAGCACTCTCTGATTGGACTAGAATATGGTTCGGCTGTGTTTTCGTTTTGCAACGAAATTTAAAATGGTTATTCATTTTTGATTTACATTTACTCTGTGTGGAGTATGAAGGGAACCATTCTCGTTGGAACTTTACCGCGCTGAGCAGATGGGACGTGAATTGTAAATTGTAGAATTCCCTTATCTTCCTTAGTCTCAGCATCCGTATGGCTTGCAAATTGTAGAAGCCTCGGAGGTGTAACCAGAGAAGGTTCCCATTGTTTTCATTCTGGTGGGGTGTAGACTAGCATTATGTTGTTTTATATGCCATTAGAGAGAAAACTTAGTCTTTTTGCTAGAAATTGCCGCTAGGGCATCTATGCCATTTCGTTCGTTGCAATCCGGGACTGCACGCTGGGGCTTGTTTTGGTTGGATCAGGGGAACAGCATATGTGCCTCCTGATGAGAGACTAATAAGTTTCGAAACCGGTAGGGGTGCTTGCAGCACTCTCTGATTGGACTAGAATATGGTTCGGCTGTGTTTTCGTTTTGCAACGAAATTGAAAATGGTTATTCATTTTTAAAACAGTTATTGTTTGAACAATTGGGTTTATTGTTACCATGAACGCATTGATTGCGGTTATTAAACGCAGTAGTAGATTGACTAATGCATTCTTTGTCATAGCAATCAGTTTATATCTCTATGGAATTATCAAATATTACTCTATACTAACAGCATTTGTACCTTGTTTTAATGAAATCTGTACATTGTCATGATAAACCAAGGTAATTGCTTATCATCTACGAAATCAAGAAAGTGTTTTGGTGTCAGAATTACTAATATTATTAAATATACGAAACTAACTTATTGGCTGAATAAATTGAGTGTTATTGATTATTTAATCTAGTTATTTTCACAATTATTATTCAATCATTGTGACAATACCCAAATGCATTGATCAATGTCGACAAGTTCGTTGAAACAAAAAATTAAATTGGTGTTACAACGAATTACTATTCAATAATCACTGTTAACCAATATTACGAACTAAATTTTTTTGAGTGTTTAAAAACAAATAACATGCTCTAATTTTTCTAAAGAATATTCTTAAGTTTAAGTTGATTTTATGTCCGAATGAACTATTTTCCGATAAAGTCGTCCCAGTTACGCAACTCATGAATATTGGCAATATGTATCATTTTAAAGTACCCTGCTTTTTAAAATGTTTTTTACCTTATTTTTCGGATACTATATGTCTGAATTGTCAATATGAATGAGTCAGATCAAATTAAATTATTAAAATATTTTTCACCAAATATCTTCTTCTTCTTTCTCGAAACTCCTTATGCCCCTCAGGGGCGTCGGAGGTTTTATTCATCTTCTATCCATCTCTTCCATTTCTTGCGGTCCTTTGCTAACTCTTTCATTTGTTGATGTGTTTTTCCTTTTTCCTGTCCAATTTCTATAATCTGATCGATCCATCTCTTCCTTGGCCTCCCTTTCCTTCTTTTACCATATCTTTTCGATTCCATCACCTGCTTTGGTAGTCTTCCCTGGTCCATTCTGTTAATGTGTCCATACCATTTTAATTTTCTTTTTTGTATCTTGGTTATTATCGATTCCTGTTTCAGTCTTTGTCTAATATCTTCATTTCTTATTCTGTCCAATTTCGTTTTTCCTGCTATTTTTCTTAGCTGCTTCATCTCCGCTGCGTTTATTGTACTGTCTATTTTTGCATTGTTTACCCATGTCTCACTTGCATACATTAAAGTTGGCACAGAGATTGCGTTGTATACCTTCAGTTTTGTTTCTTTATCTATTTCTTCCTTTCCAAATATTGTTTTATTTAGTGCATAGTAGATCTTATTTGCTTTTTTCGCTCTGTATGAGATTTCTTGATCTATCTTTCCATCCTCGGATATTATTACTCCAAGGTATTCAAACGTCGAGACTGTTTCTATTATTTCGTTTTTGCACCTAAATATCGTTTGGTTTATTTCTTCCCTTTTCTTTTGGGTTACTATCATGGTCTTCGTTTTCTTTACATTTACCTCCATTTTCAAATTTTCTATTTCCTCCACCCATATATTGATTAATTTTTGCATTTTCTCTTTATTGTCTGCTATTATTACTAAGTCATCTGCATATAGTAATCCCTCCATTCTCACTGGTACTAAATTCCTGTACCCTATTATTGACTGTAATTGCCTTGACCTTCTTTTAGCGCTCTTCATTACTCTATCCATTACTAATATAAACAAAACTGGGCTGAGACTGTCCCCTTGTTTTATTCCTCTCCTTAGGTTTATTATTGGCGATCTGTTTCCATTTATTTGTACTTTAGCAAGTACGTTTCTATACGTACTTTTTACCACGCTTACTATCTTTTGCGGGATTTGCAGATCTTCCATTACTGACCATATTACTTCTCTATTTATAGAATCAAAAGCAGCTTTAATATCTATAAACGTAACATATAAGTCTTCTCCTATTTCGTTTTTCCTTTCAATTATATTTCTCAGTATGTATATATTATCTGTTGTTCCTCTTTCCTTCCTAAAAGCCGCTTGTTCTTCTTCTAGTTTTCCTTCCAGTTCTTTCCTGAGCTTCCTTTCTATTATCCCGGTGTAGACTTTATATGCCACTGATGATAAGCATATAGCCCTATAGTTATCACATTCCGCTTCATCTCCTTTCTTGTGTATTGGTATCAATAAATTTTCTTCCCAGTCTTCCGGTATCTTTTCTGTTCTCCATGCATCCCTCATTATTTCCAGCAGCCAAAACTTGCCTCGTTCTCCCACGTACTTCATCATCTCCGGATCTATGTCATCGGCACCTCCCGCTTTTCCAATCTTTATTCTTGCCAATCCTTCTTCAATATCTTTGATATGAATTTCGTCTACTCGATTGTCCCTATCCACTTCTCTTGCCTGCTGTCCTCTCTCCTCATCTTGTTGGTTACTTGCCTCGAATTTTTCTTTATAGTGCTTATTCCATATGGTTAGTATGTCTTGTATGTTTGTTTTCAATTCATTTCGCTCATTTCTAATTCCTCTTATTTGTTTCCTTTTTGTTCCTTTCATGCTTCTTATTTTATTCCAAAACTGTTTATTGTTATTCCCAAAACCTTCGTTCAATTCTTCACCTAATTCCTTCCAGCTCTTCTTCTTCGCATCTTTTACTAGTTCTTTCACTATATTTCTCTGTCTTCTGTATTCGTCTCTGTCTTGCTCTTGATTTGTGTTTATGTATCGCTTCCACATTTCTTTCTTCCTTTTTACAGCTTGCTTTATTTCCTTATTCCACCATCCAGTTCTTTTATTATTCTTACCATTCTTTCTTATTCCACATACTTGTTTTGCAGTGTTCCGTAACGTGTCTCTTAATTTTTTCCATCTCTCTTCCATATTCCATATTTCCTCATTGTTTTCAAACTGTTCCAGTATTTTATCTGTCTCTCTTTGGTATAACTTCCTCATTTCCATATTTTTCATCTTATGTATTGCTATTCTTGTATATTGAGGACTCTCTATTATTTCCATTAGTTTCATGTTTATCTCTGCTGTCACTAGTCTGTGTTGGGTACTGAGTTCGGCTTCGTTCTCTGTTTTTATATTTTGTATCGTTAGTTCTGCGTCTCGAGGATATACTATGTAGTCAATTATGCTTCTCGCATTTCTTTCTTCTGCTACGTATGTATATTTTTCGTTTCTCGGTTGATACCAGAAAGAATTACCTATTAACAAGTCATTTATTTGGCAGAAACTTATCATTCTTCTTCCATTTCTATTTATCGTCTCTTCTCCATACCTTCCCAAGCAGCCTAATGCCATATTTTCATCATTTCCTATTCGTGCATTCCAGTCTCCTAGTAAAATGATGTTTTTGCTTTCCTCTTGTATCTCATCAATAAGTTTCTGTATCTCATCATAGAATAGTTCTATTTTTTCTTGCTCTGTTCCTTCTACCGGTGCATATACCTGTATTATGTGACATTCTTCTTCTTCTAACTCTATTTTTATGTATATGGTTCTTGATGATACTGGTTTGAATTTGGTTATTCTTCTATTCATTTCTTTTGTTACAACTATTCCCACGCCTTCTTTTGCCCTTTGTCCTATCTGAACTCCGGAATAGTATAGTATGTGCTGCCCTCCAATATCGACAATTCCATTTCCTACTTTTTTCGTCTCGCTTACTCCTATCAACTGCAGCTCAAATCTTTCCATTTCCTCTGTTAATTCACGTTCCTTTCCTGTTATCGAGGTTATATTCCATGTACCTATTCTCGTTTGACATTCGTTTTCATTTTTATTTTCTTCCTTGCTATTAGTTTTCCTCGTTGTTTGCTCTTTCATATTACTGGATGTTCCATGTCCTTTCCTGGTCGTCATCAAAGTCTCTCCGTCCAATTCGCTTATCAGTTTTTTGGATGGATTGTTCCTGGGTATTTGTTGCTTATCTCAGGTATTAGTTTATCCGCATCATTGTCCCATATCCATTCTTCGTTATCTATTATCATTTTTTGAAACCTTACTTTGACTTTCTTCCCCTTGCTTCTTTCTTCTTTTGCCTTTATTCTTATTTGTCCTTGTATATCCCTCTCCTTCTTGCTCATGTCCTCGTTAATATATATTTTTCCTTGTCTGTACCCTCTTAGTTTGATTTTATTCTTCATGACATTATATTTTTCAGACTCGTTGCTTAGCTTGATCAAACAGGTTTTACTGCCTAACTTTTTAGCATGTGCTACTGTTACTTGCACTCCTAGCTCGTTATCTAGGAAAGTTTTCATTTCCTCTTTTAGAATGCTGTGTTCATCCGTCTTGACATTAAGGCCTTGGATTACGATGTTATTTCTCCTTTCTTTGTTTTCTAATTTGTCTAATCTATTATTTATCATGTTTATATGATTTTTCAGTATCTTGTTTTCTTCTTTAATTAATTCATTCTCTTTCACTATTTCCTTCATCTCATTAAAATACTGCTTATTGACCTCCTTTATATCTTTTATTTCTTGATGCACGGCTTGTAGCATCTCCAACAACGCCTCCATTTGTTTCTCCATTTTTATTTGAATGGAATCAGGTTAGGCATCCACCGCGTCTCGAGTGCAGTTCATAAGGCGTGAACCCTACTCAATTCAAGCTCACCCTTCCCTGTCTTCCGAGCTGGCCGTGTCTACCTTCCTAAAACCTCAAAATATTTTCTCTATTTTTGATGTTGTCTGCCGTATTTGAAATATCTCTTAGGCCGGCCCTGTTTTCTTTCCGCTTCCAAATAATGTGGTTCTTATCAGTACTGATGTCGCTTTTCTGCTTTTTATTTTGGCTCAGCTGACGGCGTTTATTATTGTCTAAATTAATTATATGTATTTAAATTAGTTCTACTTACAGTTTTTACCGCTTTTGTTTCCTACATGCAATCTATGCTATGGCACTTAACTACACAATCGGTCTAATTAATTAAAATACACTAATAACCCTCCAAAAATTGGATTTGATTAGGAGCACTTTATACACAGCTAATCGCTTTCCACTCGCAGGACCGACTCACCAAATATCAAGAGCAAAATTTGTTTAATTTATTAACGTTTTGTATTTTAATAATGATTTTTGAAGTAGAAATTAAAACGTTAACTTAACTGAATTTTAAAGTAAAATTGTGGCTTATTCCCAATAGTCCAGGGCTCAGTTGAGAGGTGACTCAAATTTTTTTGCAGAAATTGCTTGAAAATAACTCAAATAATAATATTTGAGTTATCCTTTCAATTAAAATGGTCCGGAACATTGCTTAAATAATCAAAATGTCAAAATATGAAGGAAAAATTCGATTTATTTATTGGTTTTTTGATTATAACTTTAAAACTGTTCATTTCTGAGAAAAGTTGTACTAACATAAAAGTTGGATAATTAAATTTCCTACAATATAGAATTGGCTACAAATTTAAAAAATAGTCACCTTGTTCCAAAATAGCAATAATTGCGAAAAAACCATACAAAAACAAGTATTCGCATTTTTCGTTTTCCAACTAACTATTACCTTGCAGTCCTTGCATTCAAGCATGTCATCTCCAGCTTCATTTCTAGTTCCAAAGCCTAATCCCCCATGTATTGTTTCATATTCTGTCTTGGTTTGGCCCACATGTGCATTGAAATCACCTCCTATTATAATTTTCTCCTCTGCTGGAATATCACTCAGTACTTCCCCTAATTGGTCATAGAAAGCTCTTCTTTCATTCTCACCCAGACCTGTTTGAGGAGCATACACACACACACACACAACATTCAATACCTCTTTATCAATTACAAATTTCACTGACATCATTCTATCACTCGTTCTTACAACTTCTACTACGTTATCTTTCATTTCACTATCAGCAATTATACCAACTCCATTTTTAGTGTTACTACTCCCTACATACCACAATTTGTATCCTTCACCTAGTTCTTTCGCCCTTTGTCATTTCCACCTAGTTTCTTGAATACAAGCAATTTGAACTATTTGAACTCTTCTTCCTTTGAGCGCATCCACTAACTCCAGACTCTTACCTGTAAGACTACCAAGATTCCAAGACCCTATCCTGATTTTTCTAACCTGTAATGGTGTTCCCCCTGAGATAGTCCTCACCCGGAGATCTGAACGGAGGCTCATTTTACTTCCGGAATATTTTACCTCAGGAGATGCCCTCATTTCAGTATAAGTTTTTATTGAGTTGGAGAAGGTCTTTTCATTATTATGGCCTGAAAAGATTTTTTGGATATTTGATGCCTGAATGCCTTTTCTATCAGCACCAAATCCTGCCCTGCACGTTTAGCCAATATACCACCAATGCAACCAAAGTGCAGTATTACCCCACACCCGCCTGCATTCTTCTGTATAGGCCAGGATCCCTACTGTAAGGACTGCCCTATAAGCCAATGTATTGTCGCCCGTTTCCCGCCACTAGGAGGCACGTACTTTATTCGGGATACATATTTTGCCCTCTCTGTATCTACATGATAATCATCTACATTAAAGGGTTAACTATGTACATATTTAAACCTGTGTTCCTATTTAAAATCCCCGTGCAACGGCTATGAGTTTATTTAGTGCCCTAGCATAATAGCCCTAACTTAACAAAAGCACACACGAAAAGCACAATTATTGAGGGAGCGAGTGGTCGATTACACCAAGATGAATTGTAGTTACAGTTAATAATATAACCCTGTAATAGCCCCCTATTTTAACAATAAAGATGTGTTCAGTATGTTAAATGGAAGATGGTATCTGCTTTCATTGTTTCATGAGATAATTAGCTATACTTATAAGTAGATAAATACAGGACCATTTTGAATAAAACATTCTTACAACTATAACTACTTATCTACTTACTAATGATTTAGAAGCTACTCAACATTTTATAATTAAAAAAATTATGTGTAGATGAAAGCTTTTGCGGTTCATGAGTTTTTACTTATCTGATTCCTTCAGCTATTTTAAATTTTTCGTCCAGTTATTTGTAGTCTTCTCCATGCTTTACTATTTTTACACTTGTCCAAAAAGGAACAACGATTTGGTAGATGTATACCGTGCTCTCAGGCTTTATAGTCCAGGGCGCATCTGTTTTGAGATGGACGTTGGGAGGTGACTCAAATTTTTTTGCAGAAATTGCTTAAAAATAACTCAAATAATAATATTTGAGTTATCCTCCCATTCAAAATCGGACCATTTTAACATATCGAACATTGTTTAAATAATCAAAATGTCAAAATATAAAGGAAAAATTCGATTTTTTTATTAGTTTTTTTATTATAACTTTAAAATTATTCATTTCTGTGAAAAGTTGTACTGACGTAAAAGTTGCGTAATTAAATTTCCTACAATATAGAATTAGTTAAAAATTTAAAAAATAGGTACCCTTGTTGCAAAATAGCAATAATTGCGAAAGAAACAATGCAAAAACAAGTACTCGCATTTTACGTTTTTCAACCATTTATGCTACACTTAGGACCTTCATATTTTACCCAGAAATACTTTATGGTATAGTAAAATAATACTGTAAATTTCATTAAGATCGGTTTGACAGATTTTGCAAAATAAATTTTGCAATCCAGCTTTCGCAAAAAAAATCATTTATTTAAAATATTGCAGGACTGAAAATAAAGCAGATAGCAAGTTAAATTTTTTTTTGCTTATAGAAGTGACTTTACCTTTCATTTGCAATTTGCAAAATTAAACTCGATTAATTACCACGCGGCGTCAGGAAATTTTTTAAATAAACATTTATTTTTGGTGCTAATAGTAGAGAGTAGACTGAGAAAAATAATAGAACCAACTTTAGAAGAATCGCAAAGTGGTTTTAGACCTGGTAGATGTACACAAGATCACATTTTTACGTTAAACGATATAATAAATAAAAGATTATCTAGGAAGAAAAAAACGTACCTCAGTTTCCTTGATATGGAAAAAGCATTCGACAAAGTACTTAGATCAAAAGTATGGAAAAGTCTGAAGAACAGAGACATACCAGAGAAGCTTATACATGTAACTAAATCAATATACAGAGACACTAGAAACCGTGTGATAAGTAAAAATATGATATCTGACCAGTTCAGAGCAACTGAAGGTGTAAGACAAGGGGGAAGCTTGAGCCCGTTACTATTTATTACTTTTATGGACGAAATAATAAAAGAAACAAAAACAAAAGTCAGAACATTACACATAGGGTATAGAAATCTGAAAAGCACAGAGATAGCAGATTGTACATTTGCCGACGATGTAGTAATTTTAGCAGCTACTGAAGACGAGCTACAAAGAAGCGTAAAAACATGGAACACAGTTTTAAAAAAGTATGGTATGACTATGAACAAAGAGAAATCGAAGTAATGGTAATAGCTAAAGAAAGAGAGGATGTGCATGTCCAGGTAGATGATACAGAGATTAGACAGGTACAATCATTCGAGTACTTGGGAGTAACCATTGAAGAAATAGGTAGACAGGGAGCTGAGATCAACAAAAGAATTGATAAAGTGAATAGACTGTACCACGCAATAGGAAAAACAATTATTAACAAGAAAGAAGTATCGAAACATACGAAAATCAAGGTATTTAAGGCTATATACAGACCAGTACTTACATACGGATGTGAATAATGGGTACTAAATAGACAACAGAAAAGTAAGATACAGGCAGCAGAAATGAGGTATCTACGCAGAGTTCAAGGAGTCACTAGAAGGGATAGGGTAAGGAATAACTACATAAGAGAAGAGCTGAAAATCGAGACAATGATGGAGTATGTTGAAAAAAGACAATTAAGTTGGTGGGGCATCTACAACGACTACAGAAAGAAGTACCAGTTAAAAAGATATGGGAAACGAAGGTGCAGGTAAAAAGAAGTAGAGGAAGACCGAGAGAGACATGGAACGAAGTGATGGCAAGGATTCTTGACAAAAAAGGAATAGCATGGAACGAAGCAAAGGCGATGGCACAGGACAGGAAACAATGGAAGAGATTTGTGCACTGTTAACAGAGCACACGTTAATACCTACACCCGAGAGGGTAGAAGGTCTAAAGATTATATTATTTTTGGTGCTACGCGCAGGACAGCGGTGTTCGATTCACACAAGTTGATTTCCACCAAAATGTCTTCCAATCCTTATCTAATGTCATATTTTCTTACTCTATATTATGTAGTATTTTATTATTTTAATTCCACAAAAATCAAACTAATTTTATTATTTTTTGTGAAATATTGTTTAAACAATTGCATATGTTTAAAAATAATAAACTTTTATTCTCTAAGTTAAAATACATATATGAACAAAGTAAGTTTTTGCTAAAAAAGTGTTATTTCAAGGGATAGAGTATGTGTTTTTATTTTGCAATAAACAAATTTATTTTTTTATATCGAAATGTAATAAAATTTAAAATGTATCACTCATTATCAAAGATCATTGGAATGCCCAATCAGAGCAAACTATCCGCTGTCCTGCGCGAAGCACCAATAAATAATGTTGATTTAAAAAAATTCCTGACGCCGTGGTAGTTAACCGATTTTAGTTTTGCAAATTGCAAATGAAAGGTACAGTAAACTTCTATAAGCAAAAAAATTTAAACTTGCTATCTGCTATATTTTCAGTCCTGTAACATTTTGAAAAAATTAATTTTTTTTGCGAAAGCTGGATTGCAAAATTTATTTTGCAAAATCTATTGAGCCGATCTTAATGAAATATACAGTATTGTTCAACTGTATTATAAAGTTTTTCTAGGTGAAATATGAAGGTCCTAAGGGTAGCATAAATGGTTGAAAAACGTAAAATTCGAATACTTGTTTTTGTATGGTTTTTTCGCAATTATTGTTATTTTGCAACAAAGGTGACTATTTTTTAAATTTTTAACCAATTCTATATTATATGAAATTTTAATTACGCAACTTTTATGTCAGTGCAACTTTTCTCGAAAATGAATACTTTTATAGTTATAATCAAAAAACGAAGAAAAAAATCGCACTTTTCCTTAATTTTTTGACATTTTGATTATTTAAACAATGTTTCGGGCCTTTTTGGGAGGGAGGATAACTCAAATATTATTATTTGATTTATTTTCAAGCAATCTCTGCAAAAAAAATTTAGTCACCTCTCAACGTCCAAATGTACTAATATTTTTACAGATGCGCCCTGGTCTATTAGGTAATATTTGTTTTACATTGAATAACTGCTCAATAGTAAACCGTCCTGTATTCTCCTATAATTTGCTCTGTAAAGTGATCTATGATCCCCTGTTAATGATCTACGTAAACACATTAAAGCTCACTCAGACTAAGAATATGCCTTTATAGTTTTGTAGCTGAGTTTGTGCGACTCTGCCGCGGTACATGTGAAGATACGTTATGCATTTATTAAATGGTAGTTAACATAATTAAAAAATTCAAAATATTTCCTACAAAATATTTTTACGCTCTTTTCAATGGTAATATTAACTTTTTGAAAAATTAGTACATACATGGTGATGGTGAAGGAATTGAAAAAAAAAACAACATATTTTTACATAAAAACCAGGAAAAACACAATTTCTGGTAAACCGATTCTTCCAGTTCAAGACCTCGATCTTATACATCAAAAAAATAACCTATATAAAAAATTTGGTTGAAACCTGACGTCTCGTTCAAAAGTTATCGTGCTATTAGTCACATATATAATATAGTCGCCATTTTGAATGCCCGCCATTTTTGTAAAAGGCAAAATCTGAGATGGCCTCATATCTAAATTTGAACCTTTATATGTGTAGTATATGTAGTCCAAAAGATATACTTCTATCGGCTGCTATCTATTGTTTCACATATCGGCTGCACTATCTTCTAATTTGTTTATAATTTGATTTTTAATAACTTGGCGGGGATAAAACATTTTGAAATGCCGTTTCGATAATCGGGTCTCGGGGAATTTTTCACTAGTTAACAAATTTTTTTTTGTCGTTTTTTCTTCTTTTTTATTTTTCTTGGAGTTATATGACTACGGACCTTTTAAGGCTCATTCGCCGATATAAAATTTTACAATATATTTTTCTATACTTAATATTCTCTATCGTATTTTTATTCTACTTAATTTATTTAATGTCCGACTGGTATATTATTTGAAAATAAGGACATGATTTCGAAGTCAGTTAAGTATGATATAATGCCCTAGGTCGTTATTTTGAAAAATAACGCCCTAGGGTATTAAATTTAAATAATTAGTTAAATACTGTCAAGTTGACAAATAACAACCTTAGTAAAACTATGGTTACCACAATTACGTTACGGCTATTGCTAGTAAATGTACTTATTTGAAAACTAATTAATTCAAAATTCATTTAAATTTTTTGCATATAAAGAATAATTTAGTCGGACATTAAACGTTGAAGGCACCACGGGTATTATAGATCAGCGTTTCTCAAACTGTGCTCCTCTATATGGCGATAATAAACGGTTACACATTAGAAAAAAAAAGAATGTGTGTGTACTTTGTACGCACGTAAGAATATATTCTTCTATTATATAATAGGTAATTTAAACGAAGTACATATACTTAAAAGGTTATTTGTATTTTATTTAAAAATCAAACTAACTTTCTTATCTACCACTTTCAAAAAATTTCTATTAAAACAACCAAAAATAAAAAAAATATATGAATCGCCCAGGAATTGAACCCGCGTCATTCCAATCTCAGAGCTAACGCATTACCCACTACTCCAGCGAGGCCCTAGGAATTGACATGTAAGTTTCGGATATAATTACACAACACGGCGACATATAGTGTAAAAATGTTATGCTTACATAATATTTTATTATCTTACTACAGAGAAACACAAATCCAAAAACACAAGAATTATAACAAATAATACATTTCCTAAAAACACTAACATATTCTTTTAATGACTTATTTGCACGGTTACAGATACATACATACCTATACTGTTAGTGTGCGCAGGCGCGCAGATTTATGTACAATTTTACCCTCAATCGATTCGCCGCTAAAGAAGAATATCTTCAAAAATCTCCGCTATATCGATGGCTGAAACCAACAGTTAGATATTATGTCAAATTGAAATTACAAGATAAAGCATTTTCACAGAGAATAGCATTCCCTTGGGATAACTGCGTCGATTCGCAAAGACGGCGCGAAGGCGATTTTTGGAAGAACGTCGGGCGTCATTTCAAGAATAAAGGAAAAAGCCATGGGATGCAGCAGTAGCCACTGTATCCTCCACCGCCATAGCCTCGCAGTGAAAAAAAATGCCGCCTTCCTTAAAATTAGTTTTGGACGAAACCGTGAAGATAATTAATTTTATCAAATCACGACCACTAAATATAAGGCTGTTTAGAGTGATGTGCGATTAGTCCAGAAAGCCACTGCGCATCCGTTAGGAAAAATATTCTGATTCGGATTTTTTGCACAATCTTACTCAAAAAGGACTCCTTTTATCAAATTTGCGTGTTGCCAGGACCAAAAGGTGGTCAAAAATTTTTTAAACGTTTTTTTTTTGTTTTTTTTTTCTAAAATTATTTTCTTTGCATGGGAAAAACTTTTTGTTAGATTTTTTGGATCATTCCAAACAGAAAAGGTGTTTAGTGACTTTTCTCTAAGAATGATAGTTTTTGACATATAAGCGATTAAAAATGGAAAAATTGCGATATCGGCCATTTTTAACCCTCAAAAACTATGTGAAAAACTGAAAAATTGAATGTTGCGAGGGTAGGTAGATATTCTTTCAACATCTATTGATGAAATCCCGAAGAGTTTTTTGCAATAAAATATTCAAAACTCCTTTGTTTTTTAATTGCTAATCAAGCGTGCGCCACTCTATTTTCCACCGACAGTATGGTGCGAATGAAAGGAATAAATTCGTAATTTAGTAAACCGGCAACTTTAAGGAAAAATCCCGAAACAGGTCGATTTTTATTTTTAAGTTATGATATTGTAGCATATATGGTATACTAGTGACGTCATCCATTTGGACGTGATGACATAATCGATGATTTTTTTAAATGAGAATAGGGGTCGTGTGGCAGCTCATTTGAAAGGTTCTTCAATTCTCTCTTCAGTAATGTAAACATTTACATAATTATTTATACAGGGTATCCTTCTACTTCTTTATTTGTCAAATAATTTAATTTAATAAAAATTTTTTGGACACCCTGTATAAATAATTATGTAAATATTTATATTACTGAATAGAGAATTGAAGAACCTTTCAAATGAGCTAGCACACGACCCCTATTCTCATTTAAAAAATCATCGATTACGTCATTATTGTCCAAATGGATGACGTAACTAGTATACCATATATGCCACAACATCATAAATTAAAAAAAAAATCAACCTGTTTCGGGATTTTTTCTTAAAGTCGCCGGTTTACGAAATAACGAATTTATTCCTTTCATTTGCACCATACTGTCGGTGGAAAATAGGGTCACGCACACTTGATAAGCAATTAAAAAACAAAGGAGTTTTGAATATTGTATTGCAAAAAACTCTTCGGGATTTCATAAATCGATGTTTAAAGAATATCTACCTACCTTGGCAACATTCAAATTTTCAGTTTTTCACATAGTTTTTGAGGGTTAAAAATGGCCGATTTCGCAATTTTTCAATTTTTAATCGCTTATATGTCAAAAACTATCATTTTTAGAGAAAAGTCACTAAAGACCTTTTCTGTTTGGAATGATCCAAAAAACCTAAAAAAAAACTTTTTTCCATGTAAAAAAATAATTTTAGGATAAAAACAAAAAAAAAACGTTTAAAAAATGTTTGACCACCTTTTGGTCCTGGCAACATGCAAATTTGTTAAAAGGAGTCCTTTTTGAGTAAGATTGTGCAAAAAATCCGAATTAGAATATTTTTCCTAGCGGATGCGCAGCGGCTTTTTTTTTATATTTTGACTTATGTTTTAATGATGTGTTGATTAAAATTATAAACTATTTAGAAAGTTTGTCAACCAACTATTTTAAGTAAACATGAAACTAACGAAATCTGACGACGAATTAATTAAAAATTAACAACTTCTCTTTTAATTTGTTTAAACATCTCGGACAAATCTCATTTTTATCTAAATTCTTCAAAGATGAGACAGTAAAATTTTCAAAAGGAAATATTTACAGCAAAAAAAGATACAGCGAGGTAAATATGACAAATCATCAAAATTGATTTTTCGCATTTTTGCATAAAATTTGATTTTAGAACATGTTTCACCAACTCTAGATAAAAATAAACTTCATATTCGGATTTAGCGACCTCTAAAACATAAAGAATGACCAAAATTTGCCATTCACCTATCATGGTCGCTTTTTCGATTTCTAAGCCTCAAATTAGGGGTGTGCCGCTCGACCATTAATGACTATAAGAATTGACCACTGGTCAGTGGGGTGACCCCTTTAGGAAAAAACATAGTTTTGTTTATACAGGGTGTTTCATTAAGAATCTCTAATCTCTGAGTTGTAGATTCTAGTATACACCCACCTAAGTATACACACAATGAAATTATGTTAAATACACGTTACCTGCTATTACCAGAGGCGTACGACAGGGGACAGTAACTGGCTGTCCCTTTCCAAATTCTACGTCTCTGGTGAAATTGCCATTTTAGCATCATTTTTAGATTCTCTAATACTCACTATGTAAATAACATCTTTTTCAGTCTTATCGATAACATCATTAGTTTTAGAGATATTTGAAATTAAAAATTAAGCGGCACAATACATTAATCAAAATAACTGTGCCGTTACAAGTTTAACTTTAAATATCTCGAAAACTACTGACTAAATCGTTACGAGAGAAAGAGGATGTTATTGACATAGAGGGTATTGAAGAATCTAAAAATTGCGCTAAAATGTCAATTTCGCCAGTGACGTAGAATTTGGGAGAGTCAACCAGTTACTGTCCCCTATCATACGCATCTGGTAATAGCAGGAAACGTGTATTTAACATAATTTCATGGGGTATATAGTATTTACACTTTCTATTAAGTATGAAAAGGATACGTCTCATAGTTTTAAAATGCTGAGCAAAAATGGTTTTTAAATTTTTAAATAAAACACCCTGTAACTCAATAAGTAGCCATATTTTATTTGAGTGATTTTGGTTAAATATTAATATTTTGGGGGCCAGCATCTACAGCTCAGAGATTGGACATTCTTAATGAAACACCCTGTATAAACAAAACTATGTTTTTCCTAATGTAGTCTCCCCACTGACCAGTGGTTAATTCTTAAATATATTGTAGGATAAAAGTGTGATAGGTAATTTTAAGTATAGGACAATATATTGTAAAATGGTGTATCGGCGAATGAGACTTATAGCCTGATCAAAGAACAATCTGACCCCAAAAAAAATAAAGGAATGATGAAAATTATTGTATAAGAAAAAGTTTACAATTCTAAATCCCCTCCATTTTTTAAAAATAGAGGGGAATACCCCCCTCTCGAAGGTGAAAAATATACATTTAAAATGGAATTGGATAAAATGACTAATTCTAAGCAACTTTTGTTCTATAGAGTTCTTTCCCTAAGTCAATACTTTTCGGGTTATTTGCAAGTGAATATGTTCATTTTTAACAGAAAAAAACATGTTTTTGGACGGTTTGTCGGAGATAACTCAAAAAGTAAGTATTTCAGCAAAAAAAATATTCTTAGCAAAAATATAGCTTATAAAAAATTGGAAAAAATTGTGTATGCTTGAGGTATGTTGACCCAGTAGAAGCAGAGTTGTAGCTAATGAAAAGTAGGTTCTTCTTCATAAAATTCCAAATCGAATGTTTCAATGTGAAATAACCCAAAAACGGAGCACTTTTCGCGAAAATTCATTTTAACTTTTTGTGTTTAAAAAAAGGATTATTTTTGTTTTTTAAAAAAACTTTTAACATTAAAAGTAAGTGAGTTACACTCAAAATATTGTTGGTAACTTTTATTTTTTGGTAAAAAAATCGCGAAAATCACCCCCTTATTAGCATCACAAATAAATTTTATCATTACCACTTCACAAGTTACTTTTCTTATGTATTATTTATATGATCTGTAAGTCTCATCGGTTCAAAGTGCTTATTTTTGAAAAAGCTGTAGTTAAAATGGCTTGAACGAGTAACTAATCACGAGTTTAGGCAAATTTTGAACAGCCATAGCATAATCAATTTTAGTATAACAAGAAAACGAAAAAGGAAAAATATTCAGAAAATCAAAACGTACATTTTATTACTCCTTAAGATTTTTGGTATTACTAATAATTTTTAAGTTAATTCCATGAACAATTCCATTTTTTTTTTCAAAATTTAAAAAAATGTTTTATTTTAAACCCAATTTTTTTTCAAAACTGAGCACTTTGAACCAATGAAACCTATAGATAATATAAACAATAATACATAAGTAAAGTAACTTGTGAAGCGGTTACGATACTTTAGCGAATTTTATTTGGGAAGCTAATTAGGGGGTGATTTTCGCGATTTTTGTACCAAACAATAAAAGGGGCCAACAATATTTTGAGCGTAACTCACTTATTTTTAATGTTAGAAATTTTTCTAAAAATCAAAAATAAACCTTTTTTAAACACTTTAAAAAAGTTGTAATTAATTTTCCCCGAAAAGTAGGTACCTACTCTGTTTTTTGGTTATTTCACATTGAAATATTCGATTTGAAATTTGACGAAGAAGAACCTACTTTTTATTAGCTACAACTCTGCTTATACTCGGTCTGCAGACCTCACGCCTACACCATTTTTTTCAATTTTTTGCTATATTTTTACTAAGAATATTTTTTTCGCTAGAGTAATTACTTTTTGAGTTATCTGCGAAAAACCGTCCATAAACATGTTTTTTCTGTTAAAAAACAGGGTGATTGATTAGTAGGGTAAAGCTCAATAGCTCTGCTATAGCAATATATAGCAATAAAAGTTAATAACAAAAATTTTAGCCACCTTTGAGCTTCACATTACAAAATTAGTTAGAATTTTACAGGGTGTTCGATAACACAGTGGCAGACCTAACTTATGTTTTTTTTTAAATAGAACACCTTATATTTTATAAAGGTTTATAAGGTTTTATAAACCTTATAAAGGTTTGTAATGTTATACAGGGTATTTACAAAGTTATAACCAATTTTGTATGAAAATCGTAACAAGTTCAACTCCCTGTATAAATAAAAATAAGCAGAAGAGCAATGGTTAATTAATGCCGTATTTTTTTCTTTATTGTAAAATTTTTTAAGAATTATTGATATTGCTAATTTTCTTTATATCAAATACAGGGTGAGTCAAAACGCAAGTACATTATTTTCTCAGTAATGTTAAATGGAACACCCTGTATTTTATATCATTATTGAAAAGTAACATTAACGTACTTTAATTTTATATAACATTCATTATGCCCAAATTTATTAGTTTTCGAGATATTTTCATTTTTCAGAGCAAATTATTTTAGGTGTTTAAATTTATCTAAATTTTAAGTAAGCCGTGACTGAATTGACAATTGAAGATTACCGATTATCAATCCGGTAATCAATGTAACACTGTAGCAAATAAAGAAATAAAAATAATTTATTAGTAATACATTTTACAAACAAAAACACAACCACTACATGCAACATTCTTTAAACAATTAAAAATTATCTTTTTATGTAAATGCAACCAATAAACAAAGAAAATTAGTAATAAATTTTACAAAAAAACACACAAACACAAAATACAATATTTTGTGAAGACAATTAAACACTACTTTTGTATGTAAATGTAACAATGTAACAAATAAAGAACGAAACATAATTTATCAGTAATACATTTTGCAAAAAACATGTTTGAAAAAATTAGAAGCTACTTTTAATAAAATATTTTTAATATTTAATTACATAAGGTGTTCAAAATTATCTCCTAACACATTTATGTACGCCTAAAAACGATCATTGAATGAGCTACTTACTCTACGGAGCATTTGTAAATTAACACATCGAAATACACTTTGTCTTCTATTTTTCATCTCATCCCTTGTTGTTGGAGGTATTTTATAAACTTCATTATTAACGTAACCCCAAAAAAATCAGTCCAGTTTATTAAATTCTGGTGATTTGGGTGGCCACGCTACTGGTCCATTGAAAAATGAAAATATCTCGAAATCTAATAAATTTAGACATAGGGAATGTTATTTAAAAATTAAAGTACGGTAATGGTACTTTTCAATAGTGATATAAAATATAGGGCGTTCCATTTAAAATTACTGAGAAAATAATGTACTTGCGTTTTGACTCACCCTGTATTTGATATAAAAAAAATTAGCAATATCGACCATTCTTTAAAATTTTGACAATACGTTAAAAAATATGGCATTAATAAATCATTGTTGTTTTGCTTATTTTTATTTATACAGGGAGTTGAACTTGTTACGATTTTCATATAAAATTGGTTATAACTTTGTAAATACCCTGTATAACATAACAAACCTTTATATTTTTGTGTTCTAATAAAATATAGGGTGTTCTATTTAAAAAAACATAAGTTTGGTCTGCCACTGTGTTATCGAACACCCTGTAACATTCTAACTAATTTTTTAATGTGAAGCTCAAAGGTAGCTAAAATTTTTGTTATTAACTTTTATTGCTATCTATTACTATATAGCGGAGCTATTGAGCTTTACCCTAATAATCAATCACCCTGTAGGGCAAAAGTTGCTTAGAATTAGTCATTTTATCCAATTCCGGGCCTATTTTGAACGTATATATTTTCACTCACGAGAAAATATTTTTCACCCCGTATTTCCCAATTTTTGTAAAATGGACGGGATGTAGAATTGTAAACTTTTTCTTATATAATAATAGACAATTTCAACTACCTATTTCCAAGTTTTCATCCTTCCTTTATGTTTTTGGAGGTTTTCGTAAAATTTTGTGTTCCTTGATCGGGCTATTAAAAGGCCCGTAATCATATAACTCCAAGGAAAAAAGAAGAAAAAATGACAACAAAAATTGTTAATTCGTGAAAAATTCCAAAGAACCCGATTATCGAAACGTCATTTCAAAATGTTTAATCCCCGCGACGCATTAAAAAAACAAATTAGAACAATTTTCAAATGCCATTTTAGAGTGGAGTTGAATTGAAATTTTCATTTATCAATACATTTATCGAAAATGTACATAAAAATAAAAGTAATAATATTTTAGACAGATTTATATTCTTTTGACAACAACCGCGTTTTTGCAATTTAGTAAACAGATTAAATATCTCATAAATTATTAAATATTTTTCAACCAATTATTTTGGTTAATACTGGTAACATAGTGCAACTTCTCCTATAAAACAAAATAATTTATAGTGCTTATTTAAAAAGGAAATAATAAATGTTTCGCAAATTTGATTTTTAAATTTTAATATATAATTATTTAAATAAATAGGGGGTCAAATTTAATTTAATAAGTCTTAGGTGAAAAATGTATCATTTAACTTTGCAGAAAAAAATTCTAAAGACCTTCATTTAACTGTAGATTACCTCAGCAGTTAAAAGAGTATATATTTTGCAAATATGACCCCTTTTTGGATAATATGATTTGGATAATTTCTTGAAAATATCTTTTGTACTCATCCAAACTTAGATATAAAATTTGTTTACAACCAGTACCAATTTACATTTTGATTTACATGTAGTGTAATCTTATTTTACTGTACTATACTAATGAAAGGCTAGGTTGGAACCAAGGGCGGATCCAGGACCGATTTTCGGGAGGGGACATGAACTTTTTTTGGGGTGAGGTACCGGAGGTACGGGGGGTTTTTTAAAAATTAGGGCTGCAATGGTGAGTTTAAGGCTATCTTTACAGACTTTTACCGCGTATTAGAAGTGCCTTAAAATTCACCATTCCTGCCGTAGTACCGATTCCTACATATTTCTTCGGATCCAAGTGCAGTTTTTTCAACAAGTTTAATACTATTTTCCCAATGCTTCTCCTGTCAGGCATTGTTCTTTCCCTCTTTCTTCATTTTTACTAATTATTTTTAGGTTCTCATAAGCGTCAATGAAGCGTCAAAGCTGTTCCACGTGGGATACATCTGTCTTTTCGTCAAATATGACAGACAGAGTAATAATTTGCACTTTGAACCTGATTCATTATTTTTTCAAATATTTCTTCACCACAACATGTTATTAATTGATTTTGACTGGTGCTACTAATGTATGTTGCTCAGGAAGATGCTGTGGATAGGTGTTATTTAAGAGTCTTATCTCCTAATGCGATTTTAAACCTTAACAATTCCCCTCATTACTAGGTCCAGCATCTTCGGCCAGAAGCAGAAGGCCAACATCACGATGGTCTCTTAGAGGAATATTTGGGACCCTACTATTGGTCGTAGTCTTTCTTTATTTTTTTGTATTTGTTTAGACCTCTGAGAGTCTATCTGGTTAATGACTGACTTTTGAGGGTTGCGATAATTTGTAGAAAATCCAGCTCAACCTGAACGCACTCCTTGTGGTATGATGTTTTTTCATGGGTTTGTATGGCTCCGTCTTTGCTCATGAGTTTGGTGAAAGATGTTAAAGGTTCCGTGACAAGGCTTTGGGCTGTCATTCCTTTAATGTGACCATATTTTTCATTAGAAAAATAAAACGCAATACTTGTAAAACAATTCCTTTTGGCTGGGCGAAAATACTAACCAACTCCTTTGTTTTAAGTGCTATAGTGACCCAAGTAACGCTTCAATTCTTTTTAATTTTTTTTTGTATAAAATATGGAAATTGGTACGATTTTGATGGCTATCAAGGTCGTTCTAACAATTGGCACTTTGTAAAATTAACAACATTTTGATTTAAAAAACATCCCATGCCATTCTTGAAGCTTCTGTTACTGTCTTTGTTCAATTCTAGTCCAGAAAACATATTTACATATATATGTGTTTTGTACATATATATGTGTTTGAAATTAGAAACATTTTAACTGCAAATATTTAAATTTATATTTTTTTAAATTATCGGAGGGGGCCATGGCTCCCATGGTCTTCTCCCTGGATCCGCCCTTGGTTGGAACAAACTTCCTCAATTTGTTAGTTTTGATTTCAGCTTGGAATATTGGCATATATGTAACAACTATGGTAAAACCTTAAAAAACATTAAAAATAGTTTTCGTGACGTCTATGTATCTCTCAAAAATCCTGTACAAAAACAATCTCCTTAATTTTGGCCTCAGGAAATGTTTCAACCATAATCGTCGCCGCATCATTGAACCTAAATTCAATTTCCAGTAAATATAATCAACATTTATTATAATTATGCAACAGAAAGACATCTTTAGTCTGAATGGCTGCTATTGTGCTCCTGTGATTTGTTTTTAATTGACGATGAACAAGGGCTTGAACGTTGAACTTTTCTTTTCCCGCTATGCATACAGGAAACAATATGATTATGTGACACTCAATTTATAAATACGTTGTTCTAGGAAACGAGAAACATTCTTTGAACTTTTATTATGATATTCAGATTGTTAATCCTCGGCGTTTTTAATTTTATCACAATACATCAATTGCTCGAATTGTTTTGTTTACAACGTTTTGTTTATTTTTGACGTTTATAGAGCGTTTCCGGCATCTTTGTAGCTTTATCAACTCCATCAGATATTAAAACGATATTTTTGGAAAATTTTAAGCTGGCTACACATTATGCACGATTCGCGATTCGTGATGCGCGATTCGCGATTCGTGGGCAGTGCACGCATAGTGTGTAGCGGCTAGTTCGTTGAGTGATTCGCGGTCAGTGCACGAATAGTGTGTAGGGTCTTGTGCGTTAAAAATCGATTCGTAAACAACATGATTCGTGTGTACACAGTAATTCGCTCTTGGGAGCGGTAAATTAACGAATATCAAAGGCTGTGCATCAACACAAATCGCTGATTCACCGAAATTCACCGAAATGTACATAGTTAATGCGTCGATAACCTACTTTAATAATTTAAAACGACCACACGTCCAGATTTTGGCGGGACAGTACCGTTTTTTAGTGGAATGTCCCGCGACACACCGATTCTTAAAAATGTTCCGCTTTTTAGAAAATATCTGTATTTCTTATTTTAAATGTACTGTAAAAATATATTATTATATCTATTATTTATTAAGTATTATGGTGAATATAAAGAAATGAAATTTACATAAAAAGAATATGTGTGTACTTTGTACGCACGTAAGAAGTTATACTTCTATTATATGATTTAAACGAAATTAATATACTTTTTATTTGTATTTTATTTACATATTAAACTAATTTATACTTACTACTTCTAAAACATTTTTATTAAAACAGTGCCAAAAATTAAAATAATACAAGAATAAAACACACAGAAACACATTAAAAATGCCACAAATGATTTCTGAACATTAATTGTCGGAAATTTTTTTAACTAAATAACAAGTACATAACATTACATTCGTGTCGTCGCACTGATATAATACTGCAGCCAGGGAAATACGCAAGAAATAGACCATGTTCGGGACAATGAAATATCAAGGTAGCTGACTTTTTTAGTTATTGTTGACTTGACCTATAGGATGAAAACCTACATGTTTCCTGCCTAGAGTTCGTGCTTTTTAATTACTAACAATTTAGTGCAAACAATGCGATTTTTTTCATTTTTTGCACTCAATTAAAAAGCTAAATAGTTGACATAAAATTACCAAAATTAATTTTTTTAGAACATTGAAAAACCTTCAAAATGACGATTTTGAAATTCAAAAAGTTAATTTGTTGCTTCGTAAACTGCAAAATAACTGAAAATCGTTATTTATTAATAACTTTTACTAAAACTAACTTAGTAGAACTGTAGTGTTTCACTTTACTCAAAGTTGGATATTGGGGTACATAACAAACTCCCAAAACTTGAGACCGATCCATTAATTAGTTTGAAAGTTAGGTATTCTATTTGTTTATCCCAGAGACCTTTGTTTTGCAATAACAAATGACAGAAAATAATGAAGATGCGTATGCCAAATGAAAGTAGAAAAGTGATACTATCAAAATGTATTAAGAAAAGGTAAAAAATTATCTAATGTAGTAAAAAGTATTAGTTTATAAACATTTACAATAACATTAAAAATTTTGTCCGTAGAAAACATCTTCTTAGATAGGTATTCGGAAAGATGATATTTTACTCGAATTTTTAAAAATGTAGTTCAAATGATGACTAGTCATAGCAAGTGAAGGGGGAGCTTCTGCGTTGATTGCACTAAATTGTTAATAATTAAAAAACGATCGCGAACTCTAGGCAGGAAACATATAGGTTTTCATCCTATAGGTCAACAATTAAAACAGTTGTCAGCTACCTGGTGGGAGCTGAAAAATGCACGAGTTCAAAAACTAAAAAAGCAACTTGAAACTACTACCATTTTCTATATCTTGGGATCTACTCAATGGATTTGGATATTTCTTCTTTCAATTTGTATGTACTTTTGTGTACATTACAAATATGCAATTTGTATAGACAATTATTAATTAATAAACAGTCTAATTTTTTTAAACAATTTTTGAAAAAATAATCTTTTCTCAAAAATCCATTTTTGGTAATGATACTATCATTATTAATCATAGAAAAAGTTAAGGTCTATTTTAATGAATAAATTTAATAAATTATGGCTTGCAAATTGTAGAAGCCTCGGAGGTGTAACCAGAGAAGGTTCCCATTGTTTTCATTCTGGTGGGATATGCTATATGCCATTAGAGTGAAAACTTAGTTTTTTTAATAAATTATGTTCAACAAATTATTATTTAATAAAAATAATTTATTTATTAAAATATACTTTAACTTTTTCTATGATCATTAATGATATGACTAAGAAAATAGATATTTGGAAAAAAATAATTTTTTCAAGGAATGTTTAAACAAAGTAAACCCTTTATTAATTAATACATTTATAATAAAATTGCATATTTATGTAATCTATGTAGAAATTACATACAAATTAAATTGTTAATAATTAAAAAACGGAGGTGAATTCTAGACAGGACACGGGTAGGTTTTCTTCCCATAGGGCTACAATAACTAAAAAAGTAGTCAGCTATAGTCGGTTCGCTAAACTCAGACACAACTGGCTAGTTATTTTAGTACGTATTTTTTTTTGGCCAATTTTGCCAAAATTAGCAAAATTACTAACTATTTAGTAATTATTAACTATTTAGTAATTATTTTTTGCCAATTTTACTAAATTGGCAAAGTTAGGTACAAAAATCACTAGCTAGTTGTGTCTGAGTTTAGCGAACGGACTATACCTGAATATTTCAGTTATTATGAAAATGATGTAACAGTGTGAAACAGCTTCAGTGAAATAACAGTTAAAAAATAACGGCTACTGTTATCGCAACACATTCCTATCCTATATTTATACTATATTATACTAAAGTCCTTTTACCCTATGACGGCCGATATGTAATTAAGATATGATCAGTGGACCTCAAACAGTGGGGCGTTAATATTTAATTCCGATGGCTTGAAAAGTAAAAATATTTAATTTCATGTATTTTATATTCGGTGATAATATTGGATTTTACTGTATCAAAATAAAATGATTATAATATGTATATACAGGGCGTGTTAAAAAAAGTGGGGAGGAATATTTCGATTACTTCGATACGAATAGTTTTGCATGTAGTAAAATTGGAAAATACTGGCCAAGTTGCTGGTATGTCCAAATTTGAATAAAATACATCCAAGACTTTAGTTTCTGCAGACACTGTATTAAATATAACCTTGAAACAAATTGGCACTAAATCACTTCCGAGTTTTCAACAAAACAAAAGGTTTAAACATGTGTAGTCCAGTAATTAATACCAAAGCTATTGAGGGTACGCAGTTCAGTAATTAGACCGAAGGTACTTTATCGTTTAACTAAAACACACCGCAAAGTCCGAATTGAATTCCTGAAACACTTCTTTTTAGCAAACGATATTTTTATTTCACCACCAAGCATTTTACATGTTTGAGGAAGGGTGTTAGAGTACACTGAACTGTGGGAACAAACCTTTGAAATGTTGTGTTGGCAGCAGTGAGTGACAAGTTTCTGTCCTTTGTAAGAACTGTCATGCCATATAGTAATATTGTCAAAATAAATGCATGGCGTCTTTTTATAATAGTAATATGTAACATTACGCTTGATGTAAAATAAAGAATATTTTTAATACATTTCCAAACAATACATTTCTTATTTAAGGGACCGTTCAAGTATTACGTAACGCAGGTTGGGGGGGGGGGGTCAAAAATCTTCAAAAATTGCGTTACGTAGGGGGGAGGGGGGTCAAAAATCTTCAAAAATCGCGTTACGTAATACTTGAACGCTCCCTAAATAAAAAATTCTGCTTGCATTTTTTTTTTCGCAAAAATGGTACATTTTTTAAGGGCGGCTACTAGAGAATTGCCTAGGGCGGCAATTGACTTAAACGCGGCCCTGTTAATAATTGTACAATATAATTTGACCAATCCATGCGAAATATTTCACATTTTAAGAAATGATTCGGATCTATTGCAAAGCATTCACTCGGATCAAAACTATGTTTGATAATTTGATAGCTTATTTTTTATACAAAAAATCATAATTTTGTTTAAATAAAAAATGTAATTTGATTAAATATCATTATGTTTAAATTATTATTTTTTAGAATACTTTTTTGTTACCGATCAATAACAAATATATTTTTATTAAATTAGAATTCTTGTCTTGACAACAACTTCTTGTCTTGTCTTGAGAAAAAATCAAGAAATTTAAAAAAATCTTGTCTTGACGTTTTCTTGACATCTTATATATTGTCTTGACTCAAGAAATTTCAAGATCTTGAAATTTCTTGATTACCCGGTCCGGTGATTCCCCGGCGACCTTTTTATTGCGTTGCTTGCTAACACGGCCTCCACTGCCATTGGGGGGAGTCCTCGATCTGCATTTGTTTCCTTGACGAACGCCAAATTTGATTTGTAGTTGTATGCTTAAAATAAACATTTCGCACATATTCTTAACTTATTTCGCACATATTCTTAACATATGTATGTTTCGCACATATTCTTAACTTAGCTGTCCAGGATTTCATAAAAATTATTGAACCAAATCATAACAGTGTCGACATCGAAAAGGATTTTGATTATTGGAGGATAAGATCGAAGTAGAAAATGATATAAATGATACTGCTTTGGATTTCAACTCTCCTATAAGTCAAATTAAACATCTTGTCAAAAAATATCAAAAACTCAGGGTAATATGACTAAATTATTATGCCAAAATTAGATGTGCCTACAAAGTGGCATTCAACTTTCGAGATGCCAAAAAATGTTTTAACTATATTTTGCGACAACATCAAAAATCTAAATAATTGCAAAATATTAGATGAAGAATGGGTTCTGGATAAATTTTGTCAGCATCTGAGAAGATTTCTTCAATACTCGAAGGGCAACAAAAATATTGCACACTCCCATTGGTGGTAATTGGAGTAAACTTACTTTTAGATAAACTGGAAATATTGGGCTCATGAACTTGATAATAAAATTGATAGAAAGACTTTACTGCATTCAAGCTGCGAGAGATAAAATACTAAAAAACTATAATAAAACTTATTGTATATTATACTGTATAGTTCTTATTTTGGATCCCTGGCACAAAGTACAGGCATTTTCCTCTTCATCTTGGGGAAAGCTTCTACAATCAGAGGCAGTACAAGAATTTGAAGAAATAGTTAAAGCTGACTACTGTAATAAATCCCAGAATGATTTACAGAATCCAATACCAGAGCCAGCACTTAGTCTGAAAAAAAAAGATAACGAACTTGATTTAGATATTATTTAGAAAGGTAATAATGATACCCTACAATCTTTGAAGTATGAAATTGAAAAATACATAAATGGGCCTTTACTAAATTTACAATCAAGATGCAGTAGAAATAAACAAACCAAGACACGTTAAATGCTACTAGGAGCACTCCCGAATCATAATTTACAATATATATATATATATTATTTATTTATTTATTCAAAAAAATCACTATATATATATATATATATACATTGTAAATCCCAAATCATGATTTCCAAAGGTTATCCATTGTAAATTATGATTCGGGAGTGCTCTTAGTAGCATTTAACGTGTCTTGGTTTGTTTATTTCTACTGCATCTTGAATGTAAATTTAGTATAGGTCAGACGATTCTGAGAATATACTTGATTGGTGGAGAAGACACGAAAATATCTATCCGTTATTATCGAAAATGGCCAAGGATTTTCTGGAAACGCCAGCAACATCTGTACCTGCGGATAGACTATTTTCAAGCGCAGCTTTAACAAGAACAAGCTGCTCCTGGCTGAGAAACTTAATAGAGTGGTATAGTTGCAGCTCAGGAGATATTATAGCCAACCTCCGATAGGAGAAGGAACTTCAAGAAGAAGAAAAATAAAATTTTCATATATTTTTTACCCAGTACCAATTTGTTTTAATAATTTTTAATTAAAAAGAGACGATAGAAACGTATAAGCTAAGAAATAAAGAAATGGCAAAATATTTCAGAAAGCAGTAAACGAAAAAAGAAGCACCAGATTGAAAAATTAACAATAAAATAGTACAATGGTATAAACAACCTATCGAACCACTATAAGGATATACTATTGAATGCAGCTAAGGAAGTATGTGGAACAAGTATAAAGACTCAACATAGAAACATACAGCCTGATGGTCCGAAAAAATAAAAAAAGAAGTAAAAATGAACAAAAAAGCATGGAAACAATACCTGAGAAATAAAACAAACTAGAATTACAATAACTATAAAAATGAAAGAAAAAACGCAAAAAAATAAATAGTAGTAACATCACATGTCCGGGATATTGCAATTTCTTTCCTTTTATTACGTTTTCTACTTCCCTCTCTCTGCCTATTATCTTCAGAAAGAAACAATAACACTGGACGTTGCAATTAACTTATTTACTGCACTCCATGATTATACAGAGTGTCCCAAAAGTAGCGGAACGGTCGAATATTTCGCGAAATAAACATCAGATCGAAAAACTGAAAAATACGTTTTCAATAATTTTCAAAAATCTGTTGAATGACAGCAAACACGACCCCCCACTCCACCCCCTGGAGGTGGGATGGGGGTAACCTTAAAATCTTATATGGAAACCCCCAGTTTTTATTGCAGATTTGTATTCCCTACGTAAAAGTAAGCAACTTTTATTCGAGTTATTTTTTCGAGTTGTGAACAGATGGCGCTATAATCGGAAAAAACGATTTGTCCTGATACCATTGGTAAATTATAGAAACGCTCTAATATCTCGAGAAATACACTTCGGAATGACAAACCAAAAAATACTTGTTGAATATTTTTCAAAGAACTATCGAAGAACATCAAACATAATCCTCCACACGATCCCCTGGAGGTGGGGTGGGAGTAAATTTAAAATATTAAATCGGTACCCCCATTTTTTATTGCAGATTTGAATTCCCCGTAAAAAAGTAAGTAATATTTGTTCGAAACATTTTTTAGAATTGTTGATAGATGGCGCTATAATCGGAAAAATACGATTTATTAGCGCCATCTATCAACAATTCTAAAAAATGTTTCGAATAAATGTTACTTATTCATGTGGAATCCAAAACTGCAATAAAAAATGCTGGTTCCTATTTAAGATTTTAGAGTTACCCCCCACCCCACCTCCAGGGCGGGGAGTGATGGGTCGTGTTTAGTGTCGTTCGATAGGTTTTTGAAAAATATTAAAACGTGATTTTTCGTTTTTCATTTCGAAATGTATTTCTCAAGATATTAGACCGTTTCTATAATATACTATGTTATCACGATAAATCGTTTTTTTTTTCGATTATAGCGCCATCTATCCACAATTCGAAAAAATATCTTGAATAGAAGTTGCTTACTTTTATGTAAGCAATCCAAATCTGCAATAAAAGCTGGGGTTTGCTTTTAAGATTTTAAAGTTACCCCCCACCCCACCTCCAGGAGGTGGAGTGAGGGGTCGTGTTTGCTGTCATTTGATAGATTTTTGAAAATTATTGAATCCGTGTTTTTCAGTTTTTCGATGCGATGTTTATTTCGTGAAATATTCGACCGTTCCTCTACTTTTGGGACAGCCTACCTATACAGTGAGGACGTTTGAGTTGGAATAAATTCATTATCTCGAGAATGGGCGAATCTAGAGAGAAATCCTGAGACAGGTCGATTTTTATTTTTAAATTATGACTTTTTGGCATATATCTCATAATAAAGACGTCATCCCTCTGGCCGCGATGACGTAATCGATGATTTTTTAAATGAGAGTAGGGGTTGTGTGATAGCTCATTTGAAAGGTTATTTAATTCTCTATTTAGTAATATAAACGTTAACATAATTCTTTAAACAGGGTGTCAAGACAAATAATTTTGTCTTAATTAATAATAAGTAATAATTAAATTAATTGAGACAGAAAGAAGAAAGTATGTAATTCATTTAATTTAAAATACATTTTCTTGCTGTCAGGAAACAGAAAGAAATGTTGATTTCACAAATAAACAATGCTTTTCGCTTACATTCAATGTTAAAGCTGCCACCCACCTGTCTCTTAGCAGTTTGAACATTGAATTTAGCGAAAGTAGTAGCGAAATAGTTAAAGCGAAAAGCAATGTTTATTTGAGAAATAAATATTTTTACCTGTTTTCTGACAGCAGTAAAATGTATTTTGAATTAAATAAATTGCTTTCATTTTTCTTTTTGTGTCAAATAATTTAATAAAAAAAATATTGTTGGCCCCCCGTATAAATAATTAGGTTATTGTTTATATTAGCGAAAAGGGAATTGAACAGCCTTTCAAATGAGCTATCACACAACCCCTACTCTCATTTAAAAAAATCATTGATTACGTCATCACTCCTAGATGGATGACGTCACTTGTATGATAAATATGCCATAAAGTCCTAATTTAAAAATAAATATCGACCTGTCTCAGGATTTTTTTTCCAAATTCAGCTATTCTTGAGATAATGAATTTATTCCAACTCAAACGTCCTCACTGTATATAAATTAGCCCCAGGGATTTTTCAAAGAAAAATACCCGGAATCTGACTATAAAGACCTATCTCAAAAAATGAGACATAGAAGCTCACTCCAGACTTTTTTGATGACTTTGCACCATCAGTCCAACTGAATGGAAAATATAATGATTCAGACACGAAACCATTATTTCCATGAATTGATACCCTGGGCGCTCATCTAAAACAGCGATTAAGTTCCTATAAAAACTTTAGTCAACGCTGTGGAAAACTCTGAATTCCGAAGAGTTGAGACAAAGCTGCAAAGAATTTGCTGAAAGACGTAAAGAGAAAGAGTTAGAAATGGAATGTCTGCACTTAACAGAATACTTGAAAATAAATAAAAAAAAAGAATGTGTGTGTACTTTGTACGCACGTAAGAAAATATTCTTCTATTATATAATAGGTAATCTAAACGAAGTAAATATACTTAAAAGGTTATTTGTACTTATTTTATTTAAAAATCAAACTAACTTTCTTATCTACCACTTTCAAAAAAGAAGAATATCTTCAAAAATTAAATAATAATATACTTACAATCATAAAATCTATAAAAAAAAATAAAAAAATAATAACTTGCTTGGGGCTGGTACCCACTTCACGTCTACCGCGTCGTACGAAAGTTGACGGCATTTCAAACTGCACCACATTCGCGTATACGTCATGTGGGAATATACACAAACTAAACGTTTACACCATAAATTTATATGAATTTAATAAAATTATTAGTTCGATTTTTGTCGAAATAAAATGCAACAAAATATAGAGTAAGAAAACGATATAATATGAGATGAATATTTGTAGAAAGTTTGTTCGTAATCAGATTATGTAAATTAAAGCATTGCCAACTAATAGGTAACTACATTATTTTGTTTACATTTTCCAAATAGATAGGTATTGAAACTATTATCTATTTCCAACTGAAACATTTAGAATTACGTACCTGCGGCTTTTCAAAACTATTTAAAAAGTCACTATAATTATAAATTTGATTTTATTTCTGTCCACACATCAATAAAAACTAATATTATACAATATTTTTGTTTACCGATAACCTCCATATTGAACAATTATTGACAGATCATTTCAAAATTTCAAGACCCAATCAGAGCCCGTATGACGACTAATACCATACTGTCTGTGCGCATGCGCGCGGATCAATCAAATTTTACACTCAATCGATTCGCCGCTAAAGAAGAATATCTTCAATAAAAATGAAGGGACTAATAGTATTCGGTAAATGTATTAATTATCATCTTTTAAAAAAGAATAAAATTGAAAACACCATTTCTAATGTAAAAATGGTACTGAGAATCTTTTTAAGCATGATGTAAGTAAATTAAAACGAATAAAAAATGAATTAAGAAGTATTACCTACAGTGCTTCAAGATTGATTAAACAGTTTGTCGATAATGCCGATAGAATGTGATATGGTCGATAACATAGACTTTGAAGATGTGATTAACGATTTTCCTCAACTCAAATCTAGAAGAGTGCCTCTTCAATCAGCATAGATAGGTAGATACTTATAACGACTAATCGTGGACGCTAATTACTTTGTGTGCATTTAATTCACAAGATCTAATATTACTGTAAAGGAATAAAACTAAATCAATGTTGCATATGAAGGGTCAGTGAGAAATATGATGAATGTCAATTTTTGGTCATTTTGAGATTTGTGTACAATCTGTCAGCTTAGAAAGAGTACTATCAACCTGTGAATGGCCAAGGGGAAATAAAGAAAAAGATGATAATCGTCGAATACACGTTACAATATTGGACGCAGGTGGAAAAACAATAAATATGTAATTTTGTTTCTCATTTTACCGAAAATGCTTGGAGACAGACATTCATCGTTCTTCCTCTGACCCTTCATTTACTAGTATGTCATTTTTCTATTCTAACAAAATAGTGCTTTATTATATGCCAGTGGCCCCATTTTCCTAATGTGCCTTTAATAGGTGAAAGGCGGCTCTGCTTGTTCCAAAGACATTCGTTGAGTCCACTGTGATTCTGTCTAGCTATCTACCCACTATGTCAGCAATTGAACTCCACTGACGCAGGTTTTAGCATAAAAAATAACAACAATATGGTAGCGAAGCTTAATCCTCTGTTGTAAAATGGATGATTTGAAATTAATGGTTTCCACTCGAAACCAACTTAATGAGATGTTAAAAACTTTATAATCCTTTTCTAATGTTATTAGTATGCACTTCGCACTAGAGGAGTGCCGAGTGCCGTGTTTTAAATATAGTCAGAGAAAAAGTACAGCTAGGAGGATTCGATATCCAAAATGGCCATAGGTGAAAACGATATGTATAAATATCTTGAAGTACAGCAAGCGCGGAAAACTGACCATAAGAAAATGTAAACTCAGATAACTACGGAGTTTATACGAAGGGTAAAACATCTGCTTCGTTCACACCTTAACAGTAGAAATCTGTTTAAAGCACTAAATACTTATGCATGTTCCGCGCTTAGCTTTTAATTTGGCATTGTTAAGTGGTCTAAAACGGATATAGAAAATCTTCAACGAAAATAAGAATACACCTCACAAAAGCACAAAAGCACCATCCTCGAAGTGCAGTAGAAAGAACGACATTACCACGGAATTTAGCAGGAAGAGGATTTGTGGATATAGGTGAGCAATTAGATAAACAACTTGGTAATTAAAGAACTTATTTTCAGATGCAGGCTGAGACGTCTACTCTACATCGCGCTAATTGAGCAATAGATGAGACAGCACCGATCAAAATGAGAGAACCAGAAATGCGCATTAACCGCCTTACAAAGGACGAAAAAATGCTCATCTGTATGTATAATCCTCTCCACGAGCGACATCCCAATGAGGTCAGCCAAGGCTATGTCGAAAATATAGCATCGAACTATTGGTGGGTTGACATCACCTGGGACAGGAGGTTTATTACTAGCCATACAGGATCAGATTATACCAACAAAAAATTACCTGAATTATATTATCAAAGGCCCTCACGGCAAATGCCAATTCTAATGTCAAGCCCAAGAAAGCATCCAACATCTTACAGGGGGCTGCCAGGCATTTGCGGCAACTGAATACAAGGAACGGCATTGACTCAGTAGGAAAGATTCTTCATCAGGAGATAGCTATCAAGCTGAGACTTCCGCAAACGGACCATCTCCCATATTATCAATACGTCCCTGAGAGTATGCTTGAGAATGAAAACTACAAGCTATACTGGGACCGCACTGTACTCACAGATCAAACAGTGGCACATAATAGACCAGATCTCGTACTAGTTAATAAATTAACAAGAAAAAACAAACTTATTGATGTGGAGTTACCTAACAACAACAACCTACCTACTAAATTTACTGAAGAGATCGCCAAGTACAGAGATCTAGAAATTCAAATAGGAAGAAAATGAAGAATGCAAAGTACCCAGACAATACATATTATTATGTCTACTACTGGAGTCATTTCGAAGAACCTCCTCGAAAACATAAAAAGCTGGGTCTAAATGAACACTGAACCCCTTCATAAGACCAAGCAGAAAGCTGTACTACTCTCGACGGTATGATGTGTACGAAAATTTTTTGAGTGATACTCCAGCATACCAAGTCATCTAGGGCTCGATAACATGGAAAGAGTCCCACTAGAGCTCAATCCTTTTGATACGGTAGGTATCTGGGATGAGTCAATTTTTTCTTTAGAGGGAGTGTGAGAAATATGGCTAAATCTGGATAATAGTCTCTCTTATATAAAGTTAACGTGGCTGTGAGATTATAGCAGGATAGTCTGCTATCTCTTGAACCTACGGTATACAAGGAAGATAACAAGGTCAGTGCTACGCTTTAACCGCCTATTATTACCCCTGGTATTTACTAAAGGTACCCATTTTTTGTCATACTGCTTCGACCCTGGGGCCTGTAGATATTTAGAAATAACTAGATGTTCTCGCCCAAAAATACAAAGATTGCGCTGGGCAGGTCACCTTATAAGAATGGATAACGGCAGAACACCTAGCAGAACGCTTAGCGGAACTTATGGTTATGGTGGGATGTCGGCCAGTAGGAAGGCCAAGGAAGAGGCGGATAGACGAAGTGAGAACCGATGCTAAAGATATATTGAGGGTGGACAACTGGAGGAGAGCAGCCAGCGAGTGAGATACTTGCGCCATAAGAGAGAGAGAGATGTTCTCGCTGGCGCTGGAATTTGATGCTCGATTTTCTGCCGGCATGTCAGGCAATTTACCGCCTGAGCTATTCGGCCCAATTAATTGGGTTTGTTGTTCCTTGCCTTATCAAATATAGCAGAATTTTTTGGTTTTGATGAATTTTCCGCTGATTTAAACTCATGGAGAACTGAAATTACGTTATTATAGAGATAAAGATAATGGTAATGTATGATGCCATGTTTAATTTCATGGCTCTAATTATTATCTTACGTTTTTTTCAATAACAGATATACCCCAGTAAATGAACGGGAAATTCGGCGATACCCTGTAATTTTCAGGGGCAACTCCGAATTGCATGAAAATTTATATTTAGGTTCTACTTACCCTCCACTTCAAAGTTGAAATTGTGCCGTTGGTTGCTTTTACTTGAGGGGTGACAGTCACCTCTTAAAATAAAATTTAAATAACATCAATCACCCAAATAAAATGAAATTTACGAAAATGTGAAAGATTCTGATTTTTTTCAATAATTTTTTTTTTTAAATATGCATTCTAAACCGCTGAAAATATATGAGGTTATTACCTATGCTAAAATAAATAAAGACTTATTATAGGGATTACTATCACTGTTTTTTTGTGGAAATGGCGAATGTTTTATTCTTCACTTTTTCCTAAAAAATTCGAAAGATCCATTTTAGCCCACTAATTGAACGGGAAATCCGGCGATACCGTGTAATTTTCAGGGGTAACTCCGAATTGCATGAAAATTTGGATTTAGGTACTACTTACCCTCCACTTCAAAGTTGAAATTGTGCCGTTGGTTGCTTTTACTTGGGGGGTGACAGTCACCTCTTCTCGCGGGTGAAAAAACATACGTTCAAGATAAGACCGGAAATGGATAAATTGACTGATTTTAAGCAACTTTTGTTCTATAGAATTTTTTACTTAAGTGAATACTTTTCGAGTTATTTGCCATTAAAAATGTTGATTTTTCGCCAAAAAAAAACTACGTTTTCAGACGGTTTTTCGGAAATAACTCAAAAAGTAAATATTTTATCAAAAAAAATATCCTTAGCAAAAGTGTAGCTTATAAAAAACCAAAAAAAAATGGTGTATCAGTAAGGTCTATCAATCAAATAAAAACAAAGTTGTAGCTCATGAAAAATACGTTCTTATTCGTCTAATTCCAAATCGAATATTTCAAGGTGAAATCACCGAAAAATTAAGCACTTTTCAGGAAAAACCCATTTCAAATTTTTTAAAGTGTTTATAAAAAGCTTTGTATTAATTGTTAACAAAAGCTTTAGCATTAAAAATAAGCGAGTTACGCTCAAAATAAAGATGGCCCTCTTTTTTTTTTGTAAAAAATCATGAAAATCTCGTCGTTTTTAGCTCCCCAAATGAAATTAATCGCTACCGCTTTACAAACAATTTAATTACCTATCTATTTTTTATATGATCTGTCAGTCTCACCGGTTTAAAGTGTTTATTTTTGAAAGGGTTATAATTGAGAAAGCTTGAATGGGTCAGTAATCACGAGTGTATGCAAATTTTGAACAGCCATATCTTAACCAATTTTTGTCTTACGGAGAAACAAAATGAAACTAGCATATTTATAATAGCAAAACCTACATTTTTTAACTCTTAAAGATTTTTTTTATCACTAATTCTTTTTAAGTTATTTTGAAAAAATGAAATTTTTAAAAAAATTTTAGAAAATTTTTTTTTATTATAAAACCAAATGTTTTCAAAAATAAGCACTTCAAACCAATCAAACTTATAGATCATATAAACAATACACATACAGTTAAAATAGATGGTAAAGCCAAACGATTAATTTCATTTAGGGTGCTAAATAGAGGGAGGTTTTCACGATTTTTTTTTAACAAAAAAAGGGGCCAACTTTTGTTTCAGTGTAACTCGTTTATTTTTGATGCTGTAAACTTTTGTAAAAAACAAATAATAAGATCTTTTTCCATACTTTAAAAATGTTAATAAGGTTTTCCCGAAAAACGCTTCTTTCTTCGGTGATTTCGCGTTGAATTATTCGATTTGGAATTAGACGAATAAGAACGTATTTTTCATGAGCTACAACTTTGCTTCTACTCAATTTGTAGATTTTACTGGTACACCATTTTTTCGTTTTTTATAGGCTACACTTTTACTAAATATATTTTTTTCGACAAAATATTTACTTCTTGAGTTTGGGAAGAACGGTCTGAAAACGTAGTTTTTTTGACGAAAAATCAAAATTTTAAATCGCGAATAACTCGAAAAATATTGGCTTACGTAAAAAACTTTATGGAACAAAAGGTGCTTAAAATAAGTCAATTTATCCATTTCCAGCCTTATTTTAAACACGCGTTTTTCACCCCCCGAGAAGGGGTAAATGTCACCCCCCAAGTAAAAGAAACCAACGGCACAAATTCAACTTTGAAGTGGAGGGTAAGTAGAAAGTAAATCCAAATTTTCATGCAATTCGGAGTTGCCCCTGGAAATTACACTCCAAAACGGTCATTTCAAGGGCGGATCCAGGGAGGGGGCCATGGGGGCCATGGCCCACTCCGAGGATTTAAAAAAGTATAAATTTAAATATTTGCAGTTCAAAATGTTTTTAGTTTCAAAAACATATATGTATATGTACAAAACAGAGGATAAATATATCTTCTGGACTAAAATTGAACAAAAGCAGTAGCGGAAGCTTCAAGAATGACATAGGATGTTTTGTAAATCAAAATTTTGATAATTTTACAGTGTGCCGATTGTTAGAACGATCTCGGCAGCCATTAAAATCGTATCAATTTCCACATTCTGTACACATACAATTTAAAAAAAAAAATGAAGCGTTACTTGTGTCACCAGCACTTAGAACAAAGGAGTTGGTTGGTATTTTACTTTCATACATTCAAAAGGGATTGCTTTGCAAGTATTGCGTTTTATTTTTCTAATGAAAAATTTGGTCACAATAAAGGGACAACAGAAGAATTGTCACTAAACCTTTATCGTCTTTCGCCAACTCATAGGCAAAGAGGGAGGCATACAAACCCATGAAAAACATCATACCACAAGGAGTTCGTTCAGCTTGGGCTGGATTTTCTACAAAGTTATCGCAACCAGCAAAAATCAATCATTAACCAGATAGACTCCTAGAAGTCTAAAGAGATACAAGAAAATTGAGAAAGACTATGACCAATCGTAGAGTCTATAGGGTTCTTAGGTCGACAAAATGTTCCTCTAAGAGACCATCGTGATAATGACCTTCTGCTTCTGGACGAAGATGCTGGTTCTACCAATGAGGGGAATTGTTAAGGTTTAAAATCACAGCAAACACCTATCCACAGCATCTTCCTGAGCAACATACATTAGTAATAGTAGCACCATTCAAAATCAATTTGATGACATGTGAGGATATAATTGAACAAATAATGAATCAGGTTCAAAGTGCAAATTATTACTCTGCCATATTTGATGAAACGACCGACCGACGTATCCCACATGGAACAGCTTTCTCTAAATTTGAGATGCATACACACAATAACAACAATCGTGAAGACTTTGCCAAATTTATTGACGCATATTAGAACATAAAAATAATTAGTGAAAATCAAGAGAGAGGGGAAAAAGAAGGCCTGACAGGAGAAGCATTGGAAAAAATAGTATTAAACTTATTGAAAGAGCTGCACTTGGATCCGAAGAAATGTGTTGTAGGAATCGATACTGACTTTAACAATACTTTAATAATTTTAAGTTTTGAAGGTCTTCATGGCCCTCAAAAGTGTGTGAAGAGTGCCTTAAAACTTGCCATTGTAACACTAATTTTTAAAAATTACTCCCAGACTCCCTAGTACTCCACACCAAAATAAGTTCATGGCCCCTCCCGAAAATCGGTCCTGGATCCGCCCTTGGGTCATTTATTGGGCTAATATACTCTGATTAACCCTAGAATACGGGACCGTTTTTGATAAACGTAAATACGGGAATATCGTAAATTTTACTATTTCATAGAAAAAAGCCTATATTTTTTACTTTGAATCTTTTATTCATTGTATAGAAAACAATTAAGATTCTTAGTATAAAAACAAAAGCATAAAATTATGAAACAAACATAATTTTGGTATTTTTAGGAACATAGGGTACAAATATCTCCTCGGTGATCTCCGCAAATCTTCTTGCACTCCTTGCAATAGTTGGTGGTCATGCGCCTTTTTTTGCTTGAACAGTAGAAACAAATGTTCCCCTTCTTTTTCTTGGTCATATTTGCATCATCTCCTTTAGTTATGTTGATAATTTCAGCTATATCTTGGCGAATATTTCGACGTAAACTTGCGGTGTTATATCTGTTTATCGCCATGACTGTGACTGCTATCGGAGCCAGAGGATTCAGTTTCCAAATTGTCATCTTCCCAGTCACTACCACTATCCTCAAACGGATCTGGATCACTCTCTTCCCCGTTCATAATACGTGCCGTTTCCTTCTAAAGTTGTTTTGCGGACAAAAACTTTGTATTTTACATCCTAATATGAAAAGCTCAAATATTAAATAGTATATCATGTAATGAGAATGAAAAAACAATTTACCTTAATTTTTTGTTACTAAAACACTCAAGATCAAAATACAAACAACAATAACCAGCTGATTTTTTATATGACATTAACACGGGACATACGCAGTAACGACAATCGCCTTTTAAACAATGTGTTCTGGGAAAGGACAGATGGAAGAAGGTCTGTAGGGCGGCCTAGCAAAAGGTGGAAAGATGCAGTCAAAGAAGATCTAGAGAAAATGGAAGTGCGACAATTAGAATTAGTGGCACAGGACCGACAAACATGGAAGGCAAAGGTAAACGCGGCAAAGACTCACGAAGAGTTGTAGCGCCATTGATGATGATGATAAACACGGGACTTTCGTAAAAGGGCCAGGCAACACTCCTTATGGAAAAGTGGTCCCGGTCAAATTTGATGAAAGTTTGGTCAATGATACTTCTTGATGTGTAGATTAAAAAGTCATGGCACCTGGGTCTGAATAACTACTATTCTCGAGTTACAGCCTTCTGAAGTTATTGGATTCGGGTGCTCGGTTTACGTTAAGTGCACTAATTTACGGTCAAGTGAACGAAAATATTTATTATTAGAAGAAGAGAAGTCATGTTCTTCATACATACTTGCGTGTTGTACATAAATTTGTGGTCAAAAATAGTTGGATCGTATTTTAGTCTTCAGAAAACCTCCGAAAAGTCTTCATAAAACTAAAGAAGTGCGGTATAAAATGTGCTACTAGATCGATATAAGCATTATGATGTTATGAATGCTTCTCAGTTATGCAATACCAGCAAAACTGCAGTTCGGATTTATCTTTAGAAAACTACTGAAAACTGGCGGATCTGGGGGGGGGGGAAGGGGTAATTCCACCGGTAACATGTTCCAGAATTAATGAAATAACTTTATTTAACGAAAATGAACGAGACGCAAAACACATTTATAACCAAAGAGCGGATAGTGTGACGAAAAGACGTAAGCCCAGAGCACGGGCGCCCATATAAAATTTTTTAGGGGGGTGGCAAACGTGAAGATTGCACATTATATTTTGTATACTTTGAATAACCATATATAATTCAAAGTACCCGAAAAGTCAGGGGGGGTCACGGCCCCCCTGCCCATGTGTATGGGCGACCATGGCCCAGAGTACGATTTAAGGACCAGAGAAGATGAGTTACGGGTGTTAAGAGTACGAAATTGGAAAACCAAGGCGGAGAATAGAATGGAATGGAAGCTGATTCTCGAACAGACCGAGGTCCACCAGGGGTTCTAAGACAATTATGATGAGCTTTTTAATACAAAATATTATGGAGAATAATTTTGTAGGGTTATTTTTATAACAACTATAATATTCATACTTAGGTATAATCATATAGAAGAAATGGTCAATGGAGAAGGCTTCATAATCATAATTTTGCTAACTTTCCTGTTTTCGACTTTGACTACCTAAAAGACCTTACGATTGGGATATATCAAATTAAACTGGCACCATCTTACATACAAGATAAAATAATAAGATACAATTACGAAGAGTTTCAAATTGATGAGAATATGGATGAACCGGGATTCATAAGAGTTCGAATATTTTCTAGGTTTCGGCAAGCTACAAAACACCAAGTATTAATTTCCTATACGGTTGATGAAGATGAGCCTGTAGAAGAACCGATTAACGGGTACTACTGTACCTGTCAATCTGGTGCGAGAACTGTAGGTACTTGTGCTCATATCACCAGTGTGTTATGGTGTTTAGGCTTTGCAAGACATCAACCCAATGTTAAGTATGCTGATAGGTCGTTAGTTAACACGACGTATGCTGCATCTAACCAAATCAGCAAAATGTTAACATACGAATAGTCGAAGATAATTTAAACCCGAATTTTCCATAGACAATTGTAATTAATATTTAGCATTTACAAACTACCATTTACTTTGTTTTTTTTTGTATTGAAATCAAGTCCATGTTCTCTACCTGTCTTATATCTGATATGCGGTACAAGTTTCATGTCAACTAATGTATTTTTTTTATGTTTCAACAGTTGTTTCTTTAATTATTCTGGAACATGTTACGAGTGGAATTACCCCCATCCCCCCTAGATCCGCCACTGTTCAGTAGTTTTCTAAAGATAAGGCGGAACTGTAGTTTTGCTGGTATTCCATAACTGAGAAGCATTCATGAAAACATGATAATGCTTATATCGATCTAGCAGCACCTTTTATACCGTACTTCATTAGTTTTCTGAAGACTTTTCGGAGGTTTTCTGAAGACTAAAATACGATCCAACTATTTTTGACCACGAATGCATATAAAACACGCAAGTATGTATGAAGAATATGAGTTTCTCTTCTTCTAATAATAAATATTTTCGTTCACTTGACCGTAAATTAGTGCACTTAACGTAAACCTATCGCCCGAATCCAATAACTTCAGAAGGCTGTAACTCGAGAATAGTAGTTATTCAGACCCAGGTGCCATGGACTTTTTTAATCTACACATCAAGAAGTATCATTGACCAAACTTTCATCAAATTTGACCGGGACCACTTTTCCATAAGGAGTGTTGCCTTGTCCTTTGTCTTAGAATGGTCTTAGAATTGGAAATTATAACAACCGTCTGCTACACTGTCAAGCTCAATAGTAATGTGGAAGGTACTCAATTGGGGAGATCGTTAAAATAAACGAGAGTGGACAAAAATGCCCAATGTTGCACCAACAAATCTTAAATTCCAGCTTAGCCCAGCTCGGCTTATAGATAGGGCAGCTTTAGGTCTCACTTAAGTTGCACCATAATTTTAGATTCTGCTGTAAGCACGTCTTAACTGAGACGAAGTTTAAGATGCAATCCAAGTGGCAATTCATTATGGCAAGCTGAAAATTAAGCTTGTTACGTTTAAATTTTGTGCAAAAGCACAAATATAATTTGTCATAAATATAAACTAAATGTTGACTGTACTGGCCTATCATCTTTTGTGTTATTGGTCGTAAAGGTATAATTTTATCAGTATTGCCAAATACATTTCTGGTGGTATAAAATAGTAATTAGTAACTAATTATTTATGTGTATTTGGGCCCTACCTGTAGGCAACACATTATATTGTTTTATATATTTAATTATTAGATAGTTAAATGAGCCGCTTATACAATAGGGCCTAATTGATCTAAGCATTGGCGACACTGTTGTGGAAGCCGAAGAATTTCCTTCGGTACAGGAGGTCCGGGGGGGGACATTTTTGGAATGTGTTAGTGAGACATGGTGGAAGGCAAAGTTTGAAAAGGGCGTGACAGCAAATATTCTGGATGAATCCTACCTCGTGCTGAGGGATATTATTGCACACCCCTCTATAAGGGCTACCTATTGTGTTGAGTGTTCCTAGGTCAGCCTATCCTCAAGGGATAAAATTATTTGTCATCTCCTGCCGGTCTGATGTCCCGTTGACTATATTGGACACCTGGACTATATGGGAATTTGGAAGTTTTCGAAGGTATTGTGAATTGTATAATAACCCCAGTTCAATCATTGGTGTAATTTGCTGGGTAAGTTATGTATATTTTGTTTGTATTAATTGTTTTGGTTGTCATCATTCTATTTTTTATGTCATTTTTTGGTTTAGCTTTCTTCTTGAACGTTATTTAAATAATAGACAATTAAAGAATGGTTTTTGGGTCTAAACTTTCTAGTTTCAATGAATTCTTAGTTATTACAATTTTGTAAAAAAGTTTAATTGGGGGAAGCTTATATTTTATGAAATAAAAAACATTATTCTGATTTCTCCGTGTTGTTTTAGGTTTTTTTTTGATCCGGGTTTGAAGAATTATTTTTGTGTTGGGTATGAAGAATCATTTTTATTTCCTGGTATAAAGAATTATTTCTATTTCCTGGTATGCAGAACATTTTCTACCTATTTTTGCTGGTAGAGGAACTTGTAAGCAGAATTGTCTTTCATGGTATAGGGACTTTTCCTCTCTATAAATGGACTTTTGATTTCGTGTACGTTGATATTTCCTACTGAACATATCTTACGTGGACATGTGGAAATCCTACCGGCTTTCTGTAAAGGCCATATCGACGGCGGAGGAAGAAATGCTATGTTATTAAATTCAGATAAGTTTAGTTGTATGGTCGGACGGTAAGTTCTTATAAAACTTTTTTATTTACTTGCCTGGTTTCAAACAATATCTACTATCATTATTTAATATTAGGCCAGGTATTGACAACTATTGTAAATTAATTAATTGTAATTTGTGTAATTGATTGTATATTTAACCCTACATATATGACATCAAATATTTATCTTGACGGTCCCATATCTGATCAGATACGCAGGGCTTGGTATTGCGTACATCTACACCTCTTCTTTAATTTTATTGTTACAGCGGAGAATAATATTATATAATATTTATTATTACAAAACTGACTTATGTTTTACAGGTTGTTTAATTTATATTTTAATTATGCTGAAAATATGTTATGTTTTACAGGTTGTTTAATTTATATTTTTAAAATGAGGAACTTAGGTACATGTTATTGTTAAATTTTATTAAAGTTTCTTTCTTTATTTTTTTCTTTTTTTGAAAAAGAGGTGCATTTGTTCGATTGGTATTTATTTATTATTTTGTTTGTTAGGACTTACCGATTCCGTTATTCCTTTCATTCATTCATTTGTTTTACGTATTAGAAGAGTCAATACATGTTTGGTTTACTTTAAGGCTCGTTTTATTTCTTGTCTGTTCCTAAAATAAAACATTCATAGCCGGGGGGGTAGTCCGTTGGAACGGACTGGCGCCCATTATTACATCAGATTTAGGTCTATAAAGAACTCCGACCCACTCCGCTGCCTGACAGGGTTCAGCTAGCCGGACATACCCCTATGTCCCCCCTTCTACTTGTAAGTAACTTGAAGGGTGGATGTGACATTTTTGGCGCCCAACGTGGGGCAATACAGCTTGTCGCATGTCGTTGTTAGTTATCTTGACTCTTCTATATATAATTATAATATTCATTATAGTACTCGAATGTAGTTTTGATACTTCACTTGAGTAATCCATTGTGCCAATATTTTTGTGTGTGATTTGTGTGTTGTGGATAGATTTAAGTGCTGAATGATTTGTTAGATCTTATAGACATACATTTTTAATTGTTTGTCCAAGTTTTCTTATTGATTTATTGTTGCCCATTTTCTTAGCAATGTCAAGAAAGCTTGAAGTTAAGCGATTGAGTCAGGGTGAGCTGACTTATGAACTCAAAATTCGTGGAATTGCCACTGGTACGGTGGATAGTATACGTAGTGAGCTATCCACTGCCCTTCGACTTGAAAGTAGTGGTGATAGTATAAAATATCCTGCTTATCCTTTTAAACCTGAAGAAGATGTTAAGGCTGTTCGTGATAAGTTACAAGTTTTGGGACCTTTGGTAGAAGCGTTTCGTGGCTCTAAAACTAGCAACGATTATTTGAAATATCAGTCAAAATTGTCTCATATCTTGAGTAGAATCGAGAACATTCCTGAGACTCAAGAGGAAAGGCCTGAATTTTTGGCTACGGCTTTTCGCCTGCTGGACTCTTTGCATCGTCAAGCAGAAGGAGACGAAAGGTTGCCTTTAGTGCCTACCCAAGTTGACTTCCTGGGTCCTAATCAAACGCAACAGTTTGCGGCAGCTATAGCTCAAACTTCGAGTCCTGTTACCCCCACTGCTCCTCAAACTTCTGCTACTTCTTCTTTTATTAAGCCTGTTCCTCCTAGTAAATGGAATCTTAAGTTTTCTGGCGATAAGAAGGGTATGTCGTTGAGTGCTTTTATCTCTCGAGTTGAAGAGCTGAGAGTGGCTAAGCATGTTTCGAAAGAAACCTTACTGGAATGTGGTATTGATTTGTTTAGTGGACGAGCTTACCAGTTTTATTTAGCATATAGGAGTCTAGTGAACAGTTGGGATGATTTTCTGGTATTGTTAAAGGAAGAATTTCTCTCCCCTAACTATAATGAGCATTTGTTTGATGAGATTCGCCGAAGGACCCAGGGTCCTGACGAATCAATGGGAATTTATTTGGCAGTGATGTCTGGGTATTTTAATAGGCTTACTTGCCCAGTCTCTGAGGATACGAAATTAAAGATTATTTTAAGAAACATAGCCCCTTTCTATCAAGACCAGCTGGCCTTGGTGGAAATAAACTCCTTAGCTGAACTGCGGGAGTATGGTAGAAAGTTAGAGGTTAAAAAGAGGCAATGGAAAGTTTCAGTTCTCCTGTTGGAAGAAGAAACGCCTCTATGAATTTTATGGAGCCCGACCTCGCCTATGTTGAAGTATGCTCAACAAGTAGCGGGGATACTAGTCACACAACATCTAGTAGTAGACGTTCGAATATTCTGTCAACTCCAAAACCCATTATTTGTTTTAGATGTAATCAACCTGGCCATAGGGCTGCTGGTTGTTCTGAACCGAAGGGTAAAATGTTTTGTTATAGATGTAAAAATGAAGGGTTCACAGTGAAAACCTGTCCTGTTTGCAATAAGAAGGAAAACTAGAACCATCACACCTGAGTGATCGGATAGGGTGTGATGATGTGAGTAATTCGATCGATAAATTTAAGGCGATATTGGATTATGTGTTAGAAAATGTAGTAGGGGATGAAAGACCGTATTTAAGTATTGAAGTTTTGGGTAAGAAGATACTAGGATTGATGGATTCTGGTGCTTCCAGAACTATTATGGGTACGAAGGGACTAGCTTTTATTCAGGAGGTAGGACTGCATATGAATGCAAGCCGTACTGTCACTTGTACAGTTGCCAATGGACAACGAGTAAGCAGTGTTGGAACCGTTGAGTTACCTGTAGTATTGAGGGGTAACTTTCGGTTAATTGACGTATTGGTGATCCCAGAATTACCACATTTATTAATTTTAGGTACCGATTTTTGGCGTAGTATGGGTGTTGTGCCCGATCTTCGAAGAAATGAGTGGCATTTTTCTGATGAACCAGTATTAATAAATACTGTTGAACAGATGCTCGGTAGAACTAAGTTGGCATCTTTAGAGAAAGATAGGTTACAAGCTGTTATTGATCGTAATGTGAAATTAATGGGTACAACCTTGGGTTGTACGGACAAAACAGAACATGTTATTGTGACAAATAGCCCACCGATTAAACAACGATATTATAGGGTTAATCCAGTAGTCCAAGCTCAAATTGATAAGGAACTTGATGAGATGCTTAGTTTAGGTGTTATAGAGTCTTCTAATAGCGCTTGGGCTTCCCCAATCCTGCTTGTTAAAAAGAAAGATGGGACTTATAGATTTTGTGTGGATTTTAGGAGGTTGAATTCTGTCACTGTTAGAGATAGCTATCCTTTACCCCAGGTGTCCGACACTCTCGATAAGCTTCGTGATGCAAGGTTTTTGTCTAGTCTTGATGTTAAATCTGCTTATTGGCAAGTGCCGGTGGCCGAATCTTCCAGACAGTATACAGCTTTCACCGTTCCCAACCGTGGACTCTTTCAGTTCAAGCGGATGCCCTTTGGACTTCATAATGCTCCTGCAACCTGGCAAAGGCTAATCGACAATGTTATAGGTCATGATTTGGAACCTTACGTTTTTGTATATTTGGATGATATCGTCATTGTAAGTCAGAGTTTTGAACAGCATTTAGCTACCTTAGAAGAAGTTTTTCGACGCCTCAGGGATGCTAACATTACTGTTAGCATGGATAAATGTCAATTTTGTCGCCCCGAATTGAAATATTTAGGTTATGTTGTAGATCGTAATGGTTTACATGTTGATCCTGATAAGGTAAAGGCAATGTTAGAGATTTCTGCTCCTACTAACGTGACTGAAGTTAGACGTGTTGTTGGAACCTTTTCTTGGTATAGAAGATTTGTGCCTGATTTTTCTTCTATTATTGCTCCGATTACTGCTTTACTTAAGAAAAAGGTTAAATTTGAATGGACAGATGAGTGTGATGGATCCTTTAAACGTTTGAAAGAATGTCTGATTGCTGCCCCTGTTTTGCGATGTCCCGATTACACAAAGCCGTTTGTAGTTCAAACAGATGCTTCTGGATACGGAATTGGTGCTGTTCTTACTCAGACACATGAAGAGGGTGATTGTGTGATAGCTTACTTGAGTCGTTCTTTAACTCGTCAGGAACGTAATTATTCTACAACTGAGCGTGAATGTCTCGCAGTTTTATGGGCCGTTAAAAAACTGCGCCCTTATCTTGAAGGTGTGGCATTTAGTGTCATAACTGATCATTACAGTTTATTGTGGCTTCAGAATCTGAAGGATTTAAATGGTCGTTTGGCACGTTGGGCTGTTCGTCTTCAACAGTTTAATTTTAAGATTATCCATCGTAAGGGTAAGGACAATGTCGTTCCGGACATGTTATCTAGGTCTGTTCCTGTTGTTGATGCTTTGGAAGCTGAAGATGTTTCGGATTTTGTCGGTTTGGATTCTGATAAGTGGTATCAGAAAATGTTGTTGAGGGTTCGAGATAAGCCCTTACATTTTTGTAGTTGGAGGGAGTCAGATGGCAAGCTCTGGAAATATGTAGCTTCACCATATCCTTCTTTGTCTCCATCTTCGGATTGTTGGAAGCTGGTCGTACCTAAAAAGGATAGGCCTCGTATTATTTCGAATTGTCATGAGCCACCCACTGCAGGACACGTTGGAGTGTTCAAAACATACTCGAAGATTGCAGAACGTTTTTATTGGCCAAAGATGAGGAGTGACGTCGCTAATTTCGTTCGTCGTTGTAACATTTGTGCTGAGTATAAAGTTTCTCAAGAACGCCCTACGGACAAAATGATTTCTCATCCCAAGGTAGATCGTCCGTGGGAGTTAATCTCTATAGATTTAGTAGGACCTTTACCGAGGTCAAAGCAAGGTCATACTTTCATTTTGAATGTAACCGATTATTTGAGTAAATTTGTTCTTTTGTTCCCTCTTCGAAAAGCCACTGGTGATGCAGTTGTTAAGAAATTGGAGAATGACGTATTTTTGTTGTTTGTTGTTCCTAAGGTAATAATAAGCGACAACGGGCCACAATTCCGTTGTACACAATTTAAAAAGCTTGCCGATGCTTATGGTTGTAAGATCAAGTTTAGTGCAAATTATCATCCTAGGGCTAACCCCACTGAGAGGATGAACCGCACTATGAAGACAATGTTGGCCATGTATGTCTCTGATAATCATCAAACGTGGGATGTAAATCTTCACAAAATTGCTTGTGCCCTTAGGACTTCTGTGCACGAAACCACTAAATTGACTCCATATTTCATTAATTTCGGAAGAGATATGAAGTTATCTGGACAAGACTATTCTAATGTTTCGGTTCCTGAAGATGGTACTCAAACAGTTAATGCTAGTCGTAATTCGTCTTTTAAACAGATGTTCACTGATGTTCGATCTCGTCTGGAAATTGCTGGAAAGAAGGCTTGTGATAGGTATAATTGGCGACGTCGTCATGTAGAATATTTTCCCCACCAACTGGTGTGGCGGAAAAATTATGCCCTCTCGGATGCCACTAGGAATTTCACACACAAGCTGGCACCTAAGTTTCTAGGTCCGTTTTCTATAAAGAAGAAGTTGTCTCCTTGGACATATGAGTTGTGTGATGAACGTGGTCTCTATAAGGGGGTTTGGCATGTAAAATACCTGAAACCAGGTCCGGAATTAGAGTAATTATAATGTTGGTTCTTCTTGTTAGCCATGGATTCCTTGAGGTGCAATGACCCTAGAAGCACAGATGCAGCAAGAGAGGTGATCTGGGATACTTTCGTGCTGAGGCCTAGCTGAGAGGGGTAAGACTAATTTTGAGCGAATTGAGGAAGTACTAGGCTGGCAAGAAATTTTCTACGAAAATTTCTCCGAAGTTAAGGGGGAATTGTTACGTTTAAATTTTGTGCAAAAGCACAAATATAATTTGTCATAAATATAAACTAAATGGTGACTGTACCGGCCTATCATCTTTTGTGTTATTGGTCGTAAAGGTATAATTTTATCAGTATTGCCAAATACATTTCTGGTGGTATAAAATAGTAATTAGTAACTAATTATTTATGTGTATTTGGGCCCTACCTGTAGGCAACACATATTGTTTTATATATTTAATTATTAGATAGTTAAATGAGCCGCTTACACATTAGGGTCTAATTGATCTAAGCATTGGCGACACTGTTGTGGAAGCCGAAGAATTTCCTTCGGTAGAGGAGGTCCGGGGGGGACATTTTTGGAATGTGTTAGTGAGACATGGTGGAAGGCAAAGTTTGAAAAGGGCGTGACAGGAAATATTCTGGATGAATCCTACCTCGTGCTGAGGGATATTATTGCACACCCCTCTATAAGGGCTACCTATTGTGTTGAGTGTTCCTAGGTCAGCCTATCCTCAAGGGATAAAATTATTTGTCATCTCCTGCCGGTCTGATGTCCCGTTGACTATATTGGACACCTGGACTATATGGGAATTTGGAAGTTTTCGAAGGTATTGTGAATTGTATAAAAACCCCAGTTCAATCATTGGTGTAATTTGCTGGGTAAGTTATGTATATTTTGTTTGTATTAATTGTTTTGGTTGTCATCATTCTATTTTTTATGTCATTTTTTGGTTTAGCTTTCTTCTTGAACGTTATTTAAATAATAGACAATTAAAGAATGGTTTTTGGGTCTAAACTTTCTAGTTTCAATGAATTCTTAGTTATTACAATTTTGTAAAAAAGTTTAATTGGGGGAAGCTTATATTTTATGAAATAAAAAACATTATTCTGATTTCTCCGTGTTGTTTTAGGGTTTTTTTTGATCCGGGTTTGAAGAATTATTTTTGTGTTGGGTATGAAGAATCATTTTTATTTCCTGGTATAAAGAATTATTTCTATTTCCTGGTATGCAGAACATTTTCTACCTATTTTTGCTGGTAGAGGAACTTGTAAGCAGAATTGTCTTTCATGGTATAGGGACTTTTCCTCTCTATAAATGGACTTTTGATTTCGTGTACGTTGATATTTCCTACTGAACATATCTTACGTGGACATGTGGAAATCCTACCGGCTTTCTGTAAAGGCCATATCGACGGCGGAGGAAGAAATGCTATGTTATTAAATTCAGATAAGTTTAGTTGTATGGTCGGACGGTAAGTTCTTATAAAACTTTTTTATTTACTTGCCTGGTTTCAAACAATATCTACTATCATTATTTAATATTAGGCCAGGTATTGACAACTATTTTAAATTAATTAATTGTAATTTGTGTAATTGATTGTATATTTAACCCTACATATATGACATCAAATATTTATCTTGACGGTCCCATATCTGATCAGATACGCAGGGCTTGGTATTGCGTACATCTACACCTCTTCTTTAATTTTATTGTTAGAGCGGAGAATAATATTATATAATATTTATTATTACAAAACTGACTTATGTTTTACAGGTTGTTTAATTTATATTTTAATTATGCTGAAAATATGTTATGTTTCACAGGTTGTTTAATTTATATTTTTAAAATGAGGAACTTAGGCACATGTTATTGTTAAATTTTATTAAAGTTTCTTTCTTTATTTTTTTCTTTTTTTGAAAAAGAGGTGCATTTGTTCGATTGGTATTTATTTATTATTTTGTTTGTTAGGACTTACCGATTCCGTTATTCCTTTCATTCATTCATTTGTTTTACGTATTAGAAGAGTCAATACATGTTTGGTTTACTTTAAGGCTCGTTTTATTTCTTGTCTGTTCCTAAAATAAAACATTCATAGCCGGGGGGGTAGTCCGTTGGAACGGACTGGCGCCCATTATTACATCAGATTTAGGTCTATAAAGAACTCCGACCCACTCCGCTGCCTGACAGGGTTCAGCTAGCCGGACATACCCCTATGTCCCCCCTTCTACTTGTAAGTAACTTGAAGGGTGGGGGTGACAAGCTAAGACTCAATGGTGCAACGCAAATATTTCGTAAGCTGAGCTTAAGGCACGTCTTAAGCTTAATATCTGTTGGTGCAACCAGAAATTAATGAACTTTAATGAGCCGTTACGCAAATGTAAACGAATGGAAAAACAATTTTCATTAGAGGAGAATAATAAGAGAAAGATAAATAATGTTTATTTACTATAAACACAATTTAGTAAACAAAGATATTAATAAAGATCGGTATTAGAACGGTTATTTGTTGTTCTTGAATACAATCCGTTTTTTAGTATATTTTCTAAATTATTCAAATTTCCATACTAATTAATATATATTATAAAAGAGTGTCTTCACTTGGTAGCACTTACTGTCTTATAGTACGTTAAAAATCCATGTATTATTTTTGCTACCTAAAATCATTCAAAAAAGTTTTATTAGGTATAATTTAAGAGTAAAATATCCTCAATATCATTGTACTAATTCACAAACCCTAAATCTAAGTGAACAGGAAATACAACCTATGTTAGAAAATTAGAATTAGTCCAAGGATTAAAATCTATATCATGTGGCAACACAGCATGCACGTGTAAATGTCTGAAAGTGAACTCTGATATTTTGAATCAAATTACTAGTTTAATGTTCACAAAAATTGTTCCTAAGTCACATTATACCATCATTAGTGTCTAAAGTTTAGGTGGGTATAATTCAGTGTTTAAAAAAACATCATCTAGTATCTACCTACGAACATCTTGAAAAATGGATAAAGCAACCCGTAGCCGAAGCATATCTTTGCCCGATGATAGAACGTTGGAAATGCTAATTGAAAAGGTATGCAGCAAAATTATTAAAGATCTTAATGAAAGGCTTATTAAAGTTGATGAGACATTGGTTTGCCTAAAAACTACTGTAGATAAAATTGACAGTAGGGTTGTTAGTAATGACAATAGGATTATAAAAAATGAAGCCTATTTGGATGGTATTATGCAGGTTAGACGGAATAATACTCTCAGAATATATGGGTTACCAGAACAGGAACAGGAGAATTTGCCTAGGGTGGTTAAAGAATTAATCCATTCAACAATGAAAGTGGAGAACTTAAGTGAAAATGATATCAATAATGTGTATCGACTGGGTAAGAGAGAACTTGATAATAATAAACCAAGAATTGTTTTACTCGAAATGGTATCCTATCGAAAGAAAAAAGAAATTTTGATTTCAAAAAAGGTGTTAAACGGTACCCACATATTTATTAGTGAAAACCTTACGAAGCCGCAATATCAGCTACTGAATGCAGCAAAACAAAAATACGGTAAACAAAATGCATGGTCCAGGGATGGCAAAATCTTTATTAAGGACGGAGGTATCAAAAATATTACGTCGCACCAAGATCTTTAAATCAGCTACTTAATGGTAAACGTGGCAACGTGACAAGATGGAGGTTTGGTCATTATCTTCGTAGTATCTAGTACAAACTATTTGGTACCTTCATTTATCTTTCCACTTTTTATGGTAGACATGTTTTTTATTTTAATCTAATTTAGATACTAATATTTGGTTGTTTAATGTATTTGGGAACTTCTCATTTTGTTAATGATTGATCTGTACCTATAATTATTGCTTTCTTTATTTTTAATTATGGTATTATTATAGTAATATATACGGTATTATGGTTTATACGGAAATAAGTAGTTTTCATGCGCTATTATTAATAGGTATTTAACTATATTGTTCTATTTTGCGTTAGAATGGTAACAACTTGTTTTGTATTTATTTAGGTTTTTTGTTTAAGTTTTGCGTCCAAGCATGTTAAATTAAGTAATTATTTTATATAAGTTGTATAATCAATTATGGAGCTCCAGAGTTTTTAATGAAAATTAGCGCTTATTACCAAAATTCGAGAGGTTTAAGGACGAAAACGACAGATTTTACCCAAGTTTGTTGATAGAAACCTTTGATATTATTGCTTTGACGGAAACCTGGTTAAGTAATGACATTAATGATTCTGAATTGTTTGACGAAAGGTATGTGGTTTATAGAAACGATAGGGACCTTGTAAGGACGCGTAAGGCAAGAGGCGGAGGTGTTCTGATTGCAGTTCATAAAAAATATAAATCTAAACAAATCTTAGTAAATACTGAATTAGAGGTACTATTCGTTGAATTGGATGTATTTGGAAATTAATTAATTCTTAGTAACGTATATTTGCCCCCCCCCAGTCGATCAATAACGATTATATAGCTTTTGTTGATCTTTTTTCGTACATAGATAATACAATGAACACATCTATTTTAGTTTTTGGAGACTTTAATTTGCCTTGTGTAACCGGTGTTGACTATAAATTTGAAAACAACACTTCTCTCAAATATTTGCCAATTTATGAATTAATTAGTATGTATAACTTTCAGTCTTTCAATAACATTGTGAATGAGGATGTGCGAACCTTAGATCTAATTTTGAATAATATTGATATTTTAGTTGGTAAAAATAACTATCCATTTACAAATGAGGATAAGAAACATCCAGTTTTGAGTATAGAATTTAACATGGTAAAGACAGGAACAATCAATCATTATGAGATGAATAATCTAACTAACCAATTTAATTTTAAAAAAGCCAATTTTCCTATGTTGTGTGATTTATTTAGGAACTGTAACTGGGATAATTTAGGATGTATACAAGATATTGACATTGCAGTTGACTAGTTTTATCATAAAAGTTATGAAATATTTGAGGTGTGTGTACCTATATTTCGAACTAAGAGTAGAATAAACAAATTTCCTGTGTGGTTTACTCCAGACATTATTCGTTTGCAAAGGGAGAAAGAGTTTCATAGGGGTATGCAAAATGTAGCGGTTTATCATGTAACTGAATATAAAAGACTGTGAGCACTTTTCAAAAATAGGATCAGGGAAGCGCATGAGTCATACATACATAATGCCGAAAACAGTATCAATACTAGCACTAACTTATTTTGGAATTTGGTAAATAGAAACAAGAAAGCGAGTATTGACACTGAATATATAATTAATGGAAACAATGAAATAATTTCTGACAGTAAAATAATTTCCCAAGAGTTTGCTGATTATTTTGAGTCTATATATGACCATAAATCTTCTACATACTATTTAAATTTTATTAATTCTAGTCACAATAATTCTCCTTTGCTCAGTTTCACTAAAGTTACAGTGCATGATATACATAACGCATTTTCAAAATTAAAACCAAAGTTTTCTTCGGGACCTGATGGTATTCCGGGGTATATATTTAAAGCATGTCGCGACTACTTTACATATCCTCTAATAATTATCTTCCAAAAAATGGTAGATAATAATTATTTTCCGAAATTGTTTAAAATGACTAAGGTAACTCCTATCCATAAAAAAGGTTCGCGAAATGATTGCAAAAATTACAGACCTATTGCAATTTTGAATTGTATAGCAAAAATTTTTGAACACATCTTACATGAAAAAATGTATGCACATGTACAGAAAATGATATGCCCACAACAATATGGATTTTGTAAAAATAAATCTATTGAAGCTAATTTATTATTTACTAATTATATTAATTATATCATAGTCAACAAGAACCAGGTAGACGTGGTATACACTGATTTCGGCAAAGTCTTCGATAAGGTCAACCATGATATTCTATTACAAAAATTATTGTACTTTGGGCTAAGCAATTCATTGTTAGAACTTTTTGTAACATACTGACAGATAGGTGGCAATTTGTATCATATAAAGGAGATAAATCGGAGGTTTTCCTGGTGGAATCAGGTATACCTGATTCCACCTGAATATACAAGGTTCAAATTTAGGACCGCTATTATTTTTACTGTTTGTGAATGAATTACCTTCTTTAATTACATCTCGGTGCCTTTTATATGAGGATGATTTAAAAATATTTAGAGAAATTAAAGATTTGAATGATTATTTTCAATTACAGTACGATTTAAACGAGATTTATGATTGGTCAATACGTAATAAACTGTATTTTAATTTGAAAAAATGTAAGATCATGACATATAGTCGTCAGGCAAACCCTAGTTATTTTATGTATAATATGGGAAATAATAACTTACATAGGGTCAATGAAGTGACGGATCTTGGTATTACGTTTGTAAATAATTTAAGTTTCAACTAACATGTGCAAAATATTATGTCTCAGTCATACAAAATGATGGAACTTATTAAACGTGTAACATATAAATTTCATAATATCGACTCAATTAAGCGGCTCTTTAATTCATTTGTTAGAAGCAAATTAGAATTTGGGAGTATTGTCTGGAGTACCTTATTAAATAGTGGTCACATGCGGCAAATTGAATCAATTCCAAACAAGTTTATTAAATATTTATTTTACAACAAGCATAAAATATCGCCAGAATATGATTCGTATCAACCATTAAGAAAAGAATTTAATATAAAAAAATTAGAGCAAAGAAGACTTCAACGTTATTTAATTTTTCTCTATAAACTATGTAATCACTTAATAGACTCGCCTGATCTTTTGGGGCAAATACAATTTTATGTCCAGGATCACAGAACCCGTCCAAGAAACATATTATTTTTTGTAAATACTTCTAGCCCACTTAATAAAATGTGCCAAATTTACAACGATTTAACAACAACCACTTGTCTGGAATTATTTGGAATAAACTTGCAATTATTTAAACGTCTATTGCATGAATAATATAAAGAGAGGTTTTTTTATTGTTTTTAAAGTTTTTGCTGGTAAACATCTGTCGTTTTTGTCTCTATTACCTCGAATTATTACATTATGTGCATGTTGTACTAAACTGTTGTCATTGTAGATACGGATACATGTAAGTAGGGAAACCTGTTTGTATATGTTATTAATAAATATGATGCCGAAAGGCGCTTTTACCATGAGGGTGGTTGCCACCCCATTCCGAGGATGGAAATTTTTTATTATATTTTGACTGCAAAAGTTGATAAAAACATTCATTCTAAGCAAAAAATGTTCTATACATTTTTTTGATAAAATAAATGGTTTTCGATTTATTCGCTATCGAAAGTGTTAGTTTTATATCGAAAAAATAAATGTTTTTCAATAATATACTAATTTACTATTCACTCAATTTTTGCCGTAGAAAAAAATTTCTTAAACCAATTTCTTGGGAATTAAATTACCTACAATTTCATATTTAAACATTTTATCGTATCTCTGATGCTAATCTTTCTATTCTGAAGAAATCGACATTTTTACCAAACTACAAAAATTCGTTATTCGCTTTTAACTCCAGTTTTTTAAAAACTAATCTTTCTAAGCCAGTCAAACTTCTAGAATCTATTAATAATACATAAATAAAGAAGAACGAATAAGGTCAATGACTAAAACCATCGCTAACTTACATTATTATGCTTCCAATTGGATTTCCCCTTTTTTTTTTCAAAAAAATATGTTGATTTTTTAACCGTAACTTTTCTATTTTTTATCTTAAAAAGTTTGACAAAAAAGGGTTTTGTAGGTTTTTATAAGGTCTATAAGTCTATTAATATTAGTTCTTTTTAAAATCCTCAGTCGCAAAAAGAGGTGACTTTGAAAGGGTTGGTAAAGGTGGTTTTTGAATATTATTACAAGTTTTAATTATTATCAATAGCTCACCCAATTTTTGCTGTAGTAAAAATTTTTGCAACTGAAGAAAAGCCATTTTTTTCCAAACTACAAAAATTCGTTATTCGCTTCAAACTCCAATTTTTTAAAAACTAATCATTCTAAGCCTGTCACACTTCTAGAACCTATTAATAATATAAAAATAAAGAAGACCAAATGAGGTTAATGACTAATTTTAGTTAGGGTGGTGATTAGGAGGTTGCTTCGGATCACTTTTTCGCTGAAAAAAGTAGGGACTAACATTCTTTGCAATATACGTCACTTAATTTTTGAGCTAAAGACTTGGTTTTTATTTCCGAAGAGAGATATTTTAAAATGCTTTAAATTAGTTTGAACACGTTATCCTCGAAAAATGCATAGTTTTCCCGTCTTTTGACTTTGAAACTACAGTATTTAGCATTTGACGAAGAACATTTAATAATGTATAGCTCGATTACTATTGGTCTCAAAAAAAACTAAAAGAAACGGTTTTGTTTATTGTTTCAAAAGGTACATTTTTGTTAAGTAAAGTTGTTTTGATAAAACGAAAACTTTTGGAGTTATTAGCCGAAAACTTATTAACAACATTGATTTTTTCGATATAAAACTAACACTTTCCATAGCGAATAAATCGAAAACTATTAATTTTATCAAAAAAAATGTATAGAACGTTTTTTGCTTAGAATGAATATTTTTACTAACTTTTGCTGCCAAAACATAATAAAAAATTTTCACCCCCGAGATGGGGTGACAACCACGCCCATGGTAAAAGCGCCTTTCAGCATCATATAGATTTTGATACTTGGACTATCCACTACTTATTCTCAAATTTTCAAGCAAATCGATCCATTCTGTAAAAATTGCGAGGTTTTGTCCTATTTTAAGCTTCATTACTTGGACTATTTGCAGTGTTGTTTATTTCTTTTACACAGATAAATTAATGGATTAAACGTTTTTGGTAGTTTCATAGAGTTAATGAAAATTGATCTTACAAGGTTTTTCATAGGCCCTTTGACTTCTTTGCTTTTCTTCTTTTCAGTTTCGTACTGAAAATCTGTGGGGATATTCTTCTTGAGCTTGTATTCTGCAGGGGTAATGCCCGGTATATTATATTATACATGCTACAACGATTTATCGTAACGATGTGACTGAGCAGTTAGTTTGTACAATTTATCGAACATCCAATATTGAGTGTCCACACGTCTTCAAAATTTGCATCGATCATCAGTAGTTCTCTGCAGAAGCTCTGACTTTAAACATGACCCGTGTTGAGCTGCCCCCCCCCCACTTGCAAAAATTAAAAAACAAATAGCCCTGATTTATGAGCTTTCATATTCCGCAAATTAAAAATTTTGAGTCCCACTGAGCAGGAATTTAATTTAGTGGGGAGGGGGGGCTGAGTCAGCCCCCCACTACTTAAAAATAGGAATATTAAATCAATTTTTGCGGCAGAATTACGAGCTATTTGTGAGCTCTTGAAATGATATAGTATCAATTTTTGAGCTCATCCCCTTCACCCCCAAACAACCCTTTATTTGATTTAACTTAAGAGAAAAATGCTGAGAAAACTTAAAATATATCGTATCGCGGATATAATTCCTATAGCTTATCTAAGAATAAAATATTAAATCACGTGCATTTCGATTATTGAACTACAACCCCTTCGCAAAAAAACCACTCCATCTTCCCGGCTTAAAAGAGAGTTGTACTTAAAATGCATTAAATTAATTATTTGGCGACTACATTATCATTTACTAATTTATGAGCTCCCAAATTACGCGCATTTAGATCAGTAAATTGCAATTTATTTTGTATAGTGCAGTCACTGAAGGTAAAAATTAACGATTACCTTCAATTTCGGTGAACATTCATCGATTTTCACGAAAATTGGTCAGTGGTTAGAAGATACCTCAAGAAACAAAGGTGACATGGTACCACCTTGCGCCTTTACCCTGAGGGTGGATACCGCCCCTTCTCGGGGGTGAAAATTATTTTATAAAAAAGAACTGCACAAATCAATAAAAGGGCAAATTATAAGCAAAATTTGTTATATAAAGTTATTAAAATAAGTCAATACTTTTTAAGTTATTAAAGATCAAAGATTTTAATTATTCGTGAAAAAATGCATGTTTTGAAGCGGTTTTTCGTAAATCACTGAAAAACTTAAGTTTTTACAAAAAAGTTAATAGTAGTTTAATTCGTATAGCTTATATTCTAAGAATAAACTCTTAAATCATGCGCATTTCGATTATTGAGCTACAACCCCTTCGCAAGAAAACCATCCCATATTCACGGCTTAAGAGAGAGTTGTACTTGAAATAATTTAAATTAATTATTTGGGACTACATATCGTTTAATAATTTATGAGCTCGCAAAATATACGCATCTTAATTATTAAATTGCAATTTTCTTTCAATAGTGCAATCACTGAAGGTAAAAACAACTATAACCTTCGATTTCGGTAAACCTCCATTCATTTTCATGAAAATTGGTGAGCGGATAGGCAGGGGTGGGCAAACTTTTTTTAGTAAGGGCCACAAAATGTTTTTGGTCTATTACCGAGGGCCGAAATATTTTTTGTTACCTTAACATGTTCGAATTTTTAACTCGTTTAACATGTATTTTTAACATGTACTAATTGTGTTTAAAGGGCAAGGGGGGGGGAAGGATATGTTTTGAAATCAACATTTCAAGCACATTTTTGTGAATTTTGTATGTAACTATGGTAGAATTATTTTATTTTTAAATTAAATAAACATATATGGTACCATTCTAAGAATATTAAAAAAAAATTCAAGACCAAATATCTAAAAAAAGTTAACGGTGGCAAATTTTTACAGACACCTCAAAAAGAGGATTTTGCAGTAGACATCAACAAAAAATTCGAAAATATTAGCTTATGAGTTTATCGAGGTAACGCTGTCAAGTTTTTTTAGTTTTAATGATTTTTGAGTTTTTGATATCATTCAGAAGTCAAAATAAGAAATTTTTTTGTAAAAAAGGGGTGCAAAACAAACTTATTTATTATTGTTAAAGAAAAAATATCTCGACAGCATTACCTCACGACTAGTCCTGTCGCCAGGGCGGGAGGTACAACGGCCTCCTTTATTCAGATGGACTTACCCAAGTTTTTCTTATGTATATTGACCAGTAGAACACGAATTTTTTGGGTAACAGTTGATCCGGATGTCGATAAGATTGTTATAAACAAAGAACTTGAGGAATATAACAGCGATTATCATAAAACAAAACATTTTGTTGTATTTTTTAGGTCACTCTCAGCAAAAAATATTCCGATAAGTTTTTTCGCAGGATGCATAGTTTTCGAGATAAACGCGGTTGAATTTTAAAAAATTAGAAAAATTGCAATTTTTTACCCCGAATAACTTTTGATTAAAAAAGAAAATAGCAATTCTGTTTGCTGTATTTGAAAGTTCAAGTCAAATTATATCGGTTTTAATTATTTGCATTGCTAAAAATTTTTTTTAATTGTTAAACAAAGCTATAAACACATCGTGTTTGAATAATGTTTTCAATGATCTCCCATTTAAAATTGAACGAGTAGGTAGAATAGGTACAAGTGCAAGCGAGGCTATTTCTACGTAGCATGCGTTAAAACGCATGTATTGTCCACGGGAAACACTATGTGTTTATAGCTTTGTTTAACAATAAAAAAATAAATTTTTAGCAATGCAAATAATCAAAACCGATATAATTTGACTTGAACTTTCAAGTACTATAAGCAGAATTGCTATTTTCTTTTTTAATCAAAAGTTATTCGGGTTCAAAAATTGCAATTTTTCGATTTTTTTAAAGTTTAACCGCGTTTATATTGAAAACTATACATCATACGAAAAAACTTGTAAGAGCATTTTTTGCTTAGAATGGCCAAAAAATACAAAAAATTGTTTTGTTTTACGATAAATCGCTGTTATCTATGTAATTCCTCAAGTTCTTTGTTTATACCAATCTTATCGACATCCGGATCAACTGTTACCCAAAAAATTCGTGTTCTACGGACCAAAATACATAAAAAACTTGGGTAAATTCATCTGAATAAAGGAGGCCGTTGTACCCCCCTGGCGACAAGACTAAAATGTCGTAAAGAAATCTATAAAAATTTCAGGTGGATCTATCAAGTAGCTTTTGAGTTGTCATGTCCACCGTCTTTGAAAAAAGCGATTTTGAGAAAAATGCGTTTAAATTTTTGACAATTTTTATTTTTAATTTATTTTTTGTCAGTCAAATCGTAAAGTGATGAACACCTAAATATGTTTTTGAATAGTTTTGTATGTAAGTGGTAATGAAAAATATATCTTCAAAATCCTTGAAACAATTTTCAAATTGCCTCAGCAAATTACAAAGTTTTTCTTCATAAATTTTAAACTTATTTTATGGTACATTCTTTTAATGATTTTAATGAGGGAAAACGTTTTGTACTTCCACTCCTTTGTGGATAAATTTTAAGGATTTTTTAATAAATCCATGTATGCCTACATACAACAGAAGTGTTTACTTCATTCCACGTTGAAAATAATTTACTTTTTTTCGCGGGCCGCAAAAAAATGTCTAAACGGCCGCATACGGCCCGCGGGCCGCACTTTGCCCACCCCTGGGATAGAGGACACCTCAAGAAACGAAATTAACAATAACAACTTGCGGTTTTAGCCTGGGGTATATGTCACCCCTTCACGGTGGTGAAAATTACTTTATTAAAAATAACCCCACAAATCGAGATAGAGACAAATTCTAAGCAAAATTTGTTATATAATGTTATTAAAATAAATCAATACTTTTTGAATTATTAAAGATCAAATATTTTAATTTTTGTGAAAGAAGATGCATGCTCTAAAGCGATTTTTCATAAATAACTCAAAAACTGTAAGTTTTGACAAAAAAGTTTTCATCACTAAAATTGAAGCTAATAAAAAATATAATAAATTGCTTACTTGAAAAACCCTTTAATGTTAATTTAAAGTAAGTTATAGGTAATTAAATGTATATTTTTTTCTGCGACTATTCAAATCTAAGTATTCAAACTTAAATAACGGGAAAGTGATGTATTTTATAACACTTACTAAATACTTGTCAAATTACTTAGAAATACCTATCAAATGAGCTCCAGAAAAAGTTGATAGCATCAAAATTTATACTCCAAATGGTGGCACCATGTCACCTTTGTTTCTTGAGGTATCCTTTAACCACTGACCAATTTTCGTGCAAATCGATGAAGGGTCACCGAAATTGAAGGTAATCGTTGATTTTTACCTTTAGTGACTGCACTATACAAAACAAATTGCAATTTACTGATCTAAATGCGCGTAATTTGGGAACTCATAAATTATTAAATGATAATGTAGTCGCCAAATAATTAATTTAATGCATTTTAAGTACAACCCTCTCTTAAGCCGGGAAGATGGGGTGGTTTTTTTGCGAAGGGGTTGTAGCTCAATAATCGAAATGCACGTGATTTAATAGTTTATTCTTAGAATATATAAGCTATAGGAATTATATCAGCGATACGATATATTTTAAGTTTTCTCAAAAATTGAAACTATATCATTTCAAGAAATCATAGATAGTTCGTAATTCTGCCGCAAAAATCGATTTAATATTCCTATTTTTAAGTAGTGGGGGGGTTGACTCAGCCCTCCCCCCCCCACTAAAATATTAAATTCCTGCTCAGTGGAAAGAGCTCAAAAGCGAGAGTGGAACGAGCTTTTTAATTTGCGGAATATGAAAGCTGAAAAATAGGTCACAAATCAGCGATATTTGTTTTTTAATTTTTACAAGTGGGGTGGGGGGCAGCTCAACACGGGTCTAAACATGTCTGTTATCTACGATAGAAGACGACGACGTGCTTGCGATAGCCTTGCTACTTTGTGCAAATAGAGAAGAAAATTACGGAGTGTGTGGTGTAATGATTGGATTCTTAAAGGAAAGTCATACACTCACCTAATTTTTTTGCTAAAATATTGGCATAATTATTTGAGAATATTTGTCTTTAGTTACACCGCTAATACAAAGAAACAGTACCGAGAGAAGCAATAAGGCTTCATGAAATAATATCTGCAAAATTGAGATTTTTAGCAACAGGGCTCTTATACGAATGCATCTTAGACCAGGGCTCATCTGTAAAAATATTAGCACATTTGGACGTTGAGAGGTGACTCAATTTTTTTTGCAGAAATTGCTTGAAAATAAATCAAATAATAATATTTGAGTTATCCTCCCTCTCAAAAAGGTCCGGAACATTGTTTAAATAATCAAAATGTCACAAAATGAAGGAAAAGTTCGATTTTTTTCTTCGTTTTTTGATTATAACTTGTAAAGTATTCATTTCCGAGAATAGTTGGACTGACATAAAAGTTGCGTAATAAAATTTCCTACATATAGAATTGGTTAAGAATTTAAAAAATAGTCACCCTTGTTGCAAAATAGCAATAATTGCGAAAAAAACATACAAAAACAAGTATTCGCATTTTACGTTTTTCATTATGCTACACTTAGGACCTTCATATTTCACCCAGAAAAATTTTATAATACAGCAAAACAATACTGTAAATTGAGACCGGCCCTGGCAAGGTATGGTGAAGTTGTACTGATATTGTACTCCTAGTTTTTACTAAAAACAAGTGGTATTATTAAATAGTTTTTTAAAATTAAAGTGTTTATCTACTAGATACTACTACGTAAGTCATCTATACGTAATTATTATTTTATGATTATGAAAAGAAAACTTCAAATAATAAATATACACCACCGTTCAATCATTTTGTGAGGTTAGCTAGCATGCGGTTGGTTTGTCACTTACCAGAGCCGGACTGAAGCTTTCGCCACCGCAGCTTAAAATGACTTCACACAATGTAAACACACCTTCCGATCTAACCAGTCCAGTAAATCAACGTTCGAATATCACAAACAGTTATGCATCAGCCGCTTCAAATTCTTTTCCGAGTAAGACCCAAGCAATTGTATTTAGTTGTATCGATAATGCTAAACTACAGGATTATTTAATTCCGTTGGGCACAATAATCAACCCAAAAAATATTATTTTTTCATCTTGATTATCTCATAATAGAATCTGCATGTATTTGGCAAACAAAACCGTAGTAGATAATTTCATGAAACAACATGGCTCAATAGAAGTACTCGGCGAAGTTGTAACAGCACGGAGACTTGTCTCTCCAGCAGAAAGACTAGTTTTGTCTAGTGTCTGCCCGTCAATTCCTCATCAAGTATTAGTTGAAGAATTACAGAATATTGGTTTAAAGCTTATTTTCCCAATAACATTTCTGAAAATTAGCTCAACTCTTCCCGAATATAGTCACATATTGAGCTTTCGGAGGCAAGTTTATGTAAGCCCTATAACATCACCAATTCCAGATTCTATTCTAATAAATTTCGACCAAACACCTTACCGCATATTTTTGTCACAAGGTACACTCACCTGCTTTATTTGCAAAAATACAGGACACATATCATCCCAATGCAATAACAGTTCAGTAACGGAATCAACTCATATTGATTCAAACAATGAAGTACCAAATCAAACAGATCCAACAAGTATATTACACAAGGTACCAAACACTCAGCAGTCATCAAGTTATGCATTATCAAATCCGAGCATATCACCTACACCTACAAATCTCCATGACCAAGAAATTACTAACACTCCTACTCATAGCAACACTTTCAATCAACTACATTCAGCGGCAATACCGTTTTCACAAACTTCGAAATCAATATCCTCCAATCTCTCAGCACCTCTTCCCTTAGATACAACTGCAGAAAACTCTAATAAAACTGATACATCACCACAATTTTCTGAAACAACCATTTCAACCAATCTTACAAATAAAACCTCAAGCTCGACTTCTGCCACTACCAATAAGTTTGCTCCAGTACCTCCAAATGTAATAAAGCCACAACATCTAAGTGAAAACTCTAATAGCACTTGCGAAAACGCAAGTTCTTCCATAAAACGCAGTATTGGTGAGATCGATACGCCTCCTTCAGACTCAGCAATTTCATCACAAAATCTGTTTGCAAAACCCAAATCATCTAAACCAAAAAAACCGCGCTCATCTAAAGTCCCATCTATACGGGTAACTCTTGAATATTTTATTGATAATCATACCCCACCATTCGTTTTAAATTACCACCAATTGTCTTTGCTTATTGATAATGTCCAAGGCTCCCCCGACACTATTAGCGTCGTTAAAGAATTTACAACTGATATGGCTGGTTTATTCTATCTTTTACAAAGCAGCTATCAATATGCAAATGATAGATCTACAAAAACCAAGTTTACAAAACTTCAAAAGAAACTATGCTACTATTTAGGGAATGAGATTTCTGACTTAGACAGTGACTCTTCTGTAGACAATTGTTCAGTATCATCTAACTCCGAATCTGTTAACAACATTCAACGCGATACTTCAATGGAACATTGATGGATTTTTCCATCGTCTCCTTATGCTACAGCTTCTTTTATCTGAATATTCTCCAGATATTATTTGTCTACAGGAGACACACTTAAAGACCAATCAGTTGTACAATTCAAAACATTTCACTTGTTTACCCCCAGCATGTAGCACATATTCAGCTGAACTCTACGCCATATACCGCGCTGTGAAACTTCTTAACGAGCTTACACTCACAAAAGCCCTGATCATAACAGATTCCCTTAGCTCTCTAAACTCATTAATACATATTTTTCCGAAACATCCTTTTGAAAAGTTGCTAAAATACCAGCTTTCCCAAGCTCATGAACATGGAAGAAGCGTCCAATTTTTATGGGTTCCCTCACACGTCGGAATAATAGGAAATGAAGAAGGTGACGGGACCGCACGAGAGGCAATTTTGAGTGATTTTTCAGAGCCGATAGACAAGTGTGTTTCCAGTGACTTAAAAGCTTATTTTAAAAATAAAGTTTTGTTTTTGTGGCGGAATGAGTGGTCTCAAACTAATTCCAAGCAAAATAAAATTAAAAATAATGTGTCTCAGTGGCTCCCATCGTCGCGCAATAGACAAGAACAAATTGTGGTTACGCGTTTACGTCTAGGTCATACCAGATTAACGCACTCTTACCTATTCACAAAGAAAAATCCACCTATATGTGATCAGTGAAACGTCCGATTAACAGTCGAACATTTTTTAACAATATGTAGTAAATATGACCAAGAAAGACAGCGCTACAAGATCCCAAACGCTCTACCACAGGCTCTAGGTCAAAACTGTTCCTGTGACAATAATATAGTCAATTATCTCAGATCCAGAAACATTTTGTACAATCTGTAATTGTTTAATTTTGTTATTTATATTTTGTTCCGTCGCTAATAACCTTTTGGTGGATGCGACATATTTTTCTAATAAAAAAAAATACTGTAAATTTTATTAAGATCGGTTCAACAGATTTTGCAAAATAAATTTTGGAATCCAGCTTTCGCAAAAAAAAATCATTTTTTCAAAATGTTACAGGACTGAAAATAAAGCAGATAGCAAGTTGAAATTTTTTTTGCGCATAGAAGTGTACTCTGTCTTTCATTTGAAATTTTGCAAAATTAAAATCGATTAACTACCACGGCGTCAGGAATTTTTTTAAATAAACATTCATTCTTGGTGCTATGGGCAGGACAGCGGATAGTTTGCTCTTATTGGGCATTCCAATGACCTTTGATAATGATTGATACATTTTAATTTTTATTACATTTCGGTATAAATAAATAAATTTGTTTATTGCAAAATAAAAACACATACTCTATCCTATGAAATAACACTTTTATTAGCAAAAACTTTATTGTTTATATATTTTAACTAGAGAATAAAAGTTTATTATTTTTAAACATATGCAATTGTTTAAATAATATTTCACAAACAATAATAAACTTACTTTGATTTTTGTGGAATTAAAATAGTAAAATACAACAAAATATAGAGTAAGAAAATAATATATTAGATAAAGATTAGAAGAAATTTTGGTGGAAATCAACTTGTGTGAATCGAACACCGCTGTCCTGCGCGTAGCACCAAAAATTAATGTTTATTTAAAAAATTTCCTGACGCCGTGGTAATTAATCGATTTTAATTTTGCAAATTGCAAGTGAAAGGTACATTAAACATCTATAAGCAAAAAAAATTCAATTTGATATCTGCTTTATTTTCAGTCCTGTAACATTTTGAAAAAATTAATTTTTTTTGCGAAAGCGGGATTGCAAAATTTATTTTGCAAAATCTATTTAAACGATCTTAATAAAATTTACAGTATTGTTTTACTGTATCACAAAGTTTTTCTGGGTGAAATATGAAGGTCATAAGTGTAGTATAAATGGTTGAAAAACGGAAAATGCGAATACTTGTTTTTGTATTTATTTTTTCGCCATTATTGCTATTTTGCAACAAGGGTGACTATTTTTAAAAATTTTTACCAATTATTTTTATACGAAATTTAATTACGCAACTTTTATGTCAGTAAAACTTTTCTCGGAAATGAATATTTTATAAGTTATAATCAAAAAACGAAGAAAAAAATCGAATTTTTCCTTCATTTTTTGACATTTTGATTATTAAAACAATGTTCCTGGCCTTTTTGAGAGGGAGGATAGAGTCACCTCTCAACGTCCATCTCAAAACAAATGCGCCTTATCAAACTTTCTACGTTAATATCAATACAGTCGAAAAATGAAAGAATACCCATGAACGATAAAATCAATCAGGTATATTGTATTTGCTATCTTTTTCTATAACAAACGTTTGTTGTTTATAGAAAAAGACAGCAAATACAAAATAAGTGATTGATATGATTGTTCATGGGTATTCTTTCATTTTTCCGACTGTACATGCCTTTGCAGACGAATCATCACTTAAACTTGTGATAATTTATTATTTTTATACTTCGAGTAATATCGTCTCGAATGGCTACTTATAAGTACATATTGGCAATATCATTTTAAAGTCATCTACTTTAAATGAATAATAAATATGTCTGAATTGTCAATATGAGTGACTCAGTGAGTCAGAGTCGGAATTTTTTACCAAGCAACAAAAACAAAATTGTTTAATTGTTTAATTTATTAATATTTATGTTAATGTTCAAAGATTTTGATAAAGATTTCCAAAGTGGAAATCGAAACGTCAGATATTTCAAACTTAAATTATTGTGGCTAACTCCCAACTAAAATAGTAAATTGTGATATTTTTACAATGTTCTACAAATAGGCCTGGATCCCGCGTACCAAAAAAAGGTTATTAATATCAAGCTGAAAATTTGTTAATAGCTTAACGGTGTCTAGTCGGACAAACTTTGATGTACGGGAACAGTGGAACAGGGGAAGTTTAAATTGTGGAACAGGTTACAGGTTTTAAACGTTAGACTACGAAAACTTCCCATGTATTTTGTCGGACAGAACTTCCAATTTATTTGTTACCCTTTTATTAAGCTCTCATGCAAAAATCAGACTGCCATTTACCTTTTTCTTCTTCTTCTTAACGTGCCCTATCAAGTCCCCTTGACGTTGGCGATTAACATGGAGAAACTGTCTCTGTCTCGAGCTATTCTAAATAGGTGTTCTGCTTTCTTTATTCCTGTCCACTCTCGGATATTCTTCAACCAAGAGGCCTGCTTTCTACCAATTCCTCTGCGTCCTTCGATTTTACCCATCATAATAAGTTGAAGAATATTATACCGGTCTCCCCTCACTACGTGTCCAAAATAGGCCATCTTTCTATATTTGATGTTATCAAGCAGCTCGCGGGTAGCATTTGCTCTCTTAAGGACTGCCACATTTGTCAGCATAGCCGTCCATGGTATTTTCAGAATACGTCTGTGCAGCCACATTTCAAAGGCCTCCAAACGGTTAATGGTGGATATTTTTAATGTCCATGCTTCGACACCATACAAGAGGACTGACCAAATGTAGCATTTAATCATGCGCTTTCGAAGTTGAAGTTGCAAGGTATCATTACAGAAGAATGACCTCATTTTTAAAAATGTCGTGCGGGCTATCTCGATTCTACATTTTATCTCTTTATCTGGATCTAGTTGTTCAGTAATATGGCAACCAAGATATTTAAAACTAGGTACTCTTTGAATTATATGACCATCAACATATAACCGTGAATCTTGATTGGCTAAACGGCTAAATACCATGTATTTTGTTTTTGAACAGTTTATATTTAGGCCAAACTCTCTTCCCACTGTGTCAATGGCATTTAAAAAGTGTTGTAATCCATTCATATCATCACTTAAAATAGCTGTATCGTCTGCATATCTGATTGTATTTATCAGAATTCCATTAACTTTCACACCACATTCCAAATTATACAACGCTTCCTTAAATATTCTATCTGAATATAAATTGAATAATAGTGGGGACAGTATACAACCCTGTCTGACACCTCTTTGAATTTTGCATATTTCTGTTTATTTTCCGTTTATGCAAGCTGTCGCTGTTTGACGCCAGTATAATTTTTCTATGATTCGTACATCTTGACTATCAACTCCTTTATCCTTTAATATTTTAATTAATTTGTGATGTTGTACTCGATCAAAGGCCTTCTCGTAGTCAATAAATACAGCAAAGACGTCTTTCCTTTGATCTCGGCATTTCTGCAATAACACATTTAGTGCAAAGAGTGCGTCTCGGGTTCCCAGTCCATTTCTGAAGCCAAATTGTGTTTCATCCTGGTCTTCTTCACATTTATCTCTGATTCTACTGTGGATGATACGTAGAAAGATTTTCAAGGTGTGGCTCATAAGGCTTATCATTCTATAATCGCTACAGTTTTTTGGACGTTGTTTTTTTGGTAGGGTTATGAATTCGGACTTTAACCAATCTTCAGGGATATCACCAGTCGAATAAACATCATTGAAAAGTTTGACTAGTATTCCAATGTTTTCCTCATTTATGAGCTTTAACATTTCTGTAGGTATGTTGTCGGGACCAACGGCTTTCTTGTTTTTTGCCAATTTTATAGCATGTTGTATTTCTGATTTTAGTATTTCTGGTCCTTCACCTTCATCTAAAGTCTCCAGTTCTTCGGGTCTATCATCATTATACAGTTCATTTATAAAATTATACCAAGTAGTTCGAATTTCGTGTTCGTCTATTATCATTTTTCCTGACGAATCGGTTATAGTGTGTGGAGTTTTCTTATGATAAAGACCAGCTACTTCTCTAACTTTTTAAACATATTAAACGTATCATGTTTTTCATTCAACTTTTCTAATTCCTTGCATTTATCCTCCATCCATTTTTCTTTAGTTACCTTTATTTTTTGTTTAATTAGTTTCTGTTTTTTCTTTCAGTTATCTTTCAGTTTTCTTCTCTGCTCCATCAATTCCACGATTTCATCAGTCATCCATTGTTGTTTTTTGTGCCTCTGCATCGTTTTTGTATATTTTTTCATTACTTTCCAGGTAAGATCTTTAAACGTGTTCCATATTTCTGTATTGTTTTCATTTGTTGAATTCTTTAGCTGATTATTCAGGTCATTTTCTATTAGCGTTTTGTTGGATGCTGATATATGTAATTTTGGTGTTTTGGGGCTTTCTTCGACTTTTTTGAGCTTCACTTGGATGTCAGCTATTAGAGGGTTATGGTCTGAACCGATATCTGCACCAGGATATGTCGTTGATCTCTTGACACCATTCTTGAATCTCTTGTTTACTAGAATATAATCTATCTGATTTCTAATTATATGAAGTGAGTTATCTCCTGGTCCCTTCCATGTATATAATCTTCTTTTGTGTAATTTGAACCATGTATTTGCGATTATCATGTCATGTTCTTGACAGAACTGGTATAATCTATCGCCTCTTTCATTGCTCTCCCCTAATCCATATTCACCTATCAGGTCAGATCTTCGTCCTTGACCAATTTTCGCGTTAAAATCTCCAATAATATATGTGATTTCGTTCCTTTTTAGATTGTTAAGTGCCTGTTTTAATTGACTATAGAATGATTCAACATCATTGTCATATTTCTTTTCTTACGTAGGGGCATATATCTGGATAACATTGACATTAAATGGTTTACTATTTAATTGGAGTATTGCTAGTCTGTCGTTCACAGGTACAAATTTTTTTAAATATTTCTTGAATTTAGATGTTATAAATATGCCAACTCCATTCCTATGATGTACGTCATCTTCTACACTTCCAGAATAGTATAGTGTGCCTTCATCTTGTTCACATGTTCCCAATATAATTCATTGCCATTTACCCCCAATATAATTCCTGTCATTTGACATGTTCTACGTGTCGGACTTATTAAATGCCCAACATATTTGTCGGACAAACATTTTGTCACATATTATATAAAGTTTTCTATTGAATAAACTTAAAAACAACCTGCTAGTTTTCACAATAATAAACTTGTTAGGATGACACGTTCCACAATAATTGTGGAATTTGTTCCGTGGAGAAGTTTTAATTATTAAATCTTCCCCTGTCCCAGTGTACCCATACATACATCAAAGTTTGTCCTACTAGACGCCGTTAAGCTATTAACAAATTTTCAGCTTGCTAATAATCAACTTTTCTGTGGTACGCGGGATCCAGGCCTAAAAAGGTAACAGCAAGACTTGAGAACGTACTGAATTATTGGCCCAACTTTCATCTAAATTCTACCAACACTACGATAAAACTGTGCAACCGCGATTGACAACGATTTATCAAATAAACTTTGATCTTACCTGCCAATCGTTTGCACCAACCTAAAATCTGTGCCAATTTTCGTACACACCATCAATAAGATTGCACAAAACAAACTGCGCAGTCACATCGCTACGGTAAATCGTTGTCGTGTATACCGGGCATAACAGCTCGTTTTCTACTTGTCGTAAGACTAAACGGAGAGGCACATAAACTGGGCCCCGGGGCCTGATTCTAATTCATTTCGACAGTCGCAATTTCATTTCGACACCGCCATGACAGCCGCAGAGTATAGCGATTCTTATTCATTTCGATATTAGTTACAACTGGGGATATTAACCTTATCATGTTGAGACTGCTCAGAATTTGGGTTGGCGCTCCGGTTTATTGGAATTTGTTGATAGTCTGGGAAAATTATCGAAAAAATGCCATTTTTGGGAAAAATTATTTACCAGCTATTTTGTTACTAAAATCGAATCTTAAGATTGCATATATTAGTAATATGGGGTATGACAAGTCCGCAGAAAGTGTGTTATTTTATTTGTAAACAAATTAGCACTCCTAAATCTTCCTTTTTTTTTCAATTAGTGGTCTGTAACTCCTAAAATTTTTCCTTTGAGCCAAAAACACTCAAATAAAAATTCACCGTAATTTAGTTCTGCACAAAGTTATTTTTTTTCCGATTTCCTTCAACAAAAATTTTACTCAGAAAATCCGAGTTTTCCCAAAAAATCTCCAATTTTCAATTAAAATTTTAGGGAAGTACCTAATGATTTATCGATAATTAAATAATTGATGACATGAAAGATTTATTATAGTAGATTATACAGAGGGGCTAAATTATGGAATAAATTCATTTCTTTAAAACGGACGATTTTGGAGAAAAATCCCGAAAGAGGTTGATTTTTATTTTTAAATTACAATTTTTTGGCATATATTTCATACTAGTGACGTCATCCATCTGAGCGTGATGACGTAATCGATAATTTTGTTAATGGCAATAGGGGTCGTGTGGTAGGTCATTTGAAAGGGCGTTCAATTCTCTATTCAGTAATATAAACATTAATATCATTAGGTATTTATACAGGGTTGCCAAAAAATAAATTTTAAATTAAATTAATTGGCGCAAAAAGAAGAATGTATGTAATTTATTTAACTCAAAATACATTGTACTGCTGTCAGAAAATAGAACAAAAGGTTTATTTCAAAAATAAACATTTCTTTTCGCTTAAATTAAATCACAAACAGCCTCCCTCCTACCTATTGGCAGTTTGAACATTTAATTTAAGCTAAAAGCAATGTTTATTTGCAAAATAAACATTTTTTTCTATTTTCTGACAGCAATAGAATGTATTTTGAGTTAAATAAATTACATGCATTGTTCTTCTTGCGTCAATTAATTTAATTCAAAAATTTTTTTGGCCTTTCTGTATAAATACTGTAAGGTTGATATTAATGTTTATTAATGTTTATAATAGGGCTTTTCATCGATTGTCATTTATTTCGAGCTCCTGTCATATGTTGAATAATCTGTGTATAATATTAATATTTACGGATTATACGAAATATGACAGAAGCTCGAAATAAATGACTGTGAATGAAAAGTCCTATACTGAATAGAGAATTGAACGCCTTTGTAAATGAGCTACAACACGAACCCCTATTCCTATTTAAAAAATAATCGATTACGTCATCACGCTCGGATGGATGACGTCACTAGTTTGAAATATATGCCATAAAAATTTAAATTAAAAATAAAAATCGACCTATTTCGGGATTTTTCTCTAAAATGGTCCATTTTAGAGAAAATGAATTTATTCCATAATTTAGCCCCTCTCTGTATATCAGGAGACCGGCGACAATCTAACCAATAGTTTAGCAATAATTAAAATGGTAATTAAAAAAATTCGGTCGAAATAATAACCAGAAAGATTATGATACACCAGAATAACTATGATTTTCGTATAAAAAAGCACTATACCTATTCAACGTACCTTACAGGATTGAAATTGGAACATTTGAGCGGTCTCAGGAATGTTATAAAGAAACATTTTTTTGGCTTATAAACAAATAGAACCCCTCAGAAAATATTAGATTAAATTAAATTAAGTTAACGCTGTTGAAAAGGGCACGGCTTCTGTGCCCTTTTTGAAGAAAAAAAATTGAATTGCGAGGAGTGATTCCAGGTATAACCGGTCAAATTTGACCGGCATTTGCGACAGAGTTATAAACAACAGGATTTTAATCTTTGAACCATTAGATACCTTTTAATTCCGGTCCTCTTTGTACATACAAATTTCTGTCATATCTTCAAGACACTCATAACAAAAAAGATTTATGTCACTGTCACCAAATTATTTAATTATTGATAAATAATTACTTCTCTCAAATTTTAGTTGAAAATTAAAGATTTTGTTTGGAAAACCCGAATTTTCCGAGGAAAATTTCCGTCGAAGGAAATAGGAATAAATTATCAATGTGCAGAATTAAATTACTGTCAATTTTTATGCGAGTGTTTTGGTTTAATGTTAAAATTTTCGGAGTTATAGAGCAATAATTAAAAAAAGATTTCGGAGCGCTAATTTGTTTATAAACAAAATAGCACACTTTCTGTGGACTCTGCACAGCTATATTACTAATATAGGAAATATTAAGATTTGATTTCAGCATGTCCAGCAATAAAATAGCTGGTAATTAATTTTCCTTGTTTTTTACTAATTTTCCCAGATTATAACATTACATCTTTCATTGAGTTGATGATTCATGTTGTGGAAATTCTCAATTATTATATTTCTAATTTAATACTATTCTATCTAATTCCTCAAACAAGCAAATTTCAATTAAACCCAGCCATATTAATACCTTTTGCTTTAGTTTTCCTTGCAAGAAATAAACAAAACACATCTAAACTAAACCTAACCTCGCTTTTGGCCATTCATTCATCTCCGTGTCAAATAATTTCGACATCGAAATTATAATATCAACCACTTTTTTGGAGTCGCTATTAATTTCGATAGTCGCTATTTCGTGACGTCGTTTCGTTAGTTCAACTAAAATCCACAAGGCTCGCACAGTCGCATTTCGACGTCGCCATATTGAAAGCGACTTGTTTAGTGTCGAAATTTGATTTAGAATCAGGGCCCTTTGTTCACCCGAACCCTTCTCCGGCTATCTACCTAACCCAAATTTATCCCTCTTCGATGACTTAGGTCTTTGACATTTTTTCAATTTGTTTCAACTTGTTTTGGGTATAATGACTTTAACCTTTCTATCAGCTTTATTTGGAAAAATACTTGTTTTGTTGCCTTTCGGTATTTTCGCTACTCAGAACTCAGATGAGGCGGCTGAGTTCTTCTATTACTAGTTACTAGTACTAGGCTTTTCCAGGTGCTACCTCGTACGACAAAGGAGGACGGTGCGGCGTTGTGATGCATCAGTGGCATATTACATCACTGTCGCGTAAACCTCTATAAATAATCCGCGACCATACGGTGTTGTTGATTTTAATGTGTTAGCTCAAAGATGCATGGATATGAATGTGGATGTGCATGTTTCTTACGTTGATTTTGAGAAAGCAACCGACAAAGTAAGACATGAAAAATTAGTCCAAATTCTAAACAAATATTTACTGCGATTAAAGAGCAGAAATTGTAATAGATAACGAACCCAGTCCAGAAATTAAAATCAGGAGAGGAGTTCGGCAGGGATGTATTATGTATCCATTACTCTTTAATGTACATAGTAAAGCCATTTTTGAAGAAGCCTTACTTTCTCAAAGTGAAGGAATAATAATTAACGGATGATCTATTATATTATGCTGGTGACACCGTGATTATGGCAAGCTCTGCTAAATAACTCCAATTACTACTAATAGTCTGGGCTGATTTATCGGAGAATAGGCCGTTTTTGGGAAAATTTATTTACCAGCAATTTTATTGCTGGAATCGAAGCTTACGATTATATATATTAATAATATAGGTATGCAAAATCCTCAGATAGTGTGCTACTTTTTTTATAAACAAAATGGCGCACGAAAATCGTGTTTTTTTCAATTATTGCTCTATAACTCCGACGATTTTAACTTTACAACAAAAACACTCAAATAAAAATTCACTGTGATTAAATTCTACATAGAGACTTGTTTTTACCGATCTGCTCCGACGAAAATTTTCTTTGGAAAATGCAGGTTTTCCCAAAAAAATTTTTAATTTTCAAATAAAGTTTTAGATAAGTAATTCATCAACTAGCCTATATTTGTCCACTGCTGAACGTAGGCCTCCCGTAAAATTTCCACCTATTTCTATCTCGAGCTTCTTGCATCCAATTTGTGGTGATGCGCTTGATATCATCCGTCCATCTAGTCGGTGGTCGTCCTCTGCTTCGATATGCCTCCTGCCTTGGTCGCCATTCCAGAATCTTTTTGGTCCATCTGTCATCCGTCAGTCTGGCAACATGTCCTACCCAAGCCCATTTAGCCATAGCTATTCTTTCAACTGCCTCCGTGACTCCTGTTCTTCTTCTTATTTCTAGGTTTGGTACGTTATCTCTGATGGTAATACCTAACATTGATCTTTCCATAGCGCGTTGTGTAACTCTTATTTTATTTATTGTTCTTTTTGTCAGAGTTAGTGTTTCTGCACCATATGTAAGAACCGGCAAAACACACTGGTCAAAGACCTTTCTTTTTAAACAAACTGGAATATTAGACTTGAAAATGTTATTTAATCTACCGAAGGCAGCCCATACAAGACCTATCCTTCTTTGTATTTCAGTTTGTATTTCTAATAAGTAATTATCTACCAATAATTAAATAATTTGGTGACTTAAAAGCCTTCTTGGTTTAAATTATAGTTCCAGAAGTTGGTAAAAATTGAACGAATATTTTAGCAACAATTCAATTGTTAATTAATATATTACGGTCGCAATAATAACCAAAATAATTATGATATGCTGATCAAACTTTGAAATCTTATAAAGATGAGATGCCTATTTAAATTTTCTCGACAAAATATAAATTTTTAATTTTTTTGCATAATCTTTAAATGTTTAAAAAAAATAGTTATAAACAAATGAACGTTTCTCAGAAAGTTTTTATTATATTATAATTTTAAAAAATAGCTAAAATGCGGATTTCAAATATCTTGAAAATTAATGCTTTAAGACTTTTTTGCAACCATTTTCAAAAAAGTTATGAAACAGCAAACTAAACATACGATTACTACGGTGTTTATAATTTTTTTAATTCTTTCAAAGCGTAGAAGTGAGTTTAAAGTACAAGCTAATTATTTACAAGAAAATATCGATTATAAGTTTAATGGTTATATTTTAATTAAAGATTATAAATATATTTTTTTGTAATTTACACGCGTGAAAGTAGAATAATACAGTACTGTAGCTAAAATTTTCACTCGGAGCGACGACCGGCGGTCGTGAGGCATACACTTTTAATAAATAATGTATGCTGCGTGTCAGTCGCTTCGAGTGAACATTTTAGCTCCGACTCTGTATCAAGCCTACTTTCGCGCTAAAAATTACAAAAAAAGTATTTTTAATCTTTGATTAAAATATAACCATTACACTAATTTTTGACATTCTTTGTGAGTAATTAGATTGTACCATAGACTCACTTTTAAGCTTTGAAACAATTAAAACAAATTATAAACAACGGAGGTATCGTATATTTACTTTGCTGTTTCATAACTTTTTTGCAAATGGTTTAAAAAATTTGTTAATTCATTTTCAAGACCTATGAAATACGCATTTTAAGTATTTTTTAAAATTAGAATATAATAAACAATTTCTGAGAAATAATAATTTGTTTATAACAATTTTTTTTAAACATTTAAAGATTATGCAAAAAAATGAAAAATTTATATTTTGTCGACAAAATATTAAATAGGTATCACACCTTTATAATCTTTCTAAGTTTGATCAATGTCTCATGATTATTTTGGTTGTTATTGCGACTGTAAATTGTTAATTAACAATAGAATTGTTGCTAAAATATTTGTTTCATTTTCACCGGCTTCTGAATTTATAATGTATACCAAGAAAGCTTTTATTTCACTAAGCTATATAATTATTAATAAATAATTACTGGCCCAAACAAAATATTTGAAAATTCTAGATTTTGTTGGGAAAACCCACATTTTTCAAGGAAAATTTTCGTCGGAGCTAATCGGGAAAAGCATGCCTCTATGTAGAATTAAATTGGGGTGAATTTTTATTTGAGTGTTTTTGGTGTAAAGTTAAAATCTTCGGAGTTATAGAGCAATAATTGAAAAAAATACGATTTGTCGGCGCCACTTTGTTTATAAAAAAAAAGTAGCACACTATCTGCGGACTTTGCAGACCTATATTAATAATATATAGGATCTTATAATTCGATTCCAGCAATAAAATTGCTGGTAAATAACCTTTCTTTGTACTTTACTAATTAGACCAGCGTGTTATAAACTATTTTTTTTCAAAATTTAAAGATTATGCAAAAAAAAGAAAAATTTATATTTTGTCGATAAAATATTAAATAAGCATCTCATCTTTATAATCTTTATAAGTTTGATCAATGTATCATGATTATTTTGGTTTTTATTGCGATCATAAATTGTTAATTAACAATTGAATTGTTGCTAAAATATTCGTTTAATTTTCACCGGCTTCTGGAATTACAATCTATACCAAGAAAGCTTTGATGTCACTAAGTTATTTAATTATTGATTAATAATTACTTACCTAAAACTTTATTTGAAAATTAGAGTTTTTGTTAGGAATACCTGCATTTTCCGAGGAAAATTTTCGTCCCAGCAAATCGTGAAAAACATATCTCTATGCAGAATTTAATTGCAGTGAATTTTTATTTGAGTGTTTTTGTTGTAAATTTAAAATCTTCGGAGTTATAGAGCAATAATTGAAAAAAATACGATTTGTCGGCGCCATTTTGTTTATAAAAAAAGTAGCACACTATCTGCGGACTTTGCATACCTATATTATTAATATGGAGGATCTTATAATTCGATTTCATCAATAAAATTGCTGGTAAATAACTTTTCCATGAATTTTGCTAATTAGCCCAGAGTATAAACAAAACAAACAGTTTCTGTGAAGAGCATGGACTAAAAATGAAAATAAAAAAGACCAAATACATGATAATAACTAAGAAAACAAACATACAAACAAGCAAACATTTGGAAAATTTACAAGGGTTGATAAATACAAATACCTAGGAAACTGGATTTCAGAGAAAAATTATTAAACAACAGAAATAAGGACCAGGATAGAAATAGCAAGAAATGCGTTTGTAAAAATAAAAAAAAAATATCTGCAACAAATATCTTAGATTTGAACTGAGAATAAGAGCTTTGAGATGCCACGTGTTCTCGATACTGCAATATGGACTTCAAAGCTGGACATTGAAGCAAGAACACATAAATAAGCTACAGTCATTTGAAATGTGGTGTTACAGAAGGATGTTTAGAATAGCATAGACACAGGAGAGAACGAACACGGAAGTATTGCTAAAAATGGGCAAAGAATGCGAAATAATAAACAAAATAAAAATAAGAAAGTTACAATTACGCCAGTCAATGGGAGCAAAAATAGGGTATTACCTCCGAATTCCATCCTACTGCATGGATTTTAATGAAATTTTAAAAATAGCCTCTACTTATCTCCTAATTCAACGTCTACCCTATGCCTATGTGTGCTTTTATTTTGGGGGTGGTTCCCACCCGGGCAGAAAATTTCTTGGTTAAAATAACCACGGGAGTGGTTACAGAACTTAATTGTAAGCAAAAATCGTTCTATATGTTTTTTTTGAAAACTCGATATTTTTTGAGTTTCGTGGTTGAAAATTGGCCATTTTCATTGAAACAGAACACCTTTTCGAACGGTTTTTTGCAAATATCGTAAAAATTATGCATCTAAATAAAAAACTATATAAAACATTTTTGTAGCTTATAAAAAACCAAAGAGACTAGTTCCTTCATAAAAAAAAAGAGATATGGTAGGTGAAAATATTTTGTATTTTGGGTGCATGCTCAAATCGTTGTATTAAACTTGAAATAACAGACAATCGGTCGATTTTAGGTGTATAATGTTACCAACACATTTTGTAGTGCTTAAAAAGATTTTAAAATGAGCAATATTAAAGGTATATTGCATTCAAACTAAGCGAGATATGCTGCAAAAAATTTGATGATTAATGTATTTTAAGAAAAAATGAGAAGTATACTTAACCTCTCATCCACCAGAATTTTAATGCACCATTTTACTTCTACAATACCTTTTATTATAGTATTATGGACGGGTTTAAAATGAATGGTTTTTGAAAAAAAAATAAGATTTAGAGAGCGCATTTTTAGATTTCCTTAAAAATCTCCTTTTCTACATGTAACTTGAAAATGACAAGAGGTATAATCATGAAACACAAAACAAAATTTTTATTCAACAAAATCCTACATTTTTGTATGGTACGTTTTCTTCGTATCTCTTATCATTTTCGAGTTACATGGAAAAAAGGAAGAGTTTTAAGAAAATTTAAAAATGCGCTCTATATATAAAATTTGGTCATATTTTTTTCAAAAACTATTCATTTTAAACCCGCCCAACTTTTTGAACATAGAAATAACACTATAATAAAAAGTATTGTAAAAGGAAAACGATGCATTTAAATTCTGATGGATGAGGGGTTAAATGTACTTTACATTTTTTTTTAAATTCCATTAGTCATCAATTTTTTTTGCAGCATATCTCGCTTGCTTTGAATGTAATCGACATTTAATGTTGCTCATTCTAAAGGTCTTTTCAATCACTACAAAATGTAGTGGTAGAATTATACAACTAAAATCGACCGTTTGAAGTTGAATACACCGATTTCAGCATGCACCAAAAAAAAACAAACTCTTCTCACCTACCATATCGCTTTTGTGTTATAACTAGAAGATATATGAAGGAACGAATCTATTTGTTTTTTATATAAATTACAAAAATGTTTTATATAGTTTTTTTCGTTAGATGCATAAATTTTAAGGTATTCGGAAAAAACCGCTAGAAAAGGTGTCATTTTTCACTGAAAACGGCCAATTTTCAACCACGAATAACTCAAAAATTATTGAGTTTTCAAAAAAAAATTATTGAACAGTTTTTGCTTAGAATTAGGTTCTCTAGCCACTTCCGTGGTTATTTCAACCAAAAAATTTTACACCCCCGAGAAGGGTGGGAACCACCCCCAAGATAAAAGCGTACATCGACATAGGGTAGACTTAGTTTCTTGAGCTATTCTCTACTTATTGTGAAAATATCAAGTAAATCGATGTAGTAGGATGGAATTCGGACCCAATGAGGGGACAGCGATATGAAATGCTAAGACATAATACAGGGAAAGATAAGAGGCGGAAGGTGTATAGGAAAAAGGAGAATGTCATGGTTGAAGAATTTAAGAGTCTGGTTTAAATGCAGTTATATACAGTGGTACCTCGATATACGAGCGCCCTAATATACGAGTGTTTTGAGATACGAGCCGCCGAGCGAACGATGTTTTGCTTTGAGATGAGAGCAAAATTTGAGATACGAGCAACAGCTTTTCATTTAAATCCATGCCTCTTTCTGACTACCTACTTCTAACTTGAAGGAGGTGATAAAGGGTATAATGCCAGCTAAGGTCGTTACAATAATTTCCAAGCTCCGGACCTCTCTCCATGGAAATATGGAGAAACTAATGATGGTGTGGGTGACAGAAGCAGCTTCAAGGAGGAACCTTAACACAAAGCATCATCATGTGAGAAGGCACTAGCGATTTATGAAAGGGAGGAAGAAACAAACCTCTTTGGGCAGTTTTTTTTTAAACGAGCTGCAGATGAAAATGAGCAAAGTGTGACGAAAAAAGCGAAGACCACTGACGAAAATTAAGCGCTTCCGTAAACACCTCACTTTTTCTTATGTTTTTACAGAATATGTATGTATTTTTTGTTATTTATAAATAAACGTTTCTTCTTGTAAAAACATTTTTCTTATTTAAAAACACTTAAGAAAAACAACTAAAGTGATTTTTTTGGGGCTGGAACGGATTAATGACATTTCAGTTAATTTCAATGGGGAAAATTGCTTTGAAATACGAGCAATTTGACATACGAGCAAGGTTACGGAACGAATTACCCTCGTATGTCGAGGTACCACTGTACAACACTTCAGAACAGCAGTAGATAGAATAAAGATAGTGATGATGATATCCAACCTCCGATCGGGAGACGGAACTTAAAGAAAAAGAAGAAGACACGGTGTTAAGAAGTTTGTGACAAAGTGGTGAATTACCAAGAATTAGACGGTCTCCGTGATTGGATACTAACCACCCTGTGGAGGATTTCTCGCAAAATTATTTCGTCTCGGTTCGTGAGATGTAGTATAGAAAAAAATGTTTAAGAAAAAACGCTGTGATTTTTTTTTTGTTGCAGGTTGAGCTAGGAATTCGGGAGTGATTGTTGATTTGAAATATGTCAGTGGCGTACTACACGGTAGCAGGTAGGAACTCCTTTTGGGTAGTCCTATCAGGGAAATTGAATCAATCCCTGCCTTCTGCAGATTCCAGGTGTTTCCTGACCCGGGAAACTAGTACCTGCTAAGGGTCCCCTGTCCAGGGTCACGGATGAAGCCCACAACGGCATCCAGGGCGGAGAAGAAGGTCTTCACAACGGTCTGGAGGACGGAGGTGGCAGCCCCCTGGTTTTAGGGCTTGTATAAAATCGAACCTGGAAATCGGCAGCTGGTTTTTCAGTATCTGTATTGAGCGGAAGTCATTTAGGCCAGAACGGTCAATAAACGGTCACTTAAACAGCGTGTACACAGCGGTGTAGAAAGCCAAGGGAATGACTACTACACTATTTTTCCCAGGTTAATCAATATGGCTGAGGAAATAAACGATGTCCCCGAGTACGGGCGCTTCTTAAATGGGGCAGGGGTGCGAAGAATCTCCCGCTTGGCCAAATTTGATATACAGAGAAGTTGTAGAATAGGCACATGGAATGTGCGGAGTTTATATGAACCAGGAAAAACACACAATGCCATAAATGAGATGAAAAGGCTGCAAATATCAATTCTGGGTATCAGTGAAATGCGATGGCCCGGATCTGGCCAATGCCATGTGGATGATCATGAAGTATATTATGCAGGAGAAGAGAGTAATTACCATCGTCATGGTGTAGGATTCATAGTCTCAAACGAGGTTAGCAAATGTGTTAGAGCGGTATGCCAGGTATCTGAACGAGTCATAATGATTCAGTTGAACGCGAAACCCAGAAACATAAATTTAATACAAGTGTATGCACCGACAGCGAGAAGAATGGAGAAAGGTAGTGGAAACAGCGAAGTCACACCAGCAATTGTAAAACCAAAGTCAGAATGAGATGATCCCCCACAAAAAGGATCTTCAAGTGAAAACAGGTTCAGCTTCCTCGGGAGCGTACAGCTTGTATATATATATATATATATATATATATATATATATATATATTTATGAAAAAACAAAAGATGTAGATCCTTGAAACACACTCAGTGATCAAAAGATCCATAGGTACTGGTTTAACGACCACTCGTACGAAATCAAACAAATGAAACAGAGAATGTGGAAAAATCCCCTTACGAATAACTCACACATCCACTATTTCTGGCTGGGAAAAATTTTTCGAATAGAATCAAAGATCCAAACACCAGTTCTTAGAAATGTGTTTCGCCCTCTTCAACCTCCGTGGGCTCATCGGTAAAGATGAGAGGTTGAATATCTTTAGACACATTCCATCAAAAAACGTATATATATATATATATATATATATATATATATATATATATATGCACCGACAGTGGAAAGTGACCTGGAAGAACTTGACAAGTTCTACGCCGATGTAAAAACTGTTACCGACCAACTCAAGACTAGAGATCTCACCATTCTGATGGGTGACCTTAATGCTAAGATAGGAAAAGGCAGACAAAGTAATATTATTGGCTGTTATGGACTGGGCGATAGAAATGGAAGGGGAGACTATTTCGCAGATTTTTGCAAAGAATATAATCTATGTATAATGAATACCTTTTTCAAATTACCTAAAAGGAGATTATATACGTGGAAATCTCCAGCAGATACCCCCAATAATATCGTAAGAAACCAAATTGACTACATAACCATCAGTGAGCGTTACAGAAATGCAGTAAAGTCTGTAAAAACCTATCCTGGCGCCGATGTGCCATCTGATCACAATCTATTGTTAGCCGAAATAAAATTAAAACTTAAACGGATAAAACAACCACGATCCTCTAACAAACTGGATACCGATTTTATTAGAAACAACAGTCAGGGGATTTCAAACAATTTAGAGAGCAATTTTGAGAATATCGAACAACAAGAATCCATCGAGGATCATTGGAACCAAATCAAAACGATTATAAGCAACTCAACTCCAAACTTCAAAGAGAAAAATCAAAAGAAGCAACAGTGGATGAACGATGATATTTTGAATTTGATGGAAAAAAGACGCAAATTTAAGAATCAAAACATCGAAATGTATAAACGCATTATTAAAGAGATAAGGACTAAAATACGAGCAGCAAAAGAAACATACTTTGAAAAAAAATGTTTAGAAATTGAAGAGTTGCAGAGAAAACATGATTCATTTAATATGTATAAAAAAATAAAAGAACTCACCGGTCAGAACAAAAAACATGCAAATAACATCGTTGATAGAGACGGAAAACTGATTATCACTGATTTGGATAAAATAGACAGATGGAAAGAATACATTGAGGAACTGTTTAATGATGAAAGGCCCGAGCTTGAAATTAACGAAGTAGTTACAGGACCTGACATAACTATAGACGAAATTGAACAAGCAATAAGATTAGCAAAGACCAGAAAAGCGACGGGACCAGACGAAATACCGAATGAAATAATAAAGCTCTTTGAAAATTCAGGTAAAATATCTCTCCTTCATCTTTTTAATAAAGTTTATCAAACTGGCTATATACCAACGGATTGGCTGCTGTCGACTTTTGTGACGATACCTAAAAAAGCAAACGCGAAAAGATGTAGTGACTACCGAACCATTAGCTTGATGAGTCATGTTTTAAAGATATTTCTACGAATTTTGCACTCTAGGATGTACCAAAAAATAGAAGAACAGCTTGGTGATACACAGTTTGGATTCCGCAATAACCTTGGGACCAGAGAAGCACTGTTTAGTATTCAGGTTATGGTACAGAGATGCAGAGATGTCGGACATCCGGTTTATATGTGTTTAATTGACTTTGAGAAGGCCTTTGATCGGGTAAAACATACGGAAATGATTGCTATTCTTCAGAAAGTGAGTATTGGTGATAAAGACCTACGCATTATCAAAAATCTTTACTGGCATCAACGTGCAAACATCAGGATTGGCTGGGACACGTCTGAAGAACTTCAAATACGAAGAGGAGTAAGGCAGGGCTGAATTTTGTCCCCACTAATATTTAACATCTATTCTGAGTTTGTTTTCAATAAAGCAGTGAATAATGCTCAATGTGGTATCAAAATGAATGGCGTCAATATTAATAATTTGAGATATGCGGATGACACGGTGTTAATTGCGAGCTATTATGAAGAACTTCAACATCTGATTAATAGGATTACCACAACGTGTGATGAATATGGACTCAAGCTAAACACCGCAAAGACCAAGGTGATGGTTGTCAGTAAGACGCCAATACAACCGGAAGTAGTAACAGCTTATGGTGAACAATTAGAAAGAACTAACAGTATCACCTACCTTGGTTGTAATCTAAATGAGAACTGGGACATGAGCAAAGAAATTAGAATACGTATAGAGAAGGCCAGAGCTGCATTCTTTAAGATAAAGAAACTTTTATGTGGAAACAACATTACTTTGAATCTTAAAATTAGATTAGTGAGATGTTATGTGTTCTCTACTCTTTTGTACGGTGTCGAAGGTTGGACTTTAACAGATACTCTTCTCAAGAAATTGGAAGCCTTTGAAATTTGGGTATACCGAAGAATCCTACGAATAAGTTGGGTGGATAGAGTTCGTAACGAAGTTGTTTTGCACCGGATGGGAAAAGTCACAGAAGTCGTCAGAACAGTTAAAAATCGAAAACTTGAATATTTTGGCCATGTTATGCGGCACCCAGAGAGATATAATATACTCCATTTAATAATACAAGGCAAGGTAGACGGAAGAAGAGGGCCAGGTCGAAGAAGAACGTCATGGCTTAAAAACCTGAGAGAATGGTATAACAGATCCTCTGCATCCCTTTTCCGAGCTGCCGTTAACAAAATTACTATAGCCAATTTGATAGCCAACGTTCGATAATCGAGCACGGCACATGAAGAAGAAGAAGATTTTGGTTGCGAAGAAGGAGAGTTCTTCTCTCGATCTAAAAAGATCAGTCAGTATCCAGTAAGCACCAGAAAGAGAAAGAGTTTGGAGGTGAAGATAAGGTCAGAGCAATCCCCAATGAACTAAAAAATTTTTAAAAGATTGGCGGGGAATTACTTAAATTAAATGGAGTCGATAACAGATCTTTCTGATGAGAATGGATGAACTAACCATGGAGAAAGACGTGGTTGATGTGGGAAGAAAATGTGAGTGCGAGGTTCTGCCTGCACACGCTGGAAAGCTTGACAAGGTGAAGGCCGAATCGATAGTGCCCAACGAAATAATTCGGAAGGAGATTTTGGGTGGAAATAATGCCCTGCCCGGTAAAGGTAAGGGTCTCCATCGTGAGGTGCTATCTAATAGATGCCAGAAATTTGGGCACCTATAGAAGCGGAGTTCAAGCCATAGAAGAAAATTAAGGGTTGTACATGAGGCCAGGAGTAGATCCGCAAAAACGGCGTGATCGACGGGGGCCGCCTGCTCAGAATGGCCAGAAATTGGTATCTTGAATTAAAGGTCATCCAGATCTACGTGATTACGGCGTAAATGTAGCGCGATCTCTTCGTGGTTTCCTCCGTTGAGGCAATATTTGACATTCTCGTGGCAGCGGAGCCAAATCCCCCTTGGTCAGGAACCGTGACTAGTTTGTGGATGGCCGAGATTGCGTCGCTATGTTGATCCGAAATCCAAAGAGCGAGAGAGATTAAAGCCCATATGGTCTATATATGTAAAATTGAAGAAAGTGAGTCTCATAATTTGCTGCTATAGTTCTCCGAACGTAGCGGTGAACGAGTTTGAATACAAAAGGAATAAAATAATGGAAGAGATTAGGAAAGGGACAAGAAACGGCTTTGTGGTACTATTTAAGAGACAATTGTATATTTATTCTTATACGTTTTCCATTTCGATATTTAACATGTTTCTTAAGATCAAAGTTAATATGGATAACTACTAAGATATCATTGGTAAACTGACGAATATTATAAAATAGTGTGTTATTAAAAGAAAAAATATAACCTTGAGAAGCATTTTCCGATTTTGAACCAAAAAATTGTGGTAATTCAACTCTAAAGGTTTTTGTGTTACCAATAAGAACATCAATAGAAGATTTTTGTTTTCTTTATTCCAATTGTACCAGTTAAGCTGTTGTGCTTTAATGAAAAACATCTCAGACTAAAACGAAAAAGTTTATTGTGTTATTAAAAAATAATATACGGTTTTTTTACTATATCCTAGGAATACTATACTACAACACGACATGTATTGTTGTACAAGGAGACCGGCCCTAGTTGAGGCAATAGCTAGAGTTAAACTCTAAGCGTTAAACAAAATCGTTAAAGGTAAAAACTCGAACAACTTAGAAAAGAACCCTTTTCTTGATGACATTCTTCATATGATCTCAACTAGTCACTTGATCTTCCTAAAAAACACTTCAGCACAACGCCGCAGAGATGAACCAAGTTAAAACGGCCTTCTGGTATGGCCAGAATCTTTGCGACCTTCTTACTCTTTGTTCTTCTTCATGTGCCTTATCCGTTCCGAGCGTTGGAAAAATTAACGTGGCTATTCTGATTTTGTTTATGGCAGATAATAGTTCTGTAGATGACAATCCGAACCATTGCCGCAAGTTTAATAGCCACGATTGACTCCTCCTCCCCGCACTCTTTTTGCTGTCTATCTTTCCTTGGATCATTAGCTGTAGTACTCTATATTTATTGTGCCTCATAATGTAACCCAAGTATTCCAACTTTTTTTCTTTATAGTTATTCCTACCCAAGTACCACCGAACGGGTTTATTAAGTCTTTTAAGGATGCTTTAAAACAGTAGAATAAAACTAAAATGAAAACCATTTGGTTTTTAAGTAAACCTTAAGGTTGCAATAAAACCGCTTTCAGCATAAAAGGGCCCACTCTGAAAGAGGTCAATAAAACCAAAAATAAAAACCTTCTTAAAACTTTGTTTTCTTAAGCAACTGGTTTTAAAGCTGCTGTGAAGGTGCTTTTAAAACCATGTTAAAAGACACTTTAAGGACAGGCAGTTTTATAGCAAACTTAAAAAGGTTTCTTAAATGGACACTTTTAAAGACAATTTACCATATTAAATGATTCTTTAAACCCATATACTCCATATAGGCCAACAAATTTTTACATGTTATGATAGGTAGATACGTATTTGTAACCATAAAAGAATAAAAAGTACTTGGTTTTTTCGGACTCTCAAGGTAGAAAAACACTTGCGCACCCAACTTTACTGATAATGTTAACAAAAATAGGTCTAAATAACCCACGCGCCCTAAAATTTGTGACTTTTGGCAATTAAAAAATAAAAGTAATAAAAAAATCTAAATCCGAAAAATATTAATTTGAAAGAAAAATAATTTTATCTACAATTTTAATGTTTAAATGTAAAAATAAATCGAATTGATATCTTTAAGTCGCTTATTTATAATTTTTATGTAAGCCTTATATTATTGTAATCTATCATGGCTTTCAGCATCTCCAGAAAGCAATATGGCTGAAATCCAAATATAACTATTTAGTCTATCGACAGAGAATTGTTAGGATCAAATGGTTTTATTTTATACCTTTCCAAGAGCATATCCTACATAAAAGCAAGGTGGCCTTGGAATTAAAACCGTTTAGTTTTATTGTTGCTGTTAATAATGCCACTAGGTCTTAATGTGAATCTAACCTAAAATCGAGGCGTCGTAGTGCTGTGTGTGTTGTATTTTTCTGTTAAAATGACCAGTTCGTTTATATTTTAAGTACTTGCGACTTATTTCTTCCATACCAACTGTACTTCCACTTTTTACAATACACTACACCACTGTTTTGCTCTAACACAAATGGCCGACCCTTTTGGAAATGAAACAAGAGGGGATGAGTTTAGTTTTATTGTTTCTAACATAATAGTTTAGTCTTTACGATAACCAAATGGATTCAGTTAAGAGCCTTTGGTTTTAATATAGCCTACTAATTGCTTTTAAAGAACCAACTTTAAAAAAAAACTAAAAAATAGTTTTAAGGCATATGTTTTACTGACATAATAGACTTGAGATCCAGTAGTTTTAATAAAAGGTTTTATTAGTCATATTAGGAGTACCTTTAAAATTGCAATAAAACTAAAAGGTCACAAACTAGAGTCTAATAAAACCAAACAGTCCGGAAGTTCTTTATAAAACTGATTAGTTTTAAAGTGAACTGCAAATAAACCATTTTAAAACTACAATAAGACAAATTATCTATTAAGATTAAATTAGTCTTATTTCATACTTTTATTAGATACTTTAAAACTAGTGACAAATGCTTAACGGTTTAGAGTTCTGGCAGTGTTAACTTTAAAACCATTATCTTCTTATTTACCACAATAAAACCTTTATAAACCTTAAATAAAACTAAAATGTTTTTAAAAAACTAAGTTTTCAATCTAATATCACATAAAACAACATCCAAAGATGTTATTCCACACCCTACCAGACTGAAAACAATGGGAACGTTCTCTGGTAACACCTCCGAGGCTTCTACAATTTGCAAGCCATAACGGATGCCGAGACTAAGGAAGATGAGGGAATTTTACAATTTACAATTCACGTCTCATCTGCTCAGCGCGGTAAAGTTCCAACGAGAATGGTTCCCTTCGTACTCCAGTCGGAGTAAATATGTAAATAAAAAATGAATAACCATTTTCAATTTTGTTGTAATACGAAACTACAGCCGCATCATCATTCCAGTTCAATCAGAGAGTGAAGCAAGCACCTCTACCGGTTTTGAAACTTATTAGTCTCTCATCAGGGGCACATATGCTGCTCTCTGTTTTATGTGCTATTAGATTGAAAACTTAGTTTTTTGATAGCAGTTGCCGCTAGGGAATCCCTGCCATTTCGTTCGTTGCAATCCGTGACTGCACGCCGGGGTTTGTCCTAGTTAAGTCAGAGAGAGCAGCATACGTGCCTCCTGATGAGAGACTAATAAGTTTCGAAACCGGTAGAGGTGCTGGCTGCACTCTCTGATTGAACTGGAATGATGATGCGGCTGTAGTTTCGTATTGCAACAAAATTGAAAATGGTTATTCATTTCTGATAAAATGTTTTTATTGTACTACTTGGGTACTTTACTCTCTCTCTCTCTCTTTACCTAACCCGCATAATACCTCCTCGCTGGTCACGTGCTCGGTCCAGGATATACGCAATATACGTCGGTAATCCCACATTTCGAAGGCATATACTGTTTCCATTTGAGGTTTGAGGAAAATTTGTTTCATGCTAGTGAACGAAGCTCTTGCTTTTTATATTCTTATATTTTTATGTTTCAACAATTATTGTTTTCTTTAATTTTAGATCCTGTTATGGGGGATTTCCCCTTTTTTCCCTCCCCGTAGATCCGCCACTGGGCTTAATAGTACTGAGTTAAACCGTAACACATGCGAGCTGACGTGTGATCAAGTTTCAGTTCTGAAATATAACATGAATCATTTAAATATCTGTGGCAAATGGACTACTTTCTATGCCAAACTTATAATCGTTATCATCAGCATCATCTTCATCATCATCATTAACGATGACCTTTAAAATGATGGTTCTATACATTGATGTAGTAGAGATTATTACTAAATTGTTTTTTGGGACGGAGGAAGCGTTTATAGGGAATTAATATTATTAATATTAATATTAATATACAGTCGAACCCGCTTATTAGAGTACCGGTTATAGGAATATTACGCTTTATGGAATATAAATTCGAGGTCCCGAAACGTTTCCGTTTACTCCTTAATATATTTATCCATTTATAGAAATACGTATTAATGAAATAATACCGCTTAATCTAATATTTTTCAGCTCAGCGAATAAATTTCTACCTACAATTTCCTAAAAATGTATGTCTTGTATTATGGTTTCTCGCCAAGGGCCTCGAAGGCCGATATATTACTATGGTTTGTCAGGTAATAAACATTTTATTACTCTGTTATGAGTACCAATTCAATCGTTCGACGAGAAATTCACACGTCATAAAATAATTTCCTTTGTCTACAAACTATACCTACATATTGCCATCCACTTGCCTGTTATAAAATTTTTAAGAAACAATTCGCCCATCCTAATCGCCTGTAACGTTATAAGACGTTTTCTGGATGACCAAACCAATGTACATATTTCTAATTTTTATAATTTAGAGCAACAACTGACTCGAATTTTATGTAACAAAAAACAAGCTACGATTACCGATTATTATTCAAGACTAAATAACTAATTTCCTTATATGTAGATATGTATTTTAATTCGATAATATCTACATAATCTATATATTGCATACATTTAATATTAATTACTGTATGCATCCACATAATATCGCCGGTCTGGAATAAGAATGACGTGAGTGTAAAAATAAAAATTTCTCATTAGAACAAAAAAAAAAACGATTTTTAATTATAGTGGAGTCACTGAAGGTTTTCACCTCCGATTTCGTTGAACCTCCATCGATTTTCATGAAAATTGTTAAGTAGTTAGAAGATACTTCAAGGAACAAAGGTGACATGATGCCAACTTGCGCTTTTACCCTGGGGGTGGAAGCCAACCCTTCTCGGGGTGAAATTTTTTTTATTAAAAATAATACCTGAAATCGATAGGGGTAACTTCTAAGCAAAATTTGTTATATAAAGTTATTAACATAAATCAATGCTTTTTGAGTTATTAAATATCAAAGATTTTATTTTTTCTTAAAAAATGCATGTTTTAAAGCTGTTTTTCACGTATTACTCAAAAACTAGAAGCTTTTGTAAAAAAGCTATTATTACCAAAATTAAATATAATAAAAAATTTAATACACTCCCTACTTAAAGAACTAAACTGATGTTATTTAAAAGTGAGTTATGGGTAATTGAATGTATATTTTTTTCGACGAGTACTCAAATCGAAGTATTCAAGCTTACATAACGGGAAAACGATGCATTTTATAGAATAAACTTGTTAAGCACTTGTCAAAGTACTTTGGAATACCCAGTGTGCGTCTTGGAAGAGTGTTGCCATCGTATACGCTAAAAGCTGATTGGCTCCGCCATCTTTTGCTCAGATTTCCGGATTAATTTGGAAGGGGTAAACAGATGATCAGTTGTTTATTTTTCGTTTACTCTAATTTAACCTCACTTAACTAGATAGATCGAGAAATATTAAATTACTATTACTATTACATTACTATTATCCAGGTTGAAAAATGCCTTCCTCTAAGGTAAAAGGTTGCGAAGTCGATTGGGGAAAAATAATGTGAAAATGAATTCTTTCCCAAAAGAATCTGAACGACAGAAAGTATGGATTAAAAATATAGGGTTAAAACAAGATCCAAACAAATATGCTGTTGTTTGTGAAGTAAGTTCTTCAAGTAAAATTAATTGAGTATTTGCATTTGATGCATTCTCTTTATAATATTTATATCATTAAAAAATATTGTATTCAATTTTTGAATGTTTAGGAACACTACTTCTGACATGTGGAAAAAAGTTAGACAAGATGGCAGCAGAAAATTAAAATGCAATGCTGTACCAACAATATTTAGAGAAGAAAGCGGAAGTATTTAATTATTTATATTGGTTTTTTGTTTATTCACCAATTTAACACCTATAGATATTTGTATAACAAGAGAGCGAAGTGCACCTTTTCCTCCCAAGAATAAAGTTTAATAGTTTACTACAGTAATCATTCAAGGGAGGAAAAGGCACTTCTCCCATGTTATACATTTTTCCACCTCCCTCAAATAAGTCATTTTTTCATTTTTAAAATATTTATATAACTGTTGATTGAATACATGAATCATAATTGAATACAGGAATTTGTGTATTCAATCAACAATAGAACTAACAAAATTTATTAGAGAACTAAAACTAACAAGTAGGTACAGTATAACTATCAAATTATTAATGAAAAATTTTTAAATCAAAATAACAATTTACTGTTTTTACCATTTTGCAACATCTATAAATAAAATTTAAAATGTATGGATACTTACCTAATAGAAAATAGAGTAATAGTATAGGGTGTCAATAAGTTATTTCATCTATGCTATGACATAGTATGACGTCAACATCACTTTTACTTTTACTCCCTAGGGATTAAAAGTACTTTGTTTCCCTAGGGAGAAAAAAATATGACTATGCTCCCTACAATGAGGCCAGTAAATGTATACTTTGGATAGAGTAGGTGGGAAAATCTGTTTTATTCAGTTATTGTGATTTGTTTCTTACAGACAATCGGTTTGTTCTAGCACGAGTTTCAAACGGTCTGAAACCATTAGCGAATAGTGGACCAGCACGAGTAGAGGGGATAGCACTCGTAACTGTATTATGTTCTCTCACTGACCAACTGTTTGCTGACTAGTTCGACTGTTTGCTAGAACAAACCTATTATTCAAACAAAATGTCCTCTACGTCAGACTGATCAGAATTTTAAAAATGTGTCATATCAATCAAATCAAAAAATTTCAAAAATTGTTCCTGTAACCATTTTTAGTGGAAATAATAACAGTACTTATATTGGATCAGAGAGCCACCCAATTCATTGTTAAAGTATGATAAACTAAAAGTTAAACAATTAGGCATGCACTTCATATTATATTTAATGAAATATAACCCACTGGTACTTGTACAAACTTGACGGCAAGCAAATGCAACAAATTTTTCCTCATTTATTAGTTTTTCACTACCGTTTTGGAAACAAGCGCTGTTGCCAAATAAAAACATATACAGTCGGAAAAATGAAAGAATACCCATGAACGATCACATCAATCACATATTTTGTATTTGCTGTTTTTTTTTTTCATAAATAATAAATGAGAGAGATAGATTATTAATAATCTGAATAATATGTGATTGATGTGATCGTTCATGGGTATTCTTTCATTTTTTCGACGGTATGTATTTACCACAGCAACTACAGGTGACACTGTTTCTCTTTGTCTTTAAGAGTGTGAAACAAAGATAACTACAGTGGGAAAAATAAAGAATACCCATGAACGATCACATCGATCACTTATTTTGTGTTTCCTATCTTTTTCTATAACAAACATTTATTATTTATAGAAAAAGACAACAAACATAAATTAAGTGATTGATGTGATCGTTCATGGGTATTCTTTCATTTTTCCAACTGTATCTGTAATAGGGCTTTTCATCGATTGTCATTTGTTTCGAGCTTCTGTCATGTGTCACATAATATTAATATATCTACGACATACGTCTTTGATTTGTATCATTGGTATTACCAATAACGTATGACGTAGATATATTAATATTATGTGACACATGACAGAAGCTCGAAACAAATGACTGTGAATGAAAAGCCCTATATACGCTGAGCTCGTAGGTAGAGGGGATAATTAAAAAATCGCGAGAGCCAGTAGTGACAAGTCTGTAAACCTTTACTGGAAATTTGACATAAATGTCAAAGTGAATAATTTAAAATTGAAATTAAAAACATTAATTAGAAAAAATATTACGTTGGTCAAAGCTGTGGTATATATTTTTATCTTAAGTATACTTACGGTTTAAATACTGAATTAAGTTTTTTTAATATTTTGTAATATCTAATTATAATTAGATATAAATCATCTAAGCGCCATCTACACGATAATTGTGAATGTATCTGAAGTAAGAAATTAATATTTCATTAAGAGAACGTTAAAACAGTTAGCAAAATTTTTAAAAAATCGATTACAATTTAATTACTTTTTTGCGTTGTAAATATTAAGCGATAAAATTAAATAATAAATTTAAAAATTACTGGTGACAGTTGAATTAGTAATCCGCTAGGAGCGACACCAGCGAAGCTCAGAGCGTATAAGTGGGTGCGTTTGGACGACCATAGCGGCTGACTGTCAGCAGAAATCGGCTGAGTGGTTGTATCCAGCTGTGATAGGGAAAGCTTAGTAAATCTCTCAGCGGCTGACTTCCAGCGGTGACGTCTGACAGCTACTGCTGGCTCAGCTGTCCAGCCGCTGTGGTCATTCGAAAGCACCCAGTGTCAGTCATGTTTTCCTATAGTATAGAAGGCTTAGACAGAAGGTTATGTAAGATTTTTGTTTGTTTATTTTTTCTTCTTCTTTTGTGGCCTTTGGAAGCTGTGCCCATTTAGCCAGCAACATTTCTTAAAATTAATGCCTAACTAAACCTACCATACAAGAAAACCATTACGAACCTAAACGACCAATCAAGGATACGGAAGGGAAAGTAAAGTTATTTAAAAAATAAACTGTTGTTAAAATATAAACTAAATAAATAAAATATAAATTGAAAACAATAATTTGACATTATAAATGTAACCTCCAATATTATGACAGACGTCAGTTACCATGACATCATATATTATACTCGTCACTAATTCTAGCCAATGAAATGCTTGCTGTAATAGGAATGGCATATCAAAAAAATCTGACTATTCTCTATATATTTTTTCAAATTTAGAATATGGCAACAAGGGGAAAGTTATGTGCATTCCTCATTGTTTGACTTTTCCTATATCTTTAGTATCAGGTCATCGTACAATACAAATACTTCCTGCAATGATTGGAAGTAATGCAGAACAAGAATTGAATTTGGAATCGCCGAGAAAAAGGATTGGTGTACAACAGGGTTGGAAAAAACCCGGGTTTTTTATTAAAAGCCCAACCCGACGGGTTTTTTTGGGTTTTTAGGGTTTTTTCGGGTTTTTTTGGGAATTTTCAGTTTTTTATTTTCTGATGAGTTTTTGGCAGTGATGTTATCATTCAAGATTAAGGATACAGATATGTTCCCCGCAACACTTTTCAAAGAAGAACTTGTTAAAAAATTCTCAACAAAGAAATGGTGGAAGCTGATATCAATAAAAAATAAAAAAACAAATAAAAAACCATATAAATTTTGTATTTATATGTTATCTTTGTTCTCATGTCCAGCTTCATCTGCATCTATTGAGCGGATTTTTTCTTCATATGGATTAATATGGACTAAGCTTCGCAACAGATTAGGTGCCGATAGAGCTGCAAACTTGGTAAAAATATATTATCATTTAAGAACCGAGTCTAACGAATAACGAATGGGAATTGGGAATGTGACAAATACTGTGACAGATTCTTATATTCCTGATAACTAATATGCTTTGCTGATGCTTTGTTTAACAAGAAACTTGTTTATTTTTTTATTTGTCTATATACCATATTTAAAATAAGTGTTTTATTAGTTTAGTTTCAGTTTCTCTCGTTTTGTATTCACCTACTACTTACTTCATGGTATTTATGCTAGTTTTTGTTTTTATTCAGAAATAAATATGACGTTCATTCAACTGAAAATTTGCTATTTTTGAAAAAACCCCAAAAAACCCAATAATAGTGGGTTTTATCAATTGAAAAAACCCGAAAACACCCGCTGGGTTTTATAAGATGGGGAAATTCTATGCCAACCCTGGTGTACAAAATAAGAAAGTATATAAAGGACAACAAACATCTTCCATAAGCGATCAAAATTGTATAACTGAAATTCAGGAAATAGATTCTGCTCCACCTTTAGGTATAAAAAATATTTTGACATTTTTTTTTTATTTAATACACAATTTAATTTACCATCTGATCATGAAGCTATAAGTAAATGGTGTGAATGTTGAACACATGAGGGAGAAGCTGCCATGTGGCAACTCTCCTGTATAATATATTTTATATTAGTTCACATAAATAGTTAATTTATTAAGTCTGTTGGCCATGGTTTCTTCAGTCACCTTTCAAATCCAGGAGGGGTATTTAGCAGTCTCGATTCGTTACTTGGATGATCCGTTGTCCATCAAGGAAGTTTCTTGTGATTATTCTAATTTCTTCCTCTACCAAGGATGTGGCAGAGTCATCTTGTATAGGGTTTTGTTCAAGTGTAAACACTTTTTTGCGCCAGTCCAGAGCTGTCTGCCAGCGCTGTCTTGAATAGAAAGGTGGTCTATTTTTCATGCCACTGGCATTCCAGTGAGACTGGCACCAGTTTCTGGATACATGTAAACGTTACTTTATTTTATGTAAATATTATTTTCATTCTAGAATCAAAGGGAGACTCTTTTAACAGGTAAATGACGCTATCATTCTTTTTGTTCTAGAAAAACTGTAAATAGTATTTAAGGCAACGATTGTGAATGAGTGAGAAGTCTAATAAAGCCACGACGAGATACTGTATTAGAGCGTACGATTTGGAGGTATTTTTGATTAGATAAATTTTGTTAAGTACAATATAAATTAGATTTGATAATGTGTAGTATTTCCTAATAAATTAAATACTATTAAGTGTTTATTGTTCTTGTAAGTTAGTGTGGTAAATAAATAATATGAAGTAAGTCTGTGTATTTAAATTAATATAAGTGTTCTTATTTAAAAATAAATAAAGTCAATTCAAAATAAATATTAATGCCTAAAAATCAAATTAGTAAAGTCGCTCACATGTCACTAGCAAAGAAACTTGTCAGCTTTTTGTTTCCGGTTGATTTGGACAGGTTAAGAATTTAAAGTGGTAACACTACATGTTAAATCAATCATTTTAAATTGTTTACAGTTTTACTTACAGTAGGAGATGTAACATACTTTTGTTTACCAGTATGCAAAAATTAAAAAATCTTTCATAGATATTGATTCACCACTCAAGAACTAACAAATTGTGAAGAGCACAAATATGCCTGTACTTCGTTATCTGTCCAGGGTCGATATCAATTGATTGTCACAATATTGTATAGGTATAGAATAATTCATTTTATTACAATTAACAGTTTTTAGGTTTCCATACTTCTAAAGGAAAAACGGACCCTTATAGGCTCGCTATATACTTATACTATGGCCAAAAAGCGGTAGTGAGAATAGAAGACATAACATCAGAAGAAATAGAAATGAAAAAAAAAAGGTGTTCGACAAGGGTGTATACTTTCACCAATATTATTTAATATATAGGTACTCGGAAGACATATTAAGTAAGACAATGGATGAAATAAACATAGGCATTAGAATTAATGGCATGATCATAAATAACCTGAGATATGCTGATGATACAGTTCTTTTAGCCGAATCACATGAAAACCTACAGATACTGCTTACTTAATAAAGTGACCGCAGTAAGTGGAGAATATGGACTATCGCTTAACATAAGCTTTATTCCAGCAATGTTCCATTAATTTTATGTCTCTTCCACATTAACCAAGAAGAGGTGTTGAAATTTCTGATACATTTCCAGTGGATAGATTACCAGCTATTCGTGATGAATAATGAGTAATACAGACTTAAAAATTCATACAGACCTAGCAGTCATTACTTAGCTTTTGATTAAAATTGACAAATCTAAATGCACTAAGTGGTCTATTACTTTTCTGTCCAAAAAACGTTTATATGTTTTTTGTCATTTTGAATTAAACACCTATAAGTTCGTTTATGCTTTATGTTTCTAGCTTGATTCTATTTTTGAAGTTATTAGGTGCGATTGGGAAAAATGTTGTGAGTTTTTTATAAAACTAACAGTATGCACTATTGTGCACACACACAATATAAAGTTAGTTGCTAAATCTTTCAAGTTACGTATCGGTGGAAATAAAGTGTGAACAAAATATATTGGTGTTTTTAGTAAATATATGTTTTATAATTTTTTAATTTGTGCTATTCTTTTAATGAAATTTTTTGGAAAGTAGTAAGTATTAAAATTTAATTTAATATTTAAATAAATTACAAATAAACTGTTTGTTTTGAATCTATTTATTTCCTTGAAATAGTTGAAATCATATATACAGTAGACGCTCTCTTAACCGACCATGACGGGAGCTGCCCATAGGTCGGATAATCAAAAAGTTGGTTAAACCGAAAATCTTTAAAACCACCCTCAGAAAGACATTACATATGTAACTCTATTAAAAATATATATATTTTATGATCTATAAACAAAAAAGTAGTATGTACATATAGTCTGTCCGCTATAACTTTTCCCATGGGTCACGATTCATTTTCAAACAAATTAAGTCAAAATATAAAGTGAAACGAATGTCGATGTGTATATACATATGTAATTAACAATATCACTCACAAGACAAATTATGAAACTTGTATGACCTCTAATCTAAAAATAGTATCATCCAAAAAGGTGTAGGGTCGGTCGGTTAAGAGGGCGTCTACTGTAAGTATAACTTACATACATAAAAGTACACACACTATTTTTTAATCCATGTTTATACACTGGTTATGTCACTAGTATTAAAAGAGGCACCTAAACACATTTTGCAAATTATCACAAAAACTAATCTTGTAAGGAACAGACCAGTTTAGCTCCAGCATCCTCATCTGATCTTCCCCCTTTTCTAGCAACAGTTTATGCCTGGGAGAATCCACCTGCAGAATAACTGATAAATGCTTATACTTTTCATTAACAATAACCATACTAACTCCTTCCACGCTATGTATTCTGCTTTACTATTTTGACCAGCTTCTTATCTTATTCCCAGTATCTTCCACACATCCGAACCTAAATGACTTAAACTCATACTCTCACCTTTTCTATAGAATTATCACAATACCGTTTTAGCTTTTTAAGAAGCAAATGATATTTTTACACAATCAGTGTGAAACCAATTATTGCAAGCTCCACTGCAGCCCATCCATAATGAGACCAGAATTTTGTTTACAATGATTTGGTTCAGATTCATTTAGTTTCTGTTATGAATTAACATCTTTTTTCTCAGAATCAATACTGCGCTATCTATAGGCACTTCAGACTTTCTCAAAACAAGCAGTTCTAATAAAAGAACATAACATTAATTTAATCAAAATATTGCATTTTTTCATTTTTTGCAATGTTTCTATATAACCTCAATCTTCTTTTTACAACTGACAGTTATGTAAAATTTATATTTTTGTGTGCGACTAGGGCAACCAGTGATCACTGAGGGCGGCCATATTTTGCTCTGGTTTCCGGGCTTGGCTACACTCTCCCTGGACGCACTCTGGGAATACCTATCAAATGAGCTCAAGTAGAAGTTAATAGCGTCAAAATTAAGCAAGTTATGATGAAAATAAGAGAACCCTTTCGATTTTTTTAGGAAAAAGTGAAAATTAAAACATACGCAATTTCCACAAAAATTAAAATTTGTAGTAATCCTCACAAGAATTTTTTTTAGCTTAACATAGTTAATGATTTCCACAATTTTGACCGGTTTAGAATGCATATTTTTGAAAAAAAAGATATAATTTAAAAAAATCAGAATTTTAAAATTATCGTACTTTTCATTTTCTTTTGATAATAACTCCAAAAATACTCAATATACGTAAAAAATGATATATAATTAAATTTTAGTATTTTCTGTTCCAAATACTTTACCGATTTTGCTACTTCCGTAGAGTAAAAAATAACCGATATCGAAACGTTTAAACAGTTTTGCTGCGAGAACCATGTAACTGGGGCAATTTAACCTTTTATTTTTAAAAAAAACTAAGAGGTTTAAAAGACTAGTTTCTACGTTTTTTAATAGCTCTTAGAATTATCTTTTAACTATTTTTTAGTTGAACCTGATATCTTAAAAATTAACGGAGTTATTTACAAAAAAACAGTAACATTTTTTGGAAAAAATTTTAAAAGGTACATTTTGAAACATCTTTGGTGCATAAATTTTAATGCTATCAACTTGTTCGAGGGCTTATTTAATAGATATTTCTATGAACTTTGACAAATGTTTAATAAGTTTATGTTATAAAATGCATCATTTTCCCGGTATTTAAGCTTGAATACTTAGATTTGTGTACTCGACGAAAGAAATATACATTCAATTACCTATTACTCACTTTTAGTTAACATTGAAAGGTTTTTCTAGTAAGAAGTTTATTTGATTTTTTATTGGCCTCAATTTCGAAAACAATAACTTTTTTGTAAAAACTTATAGTTTTTCAGTTATTTATGAAAAATCGGTTAAAAACATGAATTTTTCTCACGAAAAATTAAAATCTGTGATCTTTAATAACTCAAAAAGTTTTGATTTATTTTAATAACTTTATATAACAAATTTTGCTTATAATTTGTCCCTCTATCGAATTATGGGGTTATTTTCAATAAAATAATTTTCACCCCGAGGAAGGGTGGCATCCACCCCCAGGGTAAAAGCGCAAGTTGGCATCATGTCACCTTTGTTCCTTGAAGTATCTTCTAACTACTCACCAATTTTCACCTTCAGTGACTGCACTATTATTTAAAATAGGGATTAAATGAGGAGTAATCGTCGATAAACATCGGTATGGCGTTTATTCTTTTCAATGATGCTTTTATTTTTATCCCCATTGGTTTGAATATCATTATCTTTTAATCCCCCCATTTTCATTCCTTTTTACAGTTGCGTCATTCTTCATCTAAAATTTTTTAAATATTTAAAATAGTGATTAAATAAAGAGTAACCGTCCGGAGTATCGGTATGGCGTTTATTCTTACAATTATGGCTTTTAGTTTCATCAATTGGTTCGAATTCCATTCTTAATTTAATCCCCCCATTTTCAACCCTATCCACAGTTATGTCATTCCTGATCTTAAATTTTTCTGTACAAATACAATTCTGTACAATTTTTGAAATATTTAGTATGCCGTCTATTCTTACAGCGATGGTTTTTATTTTCATCCTTATTTGGTCCGAATACCATTACCTTAATTTAGTCCCCCCATTTTCAACCCTATTTACATTTGCGTCATTATTAATCTGAAACAAGGTCTAAAATGGTGCATATTTCAATAACGAGAAGCAACTACACTTATAGTTACAGTTCTGTCGCTTTTGTATTATCTGTACACAGTATTTTAGAAATTAATTATAAATAAACAGGAATTGACAAAATTTGCAGTTACTCTTATTCTGGACCGGCGAATAATGTAATTTGATTTTTTAATAAAAAAGTTAACGCTATTGTATTATTGACAAAAAAAGACCTAAAACCATATACCTACCACATATACATATTAACATAGTACATAGTTGTATGTAGGTACTATTATTACGTATATTCGGTACACTTATGCCCGGTTGCACCAACAAATCTTCAGCTTAAGTCGAGAATATCATAAGAATTAATATAATATAATTATAATATATTACAATAAGAATAACACAATATAATAATAGATATAATAGATAATAAGGTAAGAATCTAAAATTATGGTGCAACGTAAGTGATACTCAAGGAGGCCCTATTTATAAGTAGATCTTAGATAAGTTGGAGCTTAAGATCTGTTGGTGCAACCAGGCATTAGTGTTGCCCAAATGCAAGACCAAGACGAGACTTGGTCTTGGTCTTGGTCTTGCGCCCAGGCACGTGTCCAGGAAATGTGCTTGAGGGGGGGTCCAAACACAACTCAAATTTTGGCGCTCTCTGAACTAACTAAAATAACACTGCTCTTGTTTCGATTCACAACGAAATGATTATTTATTATTTTTATTAGTTCTACTCCTATTCTGAGTATTGGGAACTAATCTTTGTTTGAATTTTGCCGTGCTGGACATGCGGGTAGTGAGATGTACCTTGATAGATATCCCTCTTTACTCCGGCGATTCGTTGGCTTGCCAATTTTAGAAGCCACGAATGGTGTAACCAGAAGATTAGTTCTGATAAAGTTTTATTTTTAATATTGTTAATATTAGAAGTAAAACTTTCGTTCGTCTTTAGCAGATGCCACCACGGCAACCATATCATCATAATCTTTAGTGTGTGGGTAGAGGCTGACAGCCAAAATTTTAGTGGTTCAGAGAGAATCAAATATGTGTTCTCTGAATAGACTCTAACAAGACTCGAAACTAGTTAGAGCACTTTTGGCGCTCTCTGAACTAACTAAAATAAGACTGCTCTTGTTTTTTTTTTTGTTAAATTAGTCGGTAAAATTTTTCAAATTTCACCTAATTTCACCATTGTATCTTTAATATCATTTTAGCATCTCTGATGATGTTAGTCATCGTCATCACATATAACAGGGTTAAAGTGGAGATTTGCGGGTCACAATGCGGGACAGGAAGATAAAAGATCGAATGCTACAATACAAAACTGGAGGCCGTGATAGGAAGAAGAGGAAGAGGAAGACCTCAGATGCGATGAAAGGACGATATTGTATAAGCTACAGGAACACTCTAGAAAAGCGCAGCCAAGGACAGATTATATGGAAAGATTTGGGGAAGACCTATGTTCAAAGCTGGATAGAAATGGGCTAATGAAGAAGAAGAAGATGATGTTAGAGACTACTATATATAACGAAATATAGGATTCCATAGAAAAGAGTACATCTGGTCTTCTATTCAGATGTCGACCCAGTAATTTTTGGTTATTTGATAAAAAATGTACTTGGCTTTAACTCAACATTCCAATGAACGGACCAAAGAGCCAATAAAATGAGTCTTTCGCTTTCGTTTCCCATCTTGTTTCGGGGTGAAGTTTTTACTCGATTCATTGTTGAGAATGAACGTTTTAGGTCTGGATCCCGCGTATGAAAAAAAAGTTGATTAATAGCAAGCTGAAAATTTGTTAATAGCTTAAGGGTGTCTAGTCGGATAAACTTTGATATATGGGAACACTGGAACAGGGGAAGTTTTAATTATGGAACAGGTTAAAAATTTGGAACGGTCAGACCACGAAAACGGCACATGTATTTTGTCCGACAGAACAGACTTAAACTCTCCGGACAGAGATTAAACTCTCATGCAAAAATCAGACTGCTATTTATCACTAAATGGGAGTTTTAATGAGTGGAACATGTAGAATATGTCAAATGACAGGAATTATGACAGGTGATAAATAGTAGTCTGATTTTTGCATGAGAGTTTAATCTCTGTTCGGAGAGTTTAAGTCTATTCTGTCGGACAAAATAAATGTGCCGTATTCGTGGCCCGACCGTTCCAAATTTTTAACCTGTTCCACAATTAAAACTGCCCCTGTTACAGTGTTCCCATATATCAAAGTTTATCCGAGTAGACACCCTTAAGCTATTAACAAATTTTCAGCTTGCTATTAATCAACTTTTTTTCCATACGCCGGATCCAGACCTATTTTACACTGGCCGTTGTGACAGGGATAGTTGCTAAAATTGTAAGGAATTTTTAAATTTTTGGAAAAATTTTTTTATTACAATGTTCATTACGCGGAGACTTTCGGTAGTTGGTTCCAAAGATGATATTATGTTACAGTTATACCATAACATATATTCAGCTTTTATTGCTGTAAGAGAAATGTCGTGGGAGTAATAGGCAGACAAATTTTCTAGCAATTTTGCTTTTTCTCTAGAGGCAAATCCAGGTAAAAGAATTTAAAATGTTGATAGAATACTTTTCCTCGTGGTAAATCTGATTTTTAAACTGGATATATGTTGAAACGTACACTGAATAAAAACAAATAATCCTAGTAAAAAATAATAATAATTTCGTTTACTTTTTCAAAAATAATAATAATTACTTTAGGATAAACTTTCTGCTTTGGTACCAAAGCCGAGACAGTTTTGGGAGGGTTCCGGACCTCATGGACCCCCCTTTTGGCTACGTGCCTGCTTGCGCCAGTACACCTGGTCTTGGTCTTGGTCTAGGTATTGCGCTCCCGGTCTTGGTCTTGGTCTTGGTCTTGCAGCAAGAGTCTTGCAGGTGTCGCAGTTGCCCATTAGCCTATTGCATATGTTAGAACAACGTAACAGAGAGGTGCATTTTAAGCTTGAATATCATAGCCATAGTAAAGACTAGCCAAATTAATATCTAAATATCTAAACAATTGACACCGGGTGGGGTTTGAACCCACGATCTAAGTGATCCCTGCCTATGTTCTAACTAACTAAAGTTAAAACTATCTCTTACAACCCACAAAATTTCATTTGCATATCTCAACCGGTTTTAGAGCAATAAATAAATCGTCAGTTTGTAAGAAAAATTTCAACCCCCCTATTTGGTAAACAAAGCATTTATAAAGAAAACGTTTATGAAGCAAACTGTCATTACTTTTTCGTGCAGAATTACCCATTAAAGTTTGCCATATTTATTTAAAAACATTCTGTATTGATGAAAAGCATGGCTAGTTAAAAAAGTACCTAACTTTTTATTATCCAATAGGTGTATAAGTGAATGAATAAAAAAGCATAATGTTAAGAAAATATGAGACTATAGTTAGGCTTTAATTTCAGTATGCTATTGCATGCTAGAATAATAAGTTAGCATAATGCTAGAATATTCCACAGAGTGAAAAAAAACACAGTTTGTATTGGTACACCCGGTATACACTGACAATAATTGACCAGTCTAGCAACAATATCTATTATTACTGCGATATTTATAAAGAATAAGACGAAATATTAAAAAAAAATACTTAAATTTGACAATAGGTTTAGGAAATTTGAGACATTAAAAATGACCCGTTTTTAAGGTGGTGCGTTAATTTCTTGGAGAAGTGCATATCGTTAAAATAATATTTCGGTATTATGTTTACACGATATCCGGCATTATCTCTATACTTTTTTCTGGTTATGATACTTATAAATAATAGTCGCGCTGTTTCGACAAATTTTGTTTAGCCGAGTGACCTCATAACACAGGACACAGTCAGCAGAAACAATACATAATAGTCTTACTATAATAATGTATACTGATAAGATTTCTGGTGTTTAGATTCCTAGAAAACTAATAATGGAAAAAATTATTTATGTAAATTTATATAAGTGCTAAGGTGACATATTTTTAAAAAGTTTGGAATCGATATTCGATATTACTGTAGGCGTCGCAACGCAGGAATGTTGTGTTATATGAATATGATTAGAAGACGACTATTCTCAAAACCAGGGAAGTCGGCTGCTGAGAAATAATGTACTTAAAAAAATTATTTTTACATTATAATAATGACCTCTGAGTACATGTCAAATGTGTCGAGTGTTCTTTTAATAAATATTTTAATTCGCTATGTATGTTTATGGTATTGTTCGTAATGCGCATAAGTCAAATTTTCAAAATTTTTGTTACAATTTTTTTTGTTTCTCATAGAGAATCTAAGAATATAGCCGAACTTATATACTCACTAAAACGACCCGGCATCTTTAGACGAAACAATATTCTTACAATTCCTGGTCTGTATATATTTTCGTGTATAATGTATTTACATTGCAAAATTTATGAATTCAATAAATTTCAATTTAACCATGTTTATTCAACAAGATTCAGAGACAATCACTTTATACTTCCATAACATCGTTCTGTTTTGTTGGAAGGTAGCACACATTATGCAGCCATAAGTTTCTTTAGCAAATTGCCAATAGATATACGAATGAATTTACATCAGCCAAACTTTCGGAGGTGTGTGTACATCAATATATTTGTGAGCTAGAGCCATATTCTAAAAATAACTTTTAACCCAGATATGCCCATTATGTCTACTTATGATTTTAATTATTTTTTTTCTTATAATTGTTTAATTTAGGGTAAACTAAAATATATTAGACGAAAATAAAATTAATTTTTTTGATAAATATACAAAATTTTGGGCGTCCTATATGTAGGACGATGGGCACTTAAGGGTACCTACATTAACTATACACTTTTTGTACGGTATACCAAAATACATTTGACGTGGAGTCCTTTGTCGCATTTTGACCATCTGGTGGTTGTTTTTTCATGGCAATGTGCACAGTGTGTTTGCTTATTTTGAGGAATTACCAAATGATCCATACGATCAAACCTAATGTCTAAACCTTCGGTAGATAACTTATGACCTTTCGAATGTGTTTCTTTTTTTTTTATTTTGTAATAATAGCGTAGTGGCTACTCGTCTTCGGAACCTTAACTGATCAAGGTCCCCACCTCTTTGTCTATGCAATGCAACTGCCAAGAATTTTGCAGAGCTACATCAATACAGTGTGCCACTAGCGGGAAATACCATTTCTTGCTCCTCAGTGAAATTCTATAAAGGCTCAAATTTTGGTCACATCTGTCTACTCCGCCCATGTTTGCATTGTACAAGTTTATCAGATGTGGCTGCGACACCTAAAATATTATAAAATGTCATGAAACTAAGCATGTTGTTGAAAATAAAAAATAAATGCGTTTGTAATAATAATCTAAAAAACTATAACTTACCTGAATATTTGTCCGTTCTTTTCGTGAAAATCTTTTCACCCTATGCAGGGGGTTTACGCCTACTGCATTTGAGCACAGGGTGACAATGCTGTTGTCATGCCACTTCACGATAATAATGTTCTGGTTTTCTGTTTTTTGAAATCGAAAACGCCTCGAGCTTCCTTTTTTATTTCTTTTGAGTTTGTCAGTGGCCCATTAGGTATGCGATTTTCACGTATTGTTCCGGTAGCGTTGAAAGTTTTCTCTCATAGCAATTCTAACAAAGACAACGTGGAAAAGGAATTATCAAAAAATAGGTGCATCCGTTTATTAGGCCACCTAGTTCTTAAAACGTCAGCATACTCCAAAACAACAGATGGCCCTACTCCATAATCAATATATTTTTCGCTAATATTTGTGGTAGCACCTTGGTAAGGTTCCATCCAATTTACGTAGCCTAATCTACTTGCTCCTACCCAAAGTTCGTAGCCATAGCGAATTGGCTTATTGTGAATAAATTTTTTGCAGCCATAGCGGTCGTAATATGGTACCATGGCTTCGTCAACACAGTGCATTTCCTCACATTTACCAAATTTCAAAAATGCAGCATTGAGGTGATCGAACAATGGCCTAACTTTGGCAAATTTGTCGGATGTATTTATAGTGACGTTGTCAGTTAAGTGAAAGTGAGATAAAATATATTCAAATTTATTTGTTGACAAAGCTTCAGAAACCAGTACATTGTGACTGTCTCTTTCGTTTTCCCAGAACATTCTCCGCCTCGGTACTGGCACATATCCACTGAGTAATAACACTCCAATGAATGCTTTTATCTCACGTTTTTCTATTTTCAGGCAATGATTTTGTTGCCCTGCATATCGATTTGATTCGACAACTATTAGTTCCAATATTTTGTCATCAAAAAATAAAGAAAACATATCTAAAGGGGTTTGCAGAGGCATTTCTTCTTCATCGTTACTAAATTCTTCACCATCATACACAAAATCTTCGGTTTCCCATTTATAAATCTTTTTTCTCTTTATTATTTTTGTTCTCTTTGATGGCGTTTCATATTCTTCCACTGATGGGGCATTTTTGTCATCTTCGGAATTAGAGGAAATGTTTTGCCTTGTATTATATTTATGAAAATTTATTTCAGCAGGCGCTCTAAGCTGTTTAGCAGGTAGATCATTTATGGTAAGCGTGTCTTCGTCACCAGAATCTTCATCAGTTTGAGAATCCGTAGCATTTTCTGGCGGAGAAATAGTCAATGATTCAACGTGCTCTATCATATCTTCCTCCTCCTCCAGCATAGCCAGTGCATCATTTAAAGAAAAACCCCTGGAAGTGTAAATATACATGACATATGCTGAAATACTGATATATTTTGTATAAAAGCATGTAATTTAAGCAAAAATAAAGTTATGTATGTAGTACTGTTATGTGCCCAACGTCCTACATGTAGGACGCTGTGGAAAAGAGGTTCAAAAATATATTATAACATATTTGTACATTACTGTTGATCCTATATTGCTAAATATACTTCTTTTTACGTTAAAATGCACATATTAAAATATTATTTATATAGTTTTAAAAATACAAATTTTGCTTACCCTGCGAACGAAACACTATACTCCGACATTTTCAAATTTACACAGTTTTTGATGTTAATTACACAAATATTATGGTGTAACTAAATAGTCGTTTTATATTTTATTACATCGGTTGGTTCCTAGAGATCGATTACCTGTTGTCGGCATTTAGTTACTGGGCAAGAATGAGACAGGATCGGACTTGCTTCAGGCGTTCTATATGTAGGACGTTGGGCATATCTGGGTTAAGTATGTTTTGTCGTACCTATTTATTAATTTATATACTTTTAAGATGTATGTCTGTAACTTTGACTTGTCTCATACATGTACTTTGTACAATGTCGCATGTGATGAATAAATTTGACTTTGACTTTGACCCTCAGTTCTAACTGCAATACGCAAGAGTCTCGCAGGCTTAGTCTTGTTCTTGCTCAAGTCTTGCACGGTAAGTCTTGGTCTTGGTCTTACTAAAATTAGGCGGTCTTGGTCTTGGTCTTGCGAAAACGTAAGAACAAGACCAAGACTGCAAGACCAAGATCGATTTTGGGCAACACTAGGTACACTTATTACGGCTAGCTACCAATGATCGGTTAGTAGAATATCCCGGTTATAAAAATATTTCTGCTTGGAACGAAGGCTATCGCAATAAAACGACTGTATTTGATTGATAAAAAATGAAGAAATAAAAGCTAAATGAATTTATCAAGTTTAAAGTATCCTTCTTCTTAAAGTACCTTCTCCATTACTGACGGTTGACGATAATTACAGCAAATTGCTATCTTAAGCAGTTCTTAATAATAAATGGATGTCCAGGCTCTTACATTTTTCAGCCATGAGCATCTTCTTCCTGTCGGATCTTTTTTCTTTCCACTTCCACTCAAAGTTTATTTTTTCTTTGTAGATACATATGTCCAAACTAACCTGTTTTTAAACTTCTTACAATATTTAAAAGTCCCCTAAATTTTATCTTGGTTCCCTCTTCACCATCCTTCGAAAAACACCCATATCTCAAAGGCTTCTATCCGCCTCTTACTCCTAAAGCAGGCCGCGCACTGAATCGGCATAGAGCGATCGGCTCGGCTAAGAGCAATCGACAGATTTTGCTATACATCTTGTGTAGTATACTTGGCAAATAAACAATTATTTGCCTACTTAGCTTTGCGATAGTCTCTATAGGAACTCTGCGCCAGTAGACACGCAGATATATGTAGCTATAGTATTTAGCTATTTAGTTACCTTTGATATAACGTTTTCTCCGGCTTCCGCCATTATGCAATAAGCTAAAATTGTTGTAATAAAAAAGCAATAACACAATAAGGATTCTTCACTTGTTACAGCCTAAAACATAATGAAACTATAAAATGATATTTTATGTATTGTTATTTGATCTCCATAAGTTACCAAAACAATTAAGACATACGATTATAAATACTAGAGATGTTCCAGTAACTCCACTACATCCAACTACTAATGCAAGTGCTCTCCATTTGATAAAATCATTATATTCATCTATAAACCTGAAATTATTAAAATAATTTATTATTCTTTTGAAATGGTATTCATCTAATAAGAAATATGAAAATAAATTTTAAGAAACGCTTTTCTTTAGTTACGAGTGACTAACATTAAAAATATTATAAAAAAATCAGCTAAAAAGCAAAAATTAAAAAAAAATAAACTCGAAGGAATATTAAAAAAAAACTGTTAGATAGATTAAATATAGAAAAGTCTCACACATTCGTTAAAAAATTGACAAATCTAACACATTTGTTAAAGAAAAGCGTGGGGCGCGTCTTCATTGAATAAACGGTTTTCGCCTCACGCTTTTCTTTAACGAATGTGTTAGATTTTTTCAATTTTTTAAAGCATATGTGAGACTTTTTTATATTTAATCTGTCTAATAGTTTTTTTCGAATAATCCTTCGAGTTTGATTTTTTTTATTTTTTGCTTTTTAGTTGATTTTTTAAAAATATTTTTAATTTTAGTCACTCGTAACTAAAGCAAAGCGTTTTTTAAAAAAATTTTTCAAATTTTTTTATTTTTTACTTTTTAGTCTTACACTTTTCAAACATTAAATTATATCGTCATGTTTATTAAAATATATGTATAAAACATATGATGTACAAACATGAAAAGTATCGGCAAAAAATTTGAAACTTTATTGTCTATTTATGTCTATTGTCTATTTTCATTATAGTAAACAGTTAGCGAGATATAGCTGTTTAAAACATCTATTTACGAGCAAACACCTCCTTATTCGAGCCCTTTAAACCCACCTCAATTAAAAATTAAGGGATCTTACGAAAATTAATTTACATAGTCTTATAACTCTTCAAAAATCCTACAAAACCATTATTGAAAAAACTTTTTATCGCCAAAAATGAAGGAGCTATGTTTATATTTTTTGAAAAATTCGAATAGTCCCCTTATATAGAGCATTTTCACTGTATATAATACCACAGAACCAGTTCGTATACTGGATGATGACTAAAAAACTATTTGTATGTGTATTTTTACATATTTGTAAATTCGTACTTTTGTGTAAATAAGTGTTTTGTAATTCTTTAATTCTACTTTTTTTTTGTATTATTTTTATTTTTATTTTTATTTGTATTATATTTTCTGTATAGATCTATTAAATTATCTACTTATAAAAATTGCGATGTTATTAAGGGTGGTTTTTAAGGGTTGAAATATTATGATATTATATCCTAAAGCATAAAACAATCATTATTTAACCAGTCAAAACCAAATTTTACCCATATTAAAATTTACAATGTTTTTATATAATTTTTGACAATAAGGGGTAGTTTACACCCCTAAAAATAATCAACGCCCTTGAACATGATATAGGATATGAAGTACAGGGTAAGATGATACTAACCCCAAATTTTTATGTAAATTTATGCAAGCCGAAATTATTATTTTACGATAAGTAAACTTTTTATATATAGCACCAACAAGGGTGGTTTTAAGGGTTGAAATATTATGATATTATATCTTAAAGCATAAAACAATCATTATGTAACTAATAAGAAGCAAATGTTGACAATATTAAAGTTTTAAATGTTATTTTATAATTTTTTACAATCAGGGGTGGTTTTCACCCTTAAAAAACCAAAAGCGTACAACGGCTCAATATAGAAAATGAACTAGACAGTAAAATGAGCCTAATCCCAAATTTTTGTACAAATCGATTCTGGACGAAAAAATTGCGAGGTTTTGCCATTTTTCCAGCTTCATTTCCTCGACTAACAACAATAATCTACGTACTAAATTTTTACTGAAAAGATCGCGAATTACAGAGATCTGGAAATTCCAATATGGAGACAATGGAGAATGTAAAGTACCCAGACAATACCTATTATTTTATCTACTACTGGAGTCATTCCGAAGAACCTCCTAGAAAACAAAAAAGCTAGGTCTAAATTGTAGAAAGCTGTACTATTCTCGAAGGCCCCATGTGTACGAAAATTTTGGGGTGATACTCCAGCATACTAAGTCGCCTAGTGCTCGATAACACGAAAATAGTCCCACAAGAGCTCAATCCTTTCGATACCATAGCTATCTGGGATGAGTTTTCCCCTTAGAAGGAGTGAAAGCTGTATGGCTAAATCTGGATATTATAATTTCTGAACATACATACTTACTGTTTAATTCTGATATACTGGGTAAATAAGTAGACCATCTCTTGAAAAATCTCCCTCTGACAATGGAGACAGTTAAGTTGATCAGATTTCTTGATGTGGTTATTCTTTTTATTTAGAAATGTAATTAGTTCTTCGTTGAGATTATCTAAATTAAATATAAAATGAAAAATAGCGTAACACATTAATACCACCATTGCCATGGAAAAAAATGCACTGTGTGGTTGAATAAAACCAAATGTAAAATAAAATAATTGTGTGCTTAATGGAAGCGATTTTAGTATAACAATCGAAATGTTATTTTTGGTATCGTAGATAAACCAGATACTAATGCAATAAAATACTGTAAAAGTGGGTAGGAATAACATGAAATATCGTTTAAGTTTGTAACTGCGTTGGTACACTTTTTTGCTGACTTTCTGACTTGCTGGTCTTGCATATATATTGCAGAGCTCACTTAAATTTTTTGTGAGTTCTCTTACTTTTTTGATATTTCTCATGAATGATCCATAAAATACTGAAAACTAAAAACAAAAAAGTTAAATATAAAATATATATTATATACCTACTAGAGAGATATCGAGAACATTCATCATCATTCTCTTTGCCTTATCCCTATGCGGGGTTGGCTTCCCTAATTGCATTTCTCCACATAATACTATCTTAGGTCATATCAATGTTAATCCCCTTTACCAACATGTCCTGCCTTATCGTCTCCCCCAGGTCTTCTTTGGTTTCCTCTTCTACTCCTTCTAGGAATCTACACTTTAGCTATTCTTCATATTGGGTGATTAACGTCTTGACGTTCAACATGACCAAACAATCTTAACCTATGCTCTCCCATTTTTGCATCAAATGGTGCCACACCTAGACTTCCCCTAATATACTCATTTCTAATTTTATCCTTTTTTGTCACTCCACTCATCCACTCATAGCCGGTCTTATGGCTGTTTGATTGAATTTTCCCTTCAGCTTCATTGGAATTTTTCTGTTACATAACACAAAACTCGCTTCCTTTCACTTCATCCATCCAGTCCTAACTCTACTGCATGCATATCGATATATTTCTCCATAACTCTGTAATACCGATCCTAGATACTTCAAACTATTGCTTTTCACAATTATTTTACCATCCAAAGATACCATTTTATTTGCAGAAACTCCATCTTTAAATGAACATTCCAAATACTCTGTTTTTGTCCTACCAAGTTTTAAACCTTTTCCTCTAGAGCTTGTTTCCACTGTTCCAGTTTTTGTTCTATGTCCCTTTCACTATTTCCTACTAACACTATACTATCAGAGAATGAAATGTAACCAGAAAAGCCTTACACCTACAGAGGCTACATATTATTCGCTGTGGAAAACAACGAAAAAATTAAAAAGGCATTACTTGTCTAATCCATCAATCAGAAATGATAACATCTGAGCTAGAAATGATAAACAAAAATCTGAAACTTTTGGTAAATATCTGAAAAGTCTTCATGCCCTTTCCTTCAGAATTATCTGCTAAAGAAGAACACAAAATTACCGACTATCTGAATGTACCCTTCCAAACGGATCGGCTTCATAACAAATTCCCTATTAGGGCAGTCAAACAAACAACTAAAAAATTAACAAGGAAGAAATTAACATGAAAAAAGCTCCTGGTTTCGATTTGGTATCTGAAAATATTCTTTAAGAAATATTCGAAAAGTGCTATAGACTTATTACTTACATATTTAACTCTTGACTACGACTAAATTATTCCCTAGCCTCTGGAAAACCCAGATCGTTATGATACCTAAGTAGCCCGATCAGGGAACGCAAAATTTTACGAAAACCTCCAAAAAAATAAAGGAAGGATGAAAATTTGGGAATAGGTAGTTGAAATTGTCTATTATTATATAAGAAAAAGTTTACAATTCTACATCCCCTCCATTTTTCAAAAATTGGAAAATACAGGGTGAAATTTTTTTTCTCGGAGGTGAAAAAATATACGTTCAAAATAAGTCCGGAATTGGATAAAATGACTAATTGTTAGTAACTTTAGTTCTATAGAGTTTTTTTACTAAGTCAATATTTTTTGAGTTATTTGCGAGTGAATGTGAAAATATTCTTAGTAAAAATATAGCTTATAAAAAATTTAAAAAAATGGTGTATACGTGACGTCTGCAGACCCAGTAGAAGCAGAGTTGCAGCTAATGAAATGTAGGTTCTTCTTCGTCAAATTCCAAACCGAATATTTCAATGTGAAATAAATAAAAAACGGAGCACTTTTCGAAGAAAATTAATTACAACTTTTTTAACGTGTTTAAAAAAGGTTTATTATTGTTTTTTTTTTAAACTTCTAACATTAAAAATAAGTGAGTTACGCTCAAAATATTGTTGGTCCCTTTTATTTTTTGGTAAAAAAATGGCGAAAATCACCCCTTAATTAGCTTCTCAAATAAAATTAATCGTTACCGCTTTACAAGTTACTTTACTTATGTATTGTTTATATTATCTATAAGTTTCATTGGTTCAATGTGCTCACTTTTGACAAAAATTGGGTTTAGAATAAAACATTTTTTTTTATTTTGAAAAAAATCGTAATTGTTTATGGAATTAACTTAAAAACAATTAGGAATACCAAAAATCTCAAAGACTAATAAAATGTATGTTTTGCTTTTCTGAATATTGTTTATTTTTTGTTTTCTTGTTAGACAAAAATTGGTTATGATATGGCTGTTTAAAATTTGCCTAAACTCATGATTAGTTACTCGTTCAAGCCATTTTAACTACAGCTTTTTCAAAACGAAGCACTTTGAACCGATGAAACTTACAGATCATATAAATAATACATAGACAAAGTAACTTGTGAAGTGGTAATGTTAAAATTTATATGTGATGCTAATTAGGGGGTGATTTTCGCGATTTTTTTACCAAAAAATTAAAGGGACCAAGAATATTTTGAGCGTAATTCACTTACTTTTAATATAACAAGTTTTTTTTAAAAACAAAAGTAAACTTTTTTAAACACTTTAAAAAAGTTAAAATGAATTTTCCCCTAAAAGTGCTCCGTTTTTGGGTTATTTCACATTGAAGTATTTGATTTGGAATTTGACGAAGAAGAACCTACTTTTCATTAGCTGCAACTCTGCTTCTGCTGGCTCTACACACCTCATGTATACAGCATTTTTTTCAATTTTGTATGGGCTATATTTTTAATATTAAAATACTTACTTTTTGAGTTATCTCCGAAAAACCGTCCAAAAACATATTTTATTCTGTTAATCATGAACATATTCATTCGCAAATAACTCGAAAAGTATTGACTGAAGTGTGATTTTTTTAAAATGGAGGGGATGTAGAATTGTAAACTTTTTCTTATATAATAATAGACAATTTCAACTACCTACTCTCAAATTTTCATCCTTCCTTTATTTTTTTTTGGGTCAGATTTGATCGAGCTAAAACGTCGGAAGAAAATAAAAGTTGTCTTCCTACAGACCGATAAGTCTACTGCCAATTCTTTCCAAGGTTTGTGAGAAGCTATATGTTAAAAGGCTAAAATCAATAATAGACGAAAAGAAGATAATTCCAGATCACCAATTCGGATTCCGCAATAAACACGGGACAATAAAGCAAGTTCATAAAGTGGTAAATCTAAACTTCTAAACTCATACCTGACAGATAGGCACGTCCAAACAAAACATAGAAGTGAATATACAGAGTTGCATCAAATAAATTCAGGAGTCCTACAAGGTAGCGTGCTTGGACCGATCCTGTACTTATTGTATACTTTAGACGTACCATCAACACAACTTCCCACTGTTTCGACATTTGCTGATGCTACGGCTCGGCCATTTTGGCATCCCACACTGATCCAACATAAGTTTCTAGGAAACTACAAACTAGTATAAACAAGGTCAGAAACTGGCTAAAAAGATGGCGTATTAAAGCAAATGGACTGAAATCAACACTCCAACATTTACCCTCCAAATAAGCGCCAAATACCTCGGCATGCACCTGAATCGACGACTGACTTGGACCAAACACATATTCACTAAGCGCAAACAACTTGGCCTAAGCTCTCATATCAATAAACAATAAAATATTATTATACAAAATAATTTTAAAACTTTTGTGGACCTACGGCATCGAGCTGTGGGGTACTGCTAGCAATCCAACATATCCACCTTGCAGAGGTTCCAAAATAAAGTATTGCGAACTATTGTTGATAGTTCCTACTACGCCAGTAATGAGAATCCCTTTAGAATACATCAAAGATGCCATACATCATTTTAGTGTCAACTATAGTGAAAGAGTGTCAGTGCACCCAAATCGGTTAACCGCCCAACTAAACGTGCGATGCCAATGAAATCAGTAGGCTAAAAGTCTACTGCCATCCGACCTATCTACATCACACAGACTGTAGTTTAGTTTGTAAGGCAAATGCTTATAAATTAGTAACCATCTTTTGTCCTTTAATTGGTCCAATTTTGAACATAGGCTTCCTTCCCCCAGTTTCCTCCATTCGCTTCTGTTTAGTGCTTTCTGTTTCCAGTGAGTTCCTCCTATCTTTCTAGTGTCATCTTCCCATCTCATCTGCGGTCGTCCTCTCGCTTTCTTTCCTGTCCATGGTCTCCATTGTTGTATCGTGGTACTCCACCTATTGTCCATTTATCTGGCATTATGACCTGCGAAGCTCCATTTTAGCCTGGCTATATGTTGTCCTGCGTCTTTGACGTTTGTTTTATTTCTTACCCAGTTATTTTGCTCTTTGTCTGTTAATTTTACTCATAACATTGCTCTCTCCTTGGCTCTTTGGGTCTTCATTATTTTGCCCATGTGCTTTGGTCAAGGTTCATGGTTGGCATGCATATGTGAAAATTGGTAATATGCACTGGTCAAACACTCTTGTTTTTAAGTATTGTTGTATTTTTTTATTCTTTAAGGCCCATTTTAATTTCCCAAATCCTGCTCAGGCTAATCTGACCCCTCTTTTTACCTCCGCTGTTTGGTTTTCCTTATTTATTTTTATTATCTGTCCCAAATAGATATAATCATTAACCGCTTCGATTGTGGTTTCGTTTAGCATTACGTTTATCATGTGTGTTTGTATTCAGGAATGAATTTTACCAAATGAATGAAATTAGTACCAACAATGTTTAATTTAGGTTTAGATATATTTAAAAGAAATTATTCATTGAAATGATACTCATCAGCTACATATACATGTCATCAGCTTCATTGTCAGGAAAAACGCTTATTGCCTAATAGGCGTGTTGCAGATCTCTTTAGGAGTTAATAAAAAAAAAGAGCTATGGAATATAATCCAAGAAATAGAAGGAAACAAGAAAGACCAGCCGAGTCTTGGGTAAAAGGTGTTTTGAAACCATGAATGACAGAGGCGTTGATGAAGACACCTGGACAGATAGAAAAGACACCTGTAGGACCCCCAGGACTATAGGACCAGAAGCTGTAGGACCCCCACTTATACATACATAGATACAAATACAATTTTCAAGTATGAGGGAGTGCATCCATTTTTTTTGACGATTGTAGTATCTCCGACGGAGTGGCAATATTATTTTATCTGGATTTAGTTTTTGAAGAAATTAGTGGGAATTTGTTCTAATTACACTCAAATAGTCAATTCAACTTTTCTACTTAACATAGCAGCACTGTTAGTAAATAATAAATTTTAATGAGCTAAAGGTTATTTTTGTTTTATACATTTACGGATAAAAATATTGCATACTTTGAAATTAATGTATGAAATTTTTTGTGCTGCTCCCAGTGTCACAGAAATAGGATTTCTTTTCCGAATGCCATGTTTTAAAGTAGCATGTAAATGGTACAATCAAATTTAAATTTGATATGGGCTATATAGTCCTGTCGCCAGGGGGGGTACAACGGCCTCGTTAATTCAGATGGACTTACCCAAGTTTTTTTTATGTATTTTGACCCGTAGAACACGAATTTTTTGGGTAACAGTTGATCCGGATGTCGATAAGATTGTTATAGACCAAGAACTTGAGGAATCAAATAACAGCGATTTTTGGCAAAACAAAACAATATTTTGTATTTTTTGGGTCATTTTAAGCAAAAAATATTTCTACAAGTTTTTTCGTAGGATGCACAGTTTTCGAGATAAACGCGGTTGAACTTTCAAAAAATCGAAAAACTGCAATTTTTAAACCCGAATAACTTTTGATTAAAAAATAAAATAGCAATTCTGCTTAGCGCCTTTGAAAGTTCAAGTCAAATTATGTCGGTTTTGATTATTTGCATTGCTAAAAATTTATTGTGTTATTGTTAAACAAAGCTACAAACAACTAGTGCGTGAGTGATGTTTCTATGATTTCTCATTTAAAATCGAACGAGTAGGTAGAATAGGTACTAGTGCAATCAAGACTATTTCTACGTTACATGCGTTAAAACGCATGTAAAAGCACGGGAAACCCTACGTGTTTATAGCTTTGTTAAACAATAAAAAAATAAATTTTTACCAATGCAAATAATCAAAACCGATATAATTTGACTTAAACTTTAAACTTTAAACTTTTAAAACTTTTTAAAACTTTTTAATCAAAAGTTATTCGGGTTCAAAAATTGCAATTTTTCGATTTTTTTAAAGTTCAACCGCGTTTATCTCGAAAACTGTGCATCCTACGAAAAAACTTGTAGAAATATTTTTTACTTAAAATGGCCCACAAAATACAAAATATTGTTTTGTTTTGCCAAAAATCGCTGTTATTTGATTCCTCAAGTTCTTGGTATATAACAATCTTATCGACATCCGGATCAACTGTTACCCAAAAAATTCGTGTTCTACGGGTCAAAATACATAAAAAAAACTTGAGTAAGTCCATCTGAATTAACGAGGCCGTTGTACCCCCCCTGGCGACAGGACTAATATGGTGGCCAGTATAATTTTTAAACTAAATCTAATCAAAGTAAGTATTCACTATTTTACCTACATGAAGACCTCCGTTAGGGTGCATTAAGACGAATTTGTTATCCGATATGACTGGCAAATGGCAAAACATGATCTTCTAAAATGTTTTTAATGTACAAATCAGCTGTCATTCACCCAATAACCTCCACAAGTTCGGTATCGAACACGTGGAGGTGATTAGGCGAATGTCAACTGACATGTACATTGAAAACACTTTAGGAGATCATGTTTTGCCATTTGCAAGCCACATTGGATATGACATATTGGTGCTAAAGCACGTTTTCATGTTGCTGGGACAGTAAATACTTACTCTTGATGAGATTCAATTTAAAAATTATATTGGCCAGAATATAGCCCAGATCAGATTTAAATCCTTTTATAGCATTTCCTATTCGTATGATCCTGTGGGGCTAAAGATAGCAGCACAAAAAATTTCATTTGACAGGCTTATGCAATATTTTTGTTCGTGAGTAGAAACAAAGAGATTATTTAAGATACCTAGCATATCTTTCTGACTGATAATTTTTTTGTGAACACAAACTGCTTTTCGATTTACCTTTTTTATCTAAAATTAATTAAAATTGGATGTAGCAACTATTAAATTGAATAATAAATACTAGGCTACTTATTCTAATTCAAAAATATACTAACAAAAAATATGATTGCAGCCATAGACAGATACTCTATGAGCTCAATAGCAGGAGGTTTTTTTAAATATATAAAAGTAGCCACTATAAACAAAGAGTAATTGTGATACCAAAACACGATGCCGCATATGTATCTCTGAACTGGTGTTCGATAAAGCAGAGTTCCCAAATTTAGCATCCAAAAAAATGGATCACCTAAAAATAAACATGAGTTACAAAGGTTTAAATTTTGGTTTGACTTAATTTTATATACATAGCTCTACTATTAGCAATGAGATAATTGGATTTTCTTCTTTCTAAAGAAAAAAGTGATGGTAGCAACACAATCATTTTGTGATCGGAATAACATGTGCAATTGCAACATATCTCTCAGAGTAATCTTGTAGTCTCTCTCTCTCTTTCTCTCTCTCTTTCTCTCTCTCTCTCTCTCTCTCTCTCTCTCTCTCTCTCTCTTTCTCTCTCTTGGACCATCACTCCGGCTGGATTACTGGGCGCATCTGCATTTCTCGACCGATGGTGTAAGACGGCTGGTGGCCAGCTCAGCGCATCTTCTTGTGTTTATTCTCTGGTTAATCTGCGTACCAGTTCCTTCCATTCTCCTCTATTTCATGCTTTGTTTTTCACTTCCCCCTAACTAAAACTAATTCTGTTGTGTCCTCTGGTTACTGTTCTCTTCCAGGTATTATCTGGTCGTCCCCTCAGGTTGAAATTCGAGTGCTTGTCTTGTGATATTACTAGGATCTTTCCTTAACGTATGGCAGATTCATTTCTATGTCTTCTGTCTAATTGTTGTTATTATACCGGTTTGTTTCGTTTCCATAGTTCTTCATTCGTTATTTTATTAGGCCAGTAAATTTTTAGGATCTTTCTGAAGTCTATTTACAAAACTATTTACAGATTATTTACAAAAGTCTGTAGCCCCTTTGTTGTGCTTTCGTCGTGCTTCCAAGCTCTGCTCCGTAGATTAATATGCTCTTTACACAAGTATTCAATATATTTATTTTTATCTACTCTATCTCATATTATGTATGTTTTTGCAAGTATTTAGTTTGTGATGTATGCAAGTTTTTAGTTTGTGAAAACTGTCATTATAGATAGCAGTGCGTGAAGGATTTAAAGTGTGCGTGAAGTAACAATGTATTTTAAATGGGATTTACTTTTCGCACTGTTTTTGACACACTTTCATATAATCAAATATCCTTAACTTTCGCGTTGTCATGGTGATGACATGTGAGCAATAAATTACAACAAAAGTTTTGACAGTTTTGTGGTTTGAAAGAAGTTAAAATTTTTAAATATCAAAGTTCTAACAATTGTAGAATAGAAATGAATGCCAGTGACGAAGAGTTACAGTTTTTTTATTTGTTTATCGTAGATAAAATATTGTATGAAATTGTGCGTGAAGTACTTTTTGCGAACTTACGCGATGTATAGCACTCGCTCTGCTGTCGCTCGTGCTCTAAACATCGCGTGCGTTCGCAAAAAGCATACTTCACGAACTGTTTCATAAATAACAACTATTGTTGACTCTGATATTTCACATGTTTGTCAGACTTTATTTAACGCATTGAAGGCAAATTGTGCCTTCGTTATTCTTGCTTGTATGTCTTTCATGCATCCTCCTTTTCTTTCCATGATTGGTCCCAAATAAGTGACTTTCTCTACTTCTTCAATTTATTTGTCTTTTATTTTTATTTTATTAATTTTCGGGTTATCATTTCTTAAGATTTTTGTTTTCTCTGCATTTATCCGGGGACCAATCATGTCAGAGTACTGTGTTAGCTTATCTACTTTTGTTTGTAGTTTGTATGTGAGTTGTGTGTTCTGTTAACAGGCAGACGTCGTCACCAAATTCAAGATCTTCAAGCTTATTAAAGAGGTTCCATCTAATGTCTGTCCGATCATCTGTTACTTTCCTCATAATTCAGTCTACCAAGATAAGGAAAAAAGTAGGAGATAAGATACAACCTTGTTTCACACCGCTTTTAATAGCTATTTATTCTATGATCACTTCCTCGTGTTCTAGTCTAGCTTTATACCCATCCTAAAACAGTTTGATCAGGTTAATAATTTTTGTTGGTAGTCCATACTATCTTACAATTTTCCACATTTGTTCCCTATTGACTCGGTCGAAAGCCGGTTTAAAGTCGATAAAACTTACATTTATGTCTTTCTGCCATTCACTATCTTGTTCTAAGATGATTCTTAAGGTGCATATTATGTGATCTATAGTGGAGCGTTTAGCACAAAAGCCTGCTTGGTTACTCCTTAGTTCCTTGTCGAATTCTTTTTTCATTCTTTCAAGCAGAATTTTTGTTAGCACATTGGATGTGGCGTTTAATAGAGTTATTGCACGCCAATTTTTATGGGTACTTAGATCTCCCTTCTTTGGTATTTTTATTATCAGTCCCTCTTTCCATTTTTGTGGCAGTTCTTCGTTGGTCCATATTTTATTTAGAAGTTTCTCTAGCATATCTATGGCTTGTTCGGTGTCTGATTTTATCAGATCGATAGGTACATTATCTGTTCCTGCGGATTTGCCATTCTTTAATAATTTCTTCTCTTGTAATTGCCCCAGTGTTAACCTCTAATTCTTGTATTTCAATTTAATCATCCAGTTCTTGGGTTCGGTCATGTTTGGCATATATTTCTTCGGAGTATTCTGTATCTGAGTTATTTCTTTCTCAAATTTAATTAATTTTACTTGTTTATTTCTCTTATATTTCTTACTCGATTGCCTGTTAGGTTTCGTACATTCGTGTGTTGTGCTCGTAGTTCATTATCTTGTTTCTCTGCTGATTTTAGCATTTCGTTTATATAATTCCTTTTATCTTTTCTAGATGCATTTTTCACTTCCTTTTGCAATATGTCTTTCTTGATTTTCTTTCTTTCTTGTATAAGCTGTACCGTGTCTTTAGTTATCCATTTTTTATTTTCAATTTTTTTAGCCAATTTTTTCGTCTGCTGTCTTCATCATGACTACTTTGAAGTTTTTCCATATATCTTCGACATAATCTCCATTACAGTGGTGTGTATTTCGGTTAACTGTAACTCTGTCAGTGAATATTCTCCTTGTATTTTCTTGCTTTAGGGTTTCTACACTGTATCTTTTTCTTCGGAATGGGACATTTCATCACCGCCGGTTCATCGCTGCCGTTTCGATGCCGCCGAGTCATCGCCAGTCCATTTCATCGCCGTCCGTTTAATCGCCAGTTAGTCAGTTGATTTTGTATTATGGGAGATAACTCGATACGATGTTAAATTCAGTTCATAACTTATGACAATAATTAAAAAGATAAAAAATATTATTATATTTACTGTTCTATTTCTACTTCCCCTAAATTTTATACTAAATAGTACTAAATTTGTAGTGTTAAATGGTCTTTGTAGAAATATATAAGTTCAAATTTATGTAGTGTTAGGTTGGGTTAGCGGCATCGACAGGGCGGCGATGAAACGTCCTAGACCCCTTTTTCTTCTGGTAGTCTTGTGATTATTTTCCCTGGCTAGTTTCATCCTTCATTTGGCCCTGATAAGCATTTGGTCAGAATCCATATCTGCACTCCTTAAGGCCCTGACTTCTTGTAGCCAGCTTCTCCATTTTGATTCAATTAGTATATGGTCGATTTGGTTCTTATATGAGGCCATGAGAGCCAGAGTGGCCTAACTGATTTTAACATTACTTTACATAATCAAAGAAAATAATCAGAAGCTAACAATGTCCGATTGTTTTAGTAGTTTTATGATAACCAAGAATCATTATTGGTCAACATACAATTAATTACTAAAATAATCGGACATTGCATGATAGATTCTGATAATTTTCTTTGATTATGTAAAGTAATGTTTAAATCAGTTATCAGTTAGGCCACTCTGGCTCTCATGGCCTCATATAGCACCCAGAGATTTTCAAGTTTCTTTGTGGATCTGCTTACGTTTAAATATAATCTTGTCGTCTATAATATATCTTCAATTCCTCAGCAATTATAATATTATAAAAACTGCCCTATTATAAAAAAATTATAATATTCGAATACCGTTTCACAAAGCGTACAAACCTTTTTAATGTTGTTAATAAATTATTCCTTTCAAAGTACTATACTCAAATTGTATTTTTAAACACCTTATATATTTTATAATAAATATACTTATAACCCTTAAACGCCCAATTGAGGGGGAAGGGGTAAAAATGTCCACTTAATGCATATTACCTTGTAGCATATTTACTAAGTGTTCCAAACTATTTCAAAAACTAGTTATTGTTAAGAGAACGGCTCTTTATCGAATGTTAATTTGGTTCTACCGATATTTTTGAAACTAAAAGTAATATCTTGAGATATCTATGGGGTGGGCACAAAATGTCCACCCTTGGTAAAACTTGTTACTAAAGATTTTTATATTCCTCGTTGGCAGCAACAAAATCCACATAATTTTCGATGTATAATTACATAGTCGACATAATTATCCGCCATACTAATGAGGAGGCAGAAAGGAAGAATGTGGACAAAAAACGGACAAATGTAAATTACTGGCTTTCACTGGTATTTTAATTTTGATGTACCTACATCGTAATTTTGTTGTAAGCTTTTTACATCGTTTTTAGAAAATGCTGTGTTTACTAAGAATAAGATTCTTAAGTTTACTTAATTTCTAACATTTTTTGTAACAACTCTTAATAAATATATAGATATATTAGATATTTTCCAGGTGGACATTTTTTACCCACCCTTGCGAATCCATGGAACCTACAGTCCGTACAATATACATACCATTGTACGTCATTATTTATTTCAGAGATGTAAGTTGACATTGTTACCCAATTACAAAAAATTCTTGAATTCATAATATACAAATATTGCGAAGTGTATTATACAACAAAACAAATTAATATTCAATGTAAATAAATAAAAACATTAAAAATAGAAAACAAAAATTAAGTTACAATCTTACGTTATAGTATGGAGAACGGTAAGGGTTTTATACCGATTGAAGACAATTGTCTGAGATCGGTTACCCTTAACGTTCGACATGCTTATAACGTTTTTTGCACGATTGATACCATTATAAATTATAAAATTAAACGTTTTCGTCATATTGACTAGTTTCATTCATTTTATCAAGATAGATACTTTGGTTGTTAGGTAGTAACTAGGGTGCATAACAACAATGGAGAATTGAGTTTTTATTTAGTTGTCAATAATTTTAAGTACAATTTTGATTATAATAAATTAAAATATGAGCGAAAGTGAATTTGAAGAAATTGAACGGGCTTGGGAAGAAGGATATTCCGCAATTATTCCCGAAAAATCCAAAATCCGTTATCAAAATACCTACCCCTAATCCCGAGAACTATACTGGCCATTCGTTCAGGAGGACATCAGCAACGCTTTTGGCTAATAAAGGTGTTGATGTCCTCGGATTAAAGCGTCATGGAGGTTGGCGTTCATGGACAGTGGCAGAAAGCTATGTAGAAGATTCTCTTCAAAATAAAATATATTTTGCCGAAAAAATATTGTGCAATACTAGTACCTAATACTACTAATGTATGCGATTCTGCAGGAGTTTCTGTTAGAAGTGAAACCACAGCCCAAACAAGTGGGATTTCATTAAATAATTTAACATATTGTACCATAAGTTTCAATATTAATAAATAATTCGTTAGTTTTCTTTATTCTTTCAAAAAATAAATTAAAATTAAGAGATTTTTTAACTCGACGGTAAGTGAATTACTTACCGTCGAGTTGGAGTACTTACCGTCGAGTTGGATAACTTACCGTCGAGTTGCTAGTAAATGTCACCTACTGACGTAAAATCTGTCACGGTAAACAGTCAAAAATTATCAATCGTGCAAAAAAGTATGTGTGTGTTTTGTGTCTTATTGGCACTGGTTTTCACAACCAACTGGCCAGTCAATTGCATAATTGTTTTTTAGACTATAACTTATCACTAAGTCAGGGGAGTAATGTGTAGTGTGTGTGTTGAGCAAGTGTCTTGTTACTTTGCAAAGTCGACGTCATTGTCTTTGCAAAGAGACGCTAATTGTATCCGAACGTCTGCGGTCCCTCCGGTGAATACCGATCCCACAAGGACAGAAACTATTTTCATTTATTAATTTATAATAAACGAAAAATTTCTGACCCTGGTGAGATTCGAACTCACGACCTTTTCGGATTTTTCGATCCATAGGCAGGCGCTCTTACCACTGAGCCACGGAGGGGGTCCGTTAAAGTAAATAATAAATATAATAAAACAAATATTTACAGTAAAAAATAAAAACAAATCTGTGTCAATATCGCAACTGTCAATTAAATGTTACCAATTTATGCCAAAATGTCACCTTCGTTCGATTGCAGTTAGAATGTAATCCGAACAAGTATGCTTTATAAAAACGGTTTTATTTATATTCCACTTACACAAATTAAATTAAACAAGTTAGAGTTAGGGTATGTGTAGGGGAAAGAGGAGTGAGAGGGGCTGGTTCTAAAAGTTTATAAATATAAAATAAGTATAAAAAGAATAATATTCTCACCTTCCTACATTTGGTAGATCAAAATATATAGGACTATTCTTACGAAGGACCAGCAACCAATTGATTGCAAAATTATACGTTAGTATCAATAGGGAACAGCTAGTAGTAGAATAATAAGTAGATAATAATAAGAATAATAAATCAAACTTAAATTGACATACAGTATTTCTTATGATCATCTTTCAGTGCGTCATAGTTTTTCGATTCCTTTCTAACGCATTAAATTGTATGTGACAGAAAAAAAGGCACGTCGGTGATTACATTTCGTCGGTGACATTTTTATAACATTTATTCTAGTTATTCTAGTTGTCGATAGATGGCGCCATAATAAAAAATAATTTTTTTTTAATTAGATAATAATATTACAAATATAATCTGTATAATTTATAAGACTATACAAATCAAAGAAAATACCATTTTATAAATGCAAGAAACACATTTGATTTGTTTTTATTCCAAATTGAAAATAAAATGTGACAACTGTCAGATTTAACTAAAATGTCATGTTAGAATAAATGTCATAAATGTGTATTATCACGGACTTACCATTTTTCCTATCATTTGTTACGCACTGAAAAATGATCATGAAAAGGACAATAGTTTATTTTTGTATTAGACACAAATAGTATTAGACACAAATTTTTGCATGAAGTAAATAAAATGGGCAATAACAGGAAATAATGAGAAATTAAAAGTAATAAAAGTTATTTTGCCAACTAATCACCTATACCTAATTTTATACAAATGTTCTTAACTATATTGACATGCGGTAGAACAAAAAAGTTTATTTATAAAACCGGCAACTCTGCAATGCTGGAGCCTGATGCCGTTGGTTTTGTACATACAGAGAGAGTCTGTAATTTGGAATAAATTCAATATCTCAAATACTAATTATTTTTTTGAAAAATTCTCAGACACGTCGATTAGTATTTCATACTGTCCTTTTTGACATACAATAATAATATATACAGGGTGTCCCAATTTAGAGATATGACGTCTTCGTTGATTTTCTTAAATGGCAACACTGTCATTTTGATAGCTATTTTGATAGGGTGTGTAAAGTTATACACAACTGCAAAATATCAAATTTTTATTCTCTACCATTTACAAGATAATATAAAATAACAAAGTTATATCTGTAATTTGGAATAAATTCAATAATTAAAATACTACTTGTTTTCTTGAAAAATGCTCAGACCCGTCAATTAATATTTCAAATTGTCATTTTTGACATATAATAATAATGTATACAGGGTGTCCTAATTTAGAGATATGACGTCATCGTTGATTTTCTTAAATGGCAACACTATCATTTTGATAGCTATTTTAATAGCTTGTGTAAAGTTATACACAACTGCAAAATTTCAAATTTTTATTCCCTACCATTTACAAGACAGAGTTGGGTCGGATACTGAAAAAAAGTATCCGGATACCGGATACGGATACTCAAAATATATCCGGACACTTTTTAAAAAAGTACGAATACTTTCATTTAAAAATGTATTCGGATACAAGTATCCGGATATTTTTTTCGGATACTTTCTAGGATACTTTAAAGGATACTTTTTTTAAGAAGGACATAAATTATTAGTATTAGAACTATGTGATGTGCATGTATTTTTAATGTAATATATAATAATAAAAATATATTAAATGATGGAGAAAGAAATCAGAAAGTACTCAAAAAATTGTTTAATGCTTATGAATAATAAAACTAGAACATAAACTTCTAAGGAAACATTAAATTAAAATAAAAACGTACTAATACAGAAAGTATTCCAATTGCTGACGAAGTCAGAAGTGAAGTGCCTTTGAATTTGTCTTTGTAAGTACCAATACCTCAAAGTGTTCATCGCTTAAAGCTTTTCTTTTAGGCGTATCAATCATAGTTGCAAAAAAAAAGTCTTTCAACTGGTGCTGACGAAGGTAAGCATGTGTTGTACTTTATTGACACCCTTTTTAAGATTGGGTATTCATTTAAGATGTTCAAATTGGTTCTTTTGTCCTAAAAATATCTTAACAACTCCAACTGTACTTTTGAAGTTTTATTGTTGATGCTGGAACCCTGTTCATTCTGTGTATAATTAATAGTACAGCTGTTGTCCACTTGCTGGTCTCGAAAATTGCTAAAATCAAAAAAGTCATCCAAATTTTGATCTCCACTTTCATCTGATTCATTGCAACTTTCCAATTCCATTTTTGTTTTGGCGACAGTTATAATGCATTTTTTTTATATCTTCTATAGTTTTTTTGGGATTTTTTACGACATTGTACCACTTGAGCTTAAATTTAGGAAGAAGAACTGCAGCTATAATTGAATCTTCCAATTCCAAATTTAAAATCTTTGCAAAACGAGTATTTAAGCTTTTAATACACATTTTTGCTAGATGTTCTTCTCCATATTTTAATTTCGTTTGGGCAAGAAGTTTCTCATATTTATTAATTAATGAAATTAAACTGGGTCTAATTATACAGGGTACAAAAAGGGGTTCTTGAAAAGAGAGATATAGAAAATATACAAAATAAATTTAAGTAATTAATTAAACAACGTACTTATGAAGATTTATAACTGATTAGGTAAAAACAAAGCTCCATTAGCTATATAATAATATATTATAACGGTGACGAGTACGAAAAATGGGATTTAACATTTAACATATTAGACACATCTGGATTGAAGGAATGGCAGTGTTGTGTCTACGTTAGGTGCATTATCGGCGGACGATAAATATTTAAAAGTATCCGAATATCAAAAAAAGTATCAGGAAACCGGATACTTTAAAATTTGATCACGGATACGGATACCGGATACAAAATTTAAAAAGTATCCGGATACAGCTTTCGGATACATAAAAAGTATAAGGATATTGTATCCGGATACAGAAGTATCCGGATACTACCCAGCTCTGTTACAAGATAATAAAAAATATCAATTATGAACAACAACAACAAGTAATCAAATAATAATTGAATATAATTATTTCAATTAAGCAAATTCTCATAACGTTGTCCATTGACAATTTGACAATAATTGAGGGCAACATTATGAGGACATATATTTGCTTAATTGAAATAATTAAATTCAATTACTATTTTTTGATTACCTACTTGTTTTTTATAACTTTGTTATTTTTTATTATTTTGTAAATGGTAGGGAATAAAAATTTGAAATTTGGCAGTTGTGCATAACTTTACACATGCTATCAAAATAGGTATCAAATTAACAGTGGTGCTATTTAAGAAAATCAATGATGACGTCATATGTCTAAATTGGGACACCCTGTATACATTGCTATTGTATGTCAAAAATGACAATTTGTAATACTAATCGACGGGTCTAAGCATTTTTCAAAAAACAATTAGTATTTTAATTATTGATTTTATTCCAAATTACAGATATAACTTTGTTATTTTCTATTATCTTGTAAATGGTAGAGAATAAAAATTTGATATTTTGCAGGTGTATATATAGTATTTTTACTACAAAAACGTTATTACGTAGGTCAAAATTTTTGACGTAAGAGAACTGTCAAAACATTAGAATGTGACTTTTCATTATTGCTATGTTTATAATAAACACGGCAATAATGAAAAGTCACATTCTGTTTTGACAGTTCTCTTACGTCAAAAATTTTGACCTACGTAATAACGTTTTTGTAGTAAAAATACTATAACTTTACACACCCTATCAAAATAGCTGTCAAAATGACAGTGTTGCCATTTAAGAAAATTAACGATGACGTCATATCTCTACATTGGGACACCCTGTATACATTATTATTGTATGTCAAAAAGGACAATTTGAAATAATAATCGACGGGTATGAGCATTTTTCAAAAAAACAATTAGTATTTGAGATATTGAATTTATTCCATATTACAGACTCTCTCTGTATGTGATCAATTGATACTTCTTCTAGTTTAATTGTATGGTACTTACAGTTTAGAGTTTAGATGCATAATAACTGAATTTAAACATACTAACTTGATTAATAATAATTTGCTTTCATTGGAAAAGCGTCAGATTTAGCGTGCTTCCAGTGGGGAAGCGAGGAACACAATTTTTACATCCTATTCCGTCAGAAGTTGGAGATGAAGTCTTTGTTTTAGGGGCGAAGGGAACTAAGAGAAGTTAGGTAGGTATACGATTTTGGGCAAATAAAATCTGACAAGCGCAGAATATATGATTAGGAAGAAAGACACCATGTGTGCTGAGAGCGTAGGGTTTTAGTTTAGGGGGATAGAAAAATATTAGAAGTTATTATTAAAATATTAGAATTACAAAAACTATTGTAGAAAAGACAATTTTCTACAGTATGTGTCTTTACATTCATAGAAATCTTCCAATAATATTTCTACGCGTAGATAGTAAAATATGTCTAGTGGCCGTAATTCCAATGTACTCAGCTACACGATTCTAGAAAGGAACACACCTATGACTTAAATATTTCGTGTTGGTATCATGTGACGTCACGTGCTATGACGCGGATGACGTGCAACGGTATGTATATTGTACGGACTGTACATATGGATGGACGTTCAATTAAGGGTTAATACCTAATTTAAAATTTAGTTTGACATTGACGCATCTGTCAAACTCTAACGTAAATAACATATGCTTTGCTAATATAAATACAAACATAATATTTATTATTTGAATATAACAATTTGGTTACTAGTACCTATATTATTCAACGAGCATGTAATGATGGCTATTACTCACGATGATCAAGTTTGCGACAAGAGACGTAGGCGAGTGTCGTAATTCATCAGAGTGAGTAATAATCATTACATGAGAGTAGAATACGATACTTTTTCTACGACCTTTTTATTATTTTAATTATGAAAAAATATAATTATCAACTACTGGAGATTAAAAATATCTGGACAAGAAAATATCGGTCAAAATCTAGATATCATGAATTCCGCCATGGTCACCATAGCAAACGAAGTTTTGAAACCAGAAAAAGACCCAATAAAGGAAAAGGATTGGATGACCGATAAAATACTAGACCTTATTCAACAAAGAAGAAATTGGAAAAACAAAGACGAGATTCGGTATAGAGAGATATATCGACAAATAAGATACGAGGTTAAGCGAGCAAAAGAGGACTGGATGGAACAAAGATGTCGTGAAATGGAAGAACTACAAAGAAAACATGACGAGTTTAATATACATAAAAAGCTTAAAGAAATTACCTACACTCAGAGAAAAAGAACTCCTCACTTTATGAGAAACTCCAAAGGTAAAATAATTCTCGACTTGGATGAAAAAAAGGAAGAATGGACTAACTATATAAAAGAGCTCTTCCTGGATACGAGGCCACCACTTAACACCACAAAGTATACGAATACTGGTCCTAGTATTTTAAAAGCGGAAGTAGAGAAAGCCATCAAACAGAGCAAAAATGGGAAATCTCCAGGCCCTGACCAAATACCATCAGACTGGCTCAAACTTCTGGATGACGACAATGTCTCACAACTAACAAACATTTATAACCATATATACGAGACTGACATGATGCCACAGATATGGTTAGAGTCTACATTTATTCCACTCCCAAAAAAGCCTAATACATCATCATGTAAAGACTTTAGACTAATTAGTCTCATGAGCCACTCTCTCAAGCTACTTCTTAAGATAATTCTTAATAGAATCAAGCAGAAATGTGAAGAGACAATGGGAAACAAACAATTCGGTTTCAGAGAAGGATTGGGAACAAGGGAAGCTTTGTTCTCAATGTTAACATTACTTCAAAGATCATGGGAAGTACAGAAACCAATTTACGTCTGCTTTATAGATTTTGAGAAGGCGTTTGATAGAGTTCAACATGATAGGTTGTTTGAATATCTAGAAATGATTGGAATAGACGATAAAGATCTGAGACTTTTACAACATCTATATTGGAATCAAGAAGCTTCTATTCTGGTAGACGGCAAATAAACAGACAAAATTTGCATTCAAAGAGGTGTCAGACAGGGTTGTGTGTTATCCCCAACTTTGTTTAACGTATACTCAGAAATAATTTTTAATGAAGCCTTGGAAGGACAATGTGGAGTTCGAATCGGGGGAGAAACTATTAACAACATCAGATATGCAGACGACACCGCGATCATGGCTGAAAATATCGAAGATCTTCAATTCCTTATAGATCGAGTCACTAGATAATGCTCCAATAACGGACTTAACATAAATGCAACAAAGACAAAGTTACTTGTGGTTAGTAAACAAGACGTCGGCCCTATGCAACTAATTGTCAATGATGAATCAATAACAAAAGTTAACCATTTTAAATACCTAGGATGTTGGATAAACGAGACACTAAATCCGGATGAAGAAATTAAAACTCGTATAGAAATTGCAAGAGGAGCATTTATGAAACTTAGATCTATTCTGAGCAACTCTCAGCTGAACTTACAACTAAGAATCAAGTTCCTAAAATGTTATGTGTATCCTGTATTACTATATGGATGTGAAACCTGGATCATGAAGGTTAACATGATGAACAAATTAGAAGCCTTTGAGATGTGGTCGTATCGTAGAATGCTCAGAATATCTTGGGTTCAACGCATTTCAAACAGAGAAGTCTTAAACAGAGTAGGTCAAGGCGAAGGTGACTTAATGAAGATGATAAAAAAGAGAAAACTTGAATATCTGGGGCATATAATGAGAGGTAGCAGATACAGGATGCTGCAGTTAATACTCAATGGAAAGATCGACGGAAAAAGAGGAATTGGTCGAAAGAAATATTCATGGCTCCGAAACCATCGTCAATGGACTGGCTTATCAGCAGATCAATTGTTACATGCCGCACAAGATCGAGAACGATATCGGCAAATTGTTATGGAAGCTACCTACGCCTAAAAATTTGGGCACGGTACTTAAAGAAGAAGAAGGAGATTAAAATTACCATTTAGAAAAAAAAAATTGTGTTTACCAGTAGTACACGGCAGAGAAAATGGTTGTCTACTATTAGCGAATGCTGTCTTATGTACCTATTGTAAAATATACTGTAAGAAATAGGCAGTTCAAGTTATATTTGTTTCCGAAAAAATTATAAGCACAAATTTGTAGGTACGTACTGTCAATGTACAGCTGGTTCCTAAAAAAACTGATACGACTTTTAAAGCGTATTTTGTAGAAAATTGAGCAGTGTGTTGTGAAGGCTAAAAACTTAGATATTATTTACATACTGTCACTGTCAGTGCCAAATCATAGAGGTATATATTAACATAGAGTGAGCCTACCTTCCGCGCTTCCTGACGACAAGATGTCATGGATTGGTTAGCGGCATCTCTTTCTAACACATTGTATCCAGAAACTAAGATGACATTAAGTGTGAGTATAGGTAAGGAAGAGGAGGACAACTGTCGCAGCTTTACTAATCGTAAGAGTGAAACAGCATTAATCCAAATAAAAAAGATGGTGTCTTCACTTTGCTCTGAATGACACTCTCTCTATGATAATATATAACTCTATGTGCCAAATCTTAAAATTTGTCAGATAACTAATTCTGTTCAACCTCAGAAAATGGTTCCACATTCTAGCAAAGAGCTAAAAGCAAGAAATGTAAAGAAATTAGAAGATTATAAATTAGAAATTAACGTAAGCAGAACAAGAGTTTTTAATAAAAGATAGAGAGAACAAGAAAATCTCGAAAGAAAGCAAGGTTCTGGAAGACCTAAAATATCTACCGCTCATGAAGATCGTGCGCTTTTGGAGAGATTAGAAAAGAATCCTTTTCAAGATGCGAAAACTGCAAGAATTCAAAATAATATCAAAATTTAGACCTTAATAATTATTACAATTTATGAGTTAACAGAATGTAATCAGTTGTTTGTTTGTTTATTTTATTATAATTGATGGATTCGACCGTTACTTGATGGAAGTTCATTTTATCTAACAATAAAACACTGAAAACGTTTGTTTTCTATACTTCCACAAAATTTATTATAACTAACTGACTACAGCTGTTTCGGCGGAGTGTCTTTCTCAAGTGATATAGTTTACAATGTGTTGGCCTTTTTAAGTCTTCAACTGAAGAGGTTGAGGAGTGGGGAACTGTTTGTCTCGAGTTTGTCATTCAGAATTATATCTGTATTTTTCAGTTTATTAATTTCTAAAAAAGATAGCTTAAGGCCTTTATTTTGAATATGTAGAATTTGAAACTCTTCATTGAAAGAATGATTATGATCTAGAAGGTGAAGTGCGTATGTAGAAGTGTCTGTTTTTCTATTGTTGAATGCCCTTTTGTGTTCTGCTATCCGTTTGTCAAAAGTTCTGCCAGTTTGACCGATGTACGTTTTCGGGCAGTCACCAGAAGTTAGTTTGTACACACCACTCTGTAGTTGATTTCTCTTTCGTCTTTTATTGTTCTTAATATATTTGCTTAAGTTGTTGTTAGTTCTGAAAGCTCGTGTTATTCCTTTCTTTTTTATGTATCTGGCTATTTTTGTTGTTATCTTGCCAGTATATGTGAGAGAGCAGAAGGTACTGGGTTCTTTCTGTGGTGGTGGATACACTAATTTCAGGGCTTTCTTATGGAGTTTTTGGTTTAAAATTTTGTTAACTGTTTGTTCGTTATAGCCGTTGTTTACTGCTATTTGTTTAATGATGTTTAGTTCTATCTCGAAGTTATTTTTTGTCATGGGAATTTCTGTCAGTCTATGTATCATGCTATGGTAGGCTGCTAATTTGTGTTGTGTAGGATGGGATGATGAATTGTGTATAGTTGTGTCAGTATGGGTAGGTTTATGATATACGGAGAACTCATGTTTGTTGTGTAGTCTGGAAATCGTTACATCTAGAAAGTTTATGGAGTTATTCTGTTCTGTTTCTATTGTAAACTCAATATTATTATGAAGTGAATTAATATATGATAGAAATTGGTCAAGTTGTCTGTTAGTTCCTGTAAAGCATACTAGTATATCATCCACGTATCTCCACCAATATAAGAACTGTTTAAATACGGGATATTTAGAAATTGCCGAAACAGCTGTAGTCAGTTAGTTATAATAAATTTTGTGGAAGTATAGAAAACAAACGTTTTCAGTGTTTTATTGTTAGATAGTTTATTTTATTATTTGTCTGTCATAATAAATATAATATAATGTCAAACCAATCACATACACCGCTCAAAATGATCAAATCTTACTAAGGGCCGGTTGTTCGAACGCTAATCAACGATGATCAATATCAAATATTGAATTACTGTCACCAACTGTCAATGTCAACTTTGATTGGGTTGCTGAAAACATAATTGATTATAATTATATGAGATAAGTTAATCAATTAACATAACAATTAATAACAATTGATGAACTAATTTCATAATTATACTCCATAATTATGTTTTCACCAACCCAATCAAAGTTGACACTGACAGTTGGTGACAGTAATTAAATATTTGATAATGATCATTTTTGATTAGCCTTCGAACAACGTGCCCTAAGAGTCGTATAAGGTTTTTTAGGAACCAACTGTAGCTAATAAATAGGAAATGGCTATTGTCGGTGGGCGTATTTTATAAATTTATAATGTACATTTATATTTAACTATACAGTGATGAGCGCGCTAATAACCGGCAAAATAGCACAAAAGATGGAAAACGTATAAGTTGTGAGATAAAATGAAATGAAACTAGTCGAGCTGGGAAATTTAGCGATAGTAACCATTTTATTTACATTATATTGATTGTTTCCCAGCTTTACACCTATCAGAGGAGTATGTCAACTAAAGCTGTCACTGTGACAGTGGTATTTGCCAAACTCTTCCGATACGTCTAAAGGTGGGAAACAATCAATATGATGTAAATTAATAGGTTAATATCGCTAAATTTTCCAGCTCAACTAGTTTTATTTCTTTTTATCTCAAAACTTAATACGTTTTCCATCTTTTATGCTATTTTGCCGGTTATTAGCGCGCTCATCACTGTATATTATAATATAATAATAAAACTCTGTATAATATATGTTATAATATATTTAATACAATATAAGTTATAAATAAATTCCAATAAACACAGCAAATACGCTAATGTCACTGTCATTGAAAACGATGAAACGTCAAAATTCATAATCAACAAGGTATAAAAGTAAAACAATATACTGACCTATTGTTACAGTTAAAAATCCATTAAAAATTTTTCGAAGTTAATTATTGATATACATTACAATAATTATTGTATAAAATAAACAAGTTTAAGTAATTTTATTTATTAAAAGTGGCATTCATCACTTGAACCTAACTTCAGCCCATGAGTAATGACCCATGAGTAACTTCAGCCCGTGAGGAATGAACTATTACTCACGGGTAAAGTAATGGGTGTTATTATATATTCAAAAATAGTGAATAATTAACATGTTATTAATCGGTTGTAGAAAAACAACATAATTAATTTATTCAATTTTAAACGCATAGACCATGGGCGCATCTGTAAAAATATAAGTACATTTGGATGTTGAGAGGTGACTCATATTTTTTTGCAGAAATTGCTTGAAAATAACTCATATAATAATATTTGAGTTATCCTCCCACTCAAAAACGTCCGAAAAGGTCCTAAATATAATTATTTTATTAACTGATGCTTTAAATTACATAGGTATTTAAACAAATTATATAGGCACGTTATATTAAAATAATATTATTCCAGGGCGGATCTCTTTTGAGATGGACGTTGATAGGTGACTCTAATTTTTTTTGCAGAAATTGCTTGGAATTAACACATATAAAAATAATTGAGTTATTCTCCCACTCAAAAAGGTCCGAAACATTGTTTAAATAATCAAAATGTCAAAAAATGAAGGAACAATTCGATTTTTTTCTTGGTTTTTTGATTATAACTTTAAAAGTATTCATTTTCGAGAAAAGTTGCATTAACATAAAAGTTGCATAATTAAATTTCCTACAATATAGGAGTAACTGAAAATTTTAAAAATTGTCACCCTTGTAGCAAAATAGCAATAATTTCGAAAAAACCATAAAAAAACAAGTATTCGCATTTTACGTTTTTTAACCATTTATGCTATACTTAGGACCTTCATATTTCACCCAGAAAAATTATATGATATGATAAAACAATACCGTAAATTTCATTAAGATCGGTTTAATAGATTTTGCAAAATAAATTTTAAAATCCAGCTTTCGCAAAAAAATTCATTTTTTCAAAATGTTGCAGCACTGAAAATAAAACAGACAGCAAGTTGAATTTTTTTTACATATAAAACAATACTGTTGATTTCATTTGCAATTTTCAAGATTAAAATCTTGAAATTTTTTAAATAAACATTAATTTTTGGTGCTACGCACAAATTTTAATTTTTAGTACATTTCGAAATAAATAAATAAATTTGTTTATTGCAAAATAAAAGCACATACTCTGTCCTTTGAAATAACACTTTTTTAGCAAAAACTTTCTTTGTTCGTATATTTTAACTTAGAAAATAAGAAAGTTTTATTTTTAAACATAATATGCAATTGTTTAAACAATTTTTCACAAACAATAATCAAATTAGTTCGATTTTTGTGGAATTAAAATATGAACATACAACAAAATATAGACTAAGAAAATAATATATTAGATAAAGATTGGAAGAAATTTTGCTGGAAATCAACTTGTGTGAATCGAACACCGCTGTCCTGCGTGTAGCACCAAAAATTAACGTTTATTAAAAAAATTCCTGACGCCGTGGTAGTTAACCGATTTTAATTTTGCAAATTGCAAATCAAAGGTACAGTATTCTTCTATTTGTGAAAAAAAATTTAACTTGCTATCTGCTTTATTTTCAGTCCTGCAACATTTTGAAAAAATTAATTTTTTTGCCAAAGCTGGATTTCAAAATTTATTTTGCAAAATCTATTGAACCGATCTTAACCAAATATTTACGGTGTTATTTTATCATATCATAAAGTTTTTCTAGGTGAAGTATGAAGGTCTAAGTTTAGCAGAAATGGTTGAAAAACGTAAAATGCGAATACTTTTTTTTATGTTTTTTTCGCAATTATTGCTATTTTGCAACAAGGGTAACAATTTTAAAAATTTTTAACTAATCTAATATTATTGGAAATTTAATTAGGCAACTTTTATTTTTGTGCAACTTTTCTCGGAACTGAATACTTTTAAAGTTATAATCAAAAAACGAAGAAAAAAATCGAATTTTTCCTTCATTTTTGACATTTTGATTATTTAAACAATGTTTCGGACCTTTTTGAGTGGGAGGATAACTCATTTATTATTATATGGGTTAATTCCAAGCAATTTCTGCAAAAAAATTAGAGTCGCCTCTCAACGTCCATCTCAAAACAGATCCGCCCTGGACTAATATTATTTTAATATAACGTGCCTATATAATTTGTTTAAATACCTATGTAATTTAAAGCATCAGTTAATAAAATAATTATATCCAGAATGATCGCCAATATTCGAAACGAATAGGCACTAAAAGAAGAAGAAGACCTATGTAAGTTTAGTGTCAAGTAGTGCCTATATAGCGAGGAGTAATCTCTCGCGTCACGATTTTCGAGGTACGCCCAATACGATTTTACACTCGCCAAAATACCTAACGATAAGAAGTACTCACTTCAAATATATTAAAATAAAAGACAAATCAAACGTAATAGGAAAATATTTAGGGCAGCAAAAACAATATGAGTAAGGGGTAGATTAAGAGGGACTTGGAATAACAAAATAACGGAAATATCGTAACAAGTCGCGTTAAATGAGAAAAAAGCCTTACACCTAAAGGTAGAAAGGCTTAGGACTAAGTAAGTAAGTAAGTAAAAAGCAAATAGTGTAAATTAGATAAAAATATTACCACTACACTTTCAAGAAAAAACTAAAAACTACGTATGACTGAATTTTGTGGGATAAATATTTATCTTCAGCATAAACGCTAAACTTCTCTTCTTCTTCTTTTTGTATAGACATGACTGTCTGTTTTTTCAATGTACCTCTGGTAAGTTTTCGTTCCATCGTTTTCGTGGTCTTTCCACTGATCGTTTTTCTATTGGGGAACCGTCTTTCGATGTCGTTACTACTCTGTTTATTGTCATTCAGCGTATGTGGTCATTCCATTATATTCTTCTGTTTCTTACCCAGTTATTAATGTCCACCTTGCATCTCCGTCGTATATTTGTACTTCTAGCTCCGTCCCATAAAGTTTTAACATCGATTTTTCGAAGAGTTTCCATCTCTGCTGTTTCCAGCATTCTTTTTGTCTTGTCTGTATCATATGTCTCGCTTTTCTGACGTATATGTCTATATTTCTTTACCTATATCTTTATTTCTCCATATTCTGTCATTCAGACAACCTGCGGCTCTGTTTGCTCCATTCACATGATCTTCTGCTTCTGTTTCGAGCCTTCCGTAGCTAGATAGTGTGATGCCTAAATATTTAAACTAGTGTTGCCCAAAATCGGTCTTGGTCTTGCAGTCTTGGTCTTGTTCTTGCGTTTTTGCAAGACCAAGACCAAGACCGCCTAATTTGAGCAAGACCAAGACCAAGACTTACCGTGCAAGATTTGAGCTAGAACAAGACTAAGCCTGCAAGACTCTTGCGTCTTGCAGTTAGAACTGAGGGTCGTTTTAGAGAGTATATTAGTTCGGGTATATTCTTAGATACTCTATGAGGGGCAAAAAAAATTTTAACAAAAATTTGGAAAATTTGACTTATGCACATTACGAACAATACCACAAACATACATAGCGAATCAAAATATCTATTAAAATAACACTTGACACATTTGACAGGTACTCAGAGATCATTATTACAATGCAAAAATAAAATATTTTTACATTCTTTCCCACTTTCGCTCTGAAATTAATTGTCCAGGTTTTGAGAATAGCCGGCCTTTATTCATAAATTAATATTCTTGCGTTACGACCTTGCGATGCCGACAATAATGTCGTTAAAATTATGTAGCTGATAACAAATATACCTATTACATCTTATCGGTATATAGAATAGTAAGACTATTATGCATATTTTTTCTGTTGATTTTGCAATGACCTCATTCAGTTATTAGACAAAATTTGCTGAAAGAATGAGTCTAATACTTAAAAGTATTAATAACGAGATACTGTCTAGTGAGGCAATGAACAAATAAATATTATTTACAGTGAAATTCATGCAAGACAAAAGCACATTTATAGCAGTTTTTTCTGTAGTTAAATTAAATTGGTCATTTGTTTTATCAATCGGCTGTTCTTTTGTTAATATTCTTTGTGTTTGGTGATATACACTACTCCAAGAAATGGAGTAGTGGAATATTCTAGCTTATAAAATATTAAAATTAAAACCCAACTATAGCCTCATAGTTTCTTAACATTTTGTTTTTTGATTCATTCGCTTATATGTTGGAGAATAAATATTTACGTACATACCTTTTTAGCTAGCCATGTTTTTCATAAATACAGGGTGTTTTTAAAAAATAAGTATGGCAAACTTTAAGAAGTAATTACTCTTCACAAAAAAGTAATGACAGTTTGCTTTTAAGAGTATGTTCACAAATGCTTCGTTTCCGACATAGAGGATGTTAAAATTGTTCTTGCAAACTGAAGATTTATTTATTGCTCTAAAACCGGTTGAGATATGCGAATGAAATTTGGAAGGTTTTAAGAGGTAGTTATTACGCATGTTTGACATACAATTAAGATTTTAATATTCACCAATGGCACGCATACCTCCGTGTAACCGGATTGTTTAGAATTACCCCTTAAAATTTGTCATACTTATTTCAAAACAGCCTGTATTGATGAAAAACATGGCTAATTATTATAATACCTAACTTTGTTGTTATCCAAGAGAATGAATAAAAAAACAGAATGTTAAGAAAATATCAGACCGTAGTAGGGTTTTAATTTCAATATTTTATAAAGGCTAGAATATTCCACAGGATGATGCGAACTTTGAGAGAAAAACACAGTTTGATTGGTACACTCATTGGTACCGGTACAGTATCCGGTACCTATAGGTACAACGACAGTTTACCTTCTAGCAACAATATTATTACAGCAATATTGTTAACGAATAAATAATTCAAGCTTAAAATTTACCTACTCTGTTACGTTGTTCTAAGATATGTAATAGGCTAATGGGTAACTGCGAGACATGCAAGACTCTTGCTGCAAGACCAAGACCAAGATCAAGACCTGGAGCGTAATACCAAGACCAAGACCAGGTGTACTGTTGCAAGACCAAGACCAAGACTGTCTAAGTCTCGTCTTGGTCTTGCATTTGGGCAACACTAATTTAAACACCGTCACTTGTTCTATTATCTGACCCTCCAGCTCCAATTTACATCTTATTGGATTTGCTATTATAACCATGCATGTTGTCTTTTTTGGGGAAATAAACATGTTAAATTTTCTGGCGGTTATGTTAAGTTGGTGCAGCATACGTTGTAAATTATCTTCACTTTGAGAGATTAGTATTGCATCGTCTGCATAGCAGATTATTTTAAGTTGTTTTTCTCCCATTTGGTATCCTTTTTAGTTCTTAACATTTTTATTATTTCATCCATAATCAGGTTGAACAATAAAGGACTCAAAGAATCCCCTTGTCTTATCCCATTGCCAACTTTAATTGGGAAAGTTAGTTCATCTTCTACTTTTACTGTTATTGTGTTGTTCTGCAAGATGTTTTCAGTCGTTTTAATTTTTCCTAGAGGTACCTCTCTTGAGTATAACAAATGGATAACGACCTTAAATTATACCCTGTCAAATGCTTCCTTAAGGTTCTTCTTCTTCTTCTTCTTCTTCTTATGCAATCCACTAATGCATGTTCGCGATCACGTTTGACAATTTTTCTCTATCCCTTGCAGTATGTATTAGGTCTCCTATGTTTCTTAGAACTGTCCATTGTTTGACATTACGGAGCCATGACATTTTCTTCCTTAGACCCATAAGGTTTACAAAACATAAATACGCCGTTTGTTAACGTTATAATGCTATATCATGCTATCAGCTATAAAGTTATAGAATGAACAATTTAGTTTACCTATACCTACTTTAAATTATTATTTATTAATTTATTAAATATCTCTACGCATAATATATTTACCTTCATAAGATTGTATTTCTCCAAACAAAAGTTTTCCCAACTTCTTTAAATTCATTTTAAGGCGCATTTTGGATAAGAACGTTCTCATGCATTTCACGAGCAAAAAGTTAAACGGTTATACCTATTGTATGTTCCTACTGATCATTGTTTTATAAGTATATCGAATATTCTAAACTTTTCTAATCAAAAATAATTTGTTGCCTGATAAGCATTTCATTAGAAGCAATAAACAAAATGGTTCTTTTACTTTATACATCTCATTATTATGTATACAAATTTGCCCTTGTTATGGTTTAATACTAAGTACTAACATTTAAAAAACAAATACAAGCAAAATCAATTGTTGATGGATTCGACCGTTACTTGATGGAAGTTCATTTTATCTAACAATAAAACACGAAAACGTTTGTTTTCTATACTTCCACAAAATTTATTATATCTAAGTGACTACAGCTGTTTCGGCGGAGTGCCTTTCTCAAGTAATATAGTTTACAATGTGTTTGCCTTTTTAATCTTCAACTGAAGAGGTTGAGGAGTGGGGAGCTGTTTGTCTCGAGTTGATCATTCAGAATTATATCTGTATTTTTCAGTTTATTAATTTCCATAGATTCTAAAAAAGATAGCTTAAGGCCTTTATTTTGAATATGTAGAATTTGAAACTCTTCATTGAAAGAATGATTATGATCTAGAAGGTGAAGTGCGTATGTAGAAGTGTCTGTTTTTCTATTGTTGAATGCCCTTTTGTGTTCTGCTATCCGTTTGTCAAAAGTTCTGCCAGTTTGACCGATGTACGTTTTCGGACAGTCACCACAAGTTAGTTTGTACACACCACTCTGTAGTTGCTTTCTCTTTCGGCTTTTATTGTTCTTAATATATTTGCTTAAGTTGTTGTTAGTTCTGAAAGCTGGTGTTATTCCTTTCTTTTTTATGTATCTGGCTATTGTTGTTGTTATCTTGCCAGTATATGTGAGAGAGCAATTTCTAAACATCCCGTATTTAAACAGTTCTTATATTGGTGGAGATACGTGGATGATATACTAGTATGCTTTACAGGAACTAACAGACAACTTGACCAATTTCTATCATATATTAATTCACTTCATAATAATATTGAGTTTACAGTAGAAACAGAACAGAATAACTCTATAAACTTTCTAGATGTAACGATTTCCAGACTACACAACAAACATGAGTTCTCCATATATCATAAACCTACCCATACTGACACAACTATACACAATTCATCATCCCATCCTACACAACACAAATTAGCAGCCTACCATAGCATGATACATAGACTGACAGAAATTCCCATGACAAAAAATAACTTCGAAATAGAACTAAACATCATTAAACAAATAGCAGTAAACAACGGCTATAACGAACAAACAGTTAACAAAATTTTAAACCAAAAACTCCATAAGAAAGCCCTGAAATTAGTGTATCCACCACCACAGAAAGAACCCAGTACCTTCTGCTCTCTCACATATACTGGCAAGATAACAACAACAATAGCCAGATACATAAAAAAGAAAGGAATAACACCAGCTTTCAGAACTAACAACAACTTAAGCAAATATATTAAGAACAATAAAAGCCGAAAGAGAAAGCAACTACAGAGTGGTGTGTACAAACTAACTTGTGGTGACTGTCCGAAAACGTACATCGGTCAAACTGGCAGAACTTTTGACAAACGGATAGCAGAACACAAAAGGGCATTCAACAATAGAAAAACAGACACTTCTACATACGCACTTCACCTTCTAGATCATAATCATTCTTTCAATGAAGAGTTTCAAATTCTACATATTCAAAATAAAGGCCTTAAGCTATCTTTTTTAGAATCTATGGAAATTAATAAACTGAAAAATACAGATATAATTCTGAATGACCAACTCGAGACAAACAGCTCCCCACTCCTCAACCTCTTCAGTTGAAGATTAAAAAGGCAAACACATTGTAAACTATATTACTTGAGAAAGGCACTCCGCCGAAACAGCTGTAGTCACTTAGATATAATAAATTTTGTGGAAGTATAGAAAACAAACGTTTTCGTGTTTTATTGTTAGATAAAATCAATTGTACTGAAAATGAATGGTAAAATGTTTATGATTATTTATATATATTTAGTATACATCATATAGCCCTGAAAACATTATTCACGGCGGCTTTTCCGATAAAACAGATATTTTTTTTTATTTTGAAAATGTTTTGCTTACAATTTGTCCTTAATTAAGAACAATAGGTAAATCATTTGACAAACATTGAAAATTTTACAGGTAGAGCGAGATCCAGTGATCACCCTCTTTACATAAATTAAATTAAAACAAGTTAACATAAGTTTAGTTATCACAGATTATTCGAATCTTCTTGCTTCAGGCGTCGTACACCATTATGGTCATCAGTGAGGTTGCTGGATAACTCGTATGGATGAGATTCTAGTCTCTTGGAATATTTTTTGTAATATTCTGTTATTACTGTTTTTATGGATGGCACATTGAGGTCTTGGTTTATCACATAGTTTCGTTTTAAACTGTGCTGTGTTTTAAAAATAAAACTTAACAACAACTTACGCTACATAAAAAGAAGTTACCTGCATCTGAAGGCGAAAACCGGTGCAGGTGTCTTATGGATTTGTGATAGCTGTTATCAGTGATCGTATAAAGGTATTTATTTATTTATTAATTACCATCATTAAGAAACAAAACAAATAACAATTAATACCTAATACTGTGAAAAAGTTAAACACAATAATCGGTATGACTATTTTAATCAGTGGCGTAACTTAATAAATTAGGTGAAAAAATTATTAAACCAAAAATGTATCAAAATACGAATATAGGGGAAATGACACCATATATACAAATGCAACCCATCCCAAACATTTTCGGCACGCAAAATGTTCAGTATCCAACTGCATTTGATGCAAATCAATCCATCTCAATGGTACCACAAAATTATGCGGCTCATAACAACTACGAACAGGGGATGTTTCTCACTCAACAACAAATGCAATGTACACCATTCACGATGTCAACACAGGCCATTCCCGATCAAAGCCACCAAAATAAAGTAGGAGTATCACCAAGCCGGAAGCCCTTATCCCTTCCCGTACCGCTCCTCCATAGGCCGATCAGACGCCAGTTTATTCCAGACCAAGCCGTAGACTCTATTGAGTTTTATACTACGGCGTTGGCCTTTTATAAATTTCATGACCTAGCTGAGGCTCGAACCAGCGACCGCAAATCGCAAATCCACTAAACTTGTCGATCGACTGAGCCCCAGCTAACTGGACCGTCAAGACCGACTAAATTATTATTATGATGCAGTAAAGCCAGCTACAAGTAATCAAAACCAAATAAGAAATGTCTCACTGTCAGAAAACGAAAAAATGGATCAAGAAAATTCAGATAATGAAGTATTTCAACCAAATGAGTTCCAAAAAATTGAATATAAGAAGCGGAGAAGAAATAGCAACAGCCCACAAATGAAAAAGAAATCCTTAAAGGTAAGTGAAGTTCAAAATTCTATTAGCACACAAAATCGTTTTTCTTCACTATCAAATGAAGATGATACAGAGCAGGTCTTCTAACATTAATTCGCTCATCTACGTCAGATTTTGCTTACAAATTGTTATCAGAAAACAAAATAAAAATACAGACAACTACTATCGACAATTACAAAACAATCAAAAAGCTGCTGGACGACAATAAAATCGTCAGGCATACCTATAAACTACCAGAAGAAAAATCGTACAGAGTAGTTTTACGTAACATACACCACAGCACAGACACAAAAGACATAACAGCAGCATTAGCAGAAGAAGGTCACAAGGTAAAACAAATAATGAATGTCCATGACAAACAAACAAAATCACCCAAAAACTTGTTCTTTATTGACATTGAGAGAAATCGAAATAACGGTGATATCTTTAAAATCTCAAAACTGTTAAATGCAGTTGTTAGATTCGAAACACCCCACAAAAAGCAAATTATAGTGCAATGTAAACGATGCCAAAGTTATGGACACACAAGAAACCAATGCACTCAACAATTTCGCTGCGTGAAATGTGCTGAGTATCACGACTACCGTACCTGCAAAAAGAAAAAAGAGGATGGCAATCCAGCAAAATGTGCATTATGTGGAGGAGCACATCCTGCAAATTATAAAGGTTGTCAGGTATACCTTGAAATTTTAAATAGAATCCCTCCAGTAATGGTGTGGCTGTACAAAATCAAGTGACAAGACCAAAAGTACAAGAAAAAGAATCACAAAACACTATAAGCAGCTCACACGCTCCAGCAGAGGTAAAAACATATGCACAAGCAGCTTCAAATCAAAATCAAGTTCAAAATATAAACAGGGTAGAGTTATTACCGCAGTCAACAAACAATCAATTCACCACGTTTCTTCAACAGCAAAATAATTATCTCCTGCAACAAAACGTTCAACTTCAACAACAAATAGAAAAGCAACAGCAAGCAATCCTTGAACTAACCAAGGAAATAAGACATTTGAGAGATCTAGTACAGCAAAACACTAAATCCAACAATTAATGGCTCAAATATTTAAAATAGCTTTATGGAACGCCAATGGGGTCATAAATCGGAAGAATGAAATTGAGGCATTTTTAAAATTTCACAATCTAGATATAATTCTAATATCTGAATCTCACTTAACATCAGAAAATAGTTTTAGAATATCCAACTATTTAATGTACAATGCTGCCCGTCCAGACGCAGCAAGAAGAGCCAGTGCTGGAGCAGCTATAATCATTAGAAAGGGTATAAAACACCATATTTTACACAAGATTGAAGAACCAGATCTACAAGCAGTCTCCATTGAAATAGAAGATTGGATCGGACCAATCTCGATAGCTGCTGTATACTGCCCACCAAATTATAGAGCTAACAAAAATTCTTTAAGTAATCTCTTTAACCAACTTGGTAACCGTTTCCTGGCAGGTGGAGACTATAACGCCAAACATACTAGTTGGGGTTCAAGACTGTGCGCTCCTGGAAGAGGCAGGGTACTACATCAAATCATATCAGAACAACACTTGGACCATTTGTCTACGTATCAGCCTACATACTGGCCATCAGACCAGCAGAAAGTTCCCGACTGTTTAGATTTCTCTGTTACAAAAGGGTTCTCAAGGGGATATCTAAGTATCGAATCAAATTTTGATATCACATATCTGATCATACTCCTGTAGTAGCAACTGTACATTCAGGAATTAAAGAAAAAGAGCCTCTGCCCAAGTTGCACAATTACAAAACCAACTGGCAAGCTTTCAGAGAAAGGGTTGAAGCAAATATTGAACTAAACGTATCACTAAAGTCACCAGAAGAACTAGAAAAAGAAATCCAAAATTACACAACAACGATTTAGGAAGCTGCATGGAAATCAACACCTCCACCAACAAAAGCAAAACAAAAAATTAATTGTCCAATAAATGTCAGAGAAAAAATAATTGAAAAAAGGTATCTGAGTAGAACTTGGAAGCAAACTAGACATCCAGATGACAAGTTAAGGCTCAATAGAGCAGCACGACAATTGAAGGAAATACTAAAACAACTAAAAAATAACAGCGTTCAACAATACCTAGAAAATTTAACGCCGTCAGATGCCAGAGATTATGCGCTATGGAAGGCTACAAAAAAATTAAAACAGCAACATCGTCATATCCCACCAATTAGAAAATCCAACGGAACATGGGCCAGAACAAACAATGAAAAGGCAGAACCTTTCGGCGAATACCTAGAAGAAGTTCTCAAACCTATACCAGCTGCTGCAACAAATAACGATCAAGAAATCTACAATTTGCTACAGAACCAAACCCCGACAGGAGAAAACAAACTACACGCTTCGCCCAAAGAAGTTGAAAACAATAATCTAATAAAAAAGAAAGCACCTGGCTATGACTTAATCACAGGCGAGGTAATTAAAAATCTACCTACCAAAGCAATTAAAATGCTAACTCAATTGTGTAATGCCGTACTAAGGCTAAAACACTTCCCAATGCAATGGAAAATTGCGGAAATTATCCTTATACAAAAATCAGGAAAACCTCCAAATGAGCCCACTTCATATCGACCAATTAGTTTAATGCCAATAATGTCTAAGATAATGGAAAAAATAATACAAAAAATACGTCTACAAATACTAACAGACAGAAATATGATACCCGACCACCAATTTGGCTTTAGGAAAGAGCATGGCACAAATGAACAAGTTCACAGAGTGGTCAACGTTATAAATAAAACATTTGAAGAAAAAAGTTACTGTTCAGCAGCATTCCTCGATGTTAGCCAGGCTTTTGATAAAGTTTGGCATCAAGGACTGTTGTATAAACTGAAAAAGAACTTACCAGAGGAACTATATACACTCCTGTCGTATTTATCAGAAAGATACTTTCGAGTGAAGTTTGAGTCAGCCTATACAAAACTATATCCCATCAGATCAGGGGTACCGCAAGGAAGTGTTCTGGGACCACAACTGTATCTGATTTACACAGCCTACTTACCCACAAATCGTGATATAACGACTACCACCTTTGCAGACGATACTGCAATCCTAGCAGTACACAAAAATCCCGTCGAAGCTGCTGCAAAACTCCAGAGAGTATTAAATCAAATAAATACATGGGCACAAAATTGGAGAATTAAATTGAATGAACAAAAATCAAACCATATTGTTTTTACAAAATGTCACGGTGAATCACCTACAGTAACAATAAATAATAAGGTAATTCCCTCAGTTACCTCTGTAAAATATCTGGGTATGCACTTGGACAGGGGATTAACCTGGAGAACCCATATATGGAACAAACGGAAACAACTGGACATAAAATTTAGTAAGCATTATTGGCTTGTAGGGCGTAAGTCTAAGCTCACGATAAGAAATAAACTGCTAGTCTACAACACAATATTCAAATCAGTCTGGGCATATGGTCTGCAGCTCTGGGGAACAGCATCCAAGTCGAATGTATCCATAATTGAGAGATTCCAGTCCAAGGTGTTACGTTCAATAATCGATGCTCCGTGGTTTGTTACTAACTGGGATATTTACATTGATCTGGAAACCAAAACCGTCAGTGAAGTGATTGTGGAGTTAAGTGCAAAATACATCGTACGTCTTGAAAGCCACGCGAATGTGCTTGCAATTAATTTGTTAGACAACAATCAGGAAACAAAACGGTTAAAGAGACAGACACCATTAGATTTACCGCACAGACATTAATATTGTTACAGTAGCTAAGTTAATATATATAATACAGTAATTTAATATTATCTCTATAGAGATGTGTGGCGCTGGTCACAATCTCTTCATGTCATTATTTCTCAGATAAAATGTGCCTATTGTTATATGTTATAACAGATTGCCTAATAAACATTAAAAAATAAAAAAAAATAAAAAAACTAATGGATGTTCGCGATCACGTTTGACAATTTTTCTCTATCCCTTGCAGTATGTATTAGATCTCCTATGTTTCTTAGCCCTGTCCATTGTTTGAAATTACGGAGCCGTGACATTTTCTTCCTTAGACCCATAAGGTTCACAAAACATAAATACGCCGTTTGTTAAAGTTATAATGCTATATCATGCTATCAGCTATAAAGTTATAGAATGCACAATTTAGTTTACCTATACCTACTTTAAATTATTATTTATTAATTTATTAAATATCTCTACACATAATATATTTACCTTCATAAGATTGTATTTCTCCAAACAAAAGTTTTCTCAACTTCTTTAAATTCATTTTAAGGCGCATTTTGGATAAGAACGTTCTCATACATTTCACGAGCAAAAAGTTAAACGGTTATACCTATTGTATGTTCCTACTGATCATTGTTTTATAAGTATATCGAATATTCTAAACTTTTCTAATCAAAAATAATTTGTTGCCTGATAGGCATTTCATTAGAAGCAATAAACAAAATGGTTCTTTTACCTTATACATCTCATTATTATGTATACAAATTTGCCCTTGTTATGGTTTAATACTAAGTAACATTTAAAAAACAAATACAAGCAAAAGCAATTGTACTGGAATGAATGGTAAAATGTTTATGATTATTTATATATATTTAGTATACATCATATAGCCCTGCAAACATTATTCACGACGGCTTTTCCGATAAAACAGTTATTTTTTTTTATTTTGAAAATGTTTAATTTACAATCTGTCCTTAATTAAGAACAATAGGTAAATCATTTGACAAACATTGAAAATTTTACCTGTAGAGCGAGATCCAGTGATGACCCTCTTTACATAAATTAAATTAAAACAAGTTAACATAAGTTTAGTTATCACAGATTATTCGAATCTTCTTGCTTCAGGCGTCGTACACCATTATGGTCATCAGTGAGGTTGCTGGATAACTCTTGTGGATGAGATTCTAGTCTCTTGGAATATTTTTTGTAATATTCTGTTATTACTGTTTTTATGGATGGCACATTGAGGTCTTGTTTTATCACATAGTTTGGCACGTACTAAGGGGCATTCAGCATTGTTCTAAGGACTTTGTTCTGAAATCTCTGTAGTCCAAGTAATAACGCTTAAAATAGGACAAAACCTCGCAATTTTTACAGAATGGATCGATTTGCTTGAAAATTTGAGAATAAGTAGTGGATAGTCCAATAATCAAAAACTATGTCAGGCCGAAAGGCGCTTTTACCATGGGGATGGTTGCCACCCCAACTGAGGGGTGGAAATTTTTTATTATATTTTAATAGCAAAAGTTGGTAAAAACGTTCATTCTAAGCAAAAAATGTTCCATACATTTTTTTGATAAAATTGATAGTTTTCGATTTATTCGCTATCCAAAGTGTTTTATATCGAAAAAATCAATGTTTTTAATAAGTCTTCTGCTAATAACTCCAAAAGTTTTCTTTTATCAAAAGAATTTTACTTAAAAAATGTACATTTTGAAAAAATAAACAAAACCGCTTTTTTAAATTTTCTTTATAGGGCAGTCAATGAGAGCAAGAACAGGTTATTACTTCCGAATTCTATCCTACTGCATGGATTTTAATGAAATTTTAGGAATAGCCTGAAAATATCTCCTTATTCAAAGTCTACCAATGCCGATGTGTGCTTTTGTCTTGGGGGCGGTTCCCACCCCTTCTCGGGGGTGGAAAATTTTTTGGTTAAACAACTACGGAAGTTGCTAGAGAACCTAATTCTAAGCAAAAACTGTCCTATATTTTTTTTTGAAAACTCAATACTTTTTGAGTTATTCGTGGTTGAAAATTGGCCATTTTCATTGAAATATAACACCTTTCAGACGGTTTTTTGCGAATACCCTAAAAACAATGCATCTAACTAAAAAAATTATATAAAACATTTTTGTAGCTCATAAAAAAACAAAGAGACTCGTTCCTTCACCAATCTTCTAGTTATAACTCAAAAAGAGATGTGGTAGGTAAAACTAGTTTGTTTTTTTGGTGCATGCTCAAATCAGTGTATTTAACTTGAAATAACAGAGAAACGGTCGATTTTAGGTGTATAATGCTACCAATACCTTTTATTGTGCTTGAAAAGTCCTTTCAAATAAGCAATATTAAATGTCGATTACATTCAAACTAAGCGAGATATGCTGCAAAAAATTAATGACTAACGAATTTTAAGAAAAAATTGAGAAGTATATTTAACCCCTCATCCACAAGAATTTAAATGCATCGTTTTTCTTCTACAATACATTTTACTACAGTATTATTTTTGTGTTCAAAAAGTTGAGCGGGTTTAAAATGAATGGTTTTTGAAAAAAATAAATCAAATTATAGAGCGCATATTTAAATTTTCTTAAAAATCTTCCTTTTTCTCCATGTAACTTGAAAATGATAAGAGATACTGTTATAAAAATAAAATCAAAATGTTTAACTAGAAGAAACCTACATTTTTGTATGGCCGCTTTTTTTGGCATCTCTTATCATTTTCGAGTTACATGGAGAAATAGGAAGATTTTTAAGAAAATTTAAAAATGCGCTCAATAATTTGATCTTATTTTTTTTAAAAACCATTCATTTTAAACCCGCCCAACTTTTTGAACATAAAAATAACTCTATAGTAAAATGTATTGTAGAAAGAAAAAGATGCATTTAAATTCTTGTGGATTAGGGGTTAAATATACTTCTCATTTTTTTCTTAAAATACGTTAGTCATCAAATTTTTCACAGTTTATCTCGCATAGTTTGAATGTAATCGACATTTAATGCTTATTTTAAAGGTCTTTTCAAGCACAACAAAAGTTATTATAGACCTAAAATCGACCGTTTCTCTGTTATTTCAAATTAAATACACTGATTTGAGCATGCACCAAGAAAACAAGTATTTTTCACTTACCATATCTCTTTTTGTGTTATAGCTAGAAGATTCATAAAGGAAAGAATCTCTTTGTTATTTTATAAGCAACAAAAATGTTTTATATGGTTTTTTTAGTTAGATGCATAGTTTTTAAGGTATTCGCAAAAAAAGGTTTGAAAAGGTGTTATGTTTCAATGAAAATGGCCAATTTTCAACCAGGAATAACTCAAAAAGTATTGAGTTTTAGAAAAAAAATTATAGAACAAGTTTTGCTTAGTATTAAGTTCTCTAGCAACTTCCGTAGTTATTTAAGCAAAAAATTTTCCACCCCCGAGAAGGGGTGGGAACCGCCCCCAAGACAAAAGCAGCACACATCGGCATAGGGTAGACTTTGTTTCTTGGGCTATTCCCTACTTACTGTGAAAATATCACGTAAATCGATATAGTAGGATGGAATTCGGAGCCACATACCCTCATTGACTGCCCTATTAAGAACAATAATAATCGAGCTATCTTTATAATATGTTGGATCTTCTTCGTCAAATGCTAAATATTGTAGTTTCAAAGTCAAAAGACGGGAATACTATGCATTTTTCGAGGACAACTTGTTGTAACTAATTTAAAGTACCTACTTAAAAATACATATCTATCTCCAGAAATAAAAAAAGTCTAGCTCAAAAATTAAGTGACTTATAATGAAAAGAATGTCAGTTCCTATTTTTTTCAGCGAAAAAGTGATTGCTAGCAACCCCCTAATCACCACCCTAATTAAAGTTAGTCATTGACCTTATTTGGTCTTTTTTATTTATGGATTATTAATAGGTTCTAAAAGTTTTACCGGCTTAGAATGATTAGTTTTTAAAAAAATGGAGTTAAAAGCGAATAACAAATTTTTGTAGTTTGGAAAAAATGGTCTTTTCTGCTGAATAGCAAGATTAACATCAGACACTAAAAAATGTTTAAATATGAAATTGTAGCTTAAGGTTTTCAAAAAATTTTTTCTGCGGCAAAAATTGAGTGAGCTATTGACAATTTTAAAACTTGTAATAACATGCAAAAACCACCTTTACTAACTCTTTCAAAGTCACCTCTTTTTGCGACTGAGGACTTTAAAAAGATTTAATATTAATAGGCTTATAGATCTTGTAAAAACCTACAAAATTATTTTTTACCAAACTTTCTAGTATAAAAAATAAAAAAGTTACGGTTAAACAATATTTTTTTTGAAAAAAAAAAAGGAGAAATCCAATTTGAAGCATAATAATGTAAGTTAGCGGTGTTTTTAGTCATTAGCCTTATTCATTCTTATTTATTTATGTATAATTAATAGATTCTAGAAGTTTGACTGGCTTAGAATGATTAGTTTAAAAAAAACTGGAGTTAAAAACAATAACGAGTTTTTGTAGTTTGGTAAAAAATGCCATTTTCTTCAGAATAGAAAGATTATCATCAGACCTACGAAAAAATGTTTCAATATAAAATTGTAGGTTATTTAATTCCCAAGAACTTGGTTGGAAAAACTTTTTTCTACGGCAAAAATTGAGTGAATCGTTAATGAGTATATCAAAAAACATTGATTTTTTTCTATACAAAACTATCACTCTCGATAGCGAATAAATCGAGAACTATTAATTTTATCAAAAAAATGTATCGAATATTTTTTACTTATAATGAATGTTTTTATTAACTTTGGCGTAAAAATATAATAAAAAATTTCCGCCTTCGAGATGGGGTGGCAACCACCCCATGGTAAAAGCGCCTATCGGCATCATATATAGATTTTGGTCCTTGGACTATCCACTACTTATTCTCAAATTTTTAAGCAAATCGATCCATTCTGTAAAAATTACGAGGTGAAAAGCTTCGGTTCCTGGCAGACTGCAGTATTATCTATAACACTGTCGAGTTCTACTGAATCAAATACTTTGTGGAAATCTACGAATGTTAAAACTAAGGGCTTGGTATATTCTATGGATTTTTCTAGGAGTTGTTTTATTGTTTGGAGGTGATCGTTGGTTCCAAAGTTTGCTCTGAATCCAGCTTGTTCTCTACTTTGATATAGGTCTAATTTCTTGTCTAATCTTGTGGTGATTACTCTCGTGAAAAGTTTATAAAGATGGTTTAACTAGTGTTGCCCAAATGCAAGACCAAGACGAGACTTAGGCAGTCTTGGTCTTGGTCTTGCGCCAGTACACCTGGTCTTGGTCTTGGTCTTGGTATTGCGCTCCCGGTCTTGGTCTTGGTCTTGGTCTTGCAACAAGAGTCTTGCAAGTCTCGCAGTTGCCCATTAGCCTATTGCATATCTTAGAACAACGTAACAGAGAGGTACATTTTAAGCTTGAATATCATAGCCATAGTAAAGACTAGCCAAAATATCATAGCCATAGTAAAGACTAGCCAAATTAATAAATATCTAAACAACTGACACCGGGTGGGGTTTGAACCCACGATCTCTCTCTATGTTCTAACTAACTAAAGTTAAAACTACCTCTTAAAACCCACAAAATTTAATTTGCATATCTCAACCGATTTTAGAGCAATAAATAAATCGTGAGTTTGTAAGAAAAATTTCAACCCCTCCCTATTTGGTAAACAAAGCATTTATAATGTAAGAAAAAACACAGTTTGATTGGTACACCCGGTATACACTGACAATAATTGACCTGTCTACCAACAATATATATTATTACTGCGATATTTATAAAGAATAGAATAAGACCAAATATTTAAAAAAAAACACTTAAATTTAAATAACAACAGCTTTAGGAAATTTGAGACATTAAAAATGCCCCGTTTTTAAGGTGGTATGGTGCCATGGACGTATAAATAAAGATGGGTGGTGCGTTAATTTCTTGGAGAAATATAAGTGCTAAGGTGACATATTTTTAAAAAGTTTGGATACGATATTCGATATTACTGTAGGCGTCGCAACGCAGGAATGTTGTGTTATATGAATATGATTAGAAGACGACTATTCTCAAAACCAGGACAATTAATAATTTCAGAGCAAAGAAGTCGGCTGCATGTCGAAACAAAACTTCCATTTAAAAAACTGAACAAAATATTCTACAATTTCCCTAATAAAACGCTTTGAAACAGTGTATTGTTTGGATTTCGAACTTTTCGTGTAATGGATTCTTTATCTATAATATTTGCCGCCGTATTCCATAACAACAAAGTAGCTTTGGTTTTGGTTTCAAGTTACTTTTCATTGTTCATTCACTGTTGGCGGTGACACACTGTAAAATGGCCAAATTGCAATTTTTGTTATCGCTTAATCTTTGACGATTTGGAAAAGTGTGTATATTGTTTTGGGTATATTTTCGTGTACTTAATCTACACTCCTGGTCAAAAAAACCTGGACACCTTAAAAATGGGTCATTTTTGATGTCTCGAATCTCATAAACCTGTTGTCCTATTTTAGTGATTTTTTTAGTATGTTATAGCCTTATTCTCTAAGAATATGGATGTAGTAATAGTGTTGCTGAACTTGTAAATGTCATTGTATACCGGGTGTAACAATATTACTGTGTTTTTTCCTGAAAGTTCGTAGCATCCTGTGGAATATTCTAGCATTTAAAAAATATTGAAATTAAAATTCGATTGTAGCCTCAGCCTTTCTTAACATTCTGCTTTTTGACTCATTCACTTATGTTGGATACTAAAAAAAGTTAGGTACTTTGACAACTAGCCATGTTCTTCATCAATACAGGGTGTTTCTAAATAAGTGCGACAAACTTTAAGGGTTAATTCTGCATGAAAAAATAATGACAGTTTGCTTTATAAACATATGTCCGCAAATGCTTCGTTTCCGAGATACGGGATGTTGTATTTTTTCTTACAAACAGATGATTTATTTACTGCTCTTCTCCTCTCAACAACAACAACGGGAGAGGAGGAAAAGAGAGAGATCTCTCATCAACAACACAACGAGGAGGAGGAAAAGAGAGAGATATTCGCCATTGGCGTGCATACAGGTAATATGACCGGGTAATATGACCCGTATGCACGCCAATGGTGAATATAAAATACATAATTGTAGTAAAAAAATGCGCAATGACTGCCTCTTAAAACCCTCCAAATTTCATTTGCATATCTCAACCGGTTTTAGAGCAATAAATAAATCGTCAGTGTGTAAGAAAAAATTGAACACCCGGTATCTCGGAAACGAAGCATTTTCAGACATATGTTTATAAATTAAACGGCTATTATTTTTTTATGCAGAATTGCCCCTTTAAGTTTGTCGCACTTATTTAGAAACACCCTATATTGATGAAGAACGTGGCTACTTGTCAAAGTACCTAACTTTTTCATTATCCAACATAAGTGAATGAGTCAAAAAGCAGAATGTTAAGAGAGGTTAGGCCTACAACTGAGTTTTAACTTCAATATTTTTTAAATGCTAGAATATTCCACAGGGTGTTCCGAACTTTCAGGAAAAAACACAGTAATATTGTTACACCCGGTATACAATGACATTTACATGTTGAGCAACACTATTACTACATCCATATTCTTAGAGAATAAGGCTATAACATATTAAAAAAATCACTAAAATCGGACAAAGGGTTTATGAGATTCGAGATATCAAAAATGACCCATTTTTAAGGTGTCCAGGTTTTTTTGGATAGGAGTGTATTTATTGTTTAGCTTAGCCCATTTTTTCAGTGTGCAGTCACATTTGGCTTATATAATATAACAAGAACAAGTAGTGTTGTTGAAAAAACTGAATCTGTTTTCAAATCAAAATGTTTTTTGAGTTTGGTTTATTAGAGTTTATTAGGTTTATTAGGTTCAATTTGTGCAGTCGATTCAGAAAGTTTAAATTTTAAATTCTGAAAATATTGTGAAGTGAAAAAAATGAGTGAAATAAAAAGAGAGTAGCTGAGTGGAGCGATGAAAAGAAAAATGAAACAAAAAAAGGAAGAAGTTCTGAAGAAGACACCCAAAATTTCTTCATTTTTCCATCAACCAGATTCTCAAAGTGATTTAGATTGCAATGGTAAGTAGGTACTAGATCTCTATCTACTAATGAAACAATAATTCTTATCTAATTGTCGTCTGTAACAGGGGTGGCCAAGGTCCTTGATATTCTTTGATAGAAATTTGAATTTTTTTAGAAGCCGTCATTAAATGCGTATTAAAAAGTTATGCAAAAAAGAGGTGTTGAAAAATTTTTTACAGAACTTTTTTACATCTTTTGATAATTCTTTAAATCATAATTAATAAATGGTGACAGCACTTCTTAGTAATTCTTTCAGATGCTGGTTAGTTCGTATTGATAAGTATTTGAATTTAAGGAATTTTAAAGTGGAATAAAATTATTCACACATGTCTTCTTCTTCATGTGCCGTGCTCGATTGTCGAGTTTTGGCTATCAAAATTGGCTATAGTAATTTTGTTGGCGGCAGCTCGGAAAATGGAAGCTGGAGTTTCTCAAACCACTCTCTTAGGCTTCTAAGCCATGACGTTTTTCTTCGACCTGGCCTTTTTCTTCCGTCTCCCTTGCCTTTTATTATTAAATGGAGTATATTATAACTCTCTGGGTGGCGCATTCTTCTCTAGGTGCCGTCTCCGCTTCGAAGGTTGGCAATCATCAAAGCGATTTTTACTTTTGAGAGTGCGGCTCTAAATAATTCGTTGTTACTACATCCAAACCATCCCCTAAGATTCTTCAGTCATGAGTTAAATCAGCTATCAGCTTCCTATAAATCTTTTTCCTGGATTTTCCTTACATAATGAACTGGAGTATTAGATATTTATCTCCTCCCATCACATGTCCCATATATCTCAGTTTTCTTCTCTTAATTGATAGAAGTACTTCTCTTTCCTTATGCATACGTCTGTCTGATTACCTCTACGTTGGTTATTCTATTTACCCATGAGATCTTCAGCACTCTTCGGTACATCCATATCTCGAATGTCTCCGGTCTTCTCACGTCAATTTTCTTCAGTGTCGACGCTTCCATCCCGTAGTATAATACGGATATCACATAGCACTTCATAACATGGCCAAAAAAATATTCAAGTTTGCGAGTTTTTACTGCTCTGATGACTTCTCGTAATTTTTTCCCTCCGATGTAACAACTTCGTTACGAACTCTATCCACCCAACTTATTCGTAGGATCCTCCGATACACCAAGGTTTCAAAGGCTTCCAGCTTTTTGAGAAGGGTATCCGTTAAAGTCTAACCTTCGACACCATACAAAAGAGTACACATTCACATAAGTACGGTGTTCCATTGAACATTTTCTAGCACTACCTTATATCAGTTCTTGAAAAGGGCCCCGCGAAAATCTTTCATACGGGGCCCCTGTGGGCTAGCTACGCCACTGCTGCTGAAAAAGAATGTATAACTAAAAAATTTTATTTTTACATTATAATAATGACCTCCTAGTACATGTCAAATATGTCGAGTGTTCTTTTAATGGATATTTTGATTCGCTATGTATGTTTATGGTATTGTTCGTAATGCGCATAAGTCCAATTTTCAAAATTTTTGTCACCATTTTTTTTGTTTCTCATAGAGTATCTAAGAATATAGCCGAACTTATATACTCCCTAAAACGACCCTCAGTTCTAACTGCAAGACGCAAGAGTCTCGCAGGCTTAGTCTTGTTCTTGCTCAAGTCTTGCACGGTAAGTCTTGGTCTTGGTCTTGCTAAAAATAGGCGGTCTTGGTCTTGGTCTTGGTCTTGCGAAAACGCAAGAACAAGACCAAGACTGCAAGACCAAGACCGATTTTGGGCAACACTAGGTTTAACAGACTGATCTGTCGGTAATTTTCCAAATCAGTTTTTTCTCCTTTTTTGTGCAAAAGATTTTTTTTCTCTATTCCATTCAGATGGTATGGATTTCTCTTTCAAACGTAGATTAAAGAGATCTTTTATTTTTCTCATTAGAGGTTCACCGCCATTCTTAACAGCCTCGATCACTATTCCATCATATCCTGGTGACTTATTGGATTTCATTTCATTCATCGCTTGTCTAATTTCACTGAGAGTTATTTCTGGCATGAGTTCAGAGCTTGATTTAATATTGTTTTGCTTATTGCATGTTTTAGCCGTGTTTGGCTTTCGCCTTTTTTGATTTTTAATTTAATGATCTGACTTTTTCCAATCTCTAGTTTTCTTCGCAGACTTTTTAGGCCTTTATTATTTTCTATGGTTTGTTCGATTTTTAGTGTATTATACTTTCTTAAGTCTTTTCTTATTGCTTTATTGACTTCTCTGTTTATTTTTCTTTTTTCTTCTTCATTTGGATCATTTCTTTCTGTAGTAAGATTTCTTTGTTTTATTAAATTCCTGGTGTCAGTACTTTTTCTTCGTTCTTATTTATTGGACAGTGTTTTCTCATGCTTTCTCCAATGGCTTGCGTAATATGTTGCGGTTTAGTGCATCTATGTTTTCGTCGAGAGTTATGTCTGTGTTGTTTCTCAGTTTGGTTTTGATGCCGTTTAATATCTCGAGGTTGGGTCCATATTGGTATTGGTTTCGTATTTACTAATTTGCGTCTCTCTTGTTTTGTGCTTATTGTAACTTCTTCTCTTACCATTCTATGGTCACTACCAGTGTTAAATGCATTTAGGACCGTTACGTCTTGGATGATTTCTTTTTTGTTTGTAATTATGAAGTCAATTTGGTTTTATTGTTTTATTATTCGGGGTTGCCCAGGTCCATCTTCTATGTGGTTTCTTATAGAAAAAGCTATTCATTTGGATTAGATTATTCTGAAGGAGAAAACCAATTAATTATGGTCTTTAATCTTTCATACCTTCCTTTTAGTCCTAATGGTCCAAGTGATGTTTCTTCTGGACATGCTTTGATTCCTGCTTTCGCATTGAAATCAACACATATTATCACGTATTGTGTGTATCTAAACATTATGCTCTTAGTAAATGAGTATACAGTGATGAGCGCGCTAATAACCGGCAAAATAGCGCAAAAGATGGAAAGCACATTACATTGTATAAGAAAAAGAAATAAAACCACTAGAGTTGTTAAATTTAGCGATAGTAATAAATAAATTGACATTATATTGATTATTTCCCACCTTTAGACCTATCAGAGGAATAAGTCAACTAAAACTGTCACTGTGGCAGTGGCATTTCTCAAACTCGTCCGATACATCTAAAAGTGGGAAACCATGATACAATGAGAACGAAGATATAGTCAACAGCGTGACCAAATCTCGCACTGTTCTGCGCAGTGACGTCAGTGGAGGGTGGCGTTCTTAAAATACAAGGAAGGACTGGTTTAATTTCGTCAGTTTAAATGTTTTTATTAGTTTTTTTGCAAGGAATGTGATATTAAACGCCGGATTAAGTATTTTTGGGTCCGGGAACTAAATAGCAAGGAAGCCCATCGCTCATTCACCTACACTTCACTAATAAATACTAGTTCGTTAATCGAAAGTTTTAAAAACACACAATTGCACTCTTTAAACCTCTTAAAACACAAGAAAACATTCAAAATAAAAGCAAATGATACCTTCTTACGGCAATAAGCGTGCTAAATTAAAGCCAGGTTATGTTTTCACTCTCCACTGACGTCACAACGGCCCACCATAAAAACGCCTACTTTATCCTCATGCGCATGATGATATCTTCTGTATTCTTTGTTTCATGGTGGGAAACAATCAATATAATGTCAATGTATAAGTTACTATTGCTAAATTTAACATCTCCACTAGGCTCATCCCTTTTTATCTCACAACTTAATGTGTTTTCCATCTTTTGCTTGATTTTGGCGGTTATTAGTGCGCTCATCACTGTATAATGCTGTTTTAGTTGATATTTTATACGCAAATATGGTAAGGCGATTGGAATAATGGTTTTCATTATAGGAAATAATAAGAGAAACATAAATAATATTTATTAAGTACTATCAATATGTATAATTTAGTGAACAACAATATTAATAAAGATCGTTATACACATACAGTGCTAGTCAAGAGCCCGTTCCCCCCTCGTATCTTTTGAACGGTTATACTTATAATAGTGAAATTTGGATGGAGAAAATAAACGGACGTAGACTTCTCAACTAGTCATAAGAGGTGGCGTAATAGTGACAGATGACGTAAGAGAGCCACTGTGACCGAAAATTTTAAATGGTACCTTATGGCAAGTGATACCTCGTTTGAAAGGTATTCAAAATACATATTCAGTCATACTAATTTTTTGGTTTAAGGGGAATAAAACAAAATGTAAAATTTTGACACATGTCAAAATTTTCAATGTGTTTGAAATGTATTAATTTTTTTCAAATCCTGAGAAAAGTAATAAATATGATTGAAAAATTTAAACGCAAAATAATGGATTACATTTAGGGATACGGAATTGTCGTTTTTACGAAATAAATGCGAATTTCGGCGAAATAATGAACATAAATGCGATAAATGCGAAATAAACAGATTTTGTTTATTTCTGCGAGATATCTGCAGGTGCTCAACTCGCCCCTAAATAAGTAGGTAGTTACGAAGATATGGGTATGAAAATATTTTACGGAAAGTTTTCTATTGTAATGAAAGTAAACGACAAAGCCTTTAATGAACTAACTCTCCATATGACTTTAAAAGACACAAACGAGGCTTTCTTACACATTGGACAGTTATTTAACCCATGTATAGCTGCAGGTTTGACTGTGAACCCAGTGTACCCTCAGAAAGCTTTCCTAAAATTCCTTTTTTTTTAGAACAATGGCACAATTGGAGTACACAGATGGATATACTCACTTTCATAGATTAATCCTTCAATCGATACGAAGGAACGAAGATTCCAATGTGAAGGATATTTTGTTTGCTACACAGTGCAGTTTTCCGACATTTGCTAAAGCAGCATTACAGAGCATCTGGAGTCCAACGAACAGCGTAGACGCAGAACGATTCTTCAGCAAATATAATATTGTAGTGACAGATCGAAGAACAGCTCTTAAAGAGTCGAATGTCGAAATTACAACGATGTTAGCTTTTAATTAATGTTTTTTGTTGTTTTACCCGTAGTTAAAAATAAATGCGAAATTTTGTAATTATAAAAAAGTAAATGCGAAATTCATGTTTTTTATTTGCGAAAATTCCTTACCCCTAATTACATTATCACTGAGGGCCAAAAGTCCCTGAAAACCTCTCTAATGTTTATTTTGATAAATTACAGGGGTGGAAATAAAAGAAAAAATTTAGTGTAATTTTTAATTGCAAATATTTAATTCGAAAGAACCTTTTTGTTTATTCTAAGGGACTTTAGGCCCTCGGTAACAAAGTAGTCTTTCGTGCTGCATTTAATTTTTTCAAAAATACTTAATAGTTTTCTAAGGAATCGAAACAAATAAATACATTTAAAACACATTGAACATTTTGACATGCGTCAAAATTTTGCATTTTGCTCCGTTCTCCTTAAGTTGATTTTGATTTTGGTAAATAATTTAAATAAATATTTTAGTTTCGCATTTAATTAATAAAAATTCAAATGCCCGTCTATGGTTTTTGTCAAAAAAATGTTGAAGTTTTTCAGTTCTCTAGTAGTTTTTACGTCAACGTCAACCTTTTTGACAAACAACCATAGGCGGAAATTTGAAGTTTTATTAATTAAATGCGAAACTACAATTATACTGGGTTGGGATAAAGTATGGAACCAAGCAAATATCTTTGAAACGAAAAGAACAATACATATTTATGAAACTTTGCATGAAAGTACAGTGACGCAAAAGACATATGTTGCCATATTTTTTGTTACTATTCCACTCCCGGTTTCACCGGAAATACCCCTAACTTATTTAATTTAAATGGGACACCCTATATATTTTTGCGGGTTTTAAAAGAACTTGTTATTTTTAATTCATACATACCAAATTTGGTAGAGAAAATTTGTTAAAAAGTGTCTGTAGATAATTTTTTGTATTGACACAACGTAATAGGAAATAAACGAGTACCATCTATACTGTAGACTAAAATTGTTGTTTACATGCACTGCATGACTTATTTGAATTTAGTATAGTAGGTAAAAGTGTTACTGACTTAATTGACAGAAATAAGTTGTATTAAAAATGGTTCATTTAAGTGGAAAAGATCGTATTGGAATATTAATGATAATAGGTTATGGTGAATTTTCATTTTTTGGAAGTGAATTTTCCAAATCCATGGATTGGACGTAGATGATTCATAGAGTGGCCCGCTCGTTGTCCGGAACTCAACCCGTTAGATTTTTTCTTTGGGTTATCTAAAATTACGTGTTTACGTTAGGCGACCAACATGCTTGCAGGATTTGAGACAAAGAATAATAATTGATGAATGTGAACTAATACGTGGAGAAATCTTGCAAAAAGTGACTCACGAATTTATTTATAGGCTTTCACTTTGTCAGGAGGTGAACAGCAAACATTTTCAACATTTGAAATTATTTTTTTTTTATTTTTAATATCATTGGTCTAACGTAAGTAGATTAACTTATTTTTTAACTGTAAAGAGATTTATTTCTTGTTTTAATAGTTTTTTCTTCCAAACTTGGTATGTATGAATTAAAAATAACAAGTTCTTTTAAAATCTGGAAAAATATGCAGGGTGTCCCATTTAAAGTAAATAAGTTAAGGGTATTTTCGGTGAAACCGGAAGTGGAGTAGTAACAAAAAATATGGCATCAGATGCCTTTTGCGTCACTGTACTTGCATGCAAAGTTTTATAAATATTGTTTTTTTCGTTTCAAAGATATTTGGTTGGTTCCATACTTTATCTCAACTCTGTATATTTGTTTCATTTATTCATCAAAATGACAATACAATAGAAAGTCACCAGGACCAGACGGAATATCCAACGAACTTCCTATAACCCTGGAGATGACAAAACTTATACAAAAACGAATATTGTACTGTAAGATACCAGACGCATGGAGAAACAGCATAATGATATCAATGTTCAAGAAAGGAGACAAAAAAGACCCTAACAATTATAGAGCTTTAAATCTACTTAACACCGCACTTAAGCTAACCACAAAAGTCCTAACCAACAAAACCAATAAACTAACAACTTTATCAGATGAACAATAAGGATTCAGATTCGGAAGATCCTGCGTAGCCGCCTTATTTCTACTGAGACAAATAACATAAAAGGCCATTGAGTACAATAAACCAGCATTTTTATATTCTATAGACCTGACAAAGGCTTTCGATTGCATCCAAGTCGAAGACGTCTTACATTTATTGTATAGAAGAAACATACCAATCAGTATTATACAAACCATCGAAAATATCTACTTTCATAATCGAATACAGGCAAAGATAAATGGAAAACTAACGCAGTTTATACCAGTACAAAGCGGAGTCAGATAAGGTGACTCATTAAGCCCACTGCTATTTAATATAATAATGGACGAAATAATAGAAGCAGTACCTAAAGGCGATGGTTACAGAATGGGGAACAAAGAAATCCAAGTATTATGTTATGCAGACGACGCCGCATTAATCGCCGAGACAGAAGACGATCTCCAAAGATTAACACACATCTTCAATACAACAGCCAAGAAATACAATATGATAATATCAGTAGAAAAAACCAACATCTGACAACATCTAAATACCCACTACGATGTAAAATCGAAATTGATGGGAAAATAATAAAGCAGGAAGCAAGGTTTAGATATCTGGCAATAGATATAACCAGTTACGGAGATGTTGAAGAGGAAGAACGACAACAAAGCTTAAAATCAAGTAAAACGACAGGATCTCTTAATGACACAATCTGGAAAAACAAACACCTAAGGCCCGTATTTATAGTCGAGTCTCAAGACAGCGTCGATGCTCAAGACCGACCTTGAACCAAATTTGTGTTTTATAAAACGATCTCGAGACACGACGCTGTCTTGGGAAGTGCAAAATGACAGCCGAATCTCAAGTCATCGATCGACCTTCCTCAAGACCGCGATTCTAACCTAACTTTGTTTGTTATTGTTTGAATTTTGAATATTTTTAATTCAGTTCCAACATATATTTTTTGTTTTTCTAATTACAATAAAAATGTATGAAGAAGTAAAAGCATTTTTAGAGTTTATTGATAATATTGGAGAAGAAAATCGCCCGGGAAGTATACAAAAGCGATATATTCAAGATAAAAATATAATCTAAAATACAATGGAGTATTACAATATTGAAGTTCATCAGCGAATCAGCGCATTAACTTAAACAACAAAGGTTTTATGCTACTTATAGGAATATAACCAGTTTTTATGAGGAAGCCCACTTTCCAAAAATGTGCAGGTACTGTAAAGACACAATATGTTATTCAGGCTCTTATTATGTAAATGAATATGTAGGTACTAGAAGAGAAATTACTGTTCAACTGAGAATTATGTATATTACTGTTCAACAACAAGTTTATCAAGTCATTCAATATTTGATCTAAGAGCATTAAGAGTGAAATTGTGAAATGGAAAGAAGTGAAATTCCAGGATTATTAATAGGAATAGATGACAGTAGTGGGTATGCATGCAGACACTATCTACTTACCCCAGTATTACAGCCAGGTATTTATTGATAATTGCTAAATAAATAGTAGGTTATTTAATAGACATAAATATCTTTTTAGGTAATGATCAAGAAAATAAGATATTTTTACCATAGTACTCATGTGAGAACAAGAAATGTAGAAAAGCTATTTGGAACCTGGAAAAGAGAGTTTCCTTTCTTCAACAAGGTCTACAAATCAAATTATATACATGTCTTGCAATAATATGTGCTACAGCAGTACCTTACAATCTAGGTAAATAATGATCTGGTGGTAAATAGATATGTTAATGATGTGGAACAATCTCTAAATTTTTGGTGACATTTTTTTCAACAATATTTTGCATGAGAATACATTATTGAATACCTACTCTTATTGTGTTTGATTTTTTTGTCTATTATTTCTCAAAATGTTATCATGATCATTGTTCGACAACCCTTTTTGTTCGAGTTTTGGTCTCTTGAGGAATACAGCTCCATTCCAATCTATTTCAGGATTTGTTCTTGCAATTTTTTATTTTTAAAATATCAATGTCTTATTCTATTTGTTCCTTATATCTAATCTATAGTCTTTCTCTCGTTATATGTCCAGCTGACATTTGTGTGTTTATTTTGGAAAGTATTTCATATGCTTCCATCCTTCCTCTTAGACTGTGGTCCTATTTTGATGAAAGTATATGGATCGTGGTATGCCCTGTATAGTTCAAAATTATATCTTCTCTGGTCTTCATATTTTAGATGCTATTTAGCCTGATTCTAGTGCTTTATCGTTGTTTCCAGTGCTTTATCAATTTATCATCATTTATTTTACCTACCTGTCTACTGCTACTCTACTATTGTACTTTCACCATATATTTTTGGAATATAAATATATAGTAACCTTCTGTCTTTCTCTTGTTCAACTGGAATTTGTTTATTTATTCTGAGAATACATTATTGAATCTGTATTATGTTAGATATATTTTTTATTTTATTTCTTAATATGTATTTTTTATATTTTATTTTAAAATAAATGAGTATGAGTTTCCCTCTTCTTAAATAAGTATTTATTTGACAAACCTTTCCTTACCAAATATAAAATTAATTACACATCTGGACCTCGGAGGTAAACTACACTATGTCATTTCGAGCAACTGTGTTTAGCATGTGTTTGCAACAAAGTTTAGAGCACTTAGGATGTTAATAAAAATCTGATATATCCCATAATTAGTTGAAAGACAATATGACTATATTTTAATGATAATATATAACCAATGTGTATAATCCAACTAATAAAAAAACACCATGTCGACATAGTGTAGATTACCTCCGAGGTCCAGGTGTGTAAACAGCAATACTGTGATGAGCACTCTAATAACCAGCAAAATAGCGCAAAACATGGAAAACATATGTTGTGAAATAAAAAGAGATGTAAAATTATCTATAGGAACCTATAAATTGACATTACATACTTTGTCACCTTTAGATGTGTGGCAGGAGTATGACAACTGTCACAGAGGTCTAAAGGTGGAAAATTATGTAATGTAATGTAAATTTATAGGTTCCTATTGATAATTGTACACCTCTACTAGTTTCATCTCCTTTTATTTCACAACATACTATATGTTTCCATCTTTTATGTCATTTTGCCAGTTAATAGCATGCTCATCACTGTATACCATTATTTATGCAGATGACATAGTCCTCTTAACAAGAAAAAAAGCTGAAGTTGTTTAGAAACTTGAGAGGTGAAGCAAGAAAATTGCATGTCTATAAATGAAACAAAAATAAAATATTAAGTGTATTGAAATGTGTGGAGAGATGAAACAGAATAAATTTTTCACACTAAAAACAGGAACAAAGGCATACAAAATTGAAAATATCAACAAATTCAAGTATTTAGGAGTGGCAATAATTGATAAATGGGAAGAAGAAAAAGAAATAGAAAAGATACTACTAAGAGTAAGCTAGTAAGCAGATCGATGGTATATGATTGAAGTCAAAAATGTATGTAGGACAACTATAATGCAAAAATGTATTATGAAGCAGTTATTTCAAGTGGCATTGTATGCTTGTGGCACTTGAAACAATGGGTGCGTTCGGACGACCGTAGTGGCTGGCTGTAAGCAGAAATCAGCTGAGTGGTTGTATCCAGCCGTGATAGGGAAAGCTTAGTAAATCTCTCAGCGGCTGACTTCCAGAGGTGACGTCTGACAGCTACTGCTGGCTCAGCTGTCTGAACGCACCCAATGAATAAGAAAGATGAAATGAAAATAGACATAGTACTGGTAAGGGCTGGAAGTTCCGAGTTAGGACTGGCAAAAAATAATAGATATGGAAAGTCATGTGGCTAGGTCAACATTACTTGAATGTAAGAGATTATTTTTGGAGGAAAAAAAAAGAAAGACCATGAAAAGAGTTGTTCGAAGCAGTAAGGAGATTAGGATGATATAGAAGTGTAGAATTGGAGGAGGAGCGTTAATGTCCAGTAGAAATGGATAGGCTATATTTACTTTTCTGCTGATATTTGGGTAAGATTGTTAATATTTTATATCAATATTGTTGTTGCTTGATAAAAATTCTTCTAATAACTTAATTTTATCTAACTCATTCAGACATACCTATATTTATACATTTTAGAGTAGATGTCTTTAAAACAATATCACCAATAGTTATGAGTTGCATTCCTGGGACGATTTTATTAAAATATAGTTAATTCGATTACATAAAATCAACTTTAACTCAATAATATCCATCACAAAAAATGTATAGCATGTGATCTGTCTTTAAGAATTTAAACATTAAATAAATTTAATTTAAAACTTAAATTGATGCTTATTCCCATGAAAATAGTAATTGCATTTTATACAAGTAGGTACCACCTGTCATGGTTTCTTCTTTGTTGTTAGTCAGATGAAGAATATAAACATAGAAGAAAGCTTACACCATTAATAAAAAGGCAGGTAATATACCAGAGTTTTATTTGCTTTGCTTTCTCTCATAAGAAATAAATGATATCTCCCAGTGGTTTCTCTTAGAACTTTGAATATTTCATTAAACCCCATTACTCCCAACCAAGAATAAAGTAATATCACAGTATTCTGTTATACTGGGGTAATATCAAAGAATATATTTATACTTTCCTTTAATATGCAATCCTTTACCACAAAGAAAAGAAATCCTTTATCTCATAATGGAAACAAATTATGAGAGGTCATTAACCTTTGAAAAAATAGCATGTAAGATTTAGAAAAAATAAAAATGTAAACTTTTAATCAATAAAATAAACTTTATTTAACTGAAAACATTTTAATAATCTATTTTCAAAAAACAAATTAAATACAAAAACATTGCAAAGATATTTAACTTGACGATTGACAGTTTTTAGTTGGTGTTCTATGTCAAAATTGCTTAAAATCCATAATTTTCCAGCCTCGAGATCAATCTTGGCCGAGATTAGCCGAAGACTCGTTTATAAAACAGAACGTGGTCTTGAGCTCGACGTTGCCGTAAGATCGTCTTGGCTGAGACCAATCTCGAGATCAGTCTTGAGTACTGACTATAAATACGGGGCTAAGACACAAAAGCAAGAATCTATAAAGCAGCAATTAGACCTATATTAACATACACGGCGGAGACAAGACCTGAACATCTAAAACGAGACGACTATTAGAAACAACAGAGATGAAAGTACTCCGACGAATATCAGGGAAAAGTCTGTTGGATAGGGAAAGAAGCGAAAACATAAGAAGATCATGCAATATAGAAGACATAAATGGATGGATGACTAAACGGAAACAGGAGTGGAACGAACAAAGTAGAATGGCAGAGGATAGAATAGTACGAATAGCACGAGATAAGTCACCAAATGAACGAAGAAATATTAGCAGACCAAGAAAAAGATGGTGCGATAACTTAAACAATTCAAGAGGCTAATATTGAAGAAGAAACAGACCTTAAAGCCTACATACAAAAAAGAAGAAGAAGAAGAAGAAGAAGAAGAAGAAGAAGAAGATCAAAATGAGCTTAAACTCACACAAAATTAGTATGTTTTACTTCTTAACTAGTAATAACAACTGTTATGACTAGTTAAGAAACCTACGTCCATTTATTTCCTCCCTTCAAATTTCACTATTATAAAGTATAACCGTTCAAAAGATACGAGAAGGGGACGCACTTTATATTTGTTGTTGAAATATAAAATAATTTTTTTTTGTATAGCTTCTTATTCAAATTTTGTGCTAATTAATACATTCGTATATTTCTAAAGAATATCTTCAGTTGCTTCCACATGCTGTCTGATAGTAAGTTAAAAATCCATGTATTATTTTTGCTATCTAAAATAATTCAAAGAAGTTCTGTGAATTACACTTTAATAGTAAAATATTCTCGTTATCATTGTAATATTTCACAAACCGGAAAATATAAGTGGAGAGAAAATACTACCGATGAGAAAATTAAAACATTAGTTTGCAGTGCTGATTAGTGTTCTTTAACACAGATTTTACTAAACGTTTTTGGTAGTTTCAATATAGATATTTGACATAGACATTTGAAATAGACATATTATACATTTGGTAGATATCAAAATAAATGGAGAGAAGCTCAGTCATTTGAGATTCGCAGATGACATCGTCCTTATAGCCGATTCTATGGATGATGCAATAATAGTTTTTTTAAATTTATTAAACACCAATAAGATGCTTAAGAACATTACAATCTGATCAAATAATGTGATCAATGAGCAACTATTTCTAACCTAAATTACTACTACTAAAAACTTAACACTAAGGACAAACTCAATAGTACCCCTTAGGTTCTGTTAATATATTGCACAAATGTTAACTTGTACCATCACTTGCACCGTGCACTATTTTTCACTTAACTAACTCGAGGGGTTTCTTCCTCTTGAGTCTTCTAGCTAGATCCGTGTTTTCGAGAAGCTGGATGGCTCAACATTGACGTGTTGAAGAAGTCGTTATTCGTGACTCTTGGCAAATTTTTCTATGGTCTTGTTAACAGTATCCATGTGTAGGTTCCCTATGGAGGTCACTGTTCCTATAGTACCATGGAGCGTTGACAATGTTCCTTAGTACTTTATTTTGGAATCGTTGAATGATGTTTACATTGGTATTACTAGCGCAGCCCCATAGCTGGATACAATAAAAGTATTTTATTGTAGATCGAGAGAGTAGATTGTCTTCCCAATAGCCAATACATTTTTTATACTTCATGTTAGGCTGCTCTCGTTTCTTTTTAACATGGTCCCTCCAGCGTAGCCTAGCGTCTAGTGTAATACCCAAATATTTTATTCATCGCTTGTCTAATTTCACTGAGAGTTATTTCTGGCATGAGTTCAGAGCTTGATTTAATATTGTTTTGCTTATTGCATCTTTTAGCTCTGTTTGGTTCATTCGTATGCTCTTATAAAGTACTCCATAGAAGTCCAGGAAGTTTCCTCGTGGAAATAGATTAAGGGTTGTACATGAGACCAAGTGTAAATCCGCGAACAAGACTCGGAGCCCCCATACAATGGCCAAAAAATATTTCTATTGAATTAGAGGTTCTCCAAACCACCGTGATTATGGAGTGACTGTAGCACGATCTGCTCGTGGCTTCCTTCGTTGAGGCAATGTTTGACATTCTTGTGGCGGCAGAACTAAATTCTACCTTGGATCCGGATATCCAAAGTTGAGAGGGATATAAGACAAATGGGTTTCATGTGTAGAAGGCTAGCGAAAGTGAGTCTGATTTTCTGCTATAACTATTTCTCCAAATATAGCAGTGAACAAGTTTGAATCTAAGAATTAATAAAACAATAGAAGAGATTATGAAAAGGAGTAGGAACGGATGTGTGGTGCTATTTAATAGAAAATTGTATATTTCCTGTTATCAATTTTCCATTCTGATGTTTAACATGTTACGTTTCTCAAGACCAAAATCCATTATGGTTAACTACTAAGAAATCATTGGTCAACTGACGAATATTATACAGGGTGTTTCATTAATAATTGTCCATATAGTAACTGGAGAAACCTTAGCACAAAATACGAAGATTTAGCCTAAAACACCTAAATAAAATGTGGTTCCTTACTGAGTTACAGGGTGTTCTATCTAAAAAATTAAAAATTATTTTTGCTCAGCATTTTAAAACTATTCGAACTATCCTTTTCATACTTGGCAGAAAGTGCGAATACGAGACACCCTACTAAATTACCATAAACAAACGTTTCTAGCTACTACCAGAGACGTACGACATAGGATCGTGAATGGTTGACCCTTCTCAAATTCTACGCTACTGGGGGAATTACTATTTTAGTGCCATTTTTTAGATTCTCCAATACTTTCTACGTAAAAAATATACTCTTCATTGGTAACAATAAAGTCATTAGTTTTCAAGATATTTGCAGTTAAATATGAAACGGCACAGTTATTTTGCTTAATTTATGATATTATCATGATACATGATTAAAATTTATAAATTATTTGTACCCAGTACCTTAAAACTATTTGGCGTATCCTTATCATACTTGGCAAAAAGTGTAGGTACTGTACACCCTACTAAATTAAGATAAATAAACTTTTCTAGCTACTACCAGAGGCGTACGACAGGGGATAGTGGCTGGTTAACCCTTCCCAAATTCTACGCCACTGACGAAATTGTTAGGTATTTTAGTGTACATTTTTGATTTTGCAATACTTTTTATGTAAATAATATACTCTTCATTCGTAACGATAAAATGACTAGTGAGATATTTGAAATTAAAAATGAAGCGACACAATAAATTAATCAAAATAACCGTGTCGTTTCATTTTTAACTTCAAAGATCTCGAAAAGTAATGACTTTATCTTTACGAATGAAGAGTATATTATTTTCATAGAAAGTATTGGAGAATCCAAAAATTGAACTAAAATAGCAATTTCGCCAGTGGCGTAGAATTGGGAAAGGGTCAACCATTTACTTTCCCCCGTCCTACACCTCTGGTAATAGCCAGAAACGTTTGTTTAACATAATTGAGTAGTGTGTACAGTACTTATATTTCCTGTCACGTATGAAAAGGATACTGTAACTCAGTAAGGAACCAAATTTTATTTAGGTGTTTTAGGTTAAATCTTCGTATTGTGTGGTAAGGGTTCTCCAGTTACTATATGGACAATTATTAATGAAACACCCTGTATAGAATAGTCTATTGTCAAAAGAAAAAAATAAATAATATAACCTTGAGAAGCATTTCCCGATTTTGAACCAAAAATCCGTGACAATTCAACTCTATAGGTTTTTGCGTTACCAATAAAAACATCAACAGAAGTTTCCTGTTTTCGTTATTCCAATTGTACCAGTTAAGTTTTTGTACGTTAATGTAAAGCATCTCAGACTAAAACAAAATATATTGTACAAGAAACAACGAAACAAAAAATTGATTGGTTTATAGATATAATTTAGGTTGTTTTACTGTCGCCTAGGAATAACATATAATACGATATGTATTGTTACACAGGGAGACCAGTAGTTGGAGCACGCAAAATAGAATTCTATTTTGCTGAAAATTTTTTGCTCAATTAGAAATCCAATGAAATCAATTAATTTGTGATCATCTGATTGAATACAACCAATAAAACCAACATTATACTGAAAACAGATCCCATGGGCTGTTTTCACTCAATCATGTAGCTATGGATACCTACATTTCGTTTCATTTCGATTTTGACATTTCAAATATTCAATATTTCAAAATGTCACGATTTGGTTGTAATACTGATGAGAATATTAATGAAATTATCGAACCAAATATACCAAAGAATACTGTTTACATCTTCATCAGTTATAGAAACTAACATGTCTGGATCTTCATTAAATTTTTCTAATTGTTCCTTTGTTAATTGCACATTTAAATAAATTGTTTCTGCTCTGTATTTTTTTTTCATAACCAGCAAAAAATTTTCTATCCGAATAACCCTCGAACATTGATAAATGCTCAAAAATTTTTTAACAACTTTCTCAAGCTTGTTGCTTACAGGCAACAGACCTCCGCCTACGGCGTCGGTCTGTTTCCAAGCAACAAGCTTTCGAAATCTGTTATAAAATTTTTTCGAACAATTATCAATGTCCTTGGGTTATTACTACTGAAAATAGAATTCTATTTTAGTGACGTCACGTTGCCTAGCAACCGTCGATTCTCCCATTGGGGTGGGTTGTGATTGCGCGCAGCGGTCAAATACCTCCTGGGGTACTGAAATTTACCTGAAGAGGGTTGCTGTGATTGCGCGCAACGGAAGGATTAAGGCAGGTAAACAAAACACTCTACACTCTAATACCCGAAAGTTAGGTTTGGACCGAAGGGTTAGGTCTTCCTCCTTTGAAAATTGTACTGTATAATATATAATATATTAATTTTTTAATTTTATTAATAATTAACAAAACACTCTACACTCTAATACCCGAAAGTTAGGTTTGGACCGAAGGGTTAGGTCTTCCTCCTTTGAAAATTGTACTGTATAATTATATAATATATTAATTTTTCAATTTTATTAATAATTAATATTATATTAATAATAATTAATTTATTTAATACAATAAATATTAATTATAAAAGAAACACTATTTGGTTTTTTTATCACAACTATTTCAATGTAGTATTCACTTGTTATTATCTTAATTTTTTAAAATTAGCAAAATTTCCGTTCAAATCAAAACGAATAAGAAGTAAATAAAACTTCCGTTTACTATAATTTACGACTTCGCGCAATCACAGCATACCTTTTTAAAGACGTGCGCGCAATTGCACCATTGGCTTAGACACCCTGTTGAGAAACCTGACCGCTGCGCGCAATTGCAGTCTGTCCTCCCATTTTGAACTTCGTTTTGTGACGTCACCAAAAAAGAATTCTATTCTGCGTGCTCCCACTACAGTCCTAGTTGTAGGTAGTCTATTTACTCACGGTTTCTGCTTAAATTTCAAAGATTTTAGCTAACATGTAAAAGAAAATAAAGTGATATTGTGTCGATGTGTGCTTTTGCCGTGGGATGAATTTCACGCCTTCTCGTGGGTTAAAAAACATTCGTACAAAATAAGTCCGAAGTTGATTAATTGTAACAACTTTTGTTCTAATTATAGTTTTTTTACTTCTTTATAAACTTATATAAAGTAAATACTTTTCGAGTTATTTGTGAGTGAATATGTTCATTTGTCAATTAAAAAAACGTAAAAAAACTATACGTATTTAGACGGTTTTTCACAAATAGGAACTCAAAACAAGAACTCAAAAAAAACTCACAAAGAAAGTATTTTATCAAAAAAAATTTTCTTAGTAAAAATATAGATTGTAAAAAGTTAAAAAAATAGTGTGTATATGGAGTCTGTAGACCCAGAAGAAGCGAATTTGTAACTAATGAAAAGTAAGTTCTTATTCGCCAAAGTCGAATATTTCAACGTGAAATATCCAAAATATGAAGCACTTTTTGGGGAAAACATCAATATTTTTAAAGTATTTAAAAAAAGCTTTATTTTGATTTTTTAAAAAAGTTTATAGCATTAAAAGTAAGTAAGTTACGCTCAAAATAAGGTTGATCCCTTTTTTTGTTGGTAAAATAATCGTAAAAATCACTTCCTAGTTAGCATCCCAAATGAACTTAATCATTGTCGCTTTACAAATTACTTTACTTATGTATTGTTTATATGATCTGTAAGCTTCATCGGCTCACTTCTGAAAACGTTGGGATTTAAAACAAAAATATTTTTTTAATTCTGAACAAAATTCCTTTTTTTTCAAAATAAAATAAAAATTTTTAAGTGACACCAAAAATTTCAAAAAGTAAAAAATGTAAGTTTTGCTTTTCTGGATGTTTTTCAATTTTTATTTTCCTGTAAGATAAAAATTGGTTAAAATATTCATTGCACATTTTGATTTACCGAAATAGCTTTCGGTAATTGAACATTCGTGATTAGTAACTCGTTCAAACCCTTTTAATTGCAGCCTTTTGAAAAATAAGCACTTTGAACCCATAGAACTTACAGATCTTATAAACCATGCATAAGTAAATTAACTTGTGAAGCGGTAATGATTAATTTCATTTGGGATACTAATTAGGAGATGATTTTGACGATTTTCTTACGAAAGATCAAAATGGATCAACATTATTTTTAGTGCAACTTTGTTTTTCTGGACAAGTTTTGCTTTTCTGGATGTTTTTCAATTTTTATTTTCCTGTAAGATAAAAATTGGTTAAAATATAGCTGTTCAAAATTTTCATATATCTGTGATTAGTAACTCGTTCAAACCCTTTTAATTGCAGCCTTTTGAAAAATAGGCACTTTGAACCTATATAACTTACAGATCTTATCATAAACCATGCGTAAGTAAATTAACTTGTGAAGCGGTAATAATTAATTTCATTTGCGATGCTAATTAGGGGACCATTTTCACGATTCTTTTTCCAAACAATAAAATGGATCAACATTATTTTTAGTGCAACTTATTTACTTTTGATGTTAGAAACTGTTTTAAAAACAAAAATTAAGATTTTTTAAACACTTTAAAAAAGTTGTAATTTCTCTCGAAAACAATTAAACAATTTTTCGACCACGGCACCGCCCGGCACCCTGTGGATATGTTATAAGAACCTCTTTTTGAGTAAGAGTAAAGATCTCTTCATGAAATTAAAGAAGGGGTTGAAACTTGATTTGGTTACTTATTGAATTTTATAACATTAAAAAATCATACAGAAGTAAAAACTTCGTTTGTATAATGGTATAAAAAAGTTTTATTAAAAAACATTAAAAGTCATCCAAAAGGATTTGCAAAACGTTTTCAATCTGGATCAGATCATCCTCAGTGCGTTCTGCCTAGTGCATGAAACTAGCAACTTTTTGAAATAGATTACATCTATAATTATGGTTTACATAATAGTTGTATGAAATTTATAGCGACTCCAAGTCGATGTTAAAAGATTAAATGTGTTAGGAGTGATCAAAGGGCAACATGGTTCCCTGCTCGATAGGAACTTGTGGTTCTTGCCAGTTTATAATATTAATTTTTAATCGAGTTATTAAGCCATGAAAATGGCCATTTTCGCATTTTTCAAATTTTTAATCGCATATAACTCGACAACAATCAATAATTTTAGAGAAAAATGACAAGAATCCTTTTTTGCTCAGAGGGACCCAAATTATCTAAAAAAATTGTTCGAAATGAAAAAATTATTTTCGTGAATTTGTTTTAAAAAAAATGTTTAATTTTTCGACCACGGCACCGCCCGGCACCCTTTGGATATGTTATAAGGACCTCTTTTTGGGTAAGTTTGTGCAAAAAAATCGAATCGGAATAATTTCGCTAGCGGGGGCGACGATACTGCCGGTCTATGAGTTATTGCTCTATGGTTATTTTCGAAGGATGGTTATTTTCGATGGTTTATGGTTATTTTCGAAGAACCTCGAAATGGAGAACCTTCAATCTCATATAACTCAAGTGTGGTGCAATTTTTTGAAAAACTTGAGAAACATATTTTAAAGTCCAATAAAAAGTATTTCAAACAAGCTCTGACAAAAGTTTATTGCATAAGATCTGACTGACTTATGATGAAAATAAAGTCGCTCTCTGCCTTTTTCTTTTTCAAATGTAAAAATTAAATCCACGCAGTTACAATCGTAATACAAATGAATAGCTTCCCACTTGAAATTACCTTTATTTACAATAGATATAGTTAATACGATTAATGTGATTCGACCGATTTGGCATGCTTAGTTTAGAAAAAAATAGTTGATTAAATCGAAAATGACATTATTATGTTTTAAGAAAAGTGCATTTTTCTTAAATAATCCTAAAAGTAGGTAATCATGATACAAAAAAAAAAAGAAAAATCAAAATTTTCAATAAAAGAAGTTCTACAATTAATATTTGAAACATTTTTTCATATTATGAATACTTTTAGATTTATTTAAGAAAAATGCATTTTTTTTAAATGCCATTTTTGATTTAATCAACTGTTTTTTCTAAACTAAGCATTCCAAACCGGTCAAATCACATGCAACGTATCAATTATACCTACAGTCGGAAAAATGAAAGAATACCCATGAACGATCACATTAATCACTTATTTTGTATTTGCTGCCTTTTTCTATAACAAACGTTTGTTATTTATAGAAAAAGATAGCAAATACAAAATAAGTGATTGATATGATCGTTCATGGGTATTCTTTCAATTTTCCGACTGCAAATAAAGTTAATTTCAAGTGGAAAGCTACTCATTTCTATTGGGATTGTGACGACGAGGGTTTAACTTTTGGTACACGACAATTAGACAGAAAGCAGTAGATCGAACTCATTGGACGAAATGCACTTTACCGAAACCTCACTAGACCGAACAGCATTAGACCGAAATGGTACATAAATTAAAAATGATTGCAGTAAATTATGCTAAGATTTTGTATATCTGTATTTTTGTGTATTTTTTTGTATTATTTTATTATATGGACTGTGTAAATTGTTACTCTGTACAGTCTGATATGAAATAATTTTCACTCTTTCTCAGATTACAACCGTGTTTGAGCACCCTGTATTATGTACCTAATGTTTTTCGGTCTCCTACTGTTCGGTCTAGTGATGTTTCGATAAAGTGCTTTTCGGTCTTATGAGTTCGGTTTACTGCTTTCGGTCTAATGATTTCGGACTCTTTACAGTAAACCTAATTTTTACATCTCAAAAAGGAAAAAGCCGAGAGCCACCTTGTTTTGTCCTAAGTCAGTCTTATTTGAAAGTTTTTTTAATGAGTTTTACAAGATATTTCTTAAGTTTTCCCAAAAAAATTGCACCATATTCGAGTTATTTGAAACTTAAAGTTTTCCCTTTCGATGTTCTTCGAAAATAACCATCTTTAAAGAGCAATAACTCAGTTGTTAGTGGGTTTACATAGGTCTTTTAGACGCGAATCTCTTTGTTTTTTATTAGCGATAATTTTGTTCTCAACGATTTTTTCTATAAAATTAGATGATTTTTCAATGAAAAATGCAGTTTCAATCGCAAATCCCTTGAAAAGTGTCAATTTTGCAAAAAAATTTTATAGAACAAAATTTACTCAGAATTGGTCACACTATCGATTTACATAGTTATTTTGATTAAAAAATTTGCATCCCCTAGATGGGGTTGTTTTCACCCACAGAGCAAAAGCGCAGTTCAGCATATAGGGCAGTAAATGAGGGTATTTGGCTCCGAATTCCATTCTACTACATCGATTTACTTGATATTTTCACAGTAAGTAGGGAATATCTCAAGAAACAAAGTTTACCCTATGCCGATGTGTGCTTTTAGAATAGAAATATGCTTTATTGTCACTGAAATTTATACAAATTTTATGGACGAAGCTTAATATAAAGTCAGAAAAAATAAATAAATAATATCAGTAACAAATAAAATTTTCTGAAATTTAATAAATCGTCAATATAAAAAAATACAAGTTAATAAAGTAAAGAAAAAAAAACAAAATCTATATATTGCAACAATTAATAGAAATTGCAAAGTGAACATACAACAAAGTAAACTACAGACATAGGAACTAATAAATTTAAGCTGCTGCATGTGACACCCAAATATAGATTATAAGTTTGGTTACTTGTACATTACTGTAATTTCTTAGTTAGTCATTAAGAAACTCTTCTACTGAATAATATGGTCTTTTAGATAGATGAGCTTTTGTCATTTTACGGAACTTGGGGAAAGATGTTAAAGAGTTGAGTTGTAAAGGGAGATGGTTGTATAGTTTTTTTGCGGAATATACTTATTATAGATTTCTTTACTAACTCAGAGGACGGGATCGGTAAATAGACATCAAAAGTTGAATTTCTGGTGGAGTAATCATGATGAGGCCTTGCTGGAAAGACATGCATGTGTTTACAAATTAAGCAAACAGTTTCTAAAATATACAAAGATGGAAGGGTTAAAATTTCGTGATCTTTAAAGTAACTTCTGCAATGGGTTGTTCTTCTGAGGCCAAACAGATATCTTATTGCTCTTTTTTGTAATTTGAAAATAACATCAAATTGGGCAGCTGTACTAGACCACCAAAAAGGAAGACCATATCGAAGATGAGACTCGAATAAAGAAAAATATGTTATTTTAGAAGATGCTAAATTGAGTTCCTTCAAAACAGATCTTATGGCATAGCAGGCTGAGGCGAGTTTTTTACTTAACAAATCGATATGAAGGGACCATTTGAGGTTGCTGTCTAAAAGAATACCAAGAAATTTTACAGAATCAACGGTAGAGATCTGGCTGCTATTCACAAGCAGGGCACCTTTATATGATAATGTTTTATCCACGTTAAAGGAGAGTAAATTAGAGTCAGACCAGGTTTTTATCGTAAGAAGATCAGAAGTTATAGTTGCATGAAGAGTTGCAATAGTTGAGTTGCTCCAAGTGATACTGGTATCATCAGCAAAAAGAAAAATTTTTCCATCGATTTTTAAATTAGTGATGTCATTTATAAAGATAAGGAAAAGTAGAGGACCCAATACTGAACCTTGTGTACTCCACATACAATGTTTTTGAGACTAGAGTCAGTATCATTTGCTCTAACCAGTTGTTTCCTATTATCTAAGTAAGATTTGAACCAATTCAAAGAAATACCTCAAATTCCATAGAAATTAAGTTTTTTAATCAAAATGTTGTGATTTACACAATCAAAAGCTTTTGAATAGTCACAGAAAACAGTGGCAGTATAAAGATTATTGCTTAGTGCTTGGTAAGCCTCGTGAAGTACAGGAAACATGGTATCAGTTGTACATTTATTAGTTAAGAAGCCGAACTGATTTTGTGATAAAATATTGTTATTAAAGAGAAAGGACATAAGTCGGGTTTTTATGAGCCTCTCAATAATTTTGGATAGTACCCGTAGTAGGACAATAGGTCTATAGTTGCAGGCATTAAATTTTTCGCCACCTTTATGAAGAGGAATAATAATGGCTGTCTTTAGGCACTCTGGAAATTTACCGTTTTCAAAGGAATCATTAATTAGTGACACGAGGAGTTCTAACACATTATCTGTGAGATTTGAGAAGATTTTTATGGATAGTCCATCAGTACTAAAAGATGATTTGCAATCAAGTATATTCAAATGAGAAATAAGCCACAATTTTACCTAAAAATGATTTTATTAACGTTTCGACGCCCAAGTCGGGTGTCGTTGTCAAAATACAAAATAATACTAAATAAATAAAATGTTGTTGCTTAGTAAAAAATTCTTCTAATAATTTATTTAATCTGACTCATTTATATCGGCAATTCAGACACGTATTATACATTTTAAAGTAGACGACTTTAAAATGATATTGCCAATATTGATGAGTTGCGTTCCTGGGACGACTTTACTAAAAGATAGTTCATTAGATTACATGAAATCAATCCCAACTCAAGAATATCCGCCACAAAAAATCATAGCATGTGATCTGTCTTTAAAAAGACAACCAAATGCAACGGTGGCACTGAAATTCTCGCGTTAGAGATTCCATAGTAAATCACGAGGGAAAACCAGGAAAAACCTCGTGATACTATCCCGACATCGTAAGTATTTGGGTTTACATTTAGTTTACTCTCAAAACTAATACCGAATTCTGACTTGATATTTTAAATTTTAAATAATACTAAAATACTAAATATGTACTAACTCGATATGTTACTGATTTACTAATTGTGGTATTTTCTTTTTATTGACTTCCTCCTTTAATATGGGTAACCACATCCTACTGCATTCTACCGAGGAATTTGCGACACAATTGGTTTCATTTAGCATAATTAGAGCCGCTTCTTTGATTTTTCTCTTTTTACTATCTGCTTCTTTTAGGACTATACTTGAATCTCTCCACTGAACTCTATGTTCATTATCCCATGCGTGTTGACATATTTGAGATCTATCAAATTCTCTATTTTTTATATAAGACTGATGTTCATTTTCTCTAACGTCTAATGGTCTTGACGTTTCACCTATATAAAATTCCATTTACTATGGAATCTCTAACGCGAGAATTTCAGTGCCACCGTTGCATTTGGTTGTCTTTTTAAAGACAGATCACATGCTATGATTTTTTGTGGCGGATATTCTTGAGTTGGGATTGATTTCATGTAATCTAATGAACTATCTTTTAGTAAAGTCGTCCCAGGAACGCAACTCATCAATATTGGCAATATCATTTTAAAGTCGTCTACTTTAAAATGTATAATACGTGTCTGAATTACCGATATAAATGAGTCAGATTAAATAAATTATTAGAAGAATTTTTTACTAAGCAACAACATTTTATTTATTTAGTATTATTTTGTATTTTGACAACGACACCCGACTTGGGCGTCGAAACGTTAATAAAATCATTTTTAGGTAAAATTGTGGCTTATTTCTCATTTGAATATACTTGATTATAAAAATGCCACAAGAAAATAGCTTCAGAACAACAAGATGATTTGCTTTTGATACTATTGGTCGTTTGGATCAATTCAGATTTATAGATTGGTCTTATAAAGAATGAATTCGAGACAATTTCTGAATTAGGGAGATAGGAAATGGGATCTTGTTGAGACTGAATAGTTGATGTTATATTTTTACTCACGTTATCCTCTATTTGAAGTCCCCGATGAGATGTATGGTTTTGTTCCAGCTTTTGTCCTGTTTCCCATTGCCTAAGGTCCACCTCTTTTCGTGATAAGAAGCCCACCCACGTGTTGAATGGAAAGTTTTGGTTTAGTGTGATGTGATAAGAAGATTTTTTAAAAAGAGGTACTGTACAATTTTTTGTTTATTAAAGTGATTTAATTCCAAGTAAATATGAAACTTTGCAGTTGGTAAAATTTTTTTAATATATTTTAATAGAGATTGATTTTAATATGGTAAAAATTAACTTAAAAATATTTTGAGATGTTATCCTTTGTTCAATTTTGTTATTCTAGTTAAAAATAAATCCCTTAGTAAATTAAATAATATGGAATCTGACATCTGACAGCTACATGACTTTGAAAAATATGTAGGTCAATCTTGTTTTGAAATGAATACACTGCCCAATAAAATTTGAATATTTTTTGTATTGTAAAAGTCATATAAAGGTTATAATTTTTTTATTATTGTCATTCGTGTAGTAAAGTCTGTATTTCCTGTTTAAGAATATGTTTTTTTCTAAATAATAAAAATAAAGTTTTGAGATTTTAATAAATATTTTAACAATGTACCTATTTTTATTTCTGTAACCCTTTGGAAAATTGTTAACCAGATTTTTAATACAACTGTAATTGAGTTTTAGTAAAAGGAAAAGAGAAAATGACATAGAAGCCAAGACTGAAGTTGAAAGTTGCCCAATTAGACCCAAAGGAGGAATTTCATATGAATGTTACCCCAATTGGTACCCGTAAGTACGAACATATGTCCAGTTAGTACCCAGTAGTGAATCAGAGGACTTTTTAAACGGGGTCCTTTTCAAATAGTAGAAAGGTCCTCTAATCAGTGTAAGCATCCTTTGTTTACTTGGTAATGGTAGTTAGTTCTTCCAAACTCCTACTATTCCTTTAGACGAATTCACGACCTGCTGACCGAACAACCAACTGATGCGCCGTTCGCAAAAGAAGGTTTACGTGTCTGTTTCTTCTTCTGTAGCCCAATTTCGACCCCCAGTATTCATGTACATAGTTACTTTTATCCCTGACCCCATCAGAGCAGACATTTTAAAACTCTTCAACTTATTTCGTCTACTAATGTATTACGGTACGGTAGTAGTCACAACAAGGAAGACATTAAAATATTATCATGGGAAGCAGCGCATCCATATCCAGAGATTAGGGACCATCTTAATTAGTTAGGCGCAATCGTGCCCTCAGCTTAACTTGCCTCAAAGAGAAAGGTAAATACTGCTTATTTACTATAAATATAAATTAATAAACACAGTTATTAATAAAGATCGGTATACATATATTTTATGTTGGTGAATACAGCCATTTTCTAGTATAGCTTCTAAATTATTCAAATTTTCATACTAATTGGTATACATTAGGTGTTAAAAAATCAGGTCGTCAGTTAGTTGCACTTACTGTCTTACTTTATACATGTTTTAATATAAAATCAAACCAATGTTTACGTTAAACTAAATAGTATTCACGCAAAAATAATTTTGAACAAAAAATACAAAGAACGTCTAAAGTTATTATGAAATAAATTTGTATAATTTCGTTCAATATTTAATTATATAATTAACTTATTTCGTCTACTAATGCATTACGGTACGGTAGTAGTCACAACAAGGAAGATATTAAAATATTACATCATGGGAAGCAGCGCATCCATACCCAGAGATTAGGGACCGTCTGAATTAGTTAGGCGCAATCGTGCCCTCAGCTTAACTTGCCTCAGATAAAATCGGCGCAATCGTCCCATACCCCAATAGAGAACTGGAATTAAAAAGGGCTAGTCCTCACAGAGATAAATATAATGATAATTTGTTATGCCATGTTTAATGGCATTTTTTAAGCACTAATGATTAGATACCTTACATCCTCTCCAATAATATAATCCTCTGATTTTATAGATTCATGATGATGTTTTAGTGGGCAGTTAATACGCAAATGTGATAAGACCGTTTTTTTAATTTATTTATTACAGCTAATTAATCTACTCAGTATTACAGGGGTATTTACTATAATAAATACAGGGTGAGTTTCGCATTTTGACAGAAATTTAAATTTAAAAAAAAACCTTTTTTTATTTTTTAAAAAAGTCGCTAGCATTAAAAGTAAGTAAGTTATGCTCAAAATAAGGTTGATCCCTTTTTTGTTGGTAAAAAAATCGTAAAAATCACCTCCTAGTTAGCATCCCAAATGAACTTAATCATTGTCGCTTTACAAATTATTTTACTTATGTATTGTTATATGATCTGTAAGCTTCATCGGTTCAAAGTGCTCACTTCTGAACAAATTGGGATTTAAAACAAAAATATTTTTTTAATTCTGAACAAAATTCCTTTTTTTTTCAAAATAACTTACAAATTTTTAAGTGACCCCAAAAATTTCAAAAAGTAAAAAATGTAAGTTTTGCTTTTCTGGATGTTTTTCAATTTTTATTTTCCTGTAAGATAAAAATTGGTTAGAATATAGCTGTTCAAAATTCGCAAACATTCGTGATTAGTAACTCGTTCAAACCCTTTTAATTGCAGCTTTTTGAAAAATAAGCACTTTGAACCTATAGAACTTAGAGATCTTATAAACCATGCGTAAGTAAATTAGCTTGTGAAGCGGTAATGATTAATTTCATTTGGGATACTAATTACGAGATGATTTTCACGATTTTTTTACCAAACATCAAAATGGATCAACATTATTTTTAGTGCAACTTTGTTTTTCTGGACAAGTTTTGCTTTTCTGGATGTTTTTCAATTTTTATTTTCCTGTAAGATAAAAATTGGGTAAAATATAGCTGTTCAAAAGTTTCACATATTCGTGATTAGTAACTCGTTCAAGCCCTTTTAATTGCAGCCTTTTGAAAAATAAGCACTTTGAACCTATATAACTTACAGATCTTATCATAAACAATGCGTAAGTAAATTAACTTGTGAAGCGGTAATAATTAATTTCATTTGGGATGTTAATTAGGGGATGATTTTCACGATTTTTTTTACCAAACAATAAAATGGATCAACATTATTTTTAGTGCAACTTATTTACTTTTGATGTTAGAAACTGTTTTAAAAACAAAACTAAAGATTTTTTAAACACTTTAAAAAAGTTGTAATTTCTCTCGAAAACAATTAAACAATTTTTTACCACGGCACCGCCCGGCACCCTGTGGATATGTTATAAGAACCTCCTTTTGAGTAAGTAAAAGTAAGTAAGTAAAAATCTCTTCATGACCTTAAAGAAGGGGGTTGAAACTTGATTTGGTTACTTATTGAATTTTATAATATTGTTTTCACCCAATTTTGAAAAAATGTGAAAACTTTGAATTATCCACGTCCGTCTGTCCGTCTGTCTGTCTGTCTGTCTGTCTGTCCATCTGTAATCACAACTTCTCCTTCAATATACCAGCTAGAATGACAAATGAGGTGTCAAATGAAAGCTTATAATCCAAGGATGGTACTAAAGGTGAGATATTTAACGTAGGTTGTCTGTCCGTTGGTCCGTCCGACCGCGAATATAACTCCTCCGTCATTATACCAGGTATAATTACAAATGAGGTGTCAAATGAAAGTTTATAATCCAAGAATGTTACTAAAGGTGAGATATTTAACGTAGGCTGTCTGTCCGTCGGTCCGTCCGACCGCAAATATAACTCCTCCGTCATTATACCAGGTAGAAGGACAAATGAGGTGTCAAATGAAAGCTTATAATCCAAGGATGTTACTAAAGGTGAGATATTTAGCGTAGGCTGTCTGTCCGTCGGTCCGTCCGAACGCGAATATAACTCCTCCGTCATTATACCAGGTAGAATTACAAACGAGGTGTCAAATGAAAGCTTATAATCCAAGTATGGTACTAAAAGTGAGATATTTGACCGAAGCTGTCTGTCCGTCGGTCCGTCCGACCGCAAATATAACTCATCCGCCATTATACCAGGTAAAATGATAAATGAGGTGTCAAATGAAAGCTTATAATTTAAGGATTTTACTAAAGGTGATAAATTTGGCCTAGGCTGTCTGTCCGTCCGACCGCAAATATAACTCCTCCGTCATTATACCAGGTAGAATGACAAATGAGGTGTCAAATGAAAGCTTATAATACAAGGATGGTACTACAGGTGAGAAATTTTAACTACTTAATTTTTAATTTTAATTTTAGCAAAAATGACTCAAAATTTGTAAATTCGTATATCAATCCTCGCAAAGTTACACTAAGAATTCAAATAACGTCTTCCAGTTCTACTTTCGATTACTTTGTGTGAAAACCTAGGACTTACGGAGTTCAATTACTTGTTAATTTTTAATCGAGTTATTAAGCCATGAAAATGGCAATTTTCGCATTTTTCAAAATTTTAATTGCATATAACTTGACAGCTATCAATAATTTTAGAGAAAAATGACAAGAGTCCTTTTTGCTCAGAGGGACCCACATTATCTAAAAAAATTGTTCGAAATGAAAAAATTATTTTCGTGAATTTGTTTAAGAAAAAATTGTTTAAACAATTTTTCGTCCACGGCACCGCCCGGCACCCTGTGGATATGTTACAAGGACCTCTTTTTGGGTAAGTTTGTGCAAAAAAATCAAATCGGAATAATTTCGCTAGCGGGGGCGACGATACTGCCGGTCTATGAGTTATTGCTCTTTAAAGGATGGTTATTTTCGAAGAACCTCGAAATGGAGAACCTTCAATCTCAAATAACTCAAATGTCGTGCAATTTTGTGAAAAACTTAAGAAACATATTTTAAAGTCCATTAAAAAGTCTTTCAAATAAGCTCTGACAAAAGTTTTTTGCATAAGATCTGACTGACTTATGGTGAAAATAAAGTCGCTCTCTGCTTTTTTCTTTTTCAAATGTAAAAATTAAACCCTCGCAGTTACAATCCTAATAGAAATGAATAGCTTCCCACTTGAAATTACCTTTATTTAGATATAGTTAATACGATCCATGTGATTCGACCGATTTGGCATGCTTAGTTTAGAAAAAAAATTTGATTAAATCGAAAATGACATTAGAATGATTTAAAAAAGTGCATTTTTCTTAAATAATCCTAAAAGTAGGTACTCATGATACAAAAAAAAAGAAAAATCAAAATTTTCAGTAAAAGAAGTTCTACAATTAATATTTGAAACATTTTTTCATATTATGACTACTTTTAGATTTATTTAAGAAAAATGCACTTTTTAAATGCCATTTGTGATTTAATCAACTGTTTTTTCTAAACTAAGCATTCCAAACCGGTCAAATCACATGAAACGTATCAATTATACCTGTCTTTTTCTATAACAAACGTTTGTTATTTATAGAAAAAGACAGCAAATACAAAATAAGTGATTGATATGATCGTTCATGGGTATTCTTTCAATTTTCCGACTGCAAATAAAGTTAATTTCAAGTGGAAAGCTACTCATTTCTATTGGGATTGTGACGACGAGGGTTTAATTTTTGGTACACGACAATTAGACCGAAAACAGTAGACCGAACACATTGGACCGAAATGCACTTTACCGAAACCTCACTAGACCGAACAACATTAGACCGAAATGGTACATAAATTATGCTAAGATTTTGTATTTCTGTATTTTTGTGTATTTTACTTTATCGTACTACATACGTAGTATGAGTATAATAGATAAAGTTATAGGATCGTGCAAAAATTTTTTTTTCAGATTTCACTTTTTTTCGACGTTTTGAGTCCCCCTAAGTCTAAAAAGCAAATAAAACAATCATGTCGGAAGTATGTACGTACGTATGTACGTACGTACGTACGTACGTATGTCGCCACCGCCCAGCAAAAACTACTGGACTGATTTCGATGAAATTCGGTAAAAGTAAGTTTAAGAGAATTTTGTCGAGAAACTAAGCTTTTGAAAAGAACCTTTCAAAGGGGCGCCGAAATAGGGGAGTTATTTGGGGCCCATTTTTGCAAATTTTGACCGAAATGAATGAAATTTAATTTAAAGTTAGCTTATCGATAGGTGAATAGAAATACGGAATTTGGCATTTCCAAATCCAAAATGGCGGCCAGCATGGCCGACCGCCCACCCGATACATTTCCCTACCAATCTAAAAACTTGTTTAAGATAAATTTAATTTGAAAAAACATTTATATAGCCTAAAGATGGGGCTATAACAAGAATATTATAGTTTTTCAGAAAAAGTTATGGGTTGCCTATATTTAAGGGGTCAAAATTTGAAATAATTTTGAACTAGATTTTCTCAAAAATGGCTTCAAGGAATTTGTTTATTTTTTGACATATTTTTGATATCCTATCGATAAATTGAATAACATTAGTCAAATTTCTTAACTCCTCATAGGAGGGAAGTTATGAATTTTTTATTAAAAAATATTCGAGTGCCCGTAACTTCCTCTGTAATAGAAACTAAAATTTGAAATTTGGCAGACATATAGAGTACTTTATTATCTATTAGCATAATAAATTTTACCCACAATATGGCTTCCGGTTGAACCGGAAATGAAAAAAAATCTTAATTTTTTAGATACGTCCTGTATATTTTTACATATTTTGAAAGAATGTAAAATTACCTTTCCAATGACATAAAACTCGTTGCTATAACTCAAAAACTCGAAAATAGAAATTTTGCTAGAATCTTGTGTGTGTCCCCTCTCAGGCGATCATAGCAGAGCATTATTATAGGGCAGTCAATGAGGGTATTTGGCTCCGAATTCCATCCTAATACATTGATGTACTTGATATTTTCACAGTAAGTAGGGAATAGCTCAAGAAACAAAATCTACCCTATATAATATGGCGCTTATCTTGGGGCAATTCCCACCCCTTTAAGGGGGTGGAAAATTTGTTGGTCGAAATAAGCATGGAAGTGGCTAAATAACCTATTTTTAAGCAAAAACTGATCTATACTTTTTTTTGAGGAGATACATTTTGAGTTATGCGTAGTTGAAAATTGGCCATTTTAATTTAAAAATGACACGTTTTCGGACGGTTTTTTGTGAATACCTTAAAAACTATGCATCAAACTAAAACACTATATAAAATTTTTTTAGATTATAAATAACAAAGCGATTCGTTCCTTCGTAAATTTTCTATTTATAATACAAAATGAGATATGGTAGCTAAAAAGAGTTTGATTTTTGGTGCATGCTCAAAGTACTCATGCTTTTGTAGTGTTTGAAAAGGCATTTAAAACGAGCACCGTTAAAATGTCGGTTACATTCAAACTAAGCGAGATATGGTGCAAAAGAATATATAACTAATGTACTTTAAGGAAAAATGAGAAGTACATACATTTAACCCATCATCCACCAGAATTTAAATGCATTGTTTTTCTTTTGCAAAACCTCTTAATATAGTGTTATTTCTACTTTCAAAAAGTTGGACCGGTGAAAAAAATAAGATCAAATTATAGAGCGCATTTTTAAATTTTCTTAAAATTCTTCCTTTTGCTCCATGCACTTCGAAAATAAAAATGTTCTATCCCCGAGAAGTGGTGGGAACCGCCCCCATGATAAAAGCGCCATAGTATATAGTATATAGGATTACCTTTAGGTATATAGTATATAGGATTATATAGGACTTTGAATTAGGAGATTGGGCTTTGGGCTACTCCCAAAATTTCATTAAAAACCATGCAGTAAAATGCAAATATTGTAAACTATTAATTTCTCAGATAAATGAACTAATTTGAAATGAAAGTATGACTATTATTCTATTGATTTATGCAATAATCTATAGTGTGTCCCCGAACATTTTCTCAAATGCAGGAATTAATGATGCGTAGAACCACAAAATATTTTCAAGTATACAAGGTGTTTCTAAAATATCAAAATAACGAGTAACTTTTTTATTTTTATAGAATGCCAGTATCTAGTACGAAAACGATTATAGATCGGTACGATAAAGTTCTCGGGCGGCCTTTCCGTCCAGCGTTTTTTTGTATTATTTTATTATATGGACTGTGTAAATTGTTACTCTGCCACAGTCTGATATGAAGTAATGTTCACTCTTGTTCAGATTACAACCCTGTTTGAGCACCCTGTATTATGTACCTAATGGTTTTCGGTCTCCTACTGTTCGGTCTAGTGATGTTTGGGTAGAGTGATTTTCGGTCTAATGAGTTCGGTTTACTGCTTTCGGTGTAATGATTTCGGCCTTTTTACAGTCAACCTAATTTTTACATCTCAAAAAGGAAAAAGCCGAGAGCCACCTTATTTGTCCTAAGTCAGTCTTATTTGAAAGTTTTTTTAATGAATTTTACAAGATATTTCTTAAGTTTTCCAAAAAAATTGCACCATATTCGAGTTATTTGAAATTTAAGGTTTTCCCTTTCGATGTTCTTCGAAAATAACCATCTTTAAAGAGCAATAACTCAGTTGTTAGTGGGTTTACATAGGTCTTTTAGACGCAAATCTCTTTGTTTTTGATTAGCGATAATTTTGTTCTTAACGATTTTTTCTATAAAATTAGATTTTTTTAAGGTATTCATGAAAAAGTGTTATAAAACGTGAGTTTTTTCAATGAAAAATGCATAGTTTCAATCGCAAATACCTTGTAAATTGTCAATTTTGCAAAAAAAAATTATAGAACAAAATTTACTCAGAATTGGTCACACCATCGATTTACATAGTTATTTTGATTAAAAAATTTTCATCCCCTAGATGGGGTTGCTTTCACCCCCAGAGCCAAAGCGCAGTTCAGCATATAGGGCAGTCAATGAGGGTATTTGGCTCCGAATTCCATTCTACTACATCGATTTACTTGATATTTTCACAGTAAGTAGGGAATATCTCAAGAAACAAAGTCTACCCTATGCCGATGTGCGCTTTTTTCTTGGGGGTGGTTCCCACCCCTTCTCGGTGGTGGAAAATTTTCTAGTTAAAATAGCTACTAGAGAACCTAATTCTAAGCAAAAACTGTTCTATAATTTTTTTCGGAAACTCAATACATTTTGAGTTATGCGTGGTTGAAAATTGGCCTTTTTTATTGAAAAATGACAACTTTGCGGACGGTTTTTTTGCTAATACCTTAAAAACTACGCAGCTAACGAAAAAAACTATATAGAATATTTTTGTAGCCTATAAAAAAACAAAGAGACTCGTTCCTTCGTAAATCTTCTAGTTATAATACAAAAAGAGATATGGTAGGAGAGAAGAGTTTGTTTTCTTGATGCATGTTCAAATCGGTGTATTCAACGTGAAATAACACAGAAACGGTCGATTTTAGGTATACAATGATACCAATACCTTTTGTAGTGCTTGAAAAGACCTTTAAAATGAGTAGTATTAAATGTCGATTACATTCAAAATAAGCGAGAAATGCTGCAAAAAATTGGTGACTAATGTATTTTAAGAAAAAATAAGAAGTATAATAAACCCCTCATTCATGAGCCTCTCACCCCCAAAATGATCAGAGATGTGAAAAATAATGCCACACAAAAATAGTATAAGAGCTGGGAGGTGATTTTGTGCGTGATAGGTAATATGGAAAACCTATATGGGGATATGTTGAACTAGTTGTATACATTACTTTCCCCAACGGCCCGAACCCAGAGTAGGGGCTGAGGGTAGATATAAGGGGTCAAAGTCGCGGATTTTATTATTTTTTTTGTGACGGTCTTGATAGAGATGAGTGCACCAAAATTTGGGAATAAGTAGAGCATGACATAACTAAGTAAAGTCCCCAGAGCCGGAAACCAGATTGGGGGACGAGGGTAGTTATAAGGGGTTAAAGTCGCGGTTTTTATTATTTTTTTTGTGACGCTCATGATCGAGATAGTGCACCAAAATTTGGGAATAACTAGTTCATGACGTAAATAATTAAAATCTCCAGGGGCGGGAACCTGCGTGGCCGACAAAGGGGTGGGTGAAGGGGTGAATATAAAAATTATAATTGGGTTTTTTGTGACCTTCCTGATCTAGATAGTGCACCAAAATTTGGGAATAAGTAGACCATGACATAACGTAAGTTAAATCTCCAGAGCCGGAAACCAGAGTGGGGGCGAGGGTAGTTATAAGGGGTCAAAGTCGGGATTTTTACTATTTTTTTTTGTGATGCTCTTGATAGAGATAGTGCACCAAAATTTGAGAATAACTAGTTCATGACGTAACTAAGTAAAATCTCTAAGGGAGAACGCTGCGTGTCCGACAAATGGGTGTGGGCAGGGGTGAATATATAAATTATAAGTGGTTTTTTGGGACGTTCGTGATCCAGATAGTGCCTCAGAATTTGGGAATAAGTAGATTATGGCATAACTAAGTAAAATCTCCAGGGGCGGAATGCTGTGTGGGGGACAAATGGGTGGGGGCAGAATATAAAAATTATAAGGATTTTTTGTGAAGTTCGTGATCGAGATAATACACCAAAATTTGGCAATAAGCATATCATGACATAACTAACTAAAATCTCCAGGGGCGGAACAATTTTTAAATTTAAAAAGCAATTTTTAGAACACACGAAGCATAAACGTTTTCATCCTTTTTTGAATACAGCGATACAACCGTTCACTCAAAAATCACATAGGCTTTACATGCAAGGCGTTATTTGGATATCAAATTCAACGCTCCAAGAGATTCGTGTCGGAACTAACCCAAGCGGATGATGACGCAGGAATTTCAAAATTTAATTTCGGTAGAAAATTTTAAATATAGCTTAAACTATTTAAATATAATGTTGTACAGTTGTAAATTTTTTTAAATTGGTAAATTTTTAGGAAAAATAACCCCCACCTAGCTCTGCGCCCTTCTGGATTTTGATCATAGACATTTAAATTATTCAATTGTGCAAATTGCGGACATATTCTCGACGCCGACCATCACCCAAAAGTTTTGCATATTGACCCCTGCCCGCCACCCCTTTGTTCCCCCACGCAGCATTACGTCCCTAGAGATTTTGTTTAGTTACCTCAAGAGCTATTTATTCCCAAATTTTGGTGCACTATCTCTATCACGAACGTCACAAAAAACCCCTTATAATTTATATATTCACCCCTGCCCCTACCCCTATGTCCCTAAAAGCAGCATTCCGCCCCTGGGTATATTACTTAGTTACGTCATGAACTAGTTATTCCCAAATTTTGGTAGATACCTCGATTGGGAGATATCTCGATTATGAGCGTCGGAAAGAAAAATAATAAAAACCGTGACTTTGACCCCTTGTAACTACCCTCATCCCCCACTCTGGTTTCCTGCTCTGGGGATTTTACTTAGTTATGTCATGATCTACTTATTCCCACATTTTGGTGCACTATCTCGATCAGGAACGTCACAAGAAACCCAATTATAATTTTTATATTCACCCCTGTCTCCACCCCTTTGTCGGCCACGCAGCGTTCCGCCCCTGGAGATTTTAATTAGTTACATCATGGCCTACTTATTCCCAAATTTTTGTGCACTATCTCGATCATGAGCGTCAGAAAAAAAATAATAAAAACCGCGAATTTGACCCCTTATAACTACCCTCGTCCCCAACTCTGGTTTCTGGCTTTTGGGGATTTTACTTAGTTAGGTCATGGTCTACTTATTCCCAAATTTTCGTGCACTTTCTCTATCAGGAACGTCACAAAAAACTCCTTTTAATTTTTATATTTACCCCTGTCCCCATCACTTTATCGGCCACGCAGCGTTCCGCCCCTGGAGATTATAATTCGTTACGTCATGGCCTATTTATTTCTAAATTTTGGTGCACTATCTCGATCATGAGCGTTTTAAAAAAATAATTAAAACTGCTACTTTAACCCCTTATAACTACCCTCGTCCCCCAATCTGGTTTCCGGCTCTGGGGATTTTACTTAGTTATGTCATGGTCTACTCATTCCCAAATTTTGGTGCACTATCTCGATCAGGAACGTCACAAAAAACCCAATTATAATTTTTATATTCACCCCTTCCCCCACCCCTTTGTCGGCCACGCAGCGTTCCGCCCTTGGAGATTTTAATTAGTTACGTTATGACCTACTTATTCCCAAATTTTGGTGCACTATCTCTATCAAGAGCATCACAAAAAAAATAATAAAAACCGCGACTTTGACTCCTTATATCTACCCTCGGCCCCCACTCTGGTTTCCGGCGGTTGGGGAAAGTAATTTACACAACTAGTTCAACATATCCCCATATAATTTTTCCATATTACTTATCACGCACAAAATCCGCTTGTATCTCTCCGACTAAAATGTAAGGTTTCTTATATAAAAAATTTGTTTTTATTTTTCGTTACTGTATCTTATACCATTTTTAAGTTACATGGAGAAAAAGAAGATTTTTAGGAAAATTTAAAAATGGGCTGTATAATTTGATCTTATTTTTTTTCAAAAACCATTCATTTTAAACCCCTCCAACTTTTTGAACATAGAAACTACACTATATTATAAGGTATTGTGGAAGGGAAATTATACATTTAAATTCTGGATTGATGGGGGTTACATATACTTCTCATTTTTTCTTAAAATACTTTAGTCATCAATTTTTTTTTGCATCATATCTCGCTGAGTTTGAATGTAATCGACCTTTATTATTACTCATTTTAAAGGTCTTTTCAAGAACTACAAAAGATATTGGTAACATTATACACCTAAAATCGACCGTTTCTCTGTTATGTCAAGTTGGATACACCAATTTGAGCAAGCACTAAAAAACAAACTCTTTTCAGCTGCCATATCCCTTCTTGTATTATAACTAGAAGATTCATGAAGGAACGAGTCTCTTTGTGTTTTTATAAGCTACAAAAATGTTTTATACATTTTTTTTAGTTAGATGCATAGTTTTTAAAGTATTCGCAAAACACCGTTCGAAAAGGTGTTATGTTTCAATGAAAATGGGCAATTTTCAACCACGAATAAATCAAAAAGTATTGAATTTTTCAAAAAACATTATAGAACAGGTTTTGCTTAGATCTAGGCTTTCTTGCCACTCTTGTGGTTATTTTAACCAAAAATTTTTCCACTCCCGAGAAGGGGTGGTAACCACACCCAAGATAAAAGCGCACATCGGCATAGGATAGACTTTGAATTATGAGATAAGTAGAGGCTATTCCCAAAATTTCATTAAAGTCCATGCAGTAGGATAGAATAGGTAATATCCTATTCTTGCTCTCATTGACTAGCGTAATAGGGTAGATTTTGATAAAGGTTATGATTACTACCTAAATCCAAATTTTCAACGAAATCGACCTTGGTTCTCAAATTTCCACGAGAAACCTACAATAACATGCACAATACAAACACAATTAATGTTGCCAAATAAAATGTGTTGAAGCAAAACTTACCAGGAATTATAATACCTTTCAAAACTGTTCGAAAATAACTGTTAATTAGAATTTAAAATAAATGACGTAATTATATAAATTTTAAGAATATTAAATACCAACATGTATGTATTTTATTTCAATTTATGCATACAGGGTGTTTCATTGGGAAACGAAAATACTTTAATGGTGAATAGAGGTCACCGAGCCGGTTCTAGATATAGTAAATTTTTTGCCTTATCGACTTTTATAACCGAGTTACAGGGTGTTTTATCGATTTTGCCCATTTCTTTTCTAAGCCATAACTTTGGAACCACCCTGTATATTTTTTTGATATTTAGTACAAATATGTCTCATTTAAAACCCAAACGACCGACATACTAACCATAAGAAAAATCCAGGTCCGGATTAACAAAAAATTATAAAGTAATTGTGACCTTAAAACAACACCCTGTATATTGAAACTTTGAAGATCTGTTTGCACATTTGAAAAGAGCACAAAAAAGTAAGTTCATCAATTTTTGGGCCAGACAATTTGATGACTTTCATTTTGAAATTATATTGATTTTTTTAAGAACTTTGACATTAAAAAGCAGATATTATTAACTTTTAGTTATAAATTATTAAAGCTAATAAATAAATACTGATTTTAAAAATAATCAATACTTATTTACCACATTGAAACGACGCAATTACTAACGACAAGAAAAATCCAGGTCCGGATTAAGAAAATATTATAAAGTAATTGTGACCTTGAAACAACACCCTGTATATTGAAATTTTGAAAATGTGTTTGTGTATTTTAAAAGAGCATAAAAAACTGCGTGCATGTCAAAGGTGCATGTCAAATTTTTGTGCAGATAATTTAATTACGTCAATTTTGAAATAATATTGATTAATTCTGTCAGGGTCACAAGAAGCTACCAGAAAAATGATGAACAATCCCAATGTCCTTAGAAAATCAATTCGAAATATTTTAAAACGAGCAAGGAAATGCATAGAACAAAATGCCGGATATTTTCTTCTTCTGCTTCTTCTTCTTCTTCTTAACTCAGGCGAGACTCGTTCGTCTCTGGCACTTGGTCATAAGACCTTTGTACCAAACCCTGTTTTTCTCCTTAAACTTTAATAAGTCCTGTGGCCTCAACGAAGGCCAACAGTTTTCTTATTGGTAGTTTTAGGATCTCTTCTGGTTCAAACCTCATTTGACCAGTGAAATTCTGCCTTACATCACCTAGCACACTGCAATGGCATAGTATGTGTATGGCAGTTTCTTCTTCCATTTCGCACTTTCTGCACCACGGTTCATTCACCTTACCTAGTTTGTATAGGTGATTTCTTAAACGGCAATGTCCAGTCACCATTTCAGTGACCGTTTTGATCTCTCGTTTATTGAGGTTCATCAAACTGTTCGAGAGTTTTTTATCAATATTCTTGATTATTTTTTTAGTTTGGATTTGCCCTTGAGTGGTTCTTCATTTATTTTGATGATTCTTTATCAGCCATTTCTGAACCTCGTTTTTTATAGCATCTTTAGTAATGCCACAGAAAGGTTCTGGGCCTTCAAAAGTTTTTCTCGAGCCTTGTTTCGCTAACATATCTGCTCGTTCGTTCCCATGCACCCCTTCATGACCCGGCACCCATATTAAAGACACTTTATTGTCTTTTGTCAGGTTATTGAGGAGATCTTTGCAGTTTCTCACCAGTTTTGATTTGGTGAGAGGGTTCTTTACAGCCAGAATAGCCGATTTGCTATCTGTGTAAATGTTGATTCTCTTAGCTTTAGGGTCCTCATCAATGATTTCATCAATGCAGGCCACCAAAGCAAAAACTTCAGCCTGGAACACCGTTGTATGTTGACCTAGGCTGTAAGATTTATTATAGTTACATGTTTGCCCAAAGACTCCTGATCCAGTACCATGGGCAGTTTTAGATCCATCAGTGAACCATATTAAGTCTCTATTAATGTTTGGGACTTTTTGTTCTCTAGATGGTATAATTGTGTTAATCTTCTCAGTGAAGATTAGTTCTGGTGTCATCATATCTAAGTTCATCATAAAGATGGATTCCTCAAGTATAGTCCTAGTAATGTTTGTGTGGCTATTCAATACATAATTTGGCCTCCAAGTATTGTTTGCTTTGAGCCTCAGGATGGTCATAAAGGCTACTGCCGAAATATACAATTTCAGCGGAGGGAGCCCTGTGATAGCCTCTAATGAAGCCGTTCCTGTACTATTCAAGGCTCCTGTTATATTTAAAAGCGCTTGTCTTTGTAGGATGGTGAGAGTGGTCACACAAGATTGCAAAGCCGTCTTTCTCCACCAGAGTACTGACCCATAAGTAACTGTCGGTAGTATCACTGATGTGTACAACCAACATATCACCTTTGGTTTCAATCCCCAGGTTTTACCTACAACTCGTCTGCAGTTCCAGAAGAGTCGCTTAGCCCTATTGGTTATATTGGTAATATGAGTATTCCAATTGAGTTTCGAATCCAGGGTTACCCCTAGATACTTAACCTCATTGGTTCTTTCCAGTACCTCTCCAAATAATTTCAGCTCACTCAGTCCAGTAAGCTTCCTCTCATTTGTAAAGGCTACCAGTTTAGTTTTAGAGGGGTTCACGGAGAGGTTCTCTTTCAGACACCAGTTCTCTATGTAGTGAAGGGCATATCGCATCTGATACGCAACAGTGCTGGGAAATTTTCCCCTAGTTACAATTACGATATCATCTGCGAAACACTGGACCCAGATTCCTTGGGCGCTTAGCTCATGAATCAGATCATCGACAACTATGTTCCATAATGACGGTGACAATACACCGCCTTGAGGGCATCCCTTAGTTGCCCTCAGATTTATGGTATCTCCATGCGTATCTGTGGATATTATTCTGCTCTGAAGCATCTGAATAATCCACTTGCATGTTGTGTTGTTGATTTTCTTCCTCACCAGTGCGCTTTGTATAGACTCGATTGAGGTATTATCAAATGCACCTTCTATATCTAAAAATGCAGCAAGGGCGACTTCTTTCTGATGCAGACTCCTTTCGAGTTCCGACACTAGATTGTGCAGGGCGGCTTCACCTGATTTACCTGCCTGATACACCCATTGCCGTTGGTGCAGTGGATTTTCATTTAAATTGTTTTTCTTGATGTGTTCATTCAAGGTTTTTTCCATGGTTTTAACATGAATGAGGTCAGACTTATAGGCCTGTAGAATTTTGCTAAGGTGTAATCTGTTTTTCCTGGTTTGGGAATAAACACCACCCTTGCCCTTCTCCAAGCTTTGGGAATGTATCCCAGAGCATGGCTAGCTCTAAATATTGTGATCAGGGGACCCATGATTATTTCCAGACCCTCCTGGAGAAGCTTAGGAAATATACCATCCGGACCCGCAGTTTTATAAGGTTCAAAAGTTTCAATAGCCCATCTGACCTTGTGAGAACCAAATATCTCGTCAGAGGTCAGCCAGTCCCTTTTGGTTGGGCTATTGTTTGCTTGATGATTGTTATTAGCAGTCAATTGCGTCGACCCTGGAAAGTTAACACTTAAAAGATGCTCTACACCCTCCTTCTCTGTGTCCGTATACTTGCCATTGGACAATTTCATTGACTTGGGTATGGCGGATATTTTGAGCAACTGTTATAGTTCAAATATTTTTAATTTATGTTAACTTGTTGAATTGTAACGAATTTTTGTTTTATTAGATATAGCAGTTTTTTAATTCTTTACTAAATCATTAAAATATCCCAATTCTAGCAATTCTAGTTTTTAATGATGTGCATATACTTAGCTACAAATCCAGAGAATCTATGAAGCCAGCGTAGTAAATAAGTATTAAGTATTTTGAAAATATGTATTGATTCATTAACATTAAATTATTATTAAAAGTTAACAATACCTGGTTTTTAATCTCAGAGTTCTTTAAAATTTCAATATAATTTCAAAATTGATGTAATTAAATCAACGGAGAAAAAATTAAAATAAGCCTTTAATCACAGTTTTTCTGCTCTTTTGAAATGCGCAGACAAATTTTTAAAATTTCAATATACAGGGTGTTGGTTCAAGGTCACAATTACTTTGTATTTTTTTCTTAATCCGGGCCGGGATTTTTCTTGTCATTAGTAATTGGGTTATTCCAATGTGGTAAATAAGTATTGATTATTTTTATAATTAGTATTTATTCATTAACTTTAATAATTTATAACAAAAAGTTAATAATATCTGCTTTTTAATGTCAAAGTTCTTAAAAAATTCAATATAATTTCAAAATTAAAGTCATAAAATTGTCTGGCCGAAAAATTGAAGCGAACCATTAAACTTACTTTTTTGTGCTCTTTTCAAATGTGCAAAAAGATTTTCAAAATTTCAATATACAGGGTGTTTTTTAAAGTCAAAATTACTTTATAATTTTTTGTTAATCCGGACCTGGGTTTTTCTTATGGTTAGTATGTCGGTCGTTTGGGTTTTGAATGAGACATATGTGTACCAAATATCAAAAAAATATACAGGGTGGTTCTAAAGTTGTGGCTTAGGAAAGAAATGGGCAAAATCGGTTATAAAAGTCGGTAGGGCAAAAAATGTACTATATCTAGAACCGACTCAATGACGTCTATTCACCATTAAAGTATTTCCGTTTCCCAATGAAACACCCTGTATAATATACCCAAAGCACCTAAATTATTTAATTTTGAAGTTTGAACTCTTGACAGAACCGCATCCATATAAAAAGTACAGTGTAAGTACAACATATGAGAAAATGACATATATTTCTCCCTCGCTTGATTTGCGGCACTCGCCTCGTGCATCGGCTCGTGCCAACAAACTTCTGCGCTCGTGAGAAATATGTATTTTTTCTCACTCGTTGTACAATATACTATGTTTCATTAATTTTAATATTGTGAAAAAACTACACTTTGTAGATGGAAACGACTTCCTTAAAAATACTTAATCCTTAAAATGAAATCCTCTAAATTAAAAAATATTTATAAACAAGTTATTCCAAATTAGACCCGAAAGTACGCATTATTTTTAATTATTTATAATTGTTAAAATAAACAATAAAAACATTAATTTGACACAGATTTCGTCATGATTACGTCATCTTAGAATGGCTGCTGAGGTGCTTTGCCAATATTTAGAAGGAATTTTTATGTCTGTAAGCCTGTATTGCCCCAGTTCCCAATATATCTTTTCATAACTGTAGCAGTTAGTGCTAGGTTTGTTCTACTTTGTTCTGTAATTTTGAAGTTTGTTCTAAAAAAATAAAAAAATTATAGAAAAATATGTGGCATTTTAACTTTACATAAACTTGAACGGCCCACTCGAAAGAAAAAACTTTCCGAAATATTTAAACAGATAGCCATTTAGTGCTAGGTTTGTTCTACCTCCAGGCTAAAGGGAGTAATTAGTTTCCCATAAACAAAAAAGTTATTCAATATACAATGTGGCGCTCCAAGTTTACGTAAAGCTGTACTGCACATATAGAATCCAAACGATTAGAGAAAATCTGAATAAACCACCAGTTAGTGCTATGTTTGTTCTGAATTTTTGCCAAAGCATGTAATTTGTTCTGCATAAACAAAAAAGATATACAAGATATAATGTGGCGCTCCAAGTTTACGTAAAGCTGTACTGTCCCATATAGAATTAAAACCACTGAAGAAATTCTGAATATACGTCATTCCGCGAATATACGACTGTTTTGGATTATCGAGACAACGAATATTTTAATGTGCAACATAAGAAGTACGAAAGTAAATGGCTTTCGTTCTTCATATTTTGCACAGTAAAGTATTCGTTGTTAAGATAATCCAAAACAGTCGTATATTGTCGTAACAGTCGTAAAAAATGTTACACAAGATATTATGCGTTGCTCCAATTCTACCTAAATGTACTGCCCCATATAAATTCCAAACAAAAATTTGAATAGACAACTAGTGCTAACTTTGTTATAAACCTCATTAACAATAATTATAAGAATTGACTTTGCAGAATTTAAGAGTAACCCGCTGATAAAGTCGAAGCGATAAAGGGATTTCAGGTAATAAATAAGTAGTGAAATGGGCAGGTTTAAGAAATTTTATATTTCATTTTATATTTGGTATTTACTTAACATTACATATTTATTTTAAACAAATATCTAGATAAATAAGGGAAAAATACAGAAACTGATAGAGTATTAGAATTAATTAATTATTATATTTTTCTGTGTCGATCCTTTATTAAATATATCCAAATTTTGAAAGTAATATACAATTTTTGTTATGTTATAGTTATTTTCCTAACAAGTGCGGAAAGTCATATTTTCTGCACGCGATTGCGCGAAGCGGAGTTCGGCAAGCAGTCGAGTGCGGAAAACAGACTTTCCGCAAGAGTTAGGAACAATATTTTTTCTACGAGCGTTTAAAAAATGACCAATGAAGCTATCAACTTTTTCTGGAATTTCTTTCACAGGTATTTCTGAGTACTTTGGCAAGTGTTTATAGGGGAGTGCAATTATAATGAAAATATGCATTGTTTCGGAAAAATTCAAACAAGCTTATATTTTTCTAAAAAAGTTCTACTCGCAGATTTTGCCGCTAATTGTTTATTAATTGTTTAAACAATACCAATTGTTTTTTATAAATAATTTTAAAAAGATCGATAAATTCATTATTTTACTTTGATCAAATATGTTTCTAATTTGTTTTTGATTATGCTGAATCCGAATATGGCATTGCAATTTGAAAATTCTTATACAGAAGCTCTTGTACAGTGTGTCTGCGTAGCTAGGAACCACATGAAAAACTTTTTTATTATCAATTTTACGAAAAAAAAAAAATTCTTAATAAAATGCTCTGGATAGTAAAAAATCTAAAACTCAACCATCAGATATAAAATTTTATCAATTTTATGCGAGTTATGTCAATAATATGAATTTCGTTAAAGAGTAAAGTACCTTTATATTCCAGAATATCAAAAAATGCTATTATGAAAAGTTGTTTGAAATTAGAAACTATGTCTAAATATACAATTAAATCATTCTAATCGAAAAAATTTTTTTTTCTCAAATTACGGATACTCATCGTCATTTTATTACAATTATGATAACTATTTTATTATCACTTTTACGAAAAAAGTTATTCATCATAAAATGCTCTCCCTGGTCTAAAATTTAAGACGCAATCATCAGATATAAAACTTTTAATTTTGTACGAGGTATGTAAAAAATATGAATTTTTCTTGTTAAGTGCCTTTATTATTCACAATATTTTAATTAGAAGGATGTAATTGAACACTAAAAAATTTTTTTTAATTCACACAACTTTTCTTAATAACAATTTTCGATATTGTGAAATATAAAGGTACTTTACTCGTGAGTGAAATTCATATTTTTTGACATACCTCGTATAACATTAACTAAATTTGATATTTGATGATTGCATCTTAGATTACATACGATGCAGAGTATTTTATAAAAAATAACTTTTTTCATAAAACTGATAATAAAAAAGTTATCAATAGGTACCAATTTACGCAGACATACTGTATAAAAGCTAAAATAATTTTTAGCTGAACATTTATTATTGTTGAAGCTTATTATTAAATGTATTTTAGGTAAGTTTTACAGAAAAAAGTTTTGATCACTTTGTATAAACATTTTTTTAGCTGGTAATTTTCGGCTTTTGTATTACATTTTTGTTATATTTCTTAATTTTCTTAAAAAGAAATAGTTTATTTCATTTCTAAAGTAAAATAAATTAGTGCATTTAAAAGATTACATCCTAAGCTTTAAAAAAAGCACTTATAAAACTGTCATAGATCTGTTCAAACTTGAGTAATACGTCTAAAAACGATACGTCTAAGGCCGCGTTCAGAGTGCACGAGCAAAGAGCAAAGAGCAAAGAGCAAAGAGCAACGAGCAAAGAGCAAAGAGCAAAGAGCAAAAAGTGCACGTTCAGAGTGGACGAGCAAAGAGCAAAGAGCAAAGAAGTGCTAATAGCGGGTAGTTACGCTAGACGAGAGTTTAGTTCTTTTCCACTCGGCAGGGTAGGATATTTGCTCTTTACTCTCACAGTAGTCCATGTAGTGAGACCGCTCCTGTCTGAAAAAATTTCCGATTCGGTCTCTTTGTGGATTTCTATTTAAAAATATTTTAAAATTTCCTTTAAACAAATCTGAAGGGTGCCGGGCGGAATTTTTGGGCAGAAATTGTTTAAACAATTTTTTTAAACAAATACAAAAGATCACGTTTTTTGCTCTGGATATTAAAATAACCTAAAATTAAGTTTTGTGGGTCATTCTAAACAACAAAGGTATCTTGTAAATGTTCTCAAAAATTGATAGTTTTCGAGTTATAGGCAATTTAAAATCTGAAAAATGCGAAAATACGCATTTTCGAGGCCTAAAAACTCATATTTAAATTAGTATTTTTGAGGTTGCCAGATACTTAAATTGAAGTTTAAACATTGAGCTTCAAGACTCTGAAGAGTGATCGCGTCTAACCTTAATTTATACCGTTGTTTTTTAATTGTTAAATATGCGTGTTTATCCGATTTTTTTGCCGGTGCGGCGCGCTCTATTCCAAAAATCTCCTATTTTCCTCCGAAAATTATTTTTTCTAGATTTTTTGGGATTTTCTAAATAAAATAAGTTTCTTGACATTTTTTTCAAGTTAACAGTTTTAAAGTTATAAGCGATTTAAAATCCAAAAATTAGTTTTTTATTAACTTATAACTTTAAAACTATTAACTTTTGAGAAAAATGTCAAGAAACTTATTTTATTTAGAATGTCCCAAAAAATCTAGAAAAAATAATTTTCGGAGGAAATAGGAGATTTTTGAAATAGAGCGCGCCGCACCGGCAAAAAAATCGGATAAACACGCATATTTAACAATTAAAAAACAACGGTATAAATTAAGGTTAGACGCGATCACTCTTCAGAATCGAAGCTGAATGTTTAATCATCAATTTAAGTATCTGGCAACCTCAAAAATACTAATTGAAATATGAATTTTTAAGCCTCGAAAATGCGTATTTTCGCATTTTTCAGATTTTAAATCGCCTATAACTCGAACACTATTAATGTTTGGGAAAAATTACAAGATACCTTTTTTGTTTAGAATAACCCAAAAAACCTAAAAATATATGTACCGGAGCAAAAAAACGTGAACTTCTGTATTTGTTTAAAAATAGTTATTTATGAAACAGTTCGTGAAGTATGCTTTTTGCGAACGAACGCGATATTTAGAGCACGAGCGACAGCGGAGCGAGTGCTATACATCGCGTAAGTTCGCAAAAAGTACTTCACGCACAGCTTCATACAATATTTTCTATACTCTACCATAAACAAATAAAAAAACTGTAACTCTTCGTCACTGGAATTCATTTCTATTCTACAATTTTTAGAACTTTGACATTTAAAAATTCTAACTTCTTTCAAACCACAAAACTGTAAAAACTTTTGTCGTAATTTATTGCTCATTATGTCATACACCATGACAACGCCAAATTTAAGGTTATTTGATTATATGAAAGTGTGTTAAAAACAGTGCGAAAAAGTAAGTCCCATTTAAAATACATTGTTACTTCACGCTCACTTTAAACACTTCACGCACTGCTATCTAGAATTACAGTTTTCACAAACTAAAAACTTACACATAATATAACATAGAGTAGATAAAATTGTTTAAACAATTTCTTAGGTAAAATAATGGGAAAAAGAAGTGTGGGCCGCCGTACAACTTCTTGGCTTAAAAACCTACGCCAATGGTTTGGGAAAACTAGCACTGAACTATTTCGTGCGGCTGTAAATAAGACAATGATTGTTAATATGCTGGGCAACATGAGAGCCAACGATCGACAAGCGGTCTCGGCACCTTAAGAAGAAGAAGAAACAATTTCTGCCCAAAAATTCCGCCCGATGCTCTTTAGATTTGTTTAAAGGGGACATTTTTGAATAGGAATTGACAAAGAAACCGAATCAAAAAATTTTTCAGACGGGAGCGGTCTCACCACATGGACCAAAGAGTGCGAGCGGAGAAATCAAACTTGTTTGGTTTCGCCGCTTTGCTCTTTGCTAGCACTCTGTGTACCTCCATTTCCCAATATGAGTTTGATTTCTCCGCTTTGCTCTTTGCTCTTTGCTCGTCCACTTTGAACGCGGCCTAAAGGTGGAAAACAATCAAGATAATGTAAATTTTCCAACTCGATTAGTTTCATTTGTTTTTACCTCACAACTTAATATGTTTTCCATCTGTTGTGCTATTTTGCCGGTTATTAGTTCGCTCATCATTGTATTTATTACATTAGGTAGCTTTTATTATTATTTTTTCTACAACCCTGTTAAAAATGAAATTTTTAGCACTCCATAGGAGCGTTAAAAATGCTATTAAAGCACTAGTGCTTTAAAATTTTTAAGGTACTGCAGTTAAAAGTGAATTGTCAAATTGTGAAACGTCAAAATATTTATATTTCATTTATTAACATTAATATTAATAGTACAACTTGCGCAATTTGAAAAAGGTGGTTTAAAAGGTTTTTTAAAATTTAATTTAAACTGTATTATTCCATTTTTAACACGATTGTAGAAAAAAACTATTAAAATTTGTTAGAATATACAACAATAAAAGTAGATGTTATTATTCTATAGTTGTTATGATTTACGTATTGACAGTATAGGCAGTTTTGATGTAATGTCAAGAAAAATATAAAAATGGAATGTCAGTCAAGTTCAAGTAAAAGTTTTTGTAGATATTGTCCTGTAATTGAGAATGAATAAATTATAATTGTGATATATAAGACGTTTGTAGAAAAAATATTGTATGATATACGTGTTAAAAAGTCCATTTTAAGGCATGTGAATTGCAGAATTCGCTTCGCTCATTCTGTAAACTTTCACATGCGTGCCTTAAACGTGTACTTTTAACACTTATATCATAAATAACTATTATTACCTTGTATCTAAAAATTTAAGACGTTTTAAACATACGTCCATATAAACTTTTTTCGTAAAATAAACCAAAGAATCCCCTTAAATTTTACTTTTGAAACATCCTGTATATTGACTAACATATGTTTAAGTGTATCTAAATTTGTGAGTTTTATTGCTAAAAAGTACGCTTAAGATGCGCCTGATCGATCTTTCCAAATTCAAATTGTTTCTCCCGTTTTTTGCAAAACTTACTAAGTTCCACAGTCGGTCCAGTCAATTTGACTAAATAGATCTTAATAATTTTGGGCGCATTTTCTTCGTTGAGACTCAAACTAATAAGAGTTTTTTTGAAATTACGCATGAATGATAATACATATTATTATTTGTTCTGATGAAAATATATTATGTACCTACAGTTGACTTGGAAGCCGGTCCTGTCAGGTTGGGTAATTCTGAAAATTGAAGGGGTGAGTGGATGAAGGGAGTAAGTAACAAAAGTAAGTTTTTGAGAAATTTAACTCCAAAGTTTTATTGCGGGAACTTTTTTATTAATCGATTTTTTAAACCGAATTTTTTTATTCTCACAGGTAGGATATGTATAAATTTTATTGTAAAAACAAAAATCCCCCCGATTTTTAAAAACTTATTTGAAAAATGTATATTTGTACTTACCTCTTTTATCCAAAAACTTTTTTGTGTTATAAATTATGTCTATGCCAAAATGAAGGGGGTATGTGGACTTACCTCCTTTATCTAGGAAAATTATTTGCATTTTCTTTTGAATAAGCGCTATAATCAGGAAAAAAATAACACGGATGTCAAGTAAACACTTATATTTTTGGTTTTACAAAGGAATCACAAACACTGAATTTCTAAGCAGTTTTTTAATCAGTCTAAGGATATTGTACCAACTTCTTAAAATTTTTGTTGCTCTATGATGGCTTCATAATACCACTTATCCCTTTCTGGAATGAAGCAAAGCTGTTCTTTTAGATTGTCCACTTTTTCTTTACTTAAGGATCCAGTATTTTGGATAATATCCAAGACATATTATGTCTTGGAATGTTGAATTCTTCAGGTAGAAGGGATGGGAAATTTTTCTGCTTGAGGATACATACCATTTTGAAAGGTGTGTAGTAATCGTAAGACTCCTTGAAAAGGTATGATCCAAAGATATCTACGCGAATCCACTTGATTCCAGTTTTGAAATTAACCTTTTCATTAAGAAGATCTTTTTTTCTATTCATTAGTTTCATGGTTTTCATAATATTTTCCGTGTCTCTAAAGTGATGTTGCATGTCTATGACCATATTTTTCTTGGTTGAAGAAACAATCACATCACGATATTCGTGAGGGATGAATATGTTTTGATGTTTCTTTAGTCGTTTCTCAATACGTCCAAATGCTCTATCCGAGTCTAAGTACGAGTGTCCTACCTCTGGAAACTTGTGCTAAATCGTTTTGAAGATGCCTTTGCCCACAAGATACTGAAACAAACATACCATCAAACAATTTTTATTTTGCCCGGCACACGAGTCCGTCCACAAAATTAGATGATCTTTTCCTTTGAAGGCTGGATCCACTTCGATTGTTCGTAGAAAACAACTAAAAATTCCCGAGCTACCTCTGGAAGCTTGATTTTCCGTCCATGTACAGAAAACAGTTTTTCCACATTTTTGGTTATTATGTGGATTCCTAAGTTGTAAAAACACATTTGTCTAAGATAAAAGGCTTTCGAGGTACTAAGCCTAGGTAGGGTCATAGTTTGCTGTAGATCCAATGTTACATACACAGTGTTCTCTGATTTGATAGCAAATTCTCTATCTGCTTTTTGAGATTCAAACGCTGATATGTAATTTTCAGCGTGCTCTTAATTACTTTTGCCAGAATCGCATGTGCTACATGTATCGCTTTTGGGATAACCAAAAGAAATTTTTCATTTCTTCTGTCAGTTCGGCATTTGTCTAGGTAAAGTTTATGCATTCTAGGGATCGAAAGTTGAGGTGAAAGATATTTTTTGTGAATATTACAATGCCTGGAGTAGTGCGACTCTTGGCTGGGAAACTGGAAATATGCTCAATGACGTAAGCAGCAACTTCAGCAGGGGTCTTGTTAGGCCTGACTGCGTGTTTTCCCCTTCTGTCTGGTTCAGGAGCATTTTTCCCTGATTTTATTGAAGTTTGGATCAGGTCAACCTTTTTCAAGCTGATTGCAAACAAGGAAATGAAAGCCCGTTTGCATACGATAGTTTGCCGGCCACTACAAGTTACATTGTATTGGTAGGTGGCAGTTTTATGCTTTAATGCTCCAGTTTTCTTTCTCATTGGTTCCCTTTTTTTAATGCTCTTAAAAAGAAGCCAGTTTTTTGCATTTACATCTAGTTTGTAGTAGGAAGAAAATATTGATTCCCTTTTTTCTACAGTTATTGACTGAGAACACTTGTAGCGGCAATTTTCATTGCACAAAATACCAGAGTTAACGGTTTTAGCGGGTTTTACTTGGCCTATTTTAGAAATGTAAGCCAGACCACTTTCTTGGCACTTGGCACGTTTTCGTGCTTTCCATTCTTCAATCTTTTTCTGTCTTTTTCTAGTTACTTTTACTTTTAGTGGAAATATTTTTTCTTGGTTTTAGTGAGCAAATTAAGAGCCTCTTCATTTCCATTTTCAGGAAGAGCAACGATCTCATCATATGGAAGATTTCCATTTACTTGTAGTTCAAAATTTATGTTGCCATCATTCATAATCTCATTTTCAGTTTCTTCACTCACCACTTCCTTATTGATATTGCCTTCCTCATTTCTCATCTGATGTCAGCTGACGAATACATGAAGGAGGTATGTCACAATTTTTATTCTCTGTGGTATGGATGAAGGAGGTAAGTACTTTATCTTGTTACTTACCTCCTTCATTCACTAGATATTTAAAGTAGTATGGTCAATCACCTCCTTCATACGCTGGCTATCTCAGTTATTTTAAATCATAGAAGGCTGGGGATAAGTGGAAAATTTAATTTAGCACTTACCACCTTCATCCATGCGGATAACTCATTTTCTTAAAAAATGTCACTTACTCCCTTCATCCACTCACCCCTTCAATTATACAACAACAGAGTATGTAATTATAAGGGATTATTCAGCTTTATAGCTGTTATTAAAATAACTTTTATAATGAAACACTAAATTTCTGGATACAGACACATTTCTCCATAAACGTTATAATAACAAAATAAAAACTGAAACAATGAGAAATTTCAAATTCAGCAGCAATACATGCATTTTTTCAGCATAAATAAAAATTCACTTTATCAATAACACACAGTATTTGTCAAGGAAGGGAATCAAGAATTTGTAAAATGCAATAAATGTAGCCATATCTATGTGTTCCGTTTGTGGAAGAGACATTAATTGTTGCTACGTTTTCAAGCAATTTTTTTGCTCCCATCCAGGTTTTTATCTTGAAAATTGTACATTAGTCGAGTTAACCGACATTCCAGCAACAGTTAGGTACCTTAAAAAACAAAACATACCAAGTTAAAGTCATTGTTGATTTTGTTCCTCCTGAAAACGAAATAACAATTGGACATTATATTTCCCACTGCCGACGAAATCACAATAAATGGGACACTTACGTTGATCTTAAAACTTCGGTGGGGTTGAACAAGACAAAAGCAAATCTTTTGTTTTATTCTTGATTATAGACTATTTTTTCTAACAAGTTTTCTTCAAATGATCAGTGCTATACGAGCCCCGAATCATATCGTTTCCGTAAACGTTTGTGGGGCACTACAGTTTTAGGCAAAATTGGAGCGCAACATTATATCTTGTATAACTTTTTTGTTTATGCAGGACATATTATTTTGGCAAAGATGCAGTACAAACCTAGCACTAACTTGTGGTTTATGTAGATTTTCTTTAATCGTTTGGATTCTATATGGGCAGTACAGCTTTACGTAAACTTGGAGCGCCACATTATATCTTGTATATCTTTTTTGTTTATGCAGAACAAATTACATGCTTTGTCAAAAATTCAGAACAAACCTAGCACTAACTTGTGATTTATTCAGATTTTCTTTAATCGTTTGGATTCTATATGGGCAGTACAGCTTTACGTAAACTTGGAGCGCCACATTATATTCTGTATATCTCTTTTGTTTATGCAGAACAAATTACACGCTTTGACAAAAATGCAGAACAAACCTAGCACTAACTTGTGGTTTATTCAGATTTTCTCTAATCGTTTGTATTCTATATGGGCAGTACAGCTTTACGTAATAGACCAGGAGCTCAAGCCGCACTTCTGCAAGAACTAAAAAGATATAAGCTCATGATTACTGCTCTTCAGGAGACAAGATGGCTGGGGAAAGGTCTCAGGGACACTAAAACGTACACAATTCTATATAGTGGGAAGGAACAAGGAAGCAAAGAATGTGGGGTCGCATTTGTGGTGGATAATGATTTTAAGTCAAAAATCATCGACTTCCAGGCAGTCAGTGAAAGGATATGCAAGTTGAGAATTTGCACCCACTTCTTCAACCTAACAATGATGAGCATTCACTGTCCAACAGAAGATCAAGAGCAACATACAAAGGAAAGCTTTTACCAACAGCTGGAGATAGAATATGCTAATGCCCCAAAAAATGGCATCAATATTATAATGGGTGATATGAATGCTAAAATAGGCAAGGAACAGCAGTTTTATGGCACAATAGGAAAACACTCTCTGAACAATGAAACAAGCGAGAACGGGGAGTTTTTGATAAATTTTTTCACCAGTAAAACCATGGTTATAAGTTCCACATGCTTCCCACATAAAGACATACACAAAATTACATGGATTTCACCAGATGGAACCACAACCAATCAAATTGATGATGTGCTGATAGACAAAAGGACAGCTAGTAGTATCTCCGATGTGAGAACATGACGAGGAGGATGCTGTGGATCAGATCATCTTTTAGTACAAACCAAATTTAGATGCAGAGTTAACAGGGAAAGAAACGAAAGACAACAAAGAACAAACAAACTGGACCCGGAAAAACTGAAGATTCAGGAATGTAAAGAGAAGTTCGAACAAGAAGTCGCAAATTAGTTAAGGACGCTAGAACTGCACTCCATAGAGGGCAAATGGACTAATATCAAAACACCAGTACTGACAGCAGGAGCGTCCACCCTGGGAAACAAGAAAAAGTAGAGAAGAGCAGCATGGTTTGATGACGAGTGCAGACAAGAAATAGAGGAAAGAAATGAAGCACACAAAATGTACATAACAAGAAGAACACGGGAAAGATGAACATTATTTGAAGTCGCAAGACGGAAAGCAGACAAGACATGTAGAAATAAAAAGAGAGCCTATGAAAATGGACAAATAGAAAAAATTAAAGAAAATTTGAAAAACAACGAAATTAGAGGGGCTTACGAATACCTAAAACAGATAAAAAGTGGGTATAAACCTCAAACAAGTCTATGTAAAGATGAAAGTGGACAAATAATCAGTGACCAACAGAAAGTCACAGAAACCTGGAAGCATTATTTTCAGACACTACTTGGAACTCAAGTAGACATGGAAGATGAAATGGGTATGATCTACGTAGAAGAGAATGGAGAAGAAGCTCCAACCATAGAGGAAGTTCTCGAAGACATTAAGGCCCAGAAAAACAATAAAGCTCCAGGAGTTGACGAAATACCAGCAGAACTATATAAGGTAGGTGGCCACCACCTAGCAAGTCACATCCACGCGCTCATCAAAGACGTATGGCAAGAAGAGAAAATACCCGACGACTGGAAGAAAAGTATAGTATGCCCGATCTATAAAAAAGGAGACAAATTCCAGTGCAAAAACTACCGTGGAATCTCTCTACTATGTACAGCACATAAAGTCCTCACGTATATTATAAATTAGCGGCTCCAACCACTAGTAGAAAATATTATTGGAGAGTATCAGACGGGCTTCCGACGGAGAAGATCGACACTGGATCAAATATTTACAGTCAAACAGATCTTGAGCAAAGCATGGGAACACGATGTTGATGTTCACAACGTGTTTGTAGACTTCAAACAGGCATACGACTCAGTCAAAAGGAACAAACTATACTATATATTGGCTGAATTGTCAATACCACACAAGCTAATAAGACTCATTAAAGCCACAATGGATGAAACTCAGGCATGTGTACGAATACAAAACCACCAAACAGACTTTTTCAACATTTCGCAGGGACTAAAGCAGGGAGATGGGCTGGCCCCAACATTGTTTAACCTGGCACTGGAGTATGCGGTTAGGCAAATGCTGGACGAGGAAATCTACTGACAAACCGAAAGGTTCAACTGGCCGCTTATGCTGATGATATTAATATCATGAGTAGAACATCAACAGGAGCACAGGAAATATATTCAGAGTTAAAAACACAAACAAAAAGGCTAGGTCTGTAAATTAACACAGAAAAACAAAAATAATGACTCGGACGAGAAGAAATATAGTCCCAGAAAACATTATACATGAAGATGACATTGAAACGGTTGAAAAGTTTACATACCTGGGAGTAGAAATATATGCCGACGAATCAGAAGATGGAGAAATACGGAAGAGAATAACGCAGGTAAACAGAGCTTATTTTGCCCTCTCCCGTATATTTCGGTCTAAAAGTGTCCACCGAAATACAAAGATGAGAATCTATAAAACCTTAATTCGACCAATAACATGCTATGGCAGTGAAGCCTGGGTCCTGAAAGAAACATCCAAAAACAAACTCGACACATTCGAAAGGAAAGTACTTAGGAGAATACTAGTTCCTGTAAGGGAAAACGGAGTCTTCAGAAGTCGATACAACAACGAGCTTTATCAACTTTATAAGGAAAAGCCCCTGTCAGACTTCATTAGAGTACAAAGATTGCAATGGGCCGGACATGTGATAAGAATTGGAGAGGATAGGCTACCAAAACGAGCACTGAATGCTAGAATGCAAGGAAAGAGACCGGTTGGGAAGCCACGAACGCGCTGGGAAGACACAGTAAACAGCGACGCACAAGCCCTTTTAGGAGTCCGTGTATGGGGAAGAGCAGCCACAGGCAGGCAAGGGTGGAGGCAAAAAATAAAGGAGGCCAAGGCTCAATTTGGGCTGTAGTGCCTTAGAAGAAGAAGAAGAAGTACAGCTTTACGTAAACTTGAAGCGCCATACTGTATATTGAATAACTTTTTTGTTTATGGGAAACTAATTACTCGCTTTCGTCTGGAGGTAGAACAAACCTAGCACTAAGTGGCTATCTGTTTGAATATTTCGAAAAGTTTTTGTTTTCGAGTGGGCCGTACAAGTTTATGTAAAATTAAAATGCCACATATTTTTTTCAATAACTCTTTTATTTTTTTAGAACAAACTTCAAAATTACAGAATAAACTAGAACAAACCTAGCACTAACTGCTACAGTTATGAAAAGATATATTGGGAACTGGGGCAATACAGGTTTACAGACATGGAATTTTTTTATCTACCTCTCTTCCTTAGGTCTAGGTTTTGTTAAAATAATATTAAAAAACCATAACGCAGTAAAATTTTTGATACCCACGAGATGCTACGTCTTTTCTATTGACTTCCCCCAAATAATATACCAGTTGAAAAATAACGGCCAGTAATTTTTCGATTTTTTAATGCTTCCTTTTTTGTGACATAACCTACATATGTATATTTAGTCCAGAAAAATAAGGTTTTTGTCGGGACACTTGAGCAACCAGCTTGCAAATGGGTTTTTTAGGTACTATATAGGGTGAGGCAGATAACTGGCCTATTAAAAATATCTCGAGAACTAAAGGCAGCAAAATCATGAAAATTGGAATAAAGGGGTTTTGAAGGATGATCTATTAAATGAAAATATTTTCATCTCTTTGCAACTTCCGGTTATACCGGAAGTTGCTTATAACTTCGTTTTTTTAAATAGGACACCATGTATATTTTTACATTTATGGATTCTCCTCAATATCAGTTTTCTTAAAATATGAGGCTTTGTAATATTATACAGGGTACTTTTAAAGATATGTAAATTTCGTAGCAACATTCACACCCTGTAGAATTGTAATAGTTTGACATTAAAAACTGTGCTTACGTTCAAGTGATTTTTAATATAGTGTATTATTATCAAGAATCATTAGTATAGCTAATTTTGAAATTTTAGTATACAGGGTTGGTCGAAACTCGGAATGACTATTTTCGTTTTCTTAAGTTTTCTTAAATGGAACACCCGGTATTTTAGTATTGTAATGAAATTATATTTCATGGTACTTTTTTATTTTATAAGTATTCCCTATACCTAACTGATTTAATTTGTAAGTTATTGGTGATTCAAGCTAAACATTAATAGCAACAAAAAATACGTAAAATTTTATTAGGTTGGCCGTGAAAATATTCAATCACAAATAATTTTTCAGAAATAAATACATATTAATCCAGACTGATCCTTAAAATTACCAATAATGGTTTAGCTATCAAAATACCTACACGTAGTTAGGATTGTTGGTGCGATTAACAATTAAGCACAAATTAAAGCAGGTATAGGGAATGCTTAAGAAATAAAACAGTACCATAAAATATCATTTCATTACAATACTAAAATATAGAGTGTTCCATTTAAGAAAACTCATAAAAGACTCAATAATAAATTATAAATACAAAAATGCCCGTCACAGTTCGGACGAGAAACTTAGTTATTAAGAAATAAGCATCAAAAATGGCAGTCTTTTCGTTTAAATCGCTAAAGGTAAAAATAGGGTAATGAAATATATTATCTATAATATTCTTCTTTTAGTGGATGAGCCAAGGTTTTAGCTATCATTTTTTGAATTTCGGACTGATCATTTGTTGCTTCAGAAATTGCAAAATAAGACTAAAATTTCGAAAATAAAAAATTTACTATAACTTTTGCGAAAATGATATTAAGACTTTAATATTGCATGAAAAGTTGACTCAGACCGTCCATATAAGGCACAAAAATTTTTAAGACGATTTCTCAATTAGTTTAAATTTTATTAAATTTGAAATGTAAGATTGTTTTGTCTTCGCATTGCAACTGAATAAAAATGGTATACATTTTTATTTTATAGTCGTATTACTCCGTAGAGTAACTAGGTGCATTTTCCGTTGGAACTTTATCAAGCTGCAGACGGGGGATGTGAATTGCATAGTGTAGAATTCCTTCCCTTTGTCTTAACTGCAGCATCCATTTGGCTTGCAAATTGTAGAAGCCTTGGAGGTGTCACCAGGAAAGTGTACCAATAAGTTTTCCAATTTAAAAATCTTTTAGTAATATTTTTAATATTTTCAATATTATTAATGTTGCTATTAGGATTGAAAAACTTCATCTTTCATCTTTATTCAATTTGTTTATACCAAAGAGCTTTTTTTCGCAATGTTATTGTTCAGAAAATAATAATGATATAGCAATTCTGTGAAAACCACGTGAAAGAAAAATAGTTATGTTTTCAATTTACTAAAAAAAATCATTAAAAAGACGTTTGTGTCACTCCGAAAACATTTTACTAAAGTAGAGTCATTTTGGCTTATTAGGTTATTGATTATGTACTATAGAAAGGAACTACAACGTTAACGGGGTTTTATTATTTCATATGGTCAATGAATCTCTATATATGAAAAAACCGCGGAGGGCTACCTTTTAAATGGGTGCGTTTTTGAGAAATGGGTGAATTAGTCCCTGGGTACAGGTTATATTAGTGTGAGTTCTATGCACTTTTGGTACAAATACGTCTACATAAAAATTGTTCCTGGTTAAATTTCCTATCTAAATATAAGTTTTTGATGTGAAATATACTTTTTTTTACAAAAATATATTCAAAAGAAAAAGCACAAAAAAACCCAAAAGAAAGAAATTTTGTTTTTTGTCCCATAACTTTTGTCCACGGGGATATAGGTATAGGCATTGTTTCACAGAAAAAAAAACTTAAATATTTTCTCTTTAAAATGGTGTTTGGTATAGGTCATTAGGATTTACAGTTTTCGAAATATGATTTTTCAAATTTCGCCACTCACAGCAATTTTGGGCAATTTTCCTTGTTATTTCGCAAATATTGTTCTGTAACTTTGTTTCTACGCAACTTTAGGCATATGCAATGGTACATGTAAGAGGAATAGAAATCAATTACCTTTAAAATGTTATACTGTATAATGTTGTATGACTTCTTTTAAAGAGGTTATCTTTTTCAAGATTTTATATTTTTAACGAGTTTTTACATTTTTTACGATTATTTTTTAAATTACCCATTATAACTTTTTTTCTACATTTAGGTTATATTATATGATAAAAAATGAAGCTTCTTCTGTTTACTTTAATATGGTGTAATATAAAATATTCTAGCATTATTTTTGAATAAGATATGCTTTTTCAAAATGTAATAAGTACTTCCAACGATTTTTGATTTTAGGATTATTTTTTAAATTTCTCATTATAACTTTTTTATGTAATTATGTGTTATGATTAAATCTTATTTTTTTATAGGTAATACTTTGGATCCACTTGACTCGGCCGGGCCAACTTAAAAATATGGATTAATTCCAATATTTACTGTCAAAGATCCTGCACCACAAGCTTTCCTTGAAAAAAATAGCATGTAAATGTACCAAAGGATGTACAAAAAACTGCGGTTGTAGGAAGATAGGAATTAGTTGTTCAATATTCTGCAAAGTGTGCATGTGCATGGGTACTAATTGTGGGAACTCTAAGATAACTGAGGTGTCAGAGGAAGATATTGAAGCTACTGCTAACGAAGAGATGGTCTTTGATTTTGAAATTTTTTTAAATGTCAACGTTTAAATAATTTTAACTAAAGTTATGTTTTCTAAGACTAATGTTTAAGTAATTTTTGTAAAAGAATTTTTTTTAAATAATACAAGTAAAAAAATATCAAATAATCTCTCGGTTTCCATTATTTAAATATATATGATACACCATTTTAAAGAACAGAAAGTAAGACCTCTTTATTAAGCAATATATAGTATATTCACGTAAAAGAAAAAAGTTATAATGAGAAATTTAAAAAATAATCCTAAAATCAAAAATTGTTGCAAGCACTTATTACATTTTGACAAATAATATCTTATTAAAAATAACCTAGAATTTTTTGTAATACACCATTTTAAAGTAAACAAAATAAGCTTTTTTATTATATAATATAATATATATTATAATAATATATTATATATACTTTATATAATATATAATATATTATATAATAATAATATTTTATTTTTATATTATATTATAAGAAATCGTTAAAAGTATAAAATCTTGATAAACCATAATCTCTTTAAAAAAAGTCGTACAACGTTATACAGTAGACCATTTTAAAGATATTTGATTTCTATTCCTACTACGTGTACCATTGCGTATACCTAAAGTTACGCAGAAAAAAGTTACAGAACAATATTTGCGAAATAACAAGGAAAATTGCCCACAATTGCTGTGAGTGGCGAACTTTGAAAAATCATATTTCGAAAACTGAAAATCCTAATTACCTCTACTAAACAACATTTTAAAGAATAAATATGTAGGTTTTTTTTTCTGTAAAGCAATGTCTATACTTATATCCTCGTGGACAAAAGTTATGGGACAAAAACCAAAATTTCTTTCTTTTGGGTTTCTTTGTGAGTTTTCTCTTGAATATATTTTTGTAAAAAAAAGTATCATTAACTTTAAAAAGTGATATTTAGATAGGAAATTTAACCAGGAACAATTTTTATGTAGGTATATTTGTACCAAAAGTGCATAGAACTCACCCTAATGTAACCTGTGCCCAGGGACTAATTCACCCATTTCTCAAAAACGCACCCCTTAAAATGGTAGCACTCCGCGGTTTATTCATATATAGATGTCCATTGACCATATGAAATAATAAAACCCTGTTAACGTTGTAGTTCCTTTTAGCTATCTTATTTTGAATATAATCAATAGCCTATATAAACAATTTGAATAACTTTGTTAATATTTACTGTAGAGTAAATCTACTTTCAGATTTCAAAAGCTGGTATTTTTATAAGAATTAAAAAAAAGCTATTCGTCTAGGTTAATTACAGTCAAAGTTAGCCACTTTTATTATTTAATTCACAATTACTTCTATATTAGGGGAGTGCATATAAATTTTCACTTCGGAAAAAATCAAACAAGATAGAATTTTATGTAATTTAATTAAGAAATGTTTAACAAACAACATATCAAAAAGTTCTACTGGACAAGTGGGTGCTTCATTTTTTATTAAACAAATGAACTACGAAATTAGAGTTTTTTTAAATAACTCCGAAAATATAAATTTTAGAAAAAAACTGACTTAACCATTGAAAAATTCAGAAAATTTTACAAAAAAAAGCCTTATATAAAGAATTTTCTCAAATTAAACCTGTATCTTCTATAATTTTTTATTTATAACGCTAAAGTCACCCTTCTCACAAACATTGGTGCACTGTAAACTAACGTACGGCGAAGTACACGGTTGAGTTATTTTACTGCAATTCTTTAACTAATGGATTAAATGAAATTTTATAAATTGAACATGAAAGAAGAAAACTTAAGCTATCTTATGATTATAATAGAAATAAATAAAATGTATGGGCATAAGTACGGTGTGGGAAGAAAATAAGCCTTACATGAATTTTGTTTAACAATTATTTAGAAATGTGTAACTAATACAATTTTTCTTAAAAACTCTGAATTTTGCACAACTTACCTTTCAAGAATCTTACTAAATGATGTTTTATTCAAAAAAATCTCAAAAATTTAATTCAAATGATATGACGTCTCAAAAAATGTAATTTTATTAGTTTTATATACTATGTTTTATCCAATTACCACCACTTTAAGACGGTATTACTCAAGTTTGAATAAATCTATTACAGTTTTATAAGTGCTTTTTTAAAGCTTAGGATGTAGTCTTTAAAATGCAATAAACTATTTTACTTTAGAAATTAAATAGACTATTTCTAAAATGAATAACCATTTTCAATTTCGTTTTAGACTATTTCTGTTTAAGAAAATTAAGAAAGATAACAAAAAAGTAATACTAAATCCGAAAATTACCAGCTAAAAAAATGTTTATACAAAGTGATCAAAACTTTTTTCTGTAAAACTTACCTAAAATACATTTAGTAATAAGATTCAACAATAATAGATGTTCAGAAAAAAAATTTTTTTTAGCTCTTATGCAGTATGTCTGCGTAACTTGGAACCTATTGATAACTTTTTTTATTAACAGTTTTACGAAAAAAAGTTATTCTTTATAAAATACTCCGCATCGTATATAATCTAAGATGCAATAATCAAATACCCAATTTAATTAATGTTATACGAGTTATGTCAAAAAATATGAATTTCACTCAAGAGTAAAGTACCTTTAAATTTCATAATATCGAAAATTATTATGAAAAAAAGTTGTTTGGAATTAAAAAATTTGTTTAAGTGTTCAATTACATCCTTCTAATTAAAATATTGTGAATAATAAAGGCACTTAATTAACTCTTAAGAAAAATTCATATTTTTTACATACCTCGTATAAAATTAAAAAATTTTCATATCTGATGGTTGTATCTTAGATTTTAGACCAGGAGGAGCATTTTATGAAGAATAACTTTTTTCGTAAAAGTGATAATAAAATAGTTATCATAATTGTAATAAAATTATGATAAGTAGGTACCCGTAATTTGAGAAAAAATTGAAATTTTTTTTAATAGAATGATGTAATTGTATATTTAGACAAAGTTTCGAATTTCAAACAACTCTTCATAATAGCATTTTTTGATATTCTGGAATATAAAGGTACTTTACGCTTTAACGAAATTAATATTTTTGACATAACTCGTATAAAAATGATAAAATTTGATATATGATGGTTCAGTTTTAGATTTTGGACTATACAGAGCATTTTATTAAAAATAACTTTTTTTCGTAAAATTGATAATAAAAAAGTTTTCCATGTGGTTCCTAGCTACGCAGACACACTGTACAACAGCTTCTGTATAAGAATTTTTAAACTACAATGCCATATTCGGATTCAGCATAAAGAGAAACAAAATAGATACATATTTGATCAAAGTAAAATGATGAATTTAACGATGTTTTTAAAATTATTTATACAAAAAAATTGTTATTGTTTAAACAATTAATAAACAATTAGCGGCCAAATCTGCGAGTTGACCTTTTTACTTTAACATGTATATAAACTAACAAAACAAGTTTTAGAAAAATATAAGCTTGTTTGAATTTTTCCGAAACAATGCATATTTTCGTTCTAATTGCACTCCTCTATATATAAAATTCTCCTGTAAGAGTGTTAGTTACCATACTATTTAGCAACGGCTTGACCGATTTTTATAAAATTTTACACCTACATCCTATAGGACTGAGTATAGGTTTTAATCTGTTTTTCATACCCATAAGTTATAAGTTATAAGGGGGTTGCTCCCCTGACATTTTTTATATTTGTTTGGACAAAATTGTCTACCTTTTTACTTTTTTATTACGAACCCCTATTTGTTAATAGCCATCTATATATTTACATCTATAAAATTCTCCAGTCACAGTGTTAGTGGCCATACTCCTCCGAGACCGCTTGACCGATTTTAATGAAATTATATATGTACATTTGGTAGGTCTTACAATCGGTCGTAATATATTTTTCATATCACTGAGTGATAAGGGGGTTACCCCTAACATTTTGTAATATTAGATGGGGAGATGTGTACATAACGTACTCTATAAGACTACGAGTACATACAAATTAAAAAAATTATGATCAAAATCCATCAGTAAGCTCCGGAGATATTAATCGCAGCATATGTTTGAAGAATCAGTTTTATTTTTTAAATGCACGGATTTTAATAATTCTTTTCCACCAACCACGAATCGATTTCGTTAGGACGTCATTTTTAAAGCTGTATTAACCACTCTGGTGAAGTTAAAAGTTCACTCAAACTTTTACACATAAACTATATACCTTCTTCTTCAAAATTGCGCTAGTTAGGTTGCTTAATTTTTTTAACAAAGTAGCCGTCAATTAAAAAAAAAGACCCGTGTTGAGCTGGCCCCCCCCACTTGCAAAAATTAAAAAACAAATAGCCCTGATTTATGAGCTATTTATGAGCTCTCATATTCCGCAAACTAAAAATTTTGAGCTCGTTCCACTGAGCAGGAATTTAATACCCTAGTGGGGGGGGCTGAGTCAGCCCCCCCCACTACTTAAAAATAGGAATATTGAATCGGTTTTTGCGGCAGAATTACGAGCTATTTATGAGCTCTTGAAATTATATAGTTTCGATTTTTGAGCTCATCCCCTTCACCCCCAAACAACCCTTTAATTGATTTAACTTAAGAGAAAGATGCTGAGAAAATTTAAAATATATCGTATTGCGGATATAATTCATATAGCTTATATACTCTAAGAATAAACTATTAAATCAAGAGCATTTCGATTATTGAGCTACAACCCCTTCGCAAGAAAACCACCCTATCTTCCCGACTTAAGAGAAAGTTGTACTTAAAATGCATTAAACTAATTATTTGGCGACTACATATCATTTAATAATTTATAACCTTCCAAATTACGCGCAGTTAGATCAGTAAATTGCAATTTATTTTGTATAGTGCAGTCACTGAAGGTAAAAATCAACGATTACCTTCAATTTCGGTGAACCTTCATCGATTTTCACGAAAATTGGTCAGTAGTTAGAGGATACGTCAAGAAACAAAGGTGACATGGTACCACCTTGCGCCTTTACCCTGAGGGTGGATACCGCCCCTTCTCGGGGGTGAAAATTATTTTATAAAAAATAAATGCACAAATCAATAAAAGAACAAATTAAAAGCAAAATTTATTATATAAAGTTAATAAAATAAGTCAATACTTTTTAAGTTATTAAAGATCAAAGATTTTAATTATTTGTGAAAAAAATGCATGTTTTGAAGAGGTTTTTTGTAAATCACTGAAAAACTTTAAGTTTTTACAAAAAAGTTAATAGTAGTTTAATTCGTATAGCTTATATTCTAAGAATAAACTCTTAAATCACGCGTCTTTCGATTATAGAGCTACAACCCCTTCGTAAGAAAACGACCCCATATTCCCGGCTTAAGAGAGAGTTGTTCTTAAAATAATTTAAATTAATTATTTGGCGACTACATATCGTTTAATAATTTATGAGCTTGCAAAATATACGCATCTCAATTATTGAATTGCCATTTTCTTTCTGTAGTGCAGTCACTGAAAGTAAAAATCAACTATTACCTTCGATTTCGGTAAATCGCCATTTATTTTCACGAATTGACAATAAGAACTTGGGGTTTTAGCTTGGGGTATATGTCACCCCTTCTCGGGAGAGAAAATTACTTTATTAAAAATAACCCCACAAATCGAGAGAGGGACAAATTGTAAGCAAAATTTGTTATATAATGTGATTAAAATAAATCAATACTTTTTGAGTTATTAAAGATCAAATATTTTAATTTTTGGAAAGAAAATGCATGCTTTAGAGCGATTTTTCATAAATGACTCAAAAACTGTAAGTTTTTACAAAAAAGTTTTCATCACTAAAATTGAAGCTAATAAAAAATATAATAAATTGCTTACTTGAAAAACCCTTTAATGTTAATTTAAAGTAAGTTATTGGTAATTAAATGTATATTTTTTCCGCGACTGTTCAAATCTAAGGGTTCAAGCTTAAATAACGAGAAAGCGATGCATTTTATAACACTTAGGTACTAAATACTTGTCAAAGTACTTGGAAATACCTATGAAAAATAAGATCCAGAAAAAGTTGATAGTATCAAAATCCGCTCACCAATTTTCGTGAAAATGAATGGAGATTTACCGAAATCGAAGGTCATAGTTGATTTTTACCTTCAGTGACTGCACTATAGAAAGAAAATGGCAATTCAATAATTGAGATGCGTATATTTTGCGAGCTCATAAATTATTAAACAATATATAGTCGACAAATAATTAATTTAAATTATTTTAAGTACAACCCTCTCTTAAGCCGGGAATATGGGATGGTTTTCTTGCGAAGGGGTTGTAGTTCAATAATCGAAAGGCGCGTGATTTTAGAGTTTATTCTTAGAATATAAGCTATACGAATTAAACTACTATTAACTTTTTTGTAAAAACTTACAGTTTTTCAGTGATTTACAAAAAACCTCTTCAAAACATGCATTTTTTTCACAAATAATTAAAATCTTTGATCTTTAATAACTTAAAAAGTATTTATTTATTTTATTAACTTTATATAATAAATTTTGCTTTTAATTTGTTCTTTTATTGATTTGTGCAGTTATTTTTTATAAAATAATTTTCACCCCCGAGAAGGGGCGGTATCCACCCTCAGGGTAAAGGCGCAAGGTGGTACCATGTCACCTTTGTTTCTTGACGTATCCTCTAACCACTGACCAATTTTCTTGAAAATCGATGAAGGTTCACCGAAATTGAAGGTAATCGTTGATTTTTACCTTCAGTGACTGCACTATACAAAATAAATTGCAATTTACTGATCTAAATGCGCGTAATTTGGAAGGTTATAAATTATTAAATGATATGTAGTCGCCAAATAATTAGTTTAACGCATTTTAAGTACAACTTTCTCTTAAGCCGGGAAGATAGGGTGGTTTTCTGGCGAAGGGGTGGTAGCTCAATAATCGAAATGCTCTTGATTTAATAGTTTATTCTTAGAGTATATAAGCTATAGGAATTATATTCGCAATACGATATATTTTAAGTTTTCTCAGCATCTTTCTCTTAAGTTAAATCAATTAAAGGGTTGTTTGGGGGTGAAGGGGATGAGCTCAAAAATCGAAACTATATAATTTCAAGAGCTCATAAATAGCTCGTAATTCTGCCGCAAAAACCGATTCAATATTCCTATTTTTAAGTAGTGGGGGGGGCTGACTCAGCCCCCCCCACTAGGGTATTAAATTCCTGCTCAGTGGAACGAGCTCAAAATTTTTAGTTTGCGGAATATGAGAGCTCATAAATAGCTCATAAATCAGGGCTATTTGTTTTTTAATTTTTGCAAGTGGGGGGGGCCAGCTCAACACGGGTAAAAAAAAGTGGTTAACTTTGACCGTAATTAACCTAGGTGAAAAGTTCTTTTTTAAAAATTCGTGTAAAAATACCAGCTTCTCAAATACCATTGTGGTTTTAGCCTACAGTCAGTATTAACAAAGTTATTCAAATTGTTTTTAAGCCAAAAATGACTCACTAGACTAGAGTCACTCTAATTTAGTAAAATGTTTTCGGAGTGATATAAATAATTTTTTAATGATTTTTTTTAAATACGTTGAAAGCATGACTATTCTTCTTTCATGAGGTTTCCACGGAAATGCTATATCATTATTATTTTCTGAACAATAACATTGCGAAAACAAAGCTCTTTGGGATAAACAAATTGAGTAAAATTTAAACTAATTGACTAATCGTCTTAAAATTTTTTGTGCATTATACGGAATGTATGACTCAACTTGTAATATGAAAATCTTAAGGTCATTTTCACAAGATATAGTTTTTTTTTTATTTTCGAAATTTTAGTTTTATTTTGCAATTTCCGAAGCAACAAATGATCGGACCAAAATTCAAAAACTGCCATTTTAAACCTTGGATCATCTACTAAAAGAAGAATACTATAAGTAAGCTATTTAATTACTCTATTTTTACCTGCAGCGATTTAAACCAAAAAACTTTCATTTTTGACCCTTATTTGTTAATAACTAATATTCTCGTCCGAACTGTGACGGGCATTTTTGTATTTATAATGTATTAGGTGTATAGTACCCAAAAAAAACTCATTTGCAACCTGGCTACTTAAGTGTCCCGAACATGGTATATTTTTGCCTTATTTCCCTGGTGTAATTATTACGTACAGTTTATGATAAATAATGCAAGGTAAAAGTTTTACAGACATCCTAGTTTGAAATAAGAATACGGACAATTTTATTCTATAAAAGGCTGTAAACATATATGTAGATATATGTAGTTACTAAGTTACCTTTGCTATAACGTCTTCCCCAGCTTCCGCAACTATACAATAAAGTAAAATTGTTACAATAAAAAAGGAATAATATAACAAGGATTCTTGCTTTCTTACTGCCTAAAACAGAGTAAAAGTATAAATGATATTTATTTTTATGTAAATGATGAATGGGTTAGTCCATTTCAAATCGCTTCTACAAATAAAATTCAGACTTATTCACAATCTGTTATATTGAGCCAAAGGACAACCAAAAAGGTTTCGGATACTACCATTTAGTGTCCATCTCCAATAGTGTTGCCCAAAATCGGTCTTGGTCTTGCAGTCTTGGTCTTGTTCTTGCGTTTTCGCAAGACCAAGACCAAGACCAAGACCGCCTATTTTTAGCAAGACCAAGACCAAGACTTACCGTGCAAGACTTGAGCAAGAACAAGACTAAGCCTGCGAGACTCTTGCGTCTTGCAGTTAGAACTGAGGGTCGTTTTAGGGAGTATATAAGTTCGGCTATATTCTTAGATACTCTATGAGAAACAAAAAAATTTGTAACAAAAATTTTGAAAATTGGACTTATGCGCATTACGAACAATACCATAAACATACATAGCGAATCAAAATATCCATTAAAAGAACACTCGACACATTTGACATGTACTAAGAGGTCATTATTATAATGTAAAAATAAAATTTTTTAGTTATACATTCTTTCTCAGCAGCAGTGGCGTAGCTAGCCCCACAGGGGCCCAGTATCAAAGATTTTTGCGGGGCCATTTTCAAGAACTGATATAAGGTAGTGCTAGAAAATGTTCAATGGAACACCGTACTTATGTGAATGTGTACTCTTTTGTATGGTGTCGAAGGTTAGACTTTAACGGATACCCTTCTCAAAAAGCTGGAAGCCTTTGAAACCTTGGTGTATCGGAGGATCCTACGAATAAGTTGGGTGGATAGAGTTCGTAACGAAGTTGTTACATCGGAGGGGAAAAATTACGGGAAGTCATCAGAGCGGTAAAAACTCGCAAACTTGAATATTTTTTTGGCCATGTTATGAGGTGCTATGTGCTATCCGTATTATACTACGGGATGGAAGCGTCGACACTGAAGAAAATTGACGTGAGAAGACCGGCGACATTCGAGATATGGATGTACCGAAGAGTGCTGAAGATCTCATGGGTAAACAGAATAACCAACGTAGAGGTAATCAGACAGACGTATGCATAAGGAAAGAGAAGTACTTCTAACAAAGAAAACTGAGATATATGGGACATGTGATGGGAGGAGATAAATATCTAATACTCCAGTTCATTATGTAAGGAAAATCCAGGAAAAAGATTTATAGGAAGCTGATAACTGATTTAACTCATGACTGAAGAATCTTAGGGGATGGTTTGGATGTAGTAACAACGAATTATTTAGAGCCGCACTCTCAAAAGTAAAAATCGCTTTGATGATTGCCAACCTTCGAAGCGGAGACGACACCTAGAGAAGAATGCGCCACCCAGAGAGTTATAATATACTCCATTTAATAATAAAAAGCAAAGGAGACGGAAGAAAAAGGCCAGGTCGAAGAAAATCGTCATGGCTTAGAAACCTAAAAGAGTGGTTTGAGAAACTCCAGCTTCCATTTTCCGAGCTGCCGCCAACAAAATTACTATAGCCAATTTTGATAGCCAACACTCGATAATCGAGCACGGCACATGAAGAGAAAGACATATGTGAATAATTTTATTCCACTTTAAAATTCCTTAAACTCAAATACTCATCAATACGAACTAACCTGCATCTGAAAGAATTACTAAGAAGTGCTGTCACCATTTTTTTATTATGTTTTAAGAATTATCAAAAGAAGTAAAAAAGTTCTGTAAAAAATTTTTCAACACCTCTTTTTTGCATAACTTTTTAATAAGCATTTAATGACGGCTTCTAAAAAAATTCAAATTTCTATCAAAGAATATCAAGGACCTTGGCCACCCCTGTTACAGACGACAATTAGATAAGAATTATTGTTTCATTGGTAGGTAGAGATCTAGTACCTACTTACCATTGCAATCTAAATCACTTTGAGAATCTGGTTGATGGAAAAATGAAGAAATTTTGGGTATTTTCTTCATAACTTCTTCCTTTTTTTGTTTCATTTTTCTTTTCATCGCTCCACTCAGCTACTCTCTTTTTATTTCACTCATTTTTTTCACTTCACAATATTTTCAGAATTTAAAATTTAAACTTTCTGAATCGACTGCACAAATTGAACCTAATAAACCTAATAAACTCTAATAAACCAAACTCAAAAAATAGATTTGAAAACAGATTCAGTTTTTTCAACAACACTACTTGTTCTTGTTATATTATATAAGCCAAGGGTGACTGGACAATGAAAAACTGGGCTAAGCTAAACAATAAATAGATTAAGTACACGAAAATATACCCAAAACAATATACACACTTTTCCAAATCGTCAAAGATTAAGCGATAACAAAAATTGCAATTTGGCCATTTTACAGTGTGTCACCGCCCACAGTGAATAAACGATGAAAAGTAACTTAAAACCAAAAACAAAGCTACTTTGTTGTTATGGAATACGGCGGCAAATATTATAGATAAAGAATCCATTACACGAAAAGGTCGACATCCAAACAATACACTGTTTCAAAGCGATTTATTTGGGAAATTGTAGAATATTTTGTTCAGTTTTTTAAATGGAAGTTTTGTTTCGACATGCAGCCCACTTCTTTGCTCTGAAATTATTAATTGTCCTGGTTTTGAGAATAGTCGTCTTCTAATCACATTCATATAACACAACATTCCTGCGTTACGACGCCTACAGTAATATCGAATATCGTATCCAAACTTTTTAAAAATATGTAACCTTAGCACTTATATTTCTCCAAGAAATTAACGCACCACCCATCTTTATTTATACGTGCATGGTACCATACCACCTTAAAAACGGGGCATTTTTAATGTCTCAAATTTCCTAAAGCTGTTCTTATTTAAATTTAAGTGTTTTCTTTTTAATATTTGGTCTTATTCTATTCTTTATAAATATCGCAGTAATAATATATATTGTTGGTAGACAGGTCAATTATTGTCAGTGTATACCGGGTGTACCAATCAAACTGTTTTTTCTTACTTTATAAATGCTTTGTTTACCAAATAGGGAGGGGTTAAAATTTTTCTTACAAACTGACGATTTATTTATTGCTCTAAAATCGATTGAGATATACAAATGAAATTCTGTGGGTTTTAAGAGGTAGTTTTAACTTTAGTTAGTTAGAACCTAGACAGCGATCGTGGGTTCAAGCCCCACCCGTTGTCAGTTATTTAGATATTTATTAATTTGGCTAGTCTTTACTATGGCTATGATATTTTGGCTAGTCTTTACTATGGCTATGATATTCAAGCTTAAAATGTACCTCTCTGTTACGTTGTTCTAAGATATGCAATAGGCTAATGGGCAACTGCGAGACTTGCAAGACTCTTGTTGCAAGACCAAGACCAAGACCAAGACCGGGAGCGCAATACCAAGACCAAGACCAAGACCAGGTGTACTGGCGCAAGACCAAGACCAAGACTGCCTAAGTCTCGTCTTGGTCTTGCATTTGGGCAACACTAATCTCCAAGTTTCCGGTAAGGCCAACTCAAAATGCTAAAAGATTACAAATTGTAACTAAAATTCTAACAGGTATATCATAAATAGTGTCAATATTACTTATACAAAGATTGAAAAGGTTTGAAAATTCATGCCGGTTCATGGAATATACCTAGTACCTAATGACGGCGCCACATTTGGCGCTATATACAGTATGCGGCAAAATAAACAGTACTGAAATGAATATTGGAATTTTTATGATTATTTATATATCTATAATACACGATATAGCCTTGCAAACATCATTTACGACGACGCACGTTTCCGATAAAACAGATGTTAAAGATGCCCTCTGGCCAGTGACGGATCTACGGGGAGGGAAAATGAGGAAATGTCCACCCTAACAAGGTCCAAAATTAAAGAAAAAAAATTGTTCAAACATAAAAGTATATTAGCTCACATGAAGCCGAAACCACAGAAAGACAAATTCAACCCAATAAACACGCTAGTTAGGAAAATTTAGAGAACTTAATACCTATAAGTTATTATTTATGTCTTTTATGTAATCTGAGTTTATCTTTTTTATGTCTTTTGGTTGGTTTTTCATTGGAAGTTCCCCCTAAAGCAAATTTCCCCTCCCAAGGGAAATTTCTAGATCCGCCACTGCCTCTGGCTCTAAAAAAATCTTTAATTTTAGTCCTTAATTCCGAAATAGCAAACGGTGAGCAGCATTCCCCATGTGCACGCATCTGGTGGGGTTAGTTCTGGTGAGTGGAAGTTCCAAAAATGATCACACAGTATTAGAAGAGACTCTCTGGCAGTGTGACAGCATATCTTGTCCTGCTGAAACCACTGTTGATTTTAAGCTTGGGCCGTTTTCGTGACCTTTTCCGTATGGCCGAAAATAGTACTCCATTATAAAAAATTTTTCTGCAAAACTGAAGACCATCCTGAAGTATCTAACATTAACATGATGTTGACAAACGTTATAACAACGTTCAGAAATCACTCAATACGTTTCGGCACATGACACATGCAAATTTGAGGTATTCGCATTTCAGTACTGTTTATTTTGCCGCATATCGTATTATAGGCCAATCAAGTTAGGTTTTTACTAGACATAACGGAAAAGACGAGGTTTGACAGTTGAAATGTGTAGTATGAGATATTACAAAAAGACTACCATATTTGGATTCATCAATTCTTTAGTGGAATATTTTTTAAATAAACAATCAAAACGTCAAACTTAGTTTTTTGCACATAACTTAAAAACTTGTATATTTAGAAATTTGACGTCCACAGGTAACTTTCTCAGAAAAAAAAAAGATACATCGAATGAGATACGCTGAATAAAAATCGGTTAATAAACAAAAAAGTTAGTGCAAAACGGATGACAAAATCACTGTTTTTGAATATCGTTAATAACAATTTTATTGTTTGTTAAAATACTTTTTAATATATCCAAAATTGAGGGCACTATGGTGTTTGAATGGTGTGCAAAGAATGGTCCAGATCTGTTAAATATTTTTCGTAAAATTGAAATTGTTTATAAAATTTTTTGAAAAACGAGCTAATTTCTGAGGCTGGTCCAGTTAATATGGCTGAATGTATCTCAATAATCCGGGGCTCATTTCCTTCGTTAAGATGTATACTAACAGCTTATGAAAAAAAAGTTAAAAAAAATTACAATAATTTCGTAGAAATTAGATCAAATTGATCAAATTAAATGGCAATAAAAAATACGGAAAGCTGGTTAAAATACACAACTTTAAAAAAAAATTTAGGTCCTACGACCCTTGGGGTCTGAGATAGCCCCTTTTTTTTGAAAAAATCACTGTTACGTTAATTAACAACACTAAGAGCTGAAATTAACCAATCTTTTATAAGAAAAGTCAAAGTTTTTAACAAAGTTTTTAGTAAGAAAAAATGTTAAAAATTGTTTAAATAGGAGTGTTATAAACACAGAGTATTTTGCGTTCCGACTAAAGTAAAAACTAGCGGGCGTAGTCGACTGACTGAATAGTGGGCGCGGTTGGCGACCGGCATGCGGCAGCAACTATTAAAATTACGTTATACCGACCACAAAAATCCACTTTAAGGTACATGACAAATTTTCGTCATTCCTTATGTTTTCGAGGTCTCTGAATCCGAATATGGAGTTAATTTTTCTCTAGAATTAGTGGAACATGTTCAAAAATCAAATTTTATGCAAAAATGCGAAAAATCAATTTTGATGATTTTTCAATTTTAACACACTGTATTTTTGGTCGCTGTAAATATTTCCTTTTGAAAATTTTACTGTGTTATCTTTGAAGCATTTAGATAACAATGAGATTTTTCCAAAATGACTCAACGCGTTAAAAGAGAAGTTGTTAATTTTTAAACAGTTTGTCCTCAGATTTCGTTAGTTTCATGTTTACTTAAAAAAGTTGAGTGACAAACTTTTTAGTTTATAATTTTAATTAACACAGGAATAAAATATAATTCATGAAGAAGTTTTCCAAAAAAATTTAATTTAAAATATGCAATAGGAAAAATGTTATGTGACTTTATAGACGAGCGGTACACCCCAAAAAAAGCTTATTTCTCGAGATACTGATACTAATTTTGGTCATACTTTATATTTTTGATGTTGCTGAAAACTAAAATTAGGGTTGTTTTGAATTTTACGTGGGGGAACATTATCAAAATCGCAACTTTACCCTAAAAATAAAAAAAATCACATTTTTTTGAGTTTAATTTGCTACAACTCTGTTCCATAGTAATATTTTTTTCTGAAATTTTTATAGTATATATTTCTCACATTTCTGAAGACAATGGGACCTGCTTCAATATTTCTGTCTTGTCATAAAAAAATTTCTAAATTGTTTGAAGTAAAAGGTGCAGATTCTTGAATTGCAAAGTTTAATCGCAAAAGTTGAGTAACAAAATTTGAAATTTAGCTTTTTAATTAATTTTAAGTTAAAATTAGAGTACAGAGAACAAAATGGATTTTCAATATTTCAATCAACGGTTTTATACAAAAAAAGTGGTGTAACTTTTAATTTTAAGAAAAACGTGATTTTATTTTTTTTTATTTTTAGGGTAAAATTGCGATTTTGACAATGTTTCCCCATCTAAAATTCAAAATAAAACTCATTTTCGTTTTCAGCACCATCAAAAATATAAAGTAAGACCAAAATTAGCCATTCACCACACCGTGGTTGATATCTCGAGAAATGGGCGTTTTTTGGGGGGAGTACCATTCGTGTATAAAGTCGCGTAACTTTTTTTCTGTTGCATATTTTGACTTGAAATTTTCCAGAAAACTTTTTCAGGACCTATGTTTTAATGCTGCGTTGATTAAAATTATAAACTAAACAGTTTGTCACCCAACTTTTATAAGTAAACATAAAACTAATGAAAAAATTGTTTAAACAATTTTCCGGCCGCGGTAGCTCTTGGTACCCTCTGGATTTGTTATAAGGAACTTTTTTTTGAGTAAGTTTGTGTAAAAAATACGAATCGGAATAATGTACCTAACGGGGTCGACGATACAGGACTACACGCGGATTCAAAATAGAGACGAAAAAATGGCCTATACCTACCAATCGGGTTCTACTCTACCAAGTTTACTATTTTTTTTATCTATGGTACCACATTCAAATAAGAACGTTTATCTTATTTTCATTGCAAAATTATCCAAAACAAAGCAGCTAATGGGATGTATAAACCTTTTTGAAGTGGCCTTTTTATTGCTATTTTTTAAATTTTAAATTTATTTAAAATATAATTTTACTAAATAAATGTGCAACATAATAATATTCATAAAATTCAAGTTTCTACCAAAAGATATAAATATAATATTAAGCTTCAAATCCGGTATACTGTCAATGTTAAAAATGGGCTGCAACGGTCTAGTGCTAGCGAATGCTAATCCGCGAATTTATTCTCATTCGGCTACGCCCATTATTTTTTTTTACTTTAGTCGGGACGCAAAATATTCTTTGTTTATAACACTACTGTTTAAACAATTTTTAACATTTTTTCTTGCGAAAAATTTTGTTAAAAACTTTGACTTTTCTTATAAAAGATTGGTTATTTTCAGATCTTAGTGTTTTTAATTAAAGTAACAATGATTTTTTCAAAAAAAGGGGCTATCTCAGACCCCAAGGGTCGTAGGACCTAAAATTTTTTTTTAGAAGTTCTGTATTTTAACCAGCTTTCAGTATTTTTATTGCCATTTAATTTGATCTAATTTCTACGAAATTATTGTAATTGTTTATAAGCTTAAAAACTGCTATTTATTAACAAATAATTTTGTGTACGTATATGTATTTTTTTTACTTTTTTTTCATAGGCTATTAGTATACATCTTAACGAAGGAAATCAGTCCCTGATTATTAAGATACATTCAATTATATTAACTGGACCAGCCACAGAACTTAGCTCGTTTTTCAAAAAAAATTATAAACAAATTAAACTTTGCGAAAACTATTTAACAGATCTGGACCATTTTTTGCACACCATTCAAACATCATAATGCCCTCAAGTTTAGGTATATTTGAACATATTTTAATAAACAATAAAATTGTTATTAACAATATTCAAAAACAGTGATTTTGTCGTCCGTTTTGCAATAACTTTTTTGTTTATTAACCGATTTTAATTTGATGCATCTCATTCTATGTATCTTTTTTTTCTGAAAAAGTTAGCTGTGGACGTCAAATTTCTAAATAAACAAGTTTTTAAGTTATGAGCAAAAAACTAAGTTTGACGTTTTGATTGTTCATTTAAAAAATGTTCCACTAAAACATTGATGAATCCCAAGATGGTAGCCTTTTTGTAATATCTCATACTACACATTTCAACTGTCAAACCTCGTCTTTTCAATTATGTCGAAAAACGGCTTATTTTTTACTAACTTGATTGATCTATTATTTATTCGCCTTATTCGGCTGCATAGGACGAAGTGTGGAGAAGTCATTCGTCAAGATTCGCTTCATGCGCACGCATAGAGAGTAAGGACACATAGCAAATACGCCTATCCATCTAGTTGTCGGTTTTTACACACTTCAAATGACAACATTTGGGCGCATACAGCAGCGTAGCCGTATAACAAATGGCACATAGCAAAGTGTGGTGCCGCCATAAAATAAACGCGTACTTATAGCCTAATAAAATAAAAAAAAAAAGTCAATATGTAAATTCGTACAGGTTAAAACAAATTATATATCAAAGTTTAGGTGGGTACAAAAGATATTTTCAAGAAAGTATCCAAATCATACAAGGGGATCATTGTTTAAATAATTAAAAAGGGGTCATTTTTGCAAAAAAATTACTTTTTTAACTGCTGAGGTCATTAAATTACTAATGAAGGTCTATAGGATTTTTTTCTGCAAAGTTGAAGGGTAAATCTTTCACATAAGGCTTACTAAATTAAATTTGACTCCCCTTTTCATTTAAATAATTATACATAAAAGTTTAAAAACAAATTTGCAAAAAATTATTTTTAGCGTTTTAAATATGCACTATAAAATATCTTATTTTACAGACTAAGTTGCGCAATGTTACCAGTATTAAGCAAAAAAAATTGGTCGAAAAATATTTAATATTTTTTGAGATATTGAGGTTGTTTATTAAATGTTACTATATTTTCAATTGCAAAAACGCGGTTGTTGCGAAAGAAATATTCACCTGCTTAAGATCTTATTATTTTTATTTTTATGGATACCTTCGATAAATGTATTGATAAATTCCAATTTCAGTTTAGCTCACCCCTCAAATGGCATTTGAAAATTATTCAAATTTGTTTATAAATTGTTTTTTTAATAACGTCGCGGGGATTAAATATTTTGAACTGCCGGTCCGATAATTGGGTTCCTGGGAATTTTTTACTAATTAACAAAATTTTTTGGACGATTTTTCTTCTTTTTTTTCTTGGAGTTATATTACTACGGGTCCTTTTAGGGTTAAATTTTATTAAGAATGTCGAATCTCTGAGCTGTAGATTCTAGACCTAAAAATATTAAGATTTAACTAAAATCTCCTAAATAAAATGTGGCTACTTACTAAGTTACAGGGTGTTTTATTTCAAAATTTAAAAATTATTGTTACCAAATACTTTAATACTATTTGACGTACCCTTATCATACTTGGCAGAAAGTGTGGCTATTATACACCCTACTAAATTGTGATTAATAAACGTTTCTAGCTAGTGCCAGAGGCGTACGACATGGGATAGTGAATGATTGACCCTTCCCGAATTCTACGCCACTGAGTGAATACGATTGTAGCGAAATTTTTCGATTCTCCAGTACTTTGTATGTAAATAACATTATTGGTATCGATAAAGTCATCAGTTTGAGAGATATGGAAGTTTAAAATGAATGAATGAATGAATGAATCAAAATAACTATAATGTTTCATTTTTAACGTCCAATATCTCGAAAACTAATGACTTAGGGCCGGTATTTCCAACCTTACTTAAGTCAAAGCTTACTATAAGCCTTTGCTTAAGCTTAGATGCCTGTATTTCCACTTCAATTTGAGGCTTAAGCCTAGGCTTAAACCAAATAATTTTAAGCTCGCGCGGGAGTTGGTTTAAGCCTCTGCTTAAAATTTGTTTTCTGTTTTTTGAGGTTATTTCTATAGATTATTAATTATAGAGTTGTTTTGAAAACCAACTTTTAAGTAATAACGTTATTATTGGATTATTAAATAAATTTTTGAAAACCAACTTTTAAGTAATAACCTTATTATTGGATTATTAAATAATAATCTATTAATTTATTAATCGTAATAACGATTATTAAAATTCTTACTACTTTTGGAAGGTGTAGGCACATGAAAATTGTTTATTTCTACAATGCTTGGTAGGTATATTTATTTTACAATAATAAACTTACATTCCAATTTGACATTTTAAGGAATATATCCAATAAACAAAATTACAAAGACGGATATATTGCTTATGCAAAATAACAATAAAAATATAACCAGAGAAAATATAGACAATAAACTAAAAACACATGTACCATGTACACAAATAGGTCTGGATCCCGCGTATGAAAAAAAAGTTGATTAATAGCAAGCTGAAAATGTTTTAATAGTTTAAGGGTGTCTAGTCGGATAATCTTTAATATGTGGGAACACTGGAACAGGGGCAGTTTTAATTGTGGAACAGGTTAAAAATTTGGGACGGCCACACCTCGAAAACGGCACATTTATTTTGTCCGACAGAACAGACTTAAACTCTTCGAACAGAGATTAAACTCTCATGCAAAAATCAGTCTGCTATTTATCACCATATGGGCGTTTTAATGAGTGGAACATGTAGAATATGTCAAATGACAGGAATTATGACAGGTGATAAATAGCAGTTTGATTTTTGAATGAGTGTTTAATCTCTGTTCGGAGAGTTTAAGTGTGTTCTGTCGGACAAAATAAATGTGCCGTTCTCGTGGTGTGACCGTTCCAAATTTTTAACCTGTTCCACAATTAAAACTGCCCCTGTTCCAGTGTTCCCATATAACAAAGTTTATCCGACTAGACACCCTTAAGCTATTAACAAATTTTTAGCTTGCTATTAATCAACTTTTTTTTCATACACGGGATCCAGACCTAAAAATTAAGTGAAGTAAAAATAACATTGATACAGATGACAAGATAAAATTAAATGTCAACAGTAGTGGTTTTTACCTCAGAACAGTTAGCTCTGGCACTTTGACGTATTCAGAGGTACCAAACCAATTAACTTTACAGCTGAGCATCAGTTTAGTTAAGAGAATGATGGAAATACGGCACCCAGCTTAAGCTTCTCCTTAACTTTTCACACAGGCTTAGCTAAGCAAAAGCTTAAGTAGCTATTGAAATACCGGCCCTAAATCGTTACCAGTAAAGAGTATATTATTTACCTAGAAAGTATTGAAGAATCGAAAAATGTCGCTAAAATAGTAATTCCCTCAGTGGCGTAGAATTTGGGGAGGGTCAACCATTAACTGGCCCCTGTCGTACGCCTCTGGTGGTAGCTAGAAACTTTTATTTATTATTTATCACAATTTAGTAGACTGTATAGTACCCACACTTTCTGCCAAGTATGATAAGGATACGTCAAATAGTTTGAAAGTACTTGGTAAAAATAATTTTTAAATGTTTAAATAAAACACCCTGTAACTCAGTAAGTAGCCACATTTTATTTAAGTGATTTTAGACCAATCTTAATATTTTTAGGTCTAGAGTCTACAACTTAGAGATTCGACATTCTTAATGAAACAACCAAAAAAGGGCCTGTAGTAATATAACTCCAAGAAAAAAAAAGAAGAGCAAAAAAGACAAAAAATTTGTTAATTAGTGAAAAATTCCCAAGAACCTAATTATCGAAACGGTATTTCAAAATACTTAATCCCCGCGACGTTATTAAAAAAACAAATTATAAACAAATTTGAATCATTTTCAAATGCCATTTTAGGGGGGAGTTTAACTGAAATTTGAATTTATCAATACATTTATCGAAGGTATACATAAAAATAAAAATAATACTATCTTAAGCAGGTGAATATTTCTTTGGCAACAACCGCGTTTTTGCAATTGAAAATATAGTAACATTTAATAAACAAATTCAATATCTCAAAAAATATTAAATATTTTTCAACCAATTTTTTTTGCTTAATACTGGTAACATAGCGCAACTTAGTCTGTAAAATAGTATATTTTATGGCGCTTATTTAAAACGCTAAAAGTATTTTTTTGCAAATTTGCTTTTAAAGTTTTATGTATAATTATTTAAATAAATAGGGGGTCAAATTGAATTTAGTAAGTCTTATGTGAAATATTTACCCTTCAACTTTGCAGAAAACAATCCTATAGACCTTCATTAGTAATTGAATGACCTCAGCAGTTAAAAAAGTAATTGTTTTGCAAAAATGACCACTTTTTAATTATTTAAACAATGATCCCCTAGTATGATTTGGATACTTTCTTGAAAATATATTTTGTACCCACCTAAACTTCGATATAAAATTTGTTTCAACCTGTACGAATTTACATTTTGATTTACATGTAGGTAGTGTAATTTTATTTTACTAGACTATTAGGGCTCATTTATGATACGGTGCTATCTACTGGTTTTCAAGTTCATTACATTACAAATCGAAAATTGGACTGTATCCTGAGGTTATGGTTGGGAAGCAAACTAAAAATAGAAATTAATTCTAATGGGATCAATTAATTTAGTTTCAATATATTTAATGATTTTTTACACAAAAAGTCTCCAGGTGTAGTGTAATTTGCAAATTTTAACTTTTATGTAGTGTCTTGTTTAGTGTGTGACCTGTTTTTCTGTGTTTCTGTTTCTGTGTATCTCTTTCTGTTTGCTTCTAAGATTATCCATATGAAAGTTTATCAATGTTACCTCAGAATTCTATTGTTCTACAATATATTAAAAGCTTTGCTGTAGCAGGTTGCTTAGCTTTAACACTATTTTATTCATTCAAAAAAGAAACAGTTAAAACACTATGCACATCTAGAATGTTTCTTGTCCACTTCGTGACCCATATTACATCACGGTCATTTACACAAAATTTCAATAAATAAGTACATATGTGTCTCTAAAATATATAGATATACATAATATATAAACATAGACAGCACCAAAGCTGGACCCCTAAGTCCCTAAGAGCTGGAACAACTCTAAAGTAATCTTATTACACAAGAAAGGTGATAATCGAAAGTTGGAAAACTACAGGCCCATGAGTCTACTGTCATACCGGTTTAAAATAGTCACCAAAATCATAACTACCCGACTAACAAGGAAATTAGATGAATATCAACCATATAAACAGGCAGGTTTGAGAAAATGCTATTCAACTTTAGATCACCTGTTAACCACAAAAATATTAATAGAAAAATGTAACGAATAAAATTTTCCTGTTTTCATAGCAATTTTAGACTACGTAAAAGCTGTCGACACCATAGAATACACGGCCGTAATAAACGCACCGCAAAATTGTAGAATAGACATCAAATATATTAACTTAATAAAAGAAACTATAAACCAAGCTACAGCTACATACTACCTAAATGAAAATGAATACAAGAACCCTATACCATTAAACAGGGGAGGCAAACAGGGAGACACTCTATCACACAAACTGTTCAACTGTTTCGGAGGACGTTTTTAAAACCTAAATTGGAAATATACGGGAATAAACATCAGTGGCCGCTACCTCAGTAATCTTCGATTTGCGGATGACATAATCCTGATAGCTACCGACCTATAAGAACTGCAAACCATGCTTTTAGAACTACATAGCGAATCTTCTAAAATAGGAATGAACATGAATTTAAACAAAAGTCATGCACCCCGAAGAAACCGTGACAATAATATGACAATAATATGACCTCCTATGAGATGAACAGATGATCTGAAACGAACTGCGGGGAAAAATTGGCTATAAGTAGCGTACAATAAAAAACAATGGAAATGAAGATTCGAAGAGGCGTAGTTCAAATATGGACGTGAATGGATAGACGAAGAAGAAGAAGAAGAAGAAGAAGAAGAAGAAGAAGAAGAAGAAGAAGAAGAAGAAGCGTCATAGCATAACTGAGCGCTTAGTATGCTTCTATTTTACTATACTGGCATGTAAATATTCCTAATATACCTTTGCAAACTATGAATGAGTAATAGTGGCAATATTTATGATATAAGTACCTGTTAGAATTATTGTAGTTACAATTTGTAAATTGTACTGTCCGAACCGGTCCTGTCGTCCTTTTGGCTTAATAAAATAGATGTGAAGTCTGAATTTTGTTTAGTTGAAAGACTGATAAGTTTGTACACAATTGAATGAATAAAGGAAATGAAAATGTAGTATGTCAATGTGTGTAAATATTTTATTTCTTTAGCTGAGCGCTTTCGACATAAACGTCATCATCGGAGCTAATGTTAAAATAAAAAAAGAGATCTTGTACGAAAAAGAAGTACAAAACTCTTTTTTTTACTTACGTCAAATAGTAAAATAGTACCGCCACATTGAGGTGTAATCATGTGCATCTTATGAATATAAATATGAAGTTAGATTGCAAATGTAACCGTTGTACGGAGGACAAAGCAGTTAGCATTGGTAGCACTGTTGGTAATTGTTTTTTGGGGTTTTTAGAATTGGTAAATGGTTTGGAAAAAGGTTATTTGATGTTGAATTATCTGCTGTAATCGAAGTAAATATTGGGCAGTTTTTTGTGAAGTGGTTGGTTTGCTTACATGTTTGGCAAGCTTGGTTATCTAATGATAGGTAAATCCTGTATGATATTTCCTCATGTGTGATAAGGAATTAATTTGGTAGTGTCTGGCTATTTAGTGGAGATATGTAAGTTTGGCGTCTGAAACTCAAAATGTGCTGGAATTGCGGTGTAGATGTACCTATTCTTAGGAATGTTAAAGGTGACTGAAGATTTAATCCATATGATTCTAATGCAGATATTAGGACCGAGTATGGGATTGAGGGACAGGCACTGGACAATACTAATCGCTGACTTGGGTTAACAAGTCTGCGAGCCTGTAAGAGTTGTTGGTTTATTTTAATATTTTCATTTTTGTTTATAAAATCCTCAACTAGTTTTTCTTTTGCTAAATATATTATACATACTCTGTTATTTGATAACCTTGAACAGAAAGTAATGTCGGTTGGTTGTAGCAAAAGACTCAGAGCAGACAGGTAATCTCCTAGTTTGGTATTTTCAATTGCAACAAATATAATTCCTTGTTTTCTTGATGGGAATATGTTGGTGTGTGGTGTTTGGTTGGTTACGGAAGAATATGTAGGTGATCCATTTAACTGATTTGTAGAGGAGTTATTTGGAGTATTGTTAGTAGTAAAAATTTCAGATTGGATAAAACTATCATTTTAGTCATCATTTTTGTTTAATCAGAATACGGTCCTGGCAAACAACTTCTGTAGTCCATAGTAAACAATATTATATCTACATACTTGTTTTAGCTTTTGTAGGTTATCTGCTTAGGTATATTCCGATATGAATATATTCGATAATAATAATAAAAACTGTTAACATTAAAGTGACACTGTCTCTGTTGTGTTTATTGTTTAATATTACACTATTTAATCACTACTTAATGAAATAGTTGTTAGTATTACACTGGTTTTCTGAATTAATTTTGAGAGTTCGATTTTAAACACGTTTTAGCCATGGGCGCCCGCAGAGAGGGGCCAGGGGGGGCCGTGGCCCCCCTGAGATTTTACTATTTTGTATATTTTTCTGTACTCAAACCTAAAAAGTTAATACCTTTACGTTGACATAAAAGGTATATTATACAAGTATATAAACCAAAAACAAAATTATGGTGATAATATTATATTAAACTTAGACCATGGTCTAAGATATTAAATATAATACGTCGAATACCTACGAACCTACGCGCCTTTTGAATGCAACCGGCAACGTCGTAGCACAAGCACAATCACATGGTGGTGGTGGTGATGGTGATAGATAATCCGGCCACGCACCACCATTCTACCTGTTTTCGTCAAGCCGCTCAGAGTTCACAGCCGTTGTTTATTTTCTTTGCGTTGAGATTCGCAGTGTATTTTATTTTATTATTATCGTGTTAGCCTTACGGGCGGTTTCCGGTTTCTATCATTTAATACAAACACAATCCTTATCAGGTAATTTGATTTATTAACATTTTCCTTAAACTGCATGACTATAGTTTTGCTGGTTTATTCTTTAGAAAAAAATGGACATTCGAACATTCTTTAAAAGAAAAACAACCGCCCTCGAGGAAGTTACCGATTCCAAAAAGAATAAGGCTTCAACTCGTAGCCCTATCCCTAGCACAAGTAGTGACATAGCACGCGAAGAAGAAGGGGAACATGAACATGCAGTAAAGGAAGCAGAGCCTAGCACTTCTTCGAATAGAAATACTTTAGCGGAGACAGCAGATCAGCCTGATGTACAAGAAACCATTGCCCGAATATTTCCAGACGGTCAATCCAGGGCCGGCCCTAGGGTTTGCGGCGCCCTAGGCGAAAACAAATTTTGCGCCCTCATTACAGTTGAAAAAGTTCAACTAGCACTTTACCGGGACACGGTATTTCAACTCTGTGTTATGTTAATAATTTAATTTAATTTAATAAACCTTTGATTAATGACTGGGATATATAAATAAAATAACTGCTATTTTACATAACACAAACTTTAATTTCATAAAAAGCAAATGTAATTACATAAGACGTACTTTAACCAAAGGCATATGGGTTTAATGGGTCAAAGTTGAATTCTGTACATATAATTTTCATCATAAAAAACGGAGACTCAAAGTTAGTCTACAAATCTTTTATAACACTGTCTTAAACAATACACTGACTAACATATTGCAATATTGTTTGCTATTGGATTACTGTTCTATTAACTTCGGACTGAAAGTCACTTTTAAATACAGATTAGAAATTAACAGTATTTCTTGGCTAAAAACTAAAGTCCTAAGGGCACTTTTCTTGCTTTCTGCTTAGCAAATTCTTGAATGAGAACTTTTAAGTCTACTTGTCTTGCTCTCTCACTTTCAATAGATATTGTCGCCAGACCTACAAGTCTCTCCTGGCACATTGTACTGCGGAGATAGGTTTTAATTAATTTAAGTTTGGAAAAACTCCGTTCTGCACTAGCTACAGAAAGTGGCATCGTAAGCAAAATACGAAGTGCTACACATATGTTAGGAAATCCATTCTCAAGGTTGTGTTGGTAAATGTAGTTTAGGACTTCTTCAGGGCTTGATATAGAGTCGATGAGATGATGAGAAATTGCTTTCAATTCAGAACACAGTCCTACAGCATCAATATCAGATTCAATTAAACGTCCATCTTTTTGAATTCCTAATGATTTTTCTAAGTTGTTGCACATCGACTTAACCTCAGATGTAGTCTTGTTTTTAAGATCAGTAATGTTGTATAAAAATCCAAAGACACCAGATACTGTATTTAACTGGGAAAATCTTTCTTTTACCGCATTAGCAGCCGTGTCTAAAAGAGCAAAATAAAATTGAATCTTGAAACTTTCTGACGGGTCACTGGCAACATTTGCTGATTCATCTGTTGATTCATAATCAAACATTTTCTTCTTTTTTCTTATTCGGACCTTCTCCCTCTCAAAAATTGGTTCTATTCCAACTTCTTCTGCTACTTCCTTAGCATCAACCAGAACTCTCTGAAACTGTACATCACTTCTGGCTGTAACCAAAAACTCTTCGGTTTTTTTCAGGTGACTAACTGCTTTCTGGAGACTCAAATCCTTTTCTTGTAGTATCTTACTGGTTAGGTTTACCTGAAATAAAATATTGTGCCATGTAACAAGGGCAACAATAAACTTGAAGTCTGAGAGGTGTTTAAGTAATCCAAGTGCTTCTACCTTCGCAATACTGCCACTTGATCCTTTTAGAGAAGTGTCCTCAGAAATCTCCTCCAAAGCATCACACACATGAGACAAGTGGTACCGCAGAGGCGTTAGTGCATCAATTCGACTGGACCATCTTGTATCACTTAAGGGTTTTAATGTCAAAGCTGGAACATGACGGCGCAAAACATCCCATCGTCGAGTTGATGCCGAAAAAAACACATATGTTCGTTGAACCACATCGAAAAAAGTAGTAACCTCTACACAGCACGAAGCTGCATCGTTCACAACAAGGTTCAAAGTGTGTGAGCAGCATGGAACATAAAATGCACGTGGGTTGACATCTAAAATTCTCTTTTGAACTCCACTTTCTTTTCCTCTCATGTTGCTTCCGTTGTCATAACCTTGCCCACGAATATTCTCTACAGGCAAAGAAATCTCTTTTAACTTTTCTAAAACTACTTCCGTCATATACTCACCACTGGTACTTTCAGTGAGAGGCACAAATCCCAAAAAGTGTTCTTTTACAAGTACTTGATGATAACTAGATACTTCTGTTGAGGATGCCAGAGATGACTTTGGTAGTTCAACAAATCGAATAATAATTGTCATTTGCTCTACGTGACTAACATCTGGTGTGCAGTCTAAAATAATAGAAAAATATTTAGCCGTATGTACTGAGGACAATATATCTGCATTTATTGCATTAGCTAAAGTTTGAATCATCTCATTTTGTATATTTTTCCCTAAGTAATGAGTGTGCCTGTTGACATCACTTTTGATTTTTCTTAGATGCTCATTCATTATTGGGTCAAACATGGCCAAATATTCAATAAATTTTAAAAAATTTCCGTTGTCATTAACATCTAATTTTTCTGTCGTGCCGCGAAATGACAAGTTTTGGGACCCAAGAGTTTTGACGAGAGCAAACAGCCGTTCTAGAATTTTCTGCCAGTAAATTTCCTCTTGTTTTATTTTTTGTTCATAAACATTGTCAACAGTTAAATTTTTTTTAAGTGCTTTTTTCAGTGTTTTCCATTTTTCAAAGTTTTGAAGGTGATCATTTGATGTTTCGTGCGTTTCAAGGAGGGCCGACATATTGTGCCAGTCATTACAACCACTTTTGCCTAATGAAGAAGAGACATTTATGCCGCCAAACACCTTACAACAAAAACAGAAAACTTTGTCGGTAGATTTTGAGTATTGAAGATAGTCTCGGTACACATATTCACCATTTGGAAGCCTCCTTCTATAATGAAAGTCAGAAAATTTTCTGTTATTCACACCCTTCGGAAATTTTCCTTTTACTTGGTCAGGTCCATGCTCTACTAAAATGGTTCGTAAAGTTTGGCGATTAATATTTAGAGTGTCCCAAGACGCTGGATCAGCATAATCAAGCGTAACTTTGGGTGAGATTGAATTTTCCGGCAGTAATTCCACTGCATTATCTGTAACGTCAACGTCCATTTCAACGAAATTATTTTGAAATTCTTGCAGTTGACGTTCGTTGTTTTCTGCAGAAGTAGATGGCGGTTCAATAGCTGTTATCCTCCTAGGACATTCTTGAGGTTGGATCTGGATGATTCCCCCAGAAGTAGAAGGTGATTCAGTATCTGTTTTCTCTGTAGCATATTCTTGAGGTAGGAGCTGGTTGGTTTTTCCAGAGGTGGAAGGTGATTCATTATAACTTTCCTCCCTAAGAGTTGTGTCATTTGGTTTAATTAAATATTTTTCAAAAGACCCTTTAGCTTTTTTTGCTGACTCCTCTCTTTCCTGTCTTCTTTTCTTAAACCAAGAGCCCGAGTGTTTTCCTGACATCATATCTGGAAAGAAAACAATGATTGGATTAAGCTAACTTCATTTTGAAAAAATGAAAAAATTTTGAATGTCTTTACTCAAGATATGAAATTAGGATTACACCCCCAAGAAGCAAGGACTTCTCTTAAATAAAATTACATTAATAGCCTATTATTTTAATATTATTTATAAATACATTTAAAGTAGGCCTAATTTTGAAATCAATTTGATAGAAATTAGAAGTTAAAAAATTTTACAAAAAAATCCAATGGTCATTCTTGCTTAAAAAGTCAAGTTATACTGTTTTCAACAAAAAATAATTTGTTTTGATAAATATTTGGAAGCAAAATTAGAAATGTCCAGGTGGATTTCAAAACTAATAATTCATTCAACATTCATATTGTGTAATATTAAATAAATTAAACAACCACTCAGTTCGCCCAAATCCCAGAACAGCAGCCAGCATGACCAGCACTCAGCAGCCAGTTCCTAATCAATCACATCGGCATCGTAGGCGAAACAGAGGCAAGTGTTCACAAGGGGTTTTCTTTAAGTTATGATAATTAAACAATCTCAATTTTGATTTGATTTAGGCCTATATACAACAACAATATGACAATGGCCTATATGATATGATGACTGAAAAAAATTATAAATATGAAGAGTATAAGCTACTTACTTGTTAATTCAAACTTCCTTTTGCAGTTTTGTTATCGTAAATTAACAACTACTACTACTGTCAATCAATGCACAAACAAAGTCAACAACACTGCACTACTACACTAAACTGAAAAGTGAAAATGCATAACACGCAGCGCCCTAATGACAGACTAGTACTCTTATTCTGTTCACGTTCACGCTATGACTGCTGGCTTGACTGAAGTGAAGAGTGTGGGGTTGCCGCGACCACTGCGCCACTAAGTAGGCTTACGCTCAGCGAGGTTGCCAAAACGAGTAATTAATGTTAACGTTAAGTTATAGTTTTGCGTTTTCTTATTTTATAAGACAACTAAAATAAAATATCCTTCACCTTTCATTACCCAGTGATTTTTCTGTCTCTGCGAGTTACACAACTACTACATGAGAAAGTACTACGTCCCTAATTTTGCGCCCTAGGCGGATTTTGCGCCCTAGGCGGCCGCCTAGTTCGCCTATATGGACGGGCCGGCCCTGGGTCAATCAGAAGACATTGGAAATTTTGTAAATTCCTCGTCGATTCAAGATAAACAAAAATACCAATACGATATATTAAGAAGTCCGTATACGCCGTCCCCTACCTATGATTTTAAGCAAGATGTTGATCCAAATAAACGGCCGTTTGTACACAAATGGCTTCAACAATATGACTGGTTGGTTTATTCCAAAGTTCTTAAAGGTGCCCTTTGTAAGTATTGTGTGGTTTTCCCACCTGTTGTGACACACGGTAGTACCTTAGGCGCATTTATAACAAGGCCATTTATAAAATACAGGGATTTCCACACGCAGGCCAAGAACCATTCTAATTCTGCCTGGCATAAAGATTCAATTATCCGTTCCAAAATTTTTATTGATGTGATGTCCAATAAAAAACTAGATATATTGTCTCTGATTGATGAGGGAAAGCAAATAAATGTAGCGGAAAATAGAAAAAAAATTCTTCCAATTATAAAAACAATAGTTTTTTGTGGAACTCATGATATGCCTTTAAGAGAAAGCAGCAAAAATTCTGGAAATTTTTTGGATCTCTTAAAATTCAGGATAGACGCTGGTGATACAACTTTAGAGAATCACTTGTTGAACGCAGGTGGTAACTCTAAATACACTTCTCACAGGATCCAAAATGAAATAATTTCATTGGCAGGACATGTAATATTAAAAAATATTGTCGAAGAAGCAAATTCTTCCAAATATTTTAGTGTTATGGCTGATGAGACTGCGGACATTTCGGGACATGAACAGTTATCTGTTGGTATGTATACAAAGAAAATGAAAATTTTACGGTGAAAGAAGAGTTTCTTGGTTTTGTGAAATTAGATAAACTAAACGCTGATAGCATAGCTTATTCTATTTTGGAGTTTTTGAAAACATCAGGTTTAAACATGGACAAACTTGTAGGGCAGGGCTATGATGGATGCTCAACAATGGCTGGTGAAATTCACGGGGTTCAGAAGATAGTACAAGATAAGTATAAAAAAGCATTATATTTTCATTGTGCCTCCCATAGGTTAAATTTAGTCATAAACGACATTAGTAAAATAGTTGAAATTCGAAATACCATAGGTACTGTTAAAGACGTAATAGTATTTTTTAGAGAGAGTACTCTAAGAAGAAACCTAATTCCCAATATACCTTTGTTTTGTGAAACTCGTTGGTCAGCTAAATATAAATCTTATTATCTAGCTTTTATCTATAAGCTTATCTATAAGCTAAACAGCGCTCAGAGGTTGATTCAAATTTTGCAGACATTTTTTCCTATGCATTATCTATCTGTGAGACCCTCAACATAGAAGTGGGAAAACCACGAATTTGCGGTCGACAAATTCATAGATCTAACTATGAATCTGATTCAGCAGAAGATTATTTTAGAAAATCTATATTTATACCATATTTAGATCATCTGATTCTTGCCTTAAAAACAAGATTTTCTAAAGAACATGAAGTCGCCTTCTCTTTGTTTAATATTTTACCAAAAAATATAAAATCTTTAGATGTTAAATCTTTCGCAATTAAGGTAGGAAATCTATACAACATTGAGAATTTGGAAAGCGAATTAAATATTTGGAGAGAGTATTTATCTCAATCTCAAATAGCTGAGAACATAACCATTGAAGATCTTATTCAGCACTGTAAATTTTTTCCTGCTATCAAAGATAGCTGCATTCTTCTACTTACTTTGCCGTGTACTACCTGCACAATTGAACGGAGTTTTAGCACCTTACGCAGGATTAAAACGTGGATAAGAGCTACAATGGGACAAGATAGACTTGTTGGGCTAGCATTGTTGAGTATCCATCGAAATCGTCTATTAAATATTTCCAATTTTTCCACTAAAATACTAGACGAATTTTGTCAAAATAACAGAAGACTGGTTTTTAGTTAAGAATAAAATTGCATGCTATTTTGTATTATTTTAGGTATTACTTTTATTACCTTTTAGCATTAATAGCATTTATTATAATATTTTGTTTTGTATTTTTTAAGAGTTGCTTTCGTGGTTTTGTTATTTGTTCCTAAAAGAAGTTGCAATATTTTGTTTTCTTAACGTTTTAAAAATATAAGTATTACATACAACAGTTTTTTATTTTGCCCCCCCTGAAAAAAAATCCTGCGGGCGCCCATGGTTTTAGCTACTATGGTCAGGGTTGTACTCTGTCTATTTTCTTTGTTTCTAAAAATATCAGGGACATTCAAAAAACAAAATATTCACAAAACATAAGGCTTCACAAAACATAAGGCGTCTCAAACTTAACATAAGAAAAACATTTCTTTTCTTCCACCCGGTGTAAGTACAAAAAAGAAGTTTGTGTAAATCCTTGAACAACTGTGTAAATACTAAAGGAAAATCTAAAATAATAAAAAAATAATTAACGGAATCCGTTAATCTGTTCTCGAAAAAATCAGCTATGAAAATGAGCATAATTTTCTATATCCATAACTTTTGACAAGCAGTTTATTTGATGCTGTGTTTCGTTTATTATAATAGGTGAATTACGTCACTCAGCTCTTCACTGTCGAATGCCTTTTCTAAATCTAAGAAGCAACAGTAAACCGGGACGTTGTTTTCTAGTGATTTCTCCATGACTTGCCTGATGACAAAAACTGCATCGTTACAGGATAGTCCGGATCTAAAGCCTTGTTTTTCTGCTAGATCTATTTCGTTGATGATATAGGGCAGTCAATGAGGGTATTTGGCTCCGAATTTCATCCTACTACATCGATTTAGTCGATATTTTCACAGTAAGTAGGAAATAGTTCAAGAAACAAAGTCTACCCTATGCCGATGTATGCGTTTTTTTTTGGGGTGTTTCCCACCCGTTCTTTGAGGATGGAACAATTTTTGGTTAAAATAACCACGAAAGTGGCTAGGGAATTTAATTCTAAGCAAAAACTGTTCTTTAATCTTTTTTGAAAACTCAATATCTTTTGAGTTATTCGTGGTTGACAATTTGCCATTTTCATTGAAAAATGACACCTTTTCGGACGGTTTTTTTTGCGAATACCTTAAAAAATATGACCTAACGAAAAAAACTGTATAAAATATTTTTGTAGCCTGTAAATAAATAAATCTTCTAGTTCTAATACAAAAAGAGATATGGTAGGTGAAAAGAGTTTGTTATTTTTTGTGCATGCTCAAATCGGTGTATTTAACTTGAAATAACAAAGAAATGGTCGATTTTAGGTCTATAATGGTCTCAATACCTTTTGTAGTGCTTGAAAAGGCCTTTAAAATGAGTAATATTAAATGTCAATTACATTCAAACTAAGCGAGATATGCTGCAAAAAACATTGAGGACTAACGTATTTTAAGAAAAAATGAGAATTATACATATTTAGCCCCTCATCCATCAGAATTTAAATCCATCGTTTTTCTTTTACAATACTTTTTATTATAGTGTTATTTGTTCAAAAAGTTGAATGGGTTTAAAATAAATGGTTTTTGAAAAAAATAAGATCAAATTATAGAGCGAATCTTAAAATTGTCTTAAAAATCTGCCGTTTTCTCCATGTACCTCAAAAATGATTAGAGATACGAAAAAAAGATACCACACAAAAATGTAAGGTTTTTTAAATAAAATTTTTATTTTTGTTATTCATTACTATATCTCTTATAACTTTCAAGTTACATGGAGAAAAAGGAGGATTTTTAAGAAAATTTTAAAATGCCCTCTATAATTTGATCTTATTTTTTTTTTTCAAAAACCGTTCATTTTAAACCTATCCAACTTTTTGAACATAGAAATAACACTGTAATTAAAGGTATTGTAGAAATAAAACGATACATTTAAATTTTGATGGATGAGGGATAAAATATACTTTTTTTCTTAAATTTATATTTTTTCTTAAAATAGATACATTAGCCTCGCTACATCTCGCTTAGTTTGAATGTAATCGACCTTTAATATTGCTCATGTTAAAGGTCCTTTCAAGAACTATAAAAGGTGTTAGTAGAATTATACACCAAAAACCGACCGTTTCTCTGTTATTTCAAGTTGAATACACCGATTTAAGCATGCACCAAAAAATCAAACTCTTTTCGCCTACCATATCTCTTTTTGCATTATAGTTAGAAGATTTCTTAGAAGAAGGATATAATCTCTTTCTTTTTTTATAAGCTAATGTCTAACTATAGTTTTTTAATTAGATGCATAGTTTTTAAGGTATTCGCGAAAAACAGTTCAAAAAGGTGTGTCTCAATGAAAATGGACAATTTTCAACCACGAATAACTCAAAAAAGAGTTTTCAAAAAAAAATTATAGGACAGTTTTTGCTTAAAATAAGGTTTTCTAGCAACATCCGTGGTTACTTTAACTAAAAACTTTTTCACCCTCGAGAAGGGGTGGGAACCACTTCTAAGATAAGCACACATCGGCATAGGGTAGACTTTGAATTAGGAGATAAGTAGAGGCTATTCCCAAAACTTCAATAAAATCCATGCAGTAGGATAGAATTCGGAGGTTATATCCTATTCTTGCTTCCATTGACTGGCGTAATATTGGTGGTTATGACTTTTGTGGTCAATTTCAGAGCGGCACTAAGCAATTTTATTCCTCTGTAGCTTTCGGGTACCGGTTTATCATCCTTTTTAAACATTAACATCGTTGTGGTAGTGCGCCAGCTTTTAGGTATTGTATGTGAGGGAATAATTTTTTGTACAAACATCAAAGTTGTTCAGTTAATGTGTTTCCACCGTATTTCAGCAGTTCCTTAAGAATCTTGCCGGGTCCTGGAGATTTATGGTTTTTCAGTTGTTCTATTGCTTTAGTAATTTCGGTCGTGACGATTATATTTTCAGTTGTTATCTCTTGAGACTAAGTTTTCAATCTAATGGCATATAAAACAACATAATGTTACTCTACACCCCAACAGACTGAAAACAATGGGAACCTTCTCTGGTTACACCTCCGAGGCATCTACAATTTGAAAGCCATAACGGATGCTGAGACTCAGGAAGATGAGGGAATTTTACAATTTATAATTCACGTCCCAACTGCTCAGGGCGGTAAAGTTCAAACGAGAATGGTTCCCTTCGTAATCCAACGAGAGTAAACATGTAAATCAAAAATGAATAACCATTTTCAATTTCGTTGCAAAACGAAAATACAGCCGCATCATATTCTAGTGCAATCAGAGAGTGCAGCAAGCACCTCTACCGGTTTCGAAACTTATTAGTTTCTCATCAGGAGGCACATATGCTGCCCTCTCTGATCCAACCAAAACAAACGGCATATATTGTCTAGCGGCAACTGCTAGCAAAAGACTAAGTTTTCATTCTAATCGCATATAAAACAACATAATGTTACTCTACATCCCACCAGACTGAAAACAATGGGAACATTCTCTGGTTACACCTCCGAGGCTTCTGCAATTTGCAAGCCATAACGGATGCTGAGACTAAGGAAAATGAGGGAATTTTATAATTTATAATTCACGTCCCATCTGCTCAGCGCGGTAAAGTTCCAACGAGAATGGTTCCCTTCGTACTCCAATCAGAGCTAACATGTAAATCAAAACTGAATAACCATTTTCAATTTCGTTGCAAAACGAAAAACTGACTGCACGCCGGGGTTTGTTTTGGTTGGATCAGAGTGAGCAGCATATGTCCCTCCTGATGAGAGACTTATAAGTTTCGAAACCGATAGAGGTGCTTGCTGCAGTCTCTGATTGGGCTAGAATATGATGCGGCTGTATTTTCGTTTTGCAACGAAATTGAAAATGGTTATTCATTTTTGATTCACATGTTTACTTTGATTGGAGTTAGAAGGGAACCATTCTCGTTGGAACTTTACCGCGCTGAGCAGATAGGACGCGAATTATAAATTGTAAAATTCCCTCATCTTCCTTAGTCTCAGCATCCGTTATGGCTTGCAAATTGTAGAAGCCTCGGAGGTGTAACCAGAGAAGGTTACCATTGTTTTCAGTCTGGTGGGATGTAGAGTAACATTATGTTGTTTTATATGCCATTAGATTGAAAACTTAGTCTTTTGCTAGCAGTTGCCGCTAGGGCATCTATGCCATATCGTTCGTTGCAATCCGTGACTGCACGGCGGGGTTTGTTTTGGTCGGATCGGAGAGAGCAGCATATGTGCCTCCTGATGAGAGACTAATAAGGTGCTAAACCGGTAGAGGTGCTTGCTGCACTCTCTGATTGGACTAGAATATGATGCGGCTGTATGCTCGTTTTGAAACGAAATTGAAAATGGTTATTCATTTTTGTGTTATCTCCTGAGTTTCTTGGAAGGACTGGTCTTTGTCTGTCAACAATTGAGTGAGGGAGGAGGTCCAGGTATCGACATCTATTTTGTTGGTTTCTGTTAATTCGCTTATTTCTTTTCTCTGCGTTTTGTAGACTATAGCACAGTATATAGAGGTTCCACAGTAAAACCACCCCTCTGTCGGCGCTTTGATCTCAAGAAGTAATACCGGCAGTACGCAATTGGTAATTCACCAGTGGTGGATGCGGGTTTTCCCTGTTAAAATCCGTACGTTTCTATGCGACTAGCAATGCGAGAGTGGGGCAAAAGCGACTAAGAACATTGCGCTGTCACCATGCTCGACTACAGATTTTACTTCCAATTTTTGGAGAGTGGTTCTACTGTCCCTCTTTATACTGTGACTATATTATAGTTGATTTCTGACCCCTCGTATTGTGAAATGTGTAGGTATTTATGTTGTGTCTTGTGAGGGAATGTGTTAGTTGAGGTGAATAAATCACCAGAACAATAAACACATACGATTATAAATATTAGAGACGTTCCAGTAAGTCCACTACATGCAACTATTAATGCAAGTCCTCGCCATTTAATAAAGTCATTACATTTATCTACAAACCTAAAATTATTAAAATTATTTATACTTTTTGGAAAATGGTATTTAGACCAGTAAGGATCTGCGAAAAAACGTCTATTTTTGGATGTGAGAGGTGACATTCGGATTTTTGCAGATAAAGTTAGGTGACACCTTCAGTAATAATAATTGACTTATGCTCCTTCTCAAATATGCCCGGAACATTAATAAAAAAATTAAAATATTTAAAAATTTCGAGAAACATCGATTTTTTTCTGCTAGCTTTGAAAACAGAAAAGCAGATTGAATTTTGTATGATATACGACTGGTAAAAAATGTCTTAAGGTATTACCTTTTTTGCAATATAGCAATAAATACAAAATAAGGGGGCAAAATAGGTCTGTTGTTATTCAATATTTTTTAACCACTTTGGTGGCACTTCGAACCTTAGTAATTCGCTTAGGAAATTATTTGTAACATACTTAAATCGTGTACCATATTTCATTAAAATCGACTTAATAAATTTTGCATAATAAATTTGCAATCTAAATGTTTTTAAAAAAGTTCAAATTTTTTAAAATATTTCTGAAAAAAAGTAGAACATTTAGAAGTTGGCTAATTTTTTTACATATAAAAAGGTGCTCTACCTATCTAATACACTTTACAGAATTAAAATCGGATTATTTAAGGGGCCACAGCAATGTTTTAAATTTATAAACAATTTTTTGGCTTATAAACAAATAGCTTTGTTTAATAATAAAAAAATTAATTTTTAGCAATGCAAATAATTAAAATCGGTATAATTTGACTTAAACTTTCAAATGCTGTCAGCAGAATTGCTATTTTATTTTTTACTCAAACCTTATTTGCGTTCAAAAACTGCAATTTCTCGATTTTTTGAAAGTTTCACCGCGTTTATCTCGAAAATTATGCATCCCACGAAAAAACTTGTAAGCACATTTTTCGCTTAGAATTACCCAAGAAATACAAAAAAATGTTTTATTTTGCGAAAAATCGATTTTATGTAATTCCTCAAGTTCTTTGTATATAACAATCTTATCGACATCCGGATCAACTGGTACCCAAAAAATTCGTGTTCTACTGGTCAAAATACATAAAAAAAACTTGGGTAAGTCCATCTAAATAAAGGGGCCCGTAGCACCCCCTCCTGGCCACAGCACTAATTTGTTTATAAGCCAAAAAATTGTTTATAACTTTAAAACATTGCTGAGGCTGCTTAAATAATCCGATTTTAATTCTGTAAAGTGCATTTGATAGGTGAAGTACTTTTTTATATGTAAAAAAATTGACAAATCTTTGTATGTTCTAGTTTTTGTTGTGCAAGATTTTAAAAAATTTTAATTTTTTAAAGAAAGTTTAGATTGCAAAATTATTATGCAAAATCTAGTAAGTCAATTTTAATGAAATTTGTTGTACGGTTTAAGCACATTTCAAAAATTTTCTAAGCGAATTAGGAAGGTTCCAAGTTTAACCCAAGTGATGGAAAATCACTGAATAAAGACAGGCTTGTTTTGCCCCCTTATTTTATATTTATTGCTATTTTGAAACAAGGGTGATAAATTAAGACATTTTTAACCAATCGCATCTGATAGAAAATTTAATTATCTTTGTTTTATTTCTATAGGACTTTGTTGTAAAATGAATAGTTTTTAAGTTATAAGCAAAAAAACTAGAAAAAAACGAAATTTTTTGAAATTTTTAAATATTTTATTTTTTTATTAATGTTCCGGGCATATTTGAGAAGGAGCATAAATCAATTATTATTAACGAAGTTATCACCTAACTTTATCCGCTAAAATCTGAATGCCACCTCTCACATCTACCTAAAAACAGATCCTTACTGGTCTAATTCGTCTTAGACTATTTTTAACTGAATATTTTATACATGCAATGAACTAAAATTAAAATTTCATTTTTGTTTTATTTTGACGTTTCGATTTCAAATCCGGAAATCGTTTAAAATTCCTGAGAATTTTCAAATAGGAAAATAACACATCTATGTGCGTTTGTAGAATTGGTTTAGTAACTAATTCATGTGATAGCTCATTTGAAAGGTTATTTAATTATCTATTCAGTATTTTAATCATTAACATAATTATTTATACATCGTGTCCAAATTTTTTTTTAAATTAAATTATTTGGACAAAAAGGAGAATATGTAATTTATTTAATTTAAAATTTCAATATAATTTTTTTAAATGTTCCCGTCATAAAGGCTGTATGACACTATGCATTTTCTTGTATCGCTTCTGATATCGTTTCTGATATGTCAAAAAACTGCATATTGTCATACACAGATACAAGAAACGATATCTGAAACGATAAAAGAATTTGTGTTAGACACAGATTCTTGTACAAGAACTGCGCCAATTTCTGCGCAAAAAGCAAAAACATAAAACCTGCTGGTAAAACATCTAAGTGTCATATAGCTACTGAAAATGGGATCATATATATCTTAATGAATTTATTTGTGTTTTTGTAGGTATTATTTATAAATCTTTTATTGATACTTAATATAAGCACTACCCACTGTTCTACTAATAACCAGATATTTAGCACCTAGTTAAGTTCAAACTATAACTTTGGATTTCATGTTACATAATTTTTTAATAGAGGAAAATACAATAGTTCCTAATTTGGATCAAACTGAAGATAATTGTAATGCAAATATTTTAGCACAAATATCAAAACCAAATAAAAACACAAACAATCATAGTCCATGTGGTGAGACCGCTCCCGTCTGGAAAAATTTCTAATTCGGTTTCTTTGTGGATTCCTATTCAAAAATGTCTCCTTTAAATAAATCTGAAGGGTGCCGAGCGGAATTTTTGGGAAGAAATTGTTTAAACATTTTTTTTTAAACAAATACAAAAGATCATGTTTTTTTTCCTCTAGAACATATATTTTTAGATTTTTTGAGTCAATCTAAACATGAAAGGTATCTTGTAAATTTTCTCAGAAATTTATAGTTTTCGAGTTATAGGCGATTTAAAATCTGAAAAATGCGTAAATACGCATTTTCGAGGCGTAAAAACTCATATTCAAATTAGTATTTTTGAGGTTGCCAGATACTTAAATTGAAGACTAAATATCCAGCTTCAATATTCTGAAGAGTGATCGCGTCTAACTTTAATTTATACAGTTGTTTTTTAATTGTTAAATATGCGTGTTTATCCGATTTTTTGCCGGTGCGGCGCGCTACGTTTCAAATATCTCCTACTTTCCTCCGAAAAATATTTTTTTCTAGATTCTTTGGGACATTCTAAATAAAATAAGTTTTCTGACATTTTTCTCAAAAGTTAATAGTTTTAAAGTTATGAGCGATTTAAAACGCGAAAATGCGTTTTTTTGTCATTTTTCGGATTTTAAATCGCTTATAACTAAAGCTCGGATTATAGGCAAAATGCCTTTTTTTGCCTATTTTGCCTATTATAATTGTTTGTTGCACTTTTTGCATTTTTTCGTAAATTCCGCCTATTTGTGCCGTTTTTAAAATTTCATGGTACTACCCATGATGTTATTCTATTACTAAACCATTCTATAATAAAATTTTGGGTCAATAATAAAATATCAATGGTTTGTTTATATAACAGATTTCTAGGAAAATGTACCTTATCGAGACTTGAGGGTTAACTATTTGGAAATCCCTAAGCTTTATTAGTTTATTATCAGTTGTACAGTCGGTTACTGTAGCAGAGTTTAGTCACAAATTGCTATATCCTAGTTTAGTTTTGTTGCGTATACCGAAAAGCAAAGAACACGTTTTACAACGTTTTAGACATTTGTGTGAAAAGATGACATCTAAATTAAGGCTATGGATCGCACCTTATTCGGAACTTTCTCTAGAAGGAGATGGAGCATTTTGTAAACCATGCGGCAAATCGGTAAGTTTTATTTTTTCTCTTTTTTTCTCGTCCCACAACATAACTAAATTCTAAAGCGGTTTTAGAATTCTAATTATTTTTTTTTAATTCTCAGATTTCAAGTAGAAAAAGTACTTTATTGACCAGCATTGTGGAACCCCACTTCATAAACGTACTTTGGAAAAATTAAATTCCTCTAAGTTAGCCCAAATATCTCTGCGGGATAGTTTAAGAAGTTCAAAAAAAAAGGAGGAAGACGTATTTAAATTTGATTTATGCCAGATGATGATTGCATCCAACATTCCTCTATATAAAGTTAATAACCCTAGTTTTAAATGCTTTTTCGAAAAATATCTTAATAAATCCTTACCGGACGAGAGTACTTTGAGAAAACATACTGTGGAAAAATGTTGTGTGGAATGTATTTCAAAAATTAAGCGGGAGTTAGAGGGCAATCTTTTGTATATTATCGTGGATGAAACGACAGATGTATGCGGCAGGTATATAGCTAATTTAATGATTGGAATTTTGAACGAAAACTTTGCGAGAAAACCTTATTTAGTTGCCGTTGAAGAATTGGAAAAAACAAACAATTTAACAATAAATCGATTTATACAAGATAGTTTAACAAACCTCTTTTTACCCAACCCTATACCAGTGAATAAAATAGTTTTAATGCTTCCAGATGCTGCGGCATATATGTTAAAAGCTGCTGTCAATTTAAAGATTTTTTATCCTAATTTAATTCATTGCACTTGTTTAGCCCACGGGGTAAATAGAATTGCTGAAGAAATAAGAAATCTGTTTCCGTTGGTAAATAATTTTATAAATTTTATGAAAAAAGTTTTTGTAAAGGCTCCGTTGAGGGTGCAAATACATAAAGAAAGACTTCTCGGTGTCCCTTTGCCACCTAAACCAGTAGTTACAAGGTGGGGAACCTGGCTCGAAGCATTTTTTTTTTTACTTTGAACACTGCAATGAAATATAATTAGTTATGTCAGAATTTGATGATGATATTTCCGAATCCATTCGAGAAGCAAAAAAAATATTAAAAAATCCCAAATTGAAACAGGAACTCGCTTATATCAATGACAATTATAAATTAATAGTTACCACAATTACCTTATTAGAAAAACAAGAGATAAATTTATGTGAGTCAGTAAAATTAATAGATAATTTAAAGACGAAAATTAAATCGGCACCTGGAAGTAACGGTCAATTAATTTTTTAAAAAATGAAATATATTTTCGACAAGAATGAAGGTTTTTCGTTTTTATCTAATGTTGCTAAAGTGTTGAATGGGACATTTTCCGAGGAATTACAAATTATGCCAGATTTATTATCCGCTCTGAAATATGCTCCAATTACATCTGTCGATGTCGAACATTCGTTTTCAATGTACAAATTAATTTTAAGTGATCGAAGACATAGTTTTAAGACCGAAAATATTGAAAAACCTTTAGTTGTTTCTATTAATGATAAAATTTTAAGTGGTTACAATGTTTAATTATTAATTAACAGTTATTTAGTTACTAGTTTATTTATACTAATGTTATGATTATGATGTGTAAATATACCTGCCTTAAGTTAATATTACGTTAATTCACTTTGTACAATAAATAATAAGTTCTATTCCTTTATTGCCTATATTTTGCCTAAATGTTAATATTCCTGCCTTTTTTAATAAAAATCTTTGCCTATATAGGCGCCTTTTTTTTTCAATTTTTGTTGCCTATAAATCCGAGCTTTACTTATAACTTAAAAACTATTACCTTTTGAGAAAAATGGCAAGAAAACTTATTTTATTTAGAATATCACAAAGAATCTATAAAAAATATTTTTCGGAGGAAAATAGGAGATTTTTGAAATGGAGCTCGCCGCACCGGCAAAAAAATCGGATAAACACGCATATTTAACAACTAAAAAACAACGGTATAAATTAAAGTGAGACGCGATCACTCTTCAGAATCTTGAAGCTGAATGTTCAGTCTTCAATCTAAGTATCTGGCTACCTCAAAAATACTAATTTAAATATGAGTTTTTAAGCCTCGAAAATGCGTATTTTCGCACTTTTCAGATTTTAAATCGACTATAACTCCAAAACTATCAATTTATGAGAAAAATTACTAGATACTTTTCTTGTTTAGATTGACCCAAAAAATTTAAAAATATATGTTCCAGTGCAAAAAAGATGATCTTTTGTATTTGTTTAAAAAAATTGTTTAAACAATTTCTGCCCAAAAATTCCACTCGGCACCCTTCAGATTTGTTTAAAGGGGACATTTGTGAATAGGAATCCACAAAGAAACCGAATCAGATTTTTTTTTCAGACGGGAGCGGTCTCACCACATGGACTATCAACCTCAAACAGTCAACGTAAAAATTCTGGTTAACTTAAAATGTTAAATTTATAAGCTTTTAAAAGTTTATAAATTTTATAAAATCCTTAAAATCAGCTGTAGACGCAGTACTACCATACCAATGTAACGTGACACAGGGTGACAAACAAAATTTCGACCAATCACGTGCCGAATTACATACAATTTTCGATATAAGAACTTGCATAGTGTCATACAGGGCACAAATGTACGTACAAGAAAATGTATATAACTTTCTAATATTAGAAACGATATTAGAAATGATACAAGAAAATGCTTAGTGTCATACAGCCATAAGAATGCCACATCTCTCTTTTTTCATTTTGTATTAATAAGATATATATATATATATATATATATATATATATATATATATATATATATATATATATATATATATATATATATATATGAAAAAACAAAAGATGTAGATCTTTGAAACACACTCAGTGATCAAAAGATCCACAGGTACTGGTTTGGACGACCACTCGTACGAAAACAAACAAATGAAATAGAGAATGCGGAAAAATCCCCTTACGAACAATTCACACATCCACTACTTCGGGCTGGGAAAAATTTTTTGAATAGAATCGAAGATCTAAACACCAGCTCTTAGAAATGCATCTTCACCGATGAGCCCATAGAGGTTGAAGAGGGCGAAACACATTTCTAAGAGCTGGTGTTTAGATCTTCGATTCTATTCAAAAAATTTTTCCCAGCCCGAAGTAGTGGATGTGTGAATTGTTCGTAAGGGGATTTTTCCGCATTCTCTATTTCATTTGTTTTATATATATATATATATATATATTGTTATATTTCTATTTGATATGAAAATTAAAATTTGATAATTATAAATAAAATTCAATTTAATATAAAATATTTTCAATTTTCTCAACCACGGGCATATAAATTTAGAACAACCTGTATACAACAAATTGTTATATTTAATTTTAAGAAGTGATTAAATAAGACTCAAGTGAAATCGATAATAGGTAATTATGTTTGTTCGCGGAAGGATCGATCATTAGCCGATGCTAAATAAGACTAAGTGGAAATAGAGAATAGGTCATTAAAATTTGTATATAGTAGAAAGTAATTTTAGAATGGGAATTAACTATTTTCTTTGAAATCCATTAAGCATATTTAGAAAGTTTAAAAATTGGTTTTGAGGAATACTGCGAATGAGAGTTGGTGGTGGAATTTTGATTTGTGAATCTGGAAGGGATATTTAGAAAGTAGGGGAATGAATGACAAATAGAGAGCAGAATGTTTTGAACTGTCGAGAAGTGAAGTCGAGTCGTAGACGGTAGTGTACGGAGAGTGAGAAAGCCGGTGTAGTTCCGTGAGTGTGGAGTATCTATCGTAGAACGAGAGGTAGGCCAAGTTGAGAGTAAAAGAACCTCCTTGAGCCAAGAGTTCCCGGTAGCTGATTGCAGTTTCGAAAAAGGTAGAACACAGCATCACGACAGAAGCAGGAAACGAGAGCTATACGAGCTAGTTTCGGAGGAGAACATTACTGGAAGCCAGGACGAGGTTTTGATTGCAGCCAAGGATAGCAGGAAACGGGTCTTGTGTGAAGACATTCTCAGTGCACCAGAAAAAGGTCAGTCTCATTTGTTTGGACATGAATGTATGGGTTTTTCGTAGTAAATACCACATTTAAAATTGAAAAAACATAATCAATAATATCAGAAAAGCTTCATCAAACTTAAATAGAATTGTTGCTGATAAATCATAATAGTTAAATGTTAATAAAAACTTTCAATTGGAAATCAAAAGAAAATAAGATTCCCATGTATAAATGTTATGTTTAAGAATAATAAGATATAGCAAATATTAAGCAGTGATTGCCATTTAAATAAAATAAACAATATTTTGATTACAATTGTAACCCATATGTGTTATTATTTTACTCTTTTCTTTCCTATCCCGATTAGGAACCATTAAGAAATACTTAGAAGCCACGTATGTAAGTAATTAATTTTATAAAAAAACCCTGAGATTGAAAACATATTGATATGTGATCTGGTAAATTAATTAGATTATTATTAAAGCATTGATTAAATTAAATGACATATAAAATTATTATCTCATATCAATAATCAAGATCACAACAATATATATATATATATATATATATATATATATATATATATATATATATATATATATATATATATATATAGATGAAATAGAGAATGTGGAAAAATCCCCTTACGAACAATTCACACATCCACCATATATATATATATATATTGTAAAACTCAGATTTTCATTTTGTAACTTCAAAGGCCGCTAACTTTTTTATGTGCATATTTGTACTAAGGTAAGGTAGGTTACGGTCTGCATATTTGTTACACCCTGTATATATAGCTAAAAACTTTTTTAATATACATTAGGGTGGGCCGAAAAATTTTTTTATTTTTTTTAAGTTGTAATACCGCGGAAAACTTGCGAATTATAATTTGAAACAAAAAAAAATTTCAAAATCGGTTAATATCTTCCGGTCCCGCATTAACCTTAAAGTTTGATTATTCTTTAAAAAACTTTATTTTTCTTATTTTGTGAAAAAAAATTTTTTATATTTATTTTTTAACGTAATAGTTATTTATGCGTTGAGATAGCCCCTAAGAACATTGTGTTTTGATTTGATTGTGATTACTGGATATCTTCCGGTCCCGCAAAAGCTCCAAAATATGCCAAAATATTGGAAATTTACAGTTTTTACGATTTTTTTTTCTTATGTTTAATTAGTTTTAAATCGTTCCAGTTACGATATTTTTTTTTAAAACATTTCTGGTTGCTAAATAAGATTAATTATACAAGCAGAATTTTTTTAGTTATGACTGAGTGACATAATAGGGATTATAAATAACAACGAGCATAGAACCTTTCAACTTATATCTGTATTATTTTAAAAAAAGTACAATATACAATTAATAGTTAATTGTCTGCATTATTGCCTCTATTTTGTAGCTGAAGAAGGTACTTTGAAATCTGATTTACTGGCGAAGTCTGGCATGGCTGATCGCGACAGTAGAGTACTTCTGATAAATCCGTCTCTAGCTTCAGCGCCACAAACTCTGCCCGAAGCTTCCGTCACTAGTTTCACACAACGCTCAACTGCCTGTGTGTGAACTGGGAATTTCTTGTAATTAATATTCCAGTTAGGGATGGAGTCACTGTTGATGTACGATTTTATCTCTTCATCACTGACCTCGGTCAACAGTGGGGGAGAAGATAAGTCGCAGTTCATCCAGTTGACAATATCTGAGTACTCTTGAGCATCAAAGTTGATTTTCGGCGGTGTGAATGTCCTTACTTTCTTCCTTTTCGAATCTATTTGCCTTGCCTTTAGAATTCGACGAAGTCCGAACTGTCTTATCAGTTTATTTTCGTCCTCAATCATTGCCAACATCAAATTTTCGGGGTGGGAAAAATAACCATTTCGCTCAATCACTCGGTTTATAACAGCAAGCAAAGGCTCGGGCAAATATCTCGTTGATTCAATTGCTTGGTAAATAAGCTTTGGACTATCTGTAAAGTTTTTGCTTTTTTTGATAGCAAACCACATTGGCATATACGATTTCAAGATAAACAAAACTAGCTCTTGAAGTTCAGGTGAGGGGTTTTCTTCACTTATGTAAAGTCGCAAAGTGCTATTTGCTTTGGTCAACCACCTCGAGTGTGATAAGTGTCCGGGATCTCGTACAGACAAATCCCCCTTACATGTCCCAGATTTTATCGCAGTGGAGATATCAAGTAGGCACTGTTGATCCTTGCTGAGAACCTTTCTGTCTACCTCCGGTATCTGACAATCTATAGACTGGAAGTTAATTACCGGCAGTTTTTGACAGGCAACAAGTTTTTCACCGATTGGTCCTCTTGAAGTACTAGGCCCGGTTGTTTTGCCATCTAGATGTTCAAAGAGGTGCCGGAACGGCAGCTCATTAAAGTGGAGCAGGCAAATTGCCCATCGCACGGGCCTCCTTAAATATAATTCAATTCTTCGAATTATCCCAGTTTTCAACCCTGTATTGACGTTAGTGCTGTCACATCCGATTACAGTTAAACTTTCAGTAGAAATGCCTCGATCTCCCAAATACGTTATATTACTGATTTAGCAATATCCTCATAGCTTCCTGATTTAGGAGTAACGTGGCCAACGTATACTGAGCTGGGCTCTTGTATTAGCGAGTAATGCTCTTCTTTAATTACTGTACGAAACCGCTTTGAGTGAGCTTGCTCTATTAACAGCTTGTCGTCTTTTCTTCCGTCAAAATAGAGACCCAAAAGAGGAAGTGTAGGAGCGGACTTGCTACACAGTTCGATCTTAGCAGTTTGCTTCTCCCTTCTTATTTTGTTCTTATCAACAACGTGGGAGGAATCGGAATCGGTAACAACACCTAAGTCATGCAAAACACTTGATGCGATCGCCGCAGTAGCGCGATCGGAAACTCCATAGCGGTCACTTAATATGGCAGTAGATTTTAATTTTACTCTCATCTGCCAACCAGGCTTTCTAGATTTAATTTCCTAATCGTTAAAGTCAGAGTCACTATTATTATCTGAATCCATACTGCAATGGTAATCATCATCTGTATCGACTAGATTAGTGTCTGAATGTGAGCATGAGCTTAGAAACAGAAAGGTCCGGCAAATTTAAGTGATTGTCACGTACCTTCCTTTCCATGGATTTTGTACGCTTGTTTGTTTCATTTCGGTCAAGGCTACCTATTTTTCCTATTCCGTGTACCCTACTTAGGTAAAGAAATCTTAGTTCAATAAGAGGTATTTTTTTGGATCTCTCACAGCTGCAATCAATTTTTATGTCGCACTGGCACAATTCTGGTGTTTTGTCAACAGTTATAGTGCATTTACAAGCGGAAATATCAAAAATAAGTGTGCACTTTGGCTTGAAATCATTGACCTTCTTTTTGTCACGATTGTAGGACCTTTTAAAGTTGGAGTATTTATCATATAACGCTGTTACGAGCTGTGTGATTCGCTTGTCCGTCACGGTAGGGATTGACGACCTTTGATACAAGCCGATTAATTTTTTTGTGACTATTTGAGCGACTTACTTAAAATTGACGGAAATATTATTAATTTCAATTGCTACATTATAACTTTCTTGAAATCAAGACCTAAGTGCTTCCTCGCCTCTAGGCAGTTTGTTATTGGGAAGGTCTTTAGGCGAACCAAAAATCGGGCAATCAAATACCTGTCTAGTAATTACAGCTTTCCTTGACACAGCCATGATCTAATCACCGCCTCGATCAAACAATAACAGTCAACAAACACACCACATCACAAAACGTCAACTTTTACAGCAAACGAAAATTGAGTAAACAAATAATATGTCTAGCGACCACTTCTGACACATCAAAACTGACGCTCAAGTCGCGGCAGGTTGTGTGATTCATGGAAGCTGGTAGTGGGGGAAGGCTAGTGAAGCGGGGGGGGGGGCGGAGAGGGAGACGCATAGCGGTAACGATGATTCACCCACCAATCACCGTCCGCCCGGTAGCTGCTCTAATCTCTCTGGCACGTTAGTTTTATTAATCTGTTGTTACGCAACCGGGAAATGATGACTGAACTTGGCAGTATTCCTAAATTCCCTACAATAGGTTTGTGTGAATATAAACGTTTACTATTACTTTTAAAAAACAATTAATTATCAAATTCCAAAAATACGAAAAAATGTTGAAATTTCAATATTTCGGCATATTTTAAAGCTTATGCGGGACCGGAAGATATCCAGTAATCACAATCAAATTAAAACACAATGTTCTTAGGGTCTATCTCAACGCATAAATAACTATTACGTTAAAAAAAAATATAAAAAATGTTTTTCACAAAATAAGAAAAATGAAGTTTTTTTAAAAAATAGTCAAACTTTAAGGCTAATGCGGGACCGGAAGATATTAACCGATTTTGAATTTTTTTTATTTTGTTTCTAAAATTATAATTCGCAAATTTTCCGCGGTATTACAACTTAAAAAAAAATAAAAATTTTTTTTCGGCCCACCCTAATATACATACACTTACTGTTTAATTCTGACATACTGATTGAATAAGTAGACCATCTCTTGAAAAATCTCCGTCTGACAGAGGACACAATTAATTTGATCACATTTCTTGATGTGGTCATTCTTTTTATTTATAAATGTCATTAGTTCTGCGTTTAGGTTCTCCAAATTATATATAAATTGATAAATGATGTAACGCCATAATAACACTATTTCTAAGGCAAATAATCCACTGTGTGGTTGAATAACAGCAAATGTAAGATAAGTTAATTGTGTGCTAAATGGAAATGATTTTAGTATAGCAATTGCAATATTATTTTTGGTATCGCGGATAAACCAGAAACTAATTGAGTAAAATATGAAAAAAGTGGGCACGAATAACAGTACATATCGTTTAAGTTTGTGACTTCGTTGGTATGTTTTTATGCTGACGTTCTGACTTGCTGGTCTTGAATATATCTTAAGTAAGTTATTTAAATGCGTTGCGAGCTCTTTTATTACTTCGAAATTTCTCATGAATGATCCATAGAGTACTGAAAACTAAAAATTAAAAAATTAAAAAATATTCCAGTTAAAGGTAAAACATAATATACAGTGATGTGCGCGCTCACGGTTCCTAGACATACTACGGTTGCCCAGATCGACGGTGGTGGGGACACTTCAATTTTTGACTTTACGTCACAAGAATACAGAATCCCACATTTTTAAACGATTTTCGATCATTGAATGCATATTATTATGTATATAATATGTGTAGTATTTGTGTTATTATTAAATAATAAGACAAATCATACGCATTTTATCTTATACCGGGTGATGAATCGTAAAACGGCCCATAGGAAACTAAATGCAAAAGTCTAAACTGTTGAATTCCTGCTTCCCTAATTGTTTTGCATTAAAAGTCATGAGAGAATCTTTGTAGAGAATTGAAATCTGTATTAAAATTAAAAGTTAAAATTGTTCTACGATTTAAACGCATTCCAAAATTTTGAAAAATATAATACATTTGCCACAGTAGGCATGTGTAAAAGTTAGGCCACACGTTACTATTTATCTGACAGTGCTCACACCATTGACTGAATAAAAAATATTTATTATTAATAATTTATCCGCAGCTGAGGGTATCTTATCAACTGTATTGCTTTTAATTATAAAATAAAAATATTGACTGTTCAAAAACGTGAAAAAAATAATTTCATTGTGACACATTATTGCGCTGTTAGGTCTGGATCCCGCGTATGAAAAAAAAGTTGATTAATAGCAAGCTGAAAATTTGTTAATAGCTTAAGGGTGTCTAGTCGGATAAACTTTGATATCTGGGAACACTGGAACAGGGGCAGTTTTAATTGTGGAACAGGTTAAAAATTTGGAACGGTCACACCACGAAAACGGCACATTTATTTTGTCCGACAGATCAGACTTAAACTCTCCGAACAGAGATTAAACTCTTATGCAAAAATCAGACCGCTATTTATCACCTGTCATAATTCCTGTCATTTGACATATTCTACATGTTCCACTCATTAAAACGCCCATTTGGTGATAAATAGCAGTATGATTTTTGCATGAGAGTTTAATCTCTGTTCGAAAAGTTTAAGTCTGTTCTGTCGGACAAAATACATGTGCCGTTTTCGTGGTCTGACCATTCCAAATTTTTAACCTGTTCCACAATTAAAACTTCTCCTGTTCCAGTGTTCCCATATGTCAAAGTTTGTCCGACTAGACACCCTTAAGCTATTAACAAATTTTCAGCTTGCTATTAATCAACTTTTTTTTCATACGCGGGATCCAGACCGTGTCCTAATTTTGGGCTGAAAAACCTATTTTTACGCATTTTTACAAAATTTTGGAATATGTTTAATTCGTAGCACAATTTTAGAAGTTGTTTTCAATACAGATTTCAATCCTCTACAAATAGTTTCTAACGCATTTTTGGCCATTATGGCCCAATTTACATTCTACTTATAGACCTGGATCCCGCGTACCAAAAAGAAGTTGATTAATAGCAAGCTGAAAATTTGTTAAGAGCTTATCGGTGTCTAGTCGGACAAACTTTGATGTATGAGAACACTGGACAGGGGAAGTTTTAATTGTGGAACAGTTTAAAAATTTGGAATGTCAGATTACGAAAAAGTTCCGTGTATTTTGTCGGACAGAACATCCAATTGATTTGTTACCCTTTCATTACACTCTCATCCAAAAATCAGACTGCTATTACCAACCAACATGATTCTTGTCATTTGACATGTTCTTCGAGTTCCACTCATTAAAATGCTAAGTTGACAGTGGCAGTATTAGTTGACATACTAGTCTCTTACGTCTAAAAGTGGGGAACAATAAAAAATATAATCTAAGTTTATAGGTTTTTATCGCTAAACCTGCCTCCTCCACTAGTTTTATTTCGTTTTATCTCACAACTTAATTTGTTTTCCATCTTTTGCGTTTTTTGCCGGTTATTAGCACGTTCATCACTGTATTATCAAGTAGGTACGTGGGACGTTATATTATGGCATCTGCGTTGCTTTTTAATAATATGTTAATGTCCGACTGGTATATGTATTATTTGACAAATAATGAGATGATTTCAAAGTCAGTTAAATATGATATATTTTTCAAAATATCACCCCAGGCAGTGGCGGATCCAGGGGAGGGCGATGGGGGCGATCGGCCCCCCGTCTCAAACCAAGTTATATATAAAGATTATAAAAACATTTATTCATTCATTTATTTTGCATAGAAATTTAGCCAATCGGCCCCCCCTCTTGACGATGCTTAATCCTGCTGGATCCGCCACTGCCCCAGGAGGGTAAATACTAGATTTAAATAATTAGTTAAATACTGTCGAGTTGATAAATAACAATCTAAGTAAAACCATGGTTACCACCACGGTTACCACAATTACATTACGACTATGGCTGGTAAATGTATTTATTTGAAAACTTATTAATTCAAAAATCATTCAAATTTTTTGCATATAATAGTTATTTATGTACCAAGTCAGTAAAGTGACTCTTTATCTAACGAGTCTGATATTACGAGAAAAGCGAGTGTAGCGAGCGAAGCGAGTAACAGACGAGTTCGATAAAGAGTTTTTACTGACGTGGTGCATACAAAATTTTATCGCCAACGTGATTTGATATTAATTTTAACACTTACTTGCAATTCAACCACCCATTCAGATGAAGAAGTCGAAGAATTCTACGACGATATCTCAATAGCCCTAAACGACGTACCCACACAATACGTGATAATATGTGGTGATTTCAATGCGAAAATAGGAATAAAAGCATGTCCAGAAGAAACATCACTTGGAAAATTTGGACTAAATGGAAGGAATGAAAGAGGAGAGACCTTAATTGGTTTTCTCCTTCAGAATAATCTAGTCCAAATGAATAGCTTTTTCTATAAGAAACCACATAGAAGATGGACCTGGGCAAGTCCAGATAATAAAACAAAAAACGAAATTGACCTCATAATTACAAACAAAAAAGAAATCATCCAAGACGTAACAGTCCTAAATGCATTCAACACTGGTAGTGACCGTAGAATAGTAAGAGCAGCAGTTAAAATAAGCACAAAACAAGAGAGACGCAAATTAGTAAATGCGAAACCAATACCAATATGGACTCAACCTAGAGACATTAAAGAATATAGATGCACTAAACCAACATATTACGCAAGCCATTGGAGAAAGCATGAGAAATCACTGTCCAAGAAGTAAGAACGAAGAAAAACTTAGTAATGACACCAGGAATTTAATGAAACAAAGAAATCTTATTACAGAAAAAAATGATCCAAATGGAGAGCAAAAGAGAGATATAAACAGAGAAGTCAAGAAAGCAATAAGAAAAGACTTAAGAAAGTATAATACACTTAAAATCGAACAAGCCATAGAAAATAATAAAGGCCTAAAAAGTCTGCGAAGAAAACTAAATAATGGAAAAAGTCAGATCATTAAATTAAAAAACAAAAAGGGCGAAATAACAACAAATAGACATGAGCTTTTAACAATAGTAGAAGACTTCTATGGAGAACTTTATAAAAGCAGACGGATGAACCAAATACAGCTAAAAGATGCAATAAGCAAAACAATATTAAATCAAGGCTCTGAACTCATGCCAGAAATAACTCTCAGTGAAATTAGACAAGCGATGAATAAAATGAAATCCAATAAATCACCAGGAGACGATGGAATAGTGATCGAGGCCGTCAAGAATGGCGGTGAACCTCTAATGAGAAAAATAAAAGATCTCTTTAATCTATGTTTGACAAAGAAATCCATACCATCTGAATGGAATAGAGCCAAAACAATTCTTCTGTACAAAAAAGGAGAAAAAACTGATCTGGAAAATTACCGACCAATCAGTCTGTTAAACCATATTTATAAACTTTTCACGAGAGTAATCACCACAAGATTAGACAAGAAATTAGACCTGTATCAAAGTAGAGAACAAGCTGGATTAAGAGCAAACTTTGGAACCAACGATCACCTCCAAACAATAAAACAACTCATCGAAAAATCCATAGAATATAACAAGCCCTTAGTTTTAGCATTCGTAGATTTCCACAAAGCATTCGACTCAGTAGAACTCGACAGTGTTATAGAAGCGCTAAACGAGAGCCGCATTGATAGCCGATATTCGAGGCTAATATGTAATATATATAAAAATGCGACAAGCTCGATACAGCTACACGCTAACAGCAAACAAATAGAAATCCAAAGAGGTATCCGTCAAGGGGATACGTTGTCACCTAAACTTTTCATATCGGCTCTAGAAAAAGCGATCAAAACCCTCGAATGGGGTGATAAAGGAATACATGTGGACGGAGAGATGCTACACCACCTAAGCTACGCAGACGATATAGTCCTGATTGCAGACGATTTGGGACAAATAAAGAAAATGTTGGAAGAACTTGGTACGGCATGTCATAAAATAGGCTTAAGAATGAATATAACAAAAACAAAATATATGACGAACTTAGTACCAAGTAAACACCTTGAAATTCAAAATGAACAAATAGAACTGGTAGACAATATATATATATATATATATATATATATATATATATATATATATATATTTAAAAACATAAGATGTAGATCTTTGAAACACACTCAGTGAACCAAAGATCCAAGGTTATTGGTTTAACGACCACTCGTACGAAATCAAATAGATGAAATAGAGAATGTGGAAAAATCCCCTTACGAACAATTCACACATCCACCATTTCGGGTGGATATATATATAATTTATATACATATATATATATATATATATATATATATATATATATATATATATATATATATATATATATATATATATATATATGTATATAAACAAATGAAATAGAGAATGCGGAAAAATCCCCTTACGAACAATTCACACATCCACTACTTCGGGCTGGGAAAAATTTTTTGAATAGAATCGAAGATCCAAACACCAGCTCTTAGAAATGTGTTTCGCCCTCTTCAACCTCTATGGGCTCATCGGTGAAGATGAGAGGTTGAATATCTTCAGACACATTCCAATCAAAAAACAACATTCGAGACCTAGACATAGCAGGAACGTAAATCTACGCCCAACCTGACAATGCCATTCTCAAGTTTTAATTCCCTAATTACTTTAGAGTAAGTAAGATAATGTTTATGAAAAAACAAAAGATGCAGATCTTTGAAACACACTCAGTGATCAAAAGATCCACAGTTACTGGTTTGGACGACCACTCGTACGAAAACAAACAAATGAAATAGAGAATGCGGAAAAATCCCCTTACGAACAATTCACACATCCACTACTTCGGGCTGGGAAAAATTTTTTGAATAGAATCGAAGATCCAAACACCAGCTCTTAGAAATGTGTTTCGCCCTCTTCAACCTCTATGGGCTCATCGGTGAAGATGAGAGGTTGAATATTTTCAGACACATTCCAATCAAAAAACGACACTCGAGACCTAGACATAGCAGGAACGTAAATCTACGCCCAACCTGACAATGCCATTCTCAAGTTTTAATTCCCTAATTACTTTAGAGTAAGTAAGATAATGTTTATGAAAAAACAAAAGATGCAGATCTTGCAAAAAAGCAAAAACAGCACTAACACTTAATTCATACCCACATCACCTCATTGAAAACACCTTCAAGTCACGACTACATACATTTTACAACAACAAAAACAACAACAAAAATAATAAGGAAAAGAAGAAATATATGCCTTTGCCTTACATACAAGGGTTATCTGAACAACTTTCGAATCTCCTAGCCAAGCATAACATTACAGTTGCCCACAAAGGATATAATCTCTTGAAAAGGAATTTTACTAAACTTAAAACTAAAACCCCGCAATCAAAAAAATCACATGTTGTATATGAAATTCCTTGTTCAAATTGCGATGGGGTATATATCGGACAAACCAGCCAGCTACTAAACTCTAGAATTCGGTCTCACAAATATGACAAAAATAACACTACAGCCCTCACAAAACATGAAAACGAAAAGAAACACAAATTTGATTTCGATAAAACTAAAATCCTAAAAAGTGAACCCAACAAAAAGAAGAGGGAACTGCTAGAGTCCATAGAAATTAAAAAAATAACAAAGCTGTCAATGATAAACGGGATGTCAAAAACCTTAATAGGGTATATTTCAACTTAATCTAAAATTAACTATATAATATTTCAGCACGCCTATGAGACGAAGACAACTATTTTGACTTAACATAAAATCAAACATCAATAAACACCATAATAATTTTTGACACAGTTCATTACTCTCTTAACGCAATGACTTAGTGGGTCCGTTCCTATGCTTTAACATTTTAACATTGTTTTAATTGTGACGTCTATTTGTGTACTTGTTTCAAAACTAAATTTACGATTGCATGGTAAGTCGATTTTCTTTTGAATTGTATTGTAGCTTTCAATAAATGTTGTTTTAGTCAATCCTTGAAAAAGGCATGGATTTCCTGCCGAAACGTCGGATAATATATCAATAAATATGGTCATAACATCATAGACAAGCTTTTTTTATGAACCTAAACCCAAGAAACATTGGTAAAAAAATATATCAAGGTTCAAGAACTAAACTCAAACTATATATATATATATATATATATATATATATATATATATATATATAGATCTGTCTATACATCATAGACAAGCTTTTTTTATGAACCTAAACCCAAGAAACATTGGTAAAAAATATATCAAGGTTCAAGAACTAAACTCAAACTATATATATATATATATATATATATATATATATATATATATATATATATATATATCTGGGTCACGAAATTAAGATAGGTAAGGACAATCAAACAACAGAAGTATCCAGAAAAATAATACAAGGATGGGCAGCATACGGAGCTCTTAGGGAGACATTTTTAAGAGTGACATTCCAACTAACATGAAGAAAAAAGTTTTCGACCAATGCGTGCTACCGGTGATGACCTATGGTGCAGAAACATTATCGCTCACAAAGAAAAACGCACAAAAACTAAGAGTAGCGCAGAGAAGAATGGAGCGATCAATGATAGCCCAAGAAGCAATTGGACGTAATATTACGACGTCTTAACGTTGGATTAAATGCCCCAACGTTAATACGCGACGTTGCGACGACGGTCAGAAAACCGCTATTTGCACCTAAGTGGGGAATAGAAATACGGGTTGCCTCGACGTCCCCCTCTCGACTTCTCAGCTCGTGATATTTTATCGTCAAATTACGTTGGTTTTTTAGGACTTTGGTCTTGTAAAGTAATAGCGTTGATTGATAAATACGGATATTTATCAGTCAACGGTAATAGTATAATATTCTCTACCACAGAAGTACGGCCGACACACTTAATTTCTACCAAATAGGTTAATAATCTTGGAGGATATTACATCATCAGAAACTAAGATTCATGACGGCCTGTTGATACTTATTTAAGTAGGTTCCTACTCTATTCAGAATATAACCTAAGTGACTTGTATAATTATTTTATTAATCATCTGCCTCATTGCATAATGCGGTCGAAAATTTACAAACGCAAGGAAGTGTACTGTTAAACTAGGTATAAAAATTGCTAAAAACTGAAAGCGCCTCAGACATTTACAGGTTAAATCAAACAAAACGGTAAAAATAGAAATAACCATCGTAATTAAAAAAACATATAATTATGTCTAGACCCATACAAAATTATCCTTGATTTATATATAAACAAAATTCGTTAATTAAAATCAAATATTCATTCAAATCTAGCAAAAAAATTGCCAAATATTATGTTTCAAAAAATGGCTGAACCATGGCGATCTTTCATTAATGGCGGATTTGACTCGCGACCTAAATTGCACTACATTTTAACTGATTTGAACAAGGACACCCCCTGCCGACCTTTAGTATAACCTATTTTTACGTTGCTTACCTCGAATTTACCTATTGGTATACCTAATACGTCCTAAAGTAAGTGCAAACAACCTGGTCTTGACGACAGACTTCCGACGACCGGTCGTCGTCGTGAACACGCCTTAATCTGGTGGTAGATGCTTGTGTATGTACATCAGGCAGCTTAAACCAAAGGGTTTTATGAATGCATTTATTAATCTACTTATAGTTGGTTATTTTTATCTGTTGCATATGTTTACCTCATGAAAATCTTTAGTCCCATTTTGAGTAATTAGCTGTTCAGGTTCTGTATGTGCCATTTTCAAAAGTTTAGCTTTTTGTCTGTAAAAGGATGTTAAATGTCTAAAAGCTTTTGATTTCTTTTTTCCATGCATTTCCCCTTCATTTTGAGACATTCTTTTTCTCAAATAACAACTATATATTTTTTTAACTAATATAGGTTTTTCATTCAATAAATTGTTATTTTCTACGACCGTTTAATAACATGCTCATTATTCGCTATTTTTTCATAGATAATAGCACCCATTACTGTACTAGTGAGTAATAATTCATTACTCACGGGCTGAAGTTACTCACGGGTCATTATTCACGGGCTGAAGTTAGATTCAAGTGGCGCATGCCACTTTTAATATTAATCGTTTATAAACTGCAAATAAAATTACTTAAACTTGATTATTTAATACAATAACTATTGTAATTTATATCAATAATTAACTTCGAAAAACTTTTAAAGGAATTTTAACTGTAACAATGTCAGTATAATTTTTACGTTTATATCTTGTTTACTAAAAATTTTGACGTTTATCATTTATTTTAGTGACAGTGACATTAGCGCATTTTGTTTATGTTAATTGGAATTTATAACTAATATTGTGTTTATTTTTATATGAAATACGTCCACCGACAACAGCCATTTCCTATTTATTAGATTCATTGACAGTAGATAGTAGGCTTAGTGGGGTGTAATGCTAGTTCGCCTCCATGTGGTGCACCCTGGGTAACGCTAAATGAACTAGCAAAAATTTGGCGGCAGACGAACGAAAAACAAAAACAATATCCTGCCAACATCACAGATCACAAACAGAAATCTTATCTATACGTAAACATACGATGGGAACAAATAAAGGTTCTTCTCAGAACCAACTGACTAGAGATCTCGGACCGTGTATCCGAGTCTGTCACCTTAACATCGAGGGCATAAGCCAGGCAAAATGCCAAGTGTTGCAAAAAATCCTACACGATAACGACATTGACCTGGTTGCCATACAAGAGACCCATACTGAAGACAAAATCCAGCTTGATTTAAGGGGAAAGATACCTGGCTACGATTTACTGGGAGCCACCTATGATAAACATTACGGCGTCGCAACCTACATTCGCTGCAATATAGAAAATTGTTTTCTACTTTCTGCTTCCAATGAAAATAATATACATGAAGTAGTCACCAAGATTGGAGATATTACCGTAGTTAACATATACAAACCTCCAGCCACTACATGGAACCCAGAAGTGCTAAAGACTCATCCACATCCTACTATATACATCGGCGACTTCAACAGCCACCACGAAATGTGGAAGTACACCACGAATGATGAAAATGGGGAGGCACTAGTAGAATGGTCCGAAGAGCAAAACACATACCTAGTTTTTGATGCCAAAGACAGAGGAACATTTAAATCAGCTGCATGGAGAGAAGAATATAAACCAGACCTATGTTTTGTCTCAAAAGATACCAATGACAGACCACTAACAACTGCGAGAAGTGTCCTTGCAGACTTCCCACATACTCAACATCGTCCGGTGCTTATCACCATCGGAATATCAATTCCAATAATTAGATCATATCCTCGACCCAGGTGGAATCTTAGAAAAGCAAACTGGAAGAAGTTCTCTGAACAACTAGACCGGACCTTGAGCTGGGTCCCTCCAACCAGCAAGCATTATGAGAGGTTTGTGGGCGCAGTAATAAGCACTGCCAAGAAAACCATTCCTAGGGGGTATCGCAAAGAATATGTGCCTGGATGGACTGAAACATGTGAAGACTTATACACGAAGTTTCTCGAAAGTGGTGACCGAGAAATAGCCGATGAGCTTTTACACAACATCGATACAGCTAGACGCCAAAAATGGATAAAGACTGTCGAAAACCTTGACTTCAAAAAATCAAGCCGGCAGGCATGGTCCTTGTTGCGGAAAATTGGAGGAGCTAACCAGCTGGAATCCAGAGAGTCTAAAATGTCTCCTAACAAGGTTGCCTCCCATATAGTATCTCTATCCAGAGCTCCACGAGATCGAACACATACTACCAACGTGAAAAGAGACTTAAAGGCATTAAAACAAATGAACAGAACGAACTCCGAATATTCAGCAAGAATACTTATTTCTGAAATCACACATGCGCTGAAAGAAATGAAATCAGGTAAAGCACCTGGCTTTGATGGTATCCATCCAGAGTTCTTGATACACAGTGGTGCATACACGAAACAGTGGCTTGCAATGTTCTTTAATGATATACTTCAGTCAGGTAACATTCCTTTCTCACTTAAGCGAACAAAGATAATTGCAATTCCGAAACCGGGCAAATCAAACGATAAGCCAGAAAACTACCGCCCCATAGCTCTACTCAGCATGGTAAATAAACTATTAGAAAAGCTTCTCCTCAACAGAATTAGTCACAGGATACTAGAAAATGTCCCCATTGAACAAGCTGGCTTCCGCCCTCATCGAAGCTGTACGGACCAAGTGCTGTCATTAACAACTTTTATAGAAGCTAGTTTTCAAAAGAAACAAAAGACAGCAACAGTATTTATAGATCTAACAGCAGCATATGATACTGTTTGGAGACAGGGATTAATATATAAACTGGCCCGCATTATCTCCTGCAGAAAGATAATTAACCTCATTGACAACATGCTGACCAACAGAGCCTTCCAGGTTATAATGGGAAAGGAGACGAGTAGACAGATGAAACTTAACAATGGTCTTCCACAGGGTTCTGTCCTTGCCCCTTTACTTTTCAGCCTCTATATTGCTGACATGCCTGAAACCGAATCTCGGAAGTTTGGATATGCTGACGACTGGACCCTTGCAACAAGCCACCAATCTTTAGAAACTACAGAAATCACTCTCACGAATGACTTATCCATCCTCAGCGAATACCTTAAGAAATGAAGACTACAGCCAAGTACTACAAAAACTGAAGTATCAGCTTTTAATCTAAACAACAAGTTGGTAAACAGAGAATTGCGAGTGTATTTTAATAACAAGCTGTTAAAACACAATAAATACCCGAAATACCTTGGGGTTACTCTAGAAAGAACGCTCACATTCAGAGAACACCTGACGAAAACAGCAGCAAAATTGAAAACACGCAACAATATAATACAGAAACTCTGCGGCACTACATGGGGGTCCACAGCATCAACAATAAGATCCTCTGCTCTTGGCCTGATATATCCGGTGGCAGAATACTGTGCTCCAGTGTGGCTAAATAGCAGGCATACCCACCTGGTCGACACCCAACTAAACCGTACTATGCGTATGATAACAGGCACAATTAAGCCCACCCCTACAATGTGGCTACCTACCCTTAGTAATATAGCACCACCCAACCTACGCCGCGAACATGCATTGGTTAAAGAATATAACAAAATAATGGACAGTCGCCAGCTTCTAGTCCACAACGACATCCCCGATATTCTTGGAAACCGTCTCCGATCCAGGTTACCCCCTCTACAATCTGCTCAAGCGCTGCAGCAATCCAACTTTGACTTAAATACCCGATGGAGAGAAGATTGGGAAAGTAGGACAGATCCGCATTACCATAGTCTACCGGACATCATAGGGAAACCTGGCGAATTTGAACGTCCCCGTAAGATTTGGGCAGCCCTTAATCGAATTCGAACAAACTGTGGAAGATGCGCCGACTCCCTCCACAGATGGGGTAAACTCCCCTCGCCTTCTTTTGACTGCGGCGCTGCAAGACAGACGATCAGTCACATTGTTCAGGACTGCCCACGCAGAGCATACACAGGCGACCCTATAGACTTTGTAATGGCAACCGAAGGGTCAATCGAATATATAAAAAAATTGGACATCTGTTTGTGATGCATTGTATAATGCATAAATCTAAATATATTCTGTGATATACTTAAGCCATACGCTAAATAAAAAAATAAAATAAGTAGGCTTATAATTTTTCGGAAACGAATAGAACTTATATTGACTATTTCTAGTTGTATTTTTACAATAAATAATAATTTGGTAATAGTAGGCAACCAATTATTCAGCCACGTACTAGAGGTAAATAGCATTTGGGTATTTTTGTAAATTATTATAATTTAAATCTCGAGTAGTCCATAATTATATTTTTTAGTAATTCAATTAAAAAAGGTCGTAGAAAAAGTACAGTATTCTACTCGCATGTAATGGCTATTACTCACTCTGATGAATTACGACGCAAACTTCATCATCGTGAGTAATAGCCATCATTACATGCTCGTTGAATAATATACTAATTGTTAATACATTGTTTATAGAAAAACTAGAAAAACCAAGTGTAAAAAAGTAAGGTTATGTTTGCAATGTAATATCTGTCATATTATAGTCATACAAGTCAAGTCAGATAGGCCCTAATCAGCAAATTTTTACGTCGTTTTGTAGTTGGAAACTAAACAACCAATTGTCGAAAATTTACTTTACGACGTTGGATAGTCGTCGACGTTTTTTAGTAAATTACAGGTATCTTATAAAAATTGACGTCAGGTTAACGTATACAACTTTACTTAAGTATTACGTTGTTATTACCTACGTTGTATTGTCGTTCTCACCTTCCCGCAAGTACACGCAGCAATCTACCATATACCTACTGAGAAAACACCCGACGTCTTCTGAACGTTGGGTTCGATACTAATAAATACTCTGTAATCCCCGACGTTGAGCAGTCGTTAAATGTCTTCCAGTAAATTACATTGTAGTATAGAGGTTATACCCGACATCAGCTTAACGTTAAAACTTAACCTAATAATTAACGTTGGTATTCTCAACGTTGGATTGTCGTTGTTGTCTTCCCGAAAAATACGTCTACCATACTCGATAAAACACCAACGTACTGTGAACGTTGGCATCTATCCTAAAAAATACGTTGTAATTCCCGACGTTGAGTAGTCGTTGATGTATGCCACTTAATTGCACTTACAGTACAGATAGGTTAAGAGCGACGTCAGCTTAACGTCAAACCTTATCCTAATAATTGACGTCGTTATTCCCGATGTCGGTTGGTCATCAGATTATATGACTTATTAGCAGCAACGTTGGTCCATAGGAAAAACAGACGTTGTCCTTGGTTAAGGCTTATTGTGAACCAATTTTGTCCTTAAATTTAACGTCCCATTAGGACAAAATTGGCTGCAGGTCGTAAAATTGCTACTTGGGGGGGGGGCACTCTGCGAGACCGGATTAGAAACGAAGATCTACGAGCTAAGACCAAAGTCATAGACGTCATTGAAAGAAGCTGTAACTTAAAATGGAAATGGGCTGGACACGTTGCCAGAATGAAGGACGGAAGATGGACTCGTAAACTAGTTGAATGGAGACCAAGAGCCGATAAACGTAGCAGAGGAAGACCACCAATACGATGGCAGACGACTTACGAAAGACAACAAAAAACTGGATACAAAAAGCACAAGATAGAACACTTCGGAGACAAACAGGGGAGGCCTATGTCCAGCAGTGGATTGAGAGAGGCTGATGATGATGATGATGACTTGCAATTTACAATTTAAGAACTTTTTAAATTTTAGACGTCATAATAATGTCATGACAGTGATGATAGATAACTTTTGCAAGATGGTTTTGCAAGTGGATTTTTCGATGTTTAATCAATAGTTATCAATATTGAATAATTACTAAATCGGTCATGTTTTAATTTAGTTTATATGAATATAATTACAAAATACTACAGAATTTTACTTTTTAACATAAATTTAATTGATTATTTCTCAGAAATCTGAATTAAATCGATAATTTTTGATAATCTCCCGTCGTTAAGTATATTACGTCAGATGCCCTTCGTTGCTACGAAAAAATACATTCAGTGACATTAATGACAATTAATGTTTTAAAAATTATAAAAGTGATGACTTTAAATCGTCAAATATTTATAAAAACTGTGTGTTTAATGGTACTTACATAAATAAATTACAATAAAATTTTGGTTTTGAACAGTTTTATTCATGAAATAATCGCAACAAATTGCACTCGACCTCTGAAATTAATATAGAATTTTTGCTCTCGTAACACTTTGACGTAATTTCACTCGCCTTCGGCTCGTGAAATTAAAACTGTCAAAGTGTCACTCGGGAAAAATTCAATAATTTCAGAGCTCTTGTGCAATTACTACTGATAATATCGCAAATTGTGTAGGTACACAATATTTTTAATAATTAAAGTTAATACATTTTAAGTTCAATCAAATACTAGCCATTCGATTATGGGCAAGAGAACTAAGGATTTTCCCGTGACATCCGTTGATACAGGTATCTAAGAACTGCTTTGGGTAAATTTAGTTACAACAATATCCAATATAAAAATTATGCAAAAGATTGACCGTACTTTTTAACTTATAAACAATATATAAACAATTAAAAATGGCTGTTTGATTTTAAATACAAAAGGTGGAGACCGGTAAATTATATGAAATTGTTAACACAATTTTTCTGAACAAGTATAGAAAATTTTTTAAAATAAGAGTTTGTAAAGTTATTTTTGTTAATTTGTTCTTAGGTATTGGGAAAATAGCTCCAAAAGTCGATTTTTTGAGAATGATTAATAACTTTTTTGAAAATAAACAAAAAACTTTGCGTCAGAGTAGGAACGATGTTACAAGTATTTTACTATTAAATTTTGAAGAAGGTTCACTTAATAGTTATTGCAAAATTGCATTTGTTTATCCCAAAAAGCTTTTACCTACAACGTCATTATGCGTAAACTATTAGGTTCACAAAAATTCTAAAGGCACCAAATAAAAGAAAAAGGCTCATTTTATAACTGAATCATTGAATGGTTAAAAAATGTATGCTAAATATTGTAAAATATTTTTGAAAAAGTTTTATGATTTTAAGCTTATGAACAATTAGGATAACTCAGACGCATTAACATGTAGGAAGTTAATATTTTTATTTGACGTGTTGGAATTTTTATACAAATTTAAACAAAACAATAATGCCCTAAGGCCCTTAAGACCCGAGTTAACTATTTTTTTTCAAAAATTCACCGTGACTTTGTTTATAAACATTAGGAAACTTAAAAAGAAACATTTAAAAGAATAGAAGTTCAAGTATAAACAAAAAAAAATCCAAACGATTCTTTTAAAAATGAGGCGTCATTGCCTCCTCTACACATTGGCAGACGCGTCTGCGGATGCATCTGCCGATGTATCATCACGCGCTGACCACACATCTGTAAATCGTTCAGTCTGTGTTAATTCTAGGGCGACGCAATATCTACTTTGAATTCACTGCGAAAACTAATGCGTTGTAGAGGTCCGAGGTCAGATGTGTGGAGAGGCATCGGACATTCGCACCGAAACCCTTTGATCTGGCTGGGAAAACCGACTACAATCGGATACTCCGCAGACGCGTCCGCCGACGTGATATATAAACAAAAAAAGTCAAATTACCCCATGTACACATCTGTGGATGCATACGCACATGCCGTCCGCGGACGCGTCTGCCGATGTGTAGAGGAGGCATTGATGCGCCAAAAATGCAAGGTTTAAAAGCAAAGCAATTGTTTGATTTTACTGTCGAAAAATGAATTCACAACTCATTTACAAAAGTCACAATAACTCCGGTTCTAATCAACGAAAACCAGTCGTACTTCAACAGCGTAGGTGAGAACATCGTTAAAGTATAGAACAATTATTAATAGTGTAGTAGTAATATTAATTATTATTTAATAAATATAGTTAGAGTTATAAGGATATTGTGAGTTCCTAGTGCATTTATGGAGGTGGATAGTGAGGGGAAACCCCCTCCTCATCCAGATCCTGGAGAAAATATAGATCCTGCAAATCAGATAAGTGGTTCAAATAATTTAAATTTAGTTATAGATTCTCCTTTAATAAATAAACATGCAAATGAACAAAACAACAAAAATCAGTTTGTATCGAAAGAAAAGTTTGTAGATTCTAGTTTAAATCCAACAGCGGGTTTATCGGTTTCTAATGACAACGATAAAAAAGATAAAACAACATTCTATTATCAGTCTACGGACACGGCTCCTTTTCAAATTTATATTGAAAACAATACGGATAATTATACAGGGCAGTTAAATGCAATAAAAATTGGAGAAATAATATTAACATCATATCCGCAATTAGATAATAAAATAAAACAAATACAGTCTATAGGGAAAAATCGTATTCGGGTATTGTTGAAAGATTATTTAAGTGCTAATATATTAATAAAATCACACATTTTAAAAAATAAAAATTTGTCTGCATACATTCCTAAATTTTTAATATTTCGTTTGGGAATTATTAGACACATTGATAAAGATTTACCAGTTGATTATTTGAAAAATAAAATTAGGGCCTATGATTTTCATCGTAAATTTGAAGTTGAATTTGTTAAAAGAATGAATCGAAAAATAAAAAATTCAAATAACGAAATAGAATTAATACCCACAAGTACCATTTTGGTTTCTTTCAAAAGTCAAACTCTACCTAAGTATGTAGAAATAAATAAGGTTCTTTACGAAGTAGAAGTTTATAAACACAGGGTTGTAATGTGTAATAATTGTTATCGTTACGGACATATTGGTAAGCAATGTCGTTCTAAAATAAGATGCTTGAAATGCTCTCAGAATCATGACACAGTAACCTGCTCATCAGAAGAAGTTACAGTAAAGTGTTTTTCTTGCAATGGAAACCATTTTACAAACGATTTTAGTAGATGCCCAGAATACAATAGACAAGAAAAAATTAAACAAATTATGTCACAGTCAAATTGTTCCTTCAAGGATGCAAATAGTAGTGTTCCTAAAAAAAGTTACGCTGATATAGTATCTAAGCATTTAACTACAACCACAATTGATAATAAAATAGTTAATTCTAATCTAGAACAAAATTCATTATTAAATTCAGTTAATGTTCATGTACCGTCTACATCGTCCAAGTCATTTGCACCAATATCGTACCAGTCCAATACGCGACCCATTTCTCAACGATCAAATCCACATTCATATTCTCAAGCACAATTAAACAGCTTTCCAAAAAAAAGTAAAAGATCGTATCCTTTATCTCCCGATCCTACATTGTCAGAGAACCAGTCCATTGTTAGTTCAGTTAACCTTCCGTTTAAAAAAGGAGGAATTTTGAGCACAGAACAATATCTTTCCAATATCCAAAAAGAAAATAATTCAGAAAACGAAGGTAATGAAATTTCAAACTTAATTTTTCAGATAGTTTTATCAACCATAAATATAATAAAGAGCAAAAATAAATTCGATATACAAGAAAACGAAATTACAAATATTATTAAAGCTAGTTTAAATAACCTTTTTGAACATGGATCAGATAACTCTTTGTCAATGGAATCTTAAATCGGCAAATTCAAATAAACAAAACTTACAATATTTGTTAAATGAGAAAAACATTGATATAGCTTGCTTGTCAGAAACTAGATTTACATCCAATAAATATTTTAATCTTCCAGGCTACAATATTGTGAGGGATGACCGTTTAGACCGCAGTGGTGGTGGAACGGCCATCCTTATTAAGTCGAAACTTTTGTATACGGAACTACCGATCTCTGTTCTCCTACCTAATTGTAATCAAACATCCATTATTGTAAAATGTAATGATAAAAAAAATATTACTATTGTATCGCTATACGTTCCACCAAAAACTAAAATTTCTTTGCATATTTGGGATAAATTCTTCAGTTCTTTTAAGCCACCTGTAATCTTTACAGGAGATTTTAATTCCCATAATATTGCTTGGGGTGGGCCAAACACAGACTGCTACGGCATAACACTTATGAAAGCCCTAGATCGAAATAATCTTGTCTATCTAAACGATGGAACAGCTACATTTATAGGAAATTATTTACAAACTCAGTCAGCTATCGATTTGACAATTTGTTCTCCTTGTATAAAACATTTACTACATTGGCAAACATTTAAGGATCTTTACGGGTCTGATCATATTCCATGCATTACACAAATATATATGTCTCCCAAAATTAATAAATCATTATCTTGTAGAAAATGGAATATTAAAAAGGCTAACTGGGATCTATATTATATGGAGTCCCATGAACAGTTTAGTAAAACAGAAGTTGGTGATTACAATTCTTTTATACAAATTGTAGAAACCACAGCAAACCTTTCTATACCTAAATTTAAATCCAATCAATGTTCAAATAAAAATAAACAATGGTGGAATGAAAAATGCCAGTATTTAGTACAGAAACGAAAAAATAGTTTTCATAAATATATGAATAATCCCACATTAGATAATTTGTTAGAATATAAAAGAACTGATGCTATAGCAAAAAAAACTTTTAAGCAAACTAAAAAAGATAGCTGGATAAATTATTGTAAATCTCTCAATAGATCAGTACCCCTTAAGACTATATGGAAAAAGGTAAATAACTTTAAAAATCGCAAAATCTCTAATCAAACTCAATCAGATCAAGAAGAATGGCGAGCGGAATTTCATAACATTTTAACTCCTCCATATGTATCACCTGATCCAAACTTTCTTGACTATCCAGGGGTGACAGAACACAATAGTAGTGTCAATTATCTCACCAATCAGTTTTCAAAACAAGAATTAGATACGGCATTTAAAAAGTCTGCCAATACAGCCCCAGGTTTTGATAATATGCATTATTCTATGTTGTTTAATCTTTCTAAACCAGGAAAAATTTTGCTTCTAAATCTACTAAACGATATTTGGTTAAATAAAATCGACATACCTTCACAATGGAAAAACTATATTTTAGTTCCCATACTTAAGCCAGGAAAACCAAAAAATCAAGGATCGTCATATAGGGCCATTTCTTTATCATCATGTGTTTTAAAAACATATGAAAGAATTATAAAATCACGACTAGAATTTTTTTTAGAATCTAATAACCTTATTCATAGTTCTCAATTTGGGTTTCGAAAAAAAAAATCGGCATATGAAAACCTGGCCAATATTGTTACAGATATTCAACTATCACTTTCCAATGGCCAGTCAACATCAGCTTTATTTTTAGACATAAAAGGGGCATATGACAACGTAAAATTAGATATATTATATTTAAAAATGTGTCAAATGGGAATTCCTCAAAGTCTAGCTAAACACGTATATATTCTATACAATAACAGAAATCTATTTTTCAGAGAAAATAACTCATTCTCTGAATGCAGACAAACATCTATGGGGCTGCCACAAGGTGGTATATTAAGTCCTATATTATATTTAATTTACTCAAGTGATTTAATTGTTGACATCCCACAAAATGTATCTATTTTGCAATATGCCGATGATATTGTTATTTACACTCGTCACAAATCCATTGAGATAGGCCATAAGCAACTTAATTATGCAGTAAAAAATTTAGACAATTGGACTTTCAAAAATGGCTTATCAATTTCCGAAGAAAAATCAGTATTAGTTACTTTTACAAGAAAAAGATTTCGTTGTCCTTCTCAAATAAAGTTATCAAAATATGTATTTCCATACAAATCTTCTACTAAATTTTTAGGAGTAATTTTAGATTGTAAATTAAATTGGAAAGAACACATAAATTATGTAATCAAAAGAACAGAAAATAGTGTAAATTTATTAAAAACTTTCAGTCATTCCTCCTGGGGAGGGGATCCAAAAATAATGTTACTGTTTTATAAAACACTTGTCAGATCTATTTTAGATTATGGTTCTTTATTTTACCATTCAGCAGCGGAATCAAATCTTAAAAAATAGATCAAATAAAAAACAAATGTCTTCGACTCAGTATTGGATACTTGGGAAGTACGCCTATAGACGTCATGGAAGCTGAAACATGTGAACCACCACTGAACCTGCGTAGAAGATTTTTGTCTGACAAATTCGTATTAAAGTTAAGTTCTCAGAAATCTAAGGTGTTGGCTAAAATATCCAGTTTAGCCAGTATGGTTTTGACATCTAAATATTGGGAGAAGAAAAAAACACCGTTATTAGTTGAAAGTTTTATTACCAATGTACACAGATATGAACAACTTTATCAATCCAATGGTATCCCTTTATGGAATTATCCATATGAAATGTTTCTAAATCCAGTAAAGACTCATATTAATGTTAGATACTTGTGTCAAAACAGTGATATTATACAAAAAGAACATTATCGGGAATGTACAGTTAAGTGGAAGGAGTATGGAAAAATTTATACTGATGGATCGAAATCGGAACATGGAGTTGGTTGTGCCGTTTATTACCCTTCTAAAAATATTAAGTTAATATACAAACTACCAGAAATGTTGTCAATTTTCAGTGCAGAGCTTATTGCCATAAAACTAGCAATTAGTATGTGTTTAGAACAAGAAGATGATAAATTTGTTATATTCACAGACTCTAAAAGTTCTGTAGAAAAACTTAAAAACCTTTGTTTAAATCCTAGTTTAAATTATATACTTCTTGATATTTTGGAATTGTATCACAATGTATTAAGTATGGGAAAACAAATTTATATTTCATGGATCAAAGCCCATTCAGGTATAGAAGAAAATGAAGAAGTGGCAAAATTAGCAAAAAATGGTGCGAAAAATGGAAGAATACTCGGATCAAAAATACCAGAGTCTGACTTTATTCCAATTTTTCGAAAGGAACTAAAGGAAAATTGGCAGCTAAAATATGAATTAGGAGAGAAGGGACAGTTTTTTAAGAATATACAACCAAAAATAAGGGACAAACCATGGATTGAGAATATATGTAATCGTTCAATTATTCGGATTATAAGTCGAATGCGCTGTAATCATGCCTTATTTCCCGTGTATAAATGTAAAATAGGTTTGTTAGATAATAATAAATGTCTTTGTGATGAAATTGCCGATTTACAACATATTATTTTAGAATGTCCTTTAAAAAAATTAGAAATTGACAAGCTTTATCAAAATTTAATATCTTACAATATGAAATTTCCAATAAATGTTTCAAATCTATTGACATTAGAGGATAATAGTATTTATAATATTATATATCAGTATGTAAAATCTACTAACATTACATTGTAAGCAGTATTGCGACAGACAAAAAAAATTTTTTCATTGTAAGCCTAAACCGAAAAAATAATTAAAAAAATAAATAAAAAAGACAAACAAAAAAATAAAATATGTACTAAACAATAAAAAAATAATAATAATGTAAAAAAACAAAACAATAAAAAAATACATAAATCCTATTAAAACGAAGAGAAATAAAAAATAAAAAAAAATAAAAAAAAACAAAAACAATACATAAAAAATAATAATAAAAATATGCAAACAAAATCATTAGGCATTTACTAACATACCAATATTGTATTGTATACAAATTATTGTTACTCAATGTACCACGTATATAAATGTAAGTATAAGTAAGCAATGGTTGATAAAACTATAAGAAAACATGACTGGCCTTTTGGCTACGCCAGTGCCATTAACTTAGTTAAAAAAAAAATCAACGAAAATTGATGTTCTTTTTTAAAAGTCTAAGTTTTCACTCTAATGGCATATAAAGCAACATAATGCTACTCTACATCCCACCAGAATGAAAACAATGGGAACCTTCTCTGGTTACACCTCCAAGGCTTCTACAATTTGCAAGCCATACGGATGCCGAGACTAAGGAAGATGAGGGAATTTTACAATATATAATTCACGTCCCATATGCTCAGCGCGGTAAAGTTCCAACGAGAATAGTTCCCTTTGTACTCCAAACAGAGTAAAGTAAATCAAAAATGAATAACCATTTTCAATGTCGTTGCAACACGAAACTACAGCCGCGCGATATTCTAGTCCAATCAGAGAGTGCCGCAAGCACCTCTACCGGTTTCGAAACTTATTAGTCTCTCATCAGGAGACACATATGCTGCTCTCCCTGATCCAACCAAAACAAACCCCAGCGTGTAGTCACGGATCGCAACGAACGAAATGGCATAGATGCCCTAGCGGCAACTGCTATCAAAAGTCTAAGTTTTCACTTTAATGGCATATAAAGCAACGTAATGCTACTCTACATCCCACCAGAATGAAAACAATGGGAACCTTCTCTGGTTACACCTTCTACAATTTGCAAGCCATACGGATGCCGAGACTAAGGAAGATTAGGGAATTTTACAATATATAATTCACGTCCCATCTGCTCAGCGCGGTAAAGTTCCAACGAGAATAGTTCCCTTTTAGTATGGTATAGTTAGATCCAAACCCAGACATCCAAAGTGAAAGATATCCTCCAACACCAAATTGTTCTATATGGTCCACATAATGTTCAGAAAAAACTCACACCATTTTGACCGTCGGGTTTGGGGGGAGAGGGGGGAGAAATCTGCAAATTCGTAGTTTTTTACGTTTTAGTCAATATTTCTAAAACTAAGCGATTTAGCATGAACAACCTCTTACACAAAATTGTTTTACATTAAATTTGAAATAAAAAAGGCCCTATGCATAACCCTTCTAAAATGAACGGTTCCAAAGTTACGGAGGTAGTATAGTATAATTGGTCCAAAAAAAGGCCTAACCCAGACATCCAAAGTAAAAGTTTTCCTTCAACACCAAATTTTTTCTATATGGTCCACATATTGTTCAGTAAAAGGTTACACCATTTTGAGCGTCCGGTTTGGGGGGGGGGGGGAGATGGGGGAGAAGTCGGGTAAATTAGTAGTTTTTTAATTTTTTTCGTCAATATTTCTAAAACTATGGTTTAGCGTAAGGAATGTTCTATAGAAAAATGTTCTACATAAAATTCAAAACAAAAAAGGTTCTATAGATACCTAATTGTTATAAAATCAACGGTTCCAGAGTTACGGAGGGTGAAAAGTGAAGGTTTTCGATACTTTTTATATTCACCGATTTCTGCCCCCTCTACCCCCCAAACCCGACGCTTAAAATGGTGTGACTTTTTTCTGAACATTATGTGGACCATATAGAACAATTTGGTGTTGGAGGATAACTTTCACTTTGGATGTCTGGGTTTTTGGTATAGTTATATCATAAATATTGCACAAAAAATATAAAAAGTATCGAAAACCTCGACTTTTCACCCTCCGTAACTCTGGAACCGTTGATTTTATAACAATTATGTATAGAACATTTTTTGTTTTAAATTTCATGTAGAACATTTTTGTATATAACATTGTTTACGATAAAGAATGGTTTTAGAAATGTTGACGAAAAACTTAAAAAAACTACTAATTTACCGGCTTCTCTCCCATCTCCCTCCCAAACCGGACGCTCAAAATGGTGTAACTTTTTACTGAACAATATGTGGAATAATATATAGAACATTTTGGTGTTAAGGGAAAACTTTTACTTTGGATGTTTGGGTTAGGCCTTTTTTTGAACCAGTTATACTATACTACCTCCGTAACTTTGGAACCATTCATTTTAGAAATATTATGCATAGAGCCTTTTTTATTTCAAATTTATTGTAGAACAATTTTGTATAGAGGGTTGTTCATGCTAAACCGTATAGTTTTAGAAATATTGACGAAAAACGTAAACAACTACGATTTTACCGATTTCTCTCCCCTCCCCCCCCCCCAAATCCGACGCTCAAAATGGTGTGACTTTTTTCTGGACATTGTGTGGACCATATAGAACAATTTGGTGTTGAAGGATAACTTTCACTTTGGATGTCTGGGTTATGCCATCTTTTGGATCATCTATACTATACTATTTGTACTCCAAACAGAGTAAAGTAAATCAAAAATGAATAACCATTTTCAATGTCGTTGCAACACGAAACTACAGCCGCGCGATATTCGCGCGATAATTATACATTGTAAAATTGCCTCATCTTCCTTAGTCTCGGCATCCGTATGGCTTGCAAATTGTAGAAGCCTCGGAGGTGTAACCAGAGAAGGTTCCCATTGTTTTCATTCTGGTGGGATGTAGAGTAGCATTATGTTGCTTTATATGCCATTAGAGTGAAAACTTAGACTTATGATAGCAGTTGCCGCTAGAGCATCTATGCCATTTCGTTCGTTGCGATCCGTGACTGCACGCCGGGGTTTGTATTGGTTGGATCAGGGAGAGCAGCATATGTGCCTCCTGATGAGAGACTAATAAGTTTCGAAACCGGTAGAGGTGCTTGCGGCACTCTCTGATTGGACTAGAATATCGCGCGGCTGTAGTTTCGTGTTGCAACGACATTGAAAATGGTTATTCAATTTTGTCCTTTTTTTAGTTTGGGGTGCCTCGGTGCATAAATTATATAAATACAATCAGCTAATTTGTGGTTTGTTTGTTTTAGCCAGTATTTTGTTTAAACCATTTAAAATAAATATTTTTTTGACAAATTTGACATTTTTGGTATTATTAGTATAAAAGTTAATAAAATGATATTTAACATAAATATTTATGTATTACAGTTATGAATAATATTATTTAACAATAAATTTTACAAGAAAATATTAATTTTTATTTAAAATCAAATCTATGCATTGTTAATTTTTCTTGAGTTATGCTTAGGTATATTTTTTGTGACAATTACTATTCTTGACTAAACCCTACAAGGCTACAAAAAATGTTATAAACTTCGTATTGGGACCGTGCAAGTTCGGCAAAGCGACCCCTATTTCTACGCTCTATACTAAAATTCGCACTTTTAATTATATTGGCCAATTATATTAGTCCTGGTTACTGGATAATTGTCAAGGCCATAGTCCAAAAAAATAATAAGGAGAAAAAATAAGATTCAGGTTATGTTATGAAAACGTCAACAATTGTATGTATAAATAAAATTAGTTATTAAAATGCAGTACTGCAAGCAAAATAAAATTAATTAAATTTACCTTTATATAATAATTGCATATCATCAATATTGTGGAGCAATATATAATTTTTCTGCTTCATTGACAGAAGGTATGAAATATATGTCAATTTGACAATTTCAATTGACAATATGAATTATTTAAGATAGTTGCAATATTTCTCCGCGACTCGCGCAGGGTCGTTTCTCGTTTCCCCTTCCAAGTACTTGCACACCGCGAATAGTTATAATAGTTATTTATGATATAAGTGTTAAAAGTACACGTTTTAGGCACGCATGTGAAAGTTTTCAGAATGAGCGAAAGCGAGTTCTGCACTTCACATGAGTGCCTTAAAAATATACTTTTTAACACGCATATCATACAATATTTTTTCTACAAACGTAATTACAGGACAATATCTACAAAAACTTTTACTTGAACTTGACTGACATTCCAATTTTATATTTTTTTGACATTACATCAAAATTGCATATACGGTCAACTGCAGTGCCTTATATATTTTTTAAAGCACTAGTGCCTTAAAGTAGCATTTTTAACGCTCGTAAGGAGTGCCAAAATTGCATTTTTAACACGGTTGTAAAAAAAATATGTTAAAATAAAATTAAGTCTGTAAATTTTAATGGGTTCATTATAATATAGGTATAAATTGATAAAATTTGATATTTGATAGTTGCATTTTAGGTTTCAGACCCTACAGAAATTTTTATGAATAATACCTTTTTCCGCAAATCGCCAGGAAATTTTGACATTCCTGTCAAAATTTCTTGAAGAAAAAGTCAGGACTTCCTTACTGTAAGGAAATGTCATTTCCTTACTGTAAGGAAATGATATTTCCGTACAGTTGTTAGTGTTCTATTTATAAGCGTCAAGTTTGACAATTCAACCTGAATACGTTTCCATAGTAACCCAAGTAATTTTATTAGGAATTTCAAAGCACCATTTATTTGGGAATAAAATTATCGCGTTTTTTTTAAATCAATCAATATCTGTCGAATTTTAAACGATTTGCGGAAAAATAGTATGTTTACCTCGTAGGAAAAGCCACATTCCTGGACTCTGTGTTGCTAAGTCTCGGCTTGCGCCTCGACTTAGCAATCTTCACAGTCGTCCAGGAATGTTAAGCTTTTCCTACCCGGTAAACAATGTACTATTTTTTATGAAAACTTAATGCAAAAATAATGAAAAAAATTGGTGTCGGTTTCAGATTTTTAATTCCATAATTCCTTTTTGAGAGCGTATTCGCAAACTTTCGGTCGAATTCTATTTAAATCCATTAATTGTTTTCGAATCCTGAGAAAACTAATAAGTATTTTTGAAAAATTTAAACACAGAATGAAAGACTACATTATTACTGAGGACCGAAAGTCCCTTATAATAAACAAAATGTTCTTTTTGAATGATGTTTTTAAAATTAAAAATCGCACTAAATTTTCTTTTAATTTCACCCCTGTAACTCTTTAAAATAAACATATAGGTCTGGATCCCGCGTATGAAAAAAAAGTTGATTAATAGCAAGCTGAAAATTTGTTAATAGCTTAAGGGTGTCTAGTCAGATAAACTTTGATATATTGGAACACTGGAACAGGGGCAGTTTTAATTGTGGAACAGGTTAAAAATTTGGAACGGTCAGACCACGAAAACGGCACACGTAATTTGTCCGACAGAACAGACTTAAACTCTCCGAACAGAGATTAAACTCTCATGCAAAAATCAGACTGCTATTTATCACCAAATGGGCGTTTTAATGAGTGGAACATGTAGAATATGTCAAATGACAGGAATTATGACAGCTGATAAATAGCATTTTGATTTTTGCATGAGAGTTTAATCTCTGTTCGGAGAGTTTAAGTCTATTCTGTCGGACAAAATAAATGTGCCGTTTTCGTGGTCTGGCCGTTCCAAATTTTTAAATTAAAACTGTGCCTGTTCCAGTGTTCCCATATATTAAAGTTTATCCGACTAGACACCCTTACGCTAGTAACAAATTTTCAGCTTGCTATTAATCAACTTTTTTTTCATACGCGGGATCCAGACCTAATAGCAGTTCTCAGAGAACTTTGACCCTCGATAATACTGTAATCTTTTATTCTGCGTTTAAATTAAAAAAAAAACGTATTACTTTTCTCATGATTCGAAAAAAAATGAATAATTCGAAAAAAAATTTGACCGAAATTTTGCGCCTACTATCTCAAAAACAATTAATGTAATTATTGTAATCAGTATTTCAAAAGCTTTTAAATGAGGTATCACATGATGTATTTTCTCATTTAAAAAAATCAAAGTTATGCCTGTCACCTGAAGATAAATCGCGTAAAGTTCGAAATATTGATGCTATAATATACTATGATTATTTTAAAAATCGACCTGTACGAGCGTTTTGCTTATGTGTTAAAAATAAATACTTTAATAAGGGGGGCAACAATTATTCCAGTGCACTGTATGTATACAGAGTGGGCTAAAGAAAAGAGTCCACCTCGATATTTGGCAGTATTTATCAGATTTTAAGGAAATAAAAAAACAGATCAATTTTTGATCTAAGGGGGACACATTTTTATGGTACAAATATCTGTCATTTGACAACCCCCTCCCTTCCACTTCCCCCACTCCTTATTTTCAGATAGGGAATAGGGGTTGTGTGCTAGCTCATTTCAAAGGATATTTAATTTTCTACTCAGTAATATTAACATTCACATAATCATTTACACAGTGTCCAAAAAAAAATTATTTTGAATTAAATTAGTTGACAAAAAAAGAGAATGTAAGTATGTAATTTATTTCACTCAGAATACATTCTACTGCTGACAGAAAATAGAAAAAAATGTTTATTTGATAAGTAAACACTGTTTGTTGCTTAAATTCAATATTCAACCTAACAAGAGGCAGATGGGTGGCAGCTTGAACATTGAAATTAAGCGAAAAGCAATGTCTATTTATCAAAAAACATTTTTTTCTGTTTTGTGACAGCAGTAGAATGTATTTTGAATTAAATATATACATTCTTAAACTAAAAGGGAAGTTCCCTAGGTTGGCTGTATACCATATAGTTAAAAAACTCTAACAAGAAGTAAAACCACTTCTATGTAAATTGGTATATTTATTAAAACTTAAAAATCCCAATCGATTGAATAAAATATGTCCAGTTCAGAACGTTTTCAGACCTATCGGTCCATCATCAGTGAATCTACAATAAAATAAGTAATCCCACCATTAGAATTGAAAGATGGTTGAAATTTTTTTTAAAAAGCTAAAAAGCTAAATCCCTTTCTACCCGATCTGCTGAACACAGCAAGAGAGGTACCACTTCTGCCTTTTCACACCATTTAAAAGTCAATAAACATGAACTTAAGATTCCTGAAGGTGTCCAGTTGATACACAATATTCAACAAAACAATACACTCCGTTTAGACTTATACGAAGATTTGGAGATTGGCAAGGACATGAAGAAGAGTCCCAACTGTGTCAATAGACAAACATCCCTTAACCGCAACTTTCTCCCCATTCACCGCCAATTATTCTCATAATTCCTATTTTTCAACTTCCTCTTTTTATCCTATTCTTTCTCTTTCAACTTTCTCTCCCTTCTTTTTCAAAGTTTCCTCTTTCCTTCACTGTTTCAAACTCCTTTACCCGACTAACATTATTAACTACTGAACCCTATTAACCATCACCTCATTAATTCACCCTACTATCTTTTTACTTCTTTTTCATTTCATTACTTCGTTCAGTTTAATTCCACACCTTATCTTTTCTTTATCCCTCTCTTTCCCTTAAAATTCTTGTCTTTATACCCTACACCACAGCCCTCTACTTTTTGTCTTTGACTTTTCCAAGAAAAATTTTTACCTCTCCAACTAACATCACATCACTTAATTTCAGTTCTCACATTCAGATCCATTATCATTACAATTAAATTATATCAATATTCTTTTTCTTACTTTGGTTTTATTTTATTCAGTACACTTTCAATATTATTTTCATTTTAATATCATTCGTGTATCAACTGGACTTAACAGATATAATCATACTTTTTTCTTTATCTCTAACTTCACATACCCTCACTTTGTCACAAGAATTCTCTCAAAACTTTTGAAATAAAATTAAAAAATAAAACATCTCATAATAATTACAATTCTTTTTCATTCACATATTACACACTTTTAATTATTTGACTGTATCCTAACTCAAATCCATTATTTACAAAAATTTACATTTATTTTTTAAATAACAATATTTTCCTTTTACATATACAACCACCAATACAATATAGACTAGATTAAATTGCCTACCAATTTATTCATTTTGTACAATAACATTCCAACTAATACTGATTCTTTCTCTTCTCTCACCTTCATCTATTTTTATCTTTTTATCATTATTGACAGCAGCTCAACTTTCTTTCTATCAATTTGATCAATCTAATGTTATGGTATACAGTCAATATAAATAATCTTATATTCTAAATTAATTTTGTATATCACAAGTTCTTTTCAATAACCAATAGATTTAAAATGTTAGACATTTTCAGATATTAAAAATTTTTATCATTTGTTGTGGGTCATGACCTATTGGTTAATTAACTGTAAAATCGACTACCTTTTTCTCTACTGTCGATGTCACTTCAAACAGTTCCATACACACTAGTGTCACTTTATAGTCAAAGTTGGCCTAAGATGGTTGATTGAGGTTTTGGTAGGGTTTCACCATGTTCCCATAGGCAATATCCTGTAACATCGGCGTTTAGCCTGTTGAATATTATTTTTAAATAATGTAAATCGAATTTTAAATTCAACCATTGTTTGGTTCTGGGGCTATTTAGCAAGTATGCACGTAAGTAATCTAACCACATTTTTAGCTTTTTAAAAAAAAATTTCAACCATCTTTCAATTCTAATGGTGGGATTACTTATTTTATTGACTGATTCACTGATGATGGACCGATAGGTCTGAAAACGTTCTGAATTGGACATATTTTATTCAATCCATTGGGATTTTTAAGTTTTAATAAATATACCAATTTACATAGAAGTGGTTTTACTCCTTGTTAGAGTTTTTTATATACATTCTTCTTTTTGTGTCAATCAATTTAATTAAAATATTTTTTTCTTGGACACAAATAACTGTTAATGTTGATATTACTAAATAGAGAATTGAATAACCTTTCAAATGAGCTAGCACACGACCCCTATTCCCCATTTAAAAATTAGGAGTGGAGGAAGTGGAAGGGAAGGGATTAACAAATGACAGATGTATGTACCGTAAAAATGTGTCCCCCTTAGATCAAAAATCGACCTGTTTTTTTTATTTCCTTAATATCTAATAAATACTGCCAAATATCGAGGTGGACTCTTTTGGCCCACTCTGTATATATATATATATATATATATATATATATATATATATATATATATATATTATTGTGTTTTCAATTTATGAATCAAAGGCAAAATGAAAATTAAATTAATTTTTTTTTAAATAACGCGGGCACATAAATTTGATACACCCTGTATATTGATCTGTAAATATTTATTAGAATTTAGTTTGGATGTAAGTGGATTTCTTTTTTAATGAGCTTTTCGATAAACCATTAAAGACTTTTGTGAATAATTAAAGTGAAAAGAACGATGTATTTAGGTTTAAAATGGAAAAAGATTGTTTATTACGGGAACTATAGAATCCACAGGTAGAGATAATTATCATTTTCTAGAAAAATGGTTTAAAAGAAAGTTTGGAATTTTAATTTTTTAAAAAGTCAAAAAAAGTTTGGTCAAAAGAGGCCCTGGCTTGTTGGAGAACTGGTGCTGGTATGCTGATAGTTTTGAAGCTGGAGAAAGGAGAGGGCTTTGATGAGTAGCCTTTAACATAGTCAACGAGGAAGAGCTGTTTTGTAATCTTGCGAATACATAAACTTGTTTTGTTTAATTTGTTTTGACCAAAGTCATCGGGAACAAACCGATAAATTGTTTTTTTTAACTAGAATAAATTTAAGTGGTAAAAATTTCATTCGGACATCTGTGTCCAAAGGTTTTAGATTTGATAGATTTTTAGAGTATTGATTTTGTTAAATAAAAGACAATTCTGTATGTCTATTTTATATTTTGCTTTATTTCTTTTTTCTATTTTACCCCGATTAGGATCAACTAAGAGATACTGAAACCACGAGAGAAGATAAGTATAACATAAGATCATTTAGACAATTTTTAAGATTATAAAAAGGCACCCTGAGATTTTTTATTGTTTTTTTATGTATGATTTGCGACAATTAAATAATTAATCAAATAAATAATAATTAATATAAAATTAATAAGAAGCAGATCATAACAATATACAGTGCATTCATAAAGTATGGATTTCCTACATTCACCACAAACCCTGAAGAGGACAAAATCCTAAACGGGGACACTCATTGTAAGCATTTCCACAAAGCATTTAATCTTTACACGCAAATCGATACATTGAGAAGAATATAAAGTATGGAAACGGTCTATTATCTCATGACTTAATTATTTTCAGAGTTAAAGCTCTGACAGGTCGATTTTTATTTTTAAATTATGACTTTTTGACTGATAGTGCATAATAATGACGTCATCGATTTGTGCGTGATGACGTCATCGATGATTATTTTAAAAGGGAATAGGGGTCGTGTGGTACCTCGTTTGAAAGCTGATTCAATTCTCTATTCAGTAATATAAACATTAACACCATTATTTATACAGGATGGCCAAAAAATAATTTCGGAATTAAAATAATTGACGCAAAAAGAAGAATGGCATTTTACTGATGCCACATAATATATAAAAAAAGTTTATTTCATAAATAAGCATTGCTTTTCGCTTAAATTAAATGTCAAACAACTACACACCTGCCTCTTGGCAGTTTGAGCATTTAATTTAACCGAAAAGCAATGTTTAGTTGTCAAATAAAAAACAGAGCGATGTTTTTTATTTAATTTTATTCGATTCGAATTTTAAGTAAATTTCTTTAATTTTATTTTATTTTATTATGTTTTATTTTAATTTAGTTTATTTTGCATGTGATTGCATTTACAGTGTATGGTCGTAGAGGGGCAGATTCGTGCAAATATTATAAGAACTGTGCATTTAATGATAGAACCATATAATTTGGACCACATATATTACACATATAAAGGTTCAAAATTAGGTACGAGGCCATCTCAAATTTTACCTTTTACAAGAATGGCGGGCATTCAAAATGGCGACGATACATATGTGACTAATAGCACGATAACTTTTAAACGAAAAGTCCGACTTCAACCAAATTTGGTGTATGGGTTCTTTTTTTGGTTTATAAGATCGAGCTCTTGAACCGGAAGAATCTGTTTACCAGAAGTTGTATTTTTCCTGAATTTTCATGTAAAAATATGTTGTTCTTTTTTTCAATTCTTTCACCTTGTATATATTAATTTTTCAAAAAAAGTTAATACCGGCATTGAAAAGAGCGTAAAAATATTTTTTAGGAAGTATTTTGAACTTTTTAGTTATGTTAATTAACATTTAATAAATGAATAACTTATCTTCACATGTAACTATGTGCGGCAGACTCGTGCAAATATTATAAGAATTATTGTGCATTTAATGGTAGAAGCATATAATTTGGAAAACATATACTACACATACAAAGGTTCAAATTTAGATATGAGGCCATCTCAGATTTTGCCTTTTACGAAAATGGCGGGCATTCAAAATGGCGACTATACATATATGACTAATAGCACGATAACTTTTTAACGAAAAGTCGGATGTCAACCAAATTTGGTATATAGGTTCTTTTTTTTATGTATAAGATCGAGGTCTTGAACCAGAAGAATCGGTTTACCAGAAGTTGTGTTTTTCCTGATTTTTGATGTAAAAATATGTTGTTTATTTTTTCAATTCTTTCACCTTGTATATATAAATTTTTAAAAAGGTAATACCGGCGTTGAAAAGGGCGTAAAAATATATTTTAAGAAATATTTTCAACTCTTTAGTTATGTTAAATATTATCAATTAATAAATGCATAACGTATCTTCACATGTACCTATGAACCTATGTGCGGCAGATTCGTGCAAATAGAGGAAAGGATGCAAATATGGGCTACCCATTTTATTTTTCTTTGTAAAAAAAGAATAAAAATTCTATTTTATTTCCAAAGGTATGCAAGCATACCTACATTTAGTTACTTATAACCTGCTCAAAGTGCAAATTGATTAAAAAATATACAACTATTTTAAATGTATAAATAATGAAAAATTGTACTTTTGCGCCGTTTGAATAATGATCCTAAATATGGGCTACCCCGAAAAATGTGTCTTAAATTTGTGTGAAATGAGATAAATGCGTGACAAATATATTTTAATATCTAAAATACAAAAAATACATTAAATAACTCATAGGCTAAAACTATTTGCAAAAGTCACACACATATTCTTCTTTTTCGGCCCCAGCGCACTCGTTATGTGCCCACAAATGGAACAGAAGCACTTGACCCGTATTTCACCAAGATTATCCTCTGAAAAAAGTACTTCGCAAAACATACACGTTACGTCAGCTGCGTCTTGTGGAGGCTGTGTGGAAGGAAACTCATTGTAATCGCTTTCATCATCTGCAGGCACATATTCATCCTCATCCTCGCTACTAGAAACCGATTTCTTTTTTTGGTTCTTTGTGACTTTGGTAAGCTGCTTACGTTTTCCTTTTTTTTATTTCTTTTCCTTTTCTTTTTTCTTTGCCTTTTCCTACTTCGTTTTGCCTACATTGCTACATTGTTCTAAATATGGGCCACTAGCCCATAATGAAAACAGAGGCATAGCCCATATTGTAAACACGCTTGCTTTGCACAACAAAAGAAGTTATGTCTAAAAGCAGACAATTTGAAGAAAACTCATTAGCATATATCAAAGACTAATAATAGAGCTTCAACGTGACACAGACTTTTTTTTGAAATTCGTGTTTAATTTTAAATACTGGAATTTATCAACTTACCCGAAAAAGTTTTGACACTCGCACCAACCGACAAACAATTATTATAAACTGGGAAATATCTAGCACAGTGGTGCCATCGCTACGGTGATAGTTTAACTTCGTCAAATACCATTTGAAATAGTCAAAATGTAGAGATCTGCAACGAATAGCTGTGAAACCCACCTAGCCCATATTACAAGACCAGCCCATATTTACAGCCTTTCCTCTAGTATAAGAATTATTGTGCATTTAATGGTAGAAGCATATAATTTGGACCACACATACTACATATCCAAAGGTTCAAATTTAGATATTAGGCCATCTCAGATTGTGTCTTTTACAAAAATGGCGGGCATTCAAAATAAATCTGCCGCACATAGTACATGTGAAGATACGTTATACATTTATTAAATGGTAATTAACATAACTAAAAAGTTCAAAATATTTATTAAAAATATATTTTCGCTCTTTTCAATGCCGGTATTACCTTTTTGAAAAATTAATATATACAGGGTGAAAGAAGTGAAAAACAGCAACATATTTTTACATAAAAAAAAACAGTAAATACACAACTTCTGGTAAACCTATTTTTCCGGTTTAAGATCTCGATCTTATTCATCAAAATAAGAACATTGATGCCAAATTTGGCTAGAATCGGACTTTTCGTTCAAAAGTTATCGTGTTATTAGTCACATAATATAAGTTTAGTTGCCATTTTGAATGCCCTCAATTTTTGTAAAAGGCAAAATCTGAGATGGCCTTATATCTAAATTTGAATCTTTATTTATGTAGTATATGTGGTCCAAGTTATATGCTTCTACCATTAAATGCACAATAATTCTTATAATATGTATTTGAATCTGCTGCACATAGGTACAGGTGAAGATACGTTAGGCTTTTATTAAATGGTAATTAACATAATTAAAAAATTCAAAATATTTCCTAAAAATATTTTTACGGTCGTTTCAATGGCGGTATTAACTTTTTGAAAAATTAATATATACAGGGTGAAAGAATTGAAAAAAACAACAACATATTTTTACATAAAAAACAGCAAAAACACAACTTTTGGTAAACCGATTCTTCCCGTTCAAGATCTCGATCTTATACATATAAAAAGAACCTATATACCAAATTTGGTTGAAATCGGAGGTATCGTTCAAAAGTTATCGTGCTATTAGTCACATATGTATAGTCGCCATTTTGAATGCCCGCCATTTTTGTAAAAGGGAAAATCTGAAATGCCCTTATATCTAAATTTGAACCTTTATATGTGTAGTATACGTGGTCCAAATTATATGTTTCTATCATTAAATGCACAATTGTTTCACATATCGGCTGCACTATCGCACGATCGTTGCATTTTGTCATTTCAATCCATCTTATTTTTTTCATACATATGTGCACGATCTGCCGCTCCATCAGTAGTTAGCAATAAGAAAGCTATGCTACCAAAAATAATAAGCATAATTTAAGAAAAATCGAAACCCATGATTTTCAAATAAAAATTATTTTTTTGTAAATTTTATTGTTAACCACTTAATGCACACATTAATTTCGAGGTGACTGTCAAAAAATGATTTATTTTTTTCATTTTATGATTCGGTTATGCATTATAAGGTAATTAAAAAACAATTATCAGGGGCGTAATAAGTGTATTTTTCATGACAAGGGAGTATTAAAAAAATTAAAAATTTTTAGTATTTTTAATTTAGTAAATTAAATATATATATTTTAAGTATTTTTATATTAGAAAATTTAATATTTATGTACAATTAGAAGCAAAGATTTATAAATAGGGGCGTAGAAATATTTATAGTAAAGGCATAAATAAATAAAAAAGTTTTATTTGAAGTCTGATGATAAAGTTGTAAAAAGTTCAAAAATATTTTGTACACCGCTCTGTAATACTGTAAACACTGCAATTGTAGATAATACAATAAAGATCTACTACCTGACAGTACCGAAAATAAAATAAACTGTAAATATTGTAAACACAATAGAAGAAACATTTACCAGCTGACAGAAACGAAAATAAACTAATAAATTCGTTATACAGGGTGAGTCATGAGGAACTGTACATACTCCTACCTCGTATAGAGGCCCCTATGGGGAATAACAAATGACCATTAAAAAGTGTCTGCTCCCATTGTATTATTAAACAAGGCGGGGCAAGGCATAATACAGGCAGGGCCGGACTGGCTCCTAAAAAAGGCGCCAACCCAAATTCTAAAAAAGGCGCCAACCCAATCTCTAAACAAAGGCGCCAGACCATCTTCTAAGCTTTTGCATCAAACTTTTTTGAAATCCTAGTGCATTAGGCCTGGATCCCGCGTACCAAAAAAAGTTGTATAATAGCAAGCTGAAAATTTGTTAATAGGTTAACGATGTCTAGTCGGATAAACTTGGATGTATGGGAACACTGGAATATGTGAAGTTTTAATTGTGGTAACAGGTTAAAAATTTGAAACGTCAGACTATGAAAACTGTCACATGTATTTTGTCGGGCAGAACTTCCAATTGATTTGTTACCCACTCATTAAACTCTCATGCCAAAATCAGACTGGTATTTATTACCAACTGAGCATTTTAATAAGTCAGACACGTAGAACATGTTAAATGACAGAAATTATGTTGGTGATAAATAGCAGTCTGATTTTTGCATAAGAGTTGAATGAAAGGGAAACAAATTAATTGGAAGTTCTGTCCGACAAAATACATGGGACGTTTTCGTAGTCTGACGTTCCAAATTTTTAACCTGTTGTACAATTAAAACTTTCCCTGTTCCAGTGTTCCCAAACACAACTACATCAAAGTTTGTCCGATTAGACACTGTTAACTTATTAACAAATTTTCAGCTTGCTATTATACAACTTTTTTTGGTACGCGGGATCCAGGCCTACATGTAAAGTAAATTAATATTACTTGTGAATTTTTTTAAGTTTAATATTAATTTAAAACATAAAGTAATTTAACATTTTTCAACTGCTTCTACAGAAGAATCTACTGGTTCAAAAACATTGATCAACAATCATGATAATTGGTGTTCAACAGAAGGTACTTTTAAAATTATTTCAAATTCTTAGAGCGCTCTAAAATAGCAGAGTAAACCTCGATAAAAAAAGCCGCAATCACACTGTTTCAGGTGATCCGTAAATGAGCAGTGAATGGCCTAATGTCAGTCGCTCCCAAAGGGAGCCCTCGGAGAACTGGCGAAAGTCCTTTGTAATTCAAGCCTTAGCGTGGGCAAGGGCTCACTGCCTCGCCGGACAGTATAATTCTCTCCTAATCGCGGGAACTATATGGATAAGTATTTAATCACTTAGGAAAAAATAAAACAAAACGAAGTGAGAATGGAGCGTGTCACCGGTGGTGGTGCAGTTTTAACAAGGTATGAATGAGATGATAAGGTGTTCATTCTAGTAAAGGGAACAAAGGAAAAAATTCTAAGCGAAGAGGGAAAGAGGAAGAAAGAGACTATGATCTTCGGAAGAGTGGGATCTGTTCGAAGATCTCCGGTCAGTGGTAGGGACCTGACCAAGACGGATCTCCCAGGGGAGACAACCTTGCAAAGGAGCTCCTCACTTGGGGAGAAAAGACCTAGAGAGAAGGAGGAGAGCTCCGACATAACAGTCATGGTAATAACAATGGATAAAGTTACCAGAGTTACAAATAATTTAGTGAAACTAATGTCCGACCATACAAACACGAAGGTCGAGATCAAGAATGAGGTAAAAAACTTAAAGATAGTCACCAAAGACATGGAGAGCAATCTCAGACAAGTCACCCTCGGCAGTATTGAGAAACGAAATAGAATAGTAGAGCAAACCGGTGAGGAAGGAACGACTAAGGAAACGGCAGGAGTGTCCACACAGGTCGGCTTCGAAGAGTTCTTTCCAGAAAAACTTAGTGAAGAAGAAATAGAAATGATCGCTACGGTTCTGAACTCAGGAGAAAGAGGCTTTAAAAAATAAAGGACATTATAAAGTCGAATGGGAAGAAGCTCACTATAGGGTCGCCAAACCGGGAAGATAGAATAAACCTACATGCGACTTAGTAGTGGTCATGGATTCAGTGAGGGGGAAAGGTTCCACGACCTGACAAGGAAAAACAGGAACTGGGAGTATGTGCAGGAGGTACATACAGACCAGGAAAGGTGGAGTACTTCCAACTTAGTACTATGAGCACGATGACAAGGACGGGTCAGAAAGAAGAGAACCAGGAAAACCGTCAGACTATTTTCATGGTCCCTTTAGAGAAAGGGGTGACGGAAATCGACGGGGACAAGAGACTACTGGCAATTATTTCTAAATTGATGAAAGACATGGAGATACTGGGGACCAGAGAGGCGTCCCTAAGAGTAGTGGGGGCTACAAAGGTAGGAACTTCAGGAAGCTCCTGGAAGTTACATTTATGGGTATGGACTTTCACCTCGCGCAGGTCTATTATTAATGCGGGGAAAGTAGGATGGAGACGCAGAAGGTGATCGTGAAGGAAGGTATAAAATCCCATGCCGAGTTGCTCAAGCAAATCAAGGGTAGCCTAGACACAAAGAAGGAGGCGATTAGCATCACAAGCGCTAAGAATACTACGGACGAGGACTTCACCCTCAAAGTGGCAGGGAAAGAACAGGCCAAGCGCCTGAAGAAGAATATCGTGGCCCGCACGGAGGAAGGGAAAATAGAGAAGGGAACACAAACGTCATGGTCGGACTGACACGCATCACAGCCAAGAAGCCCCTGGAAAGAAAACATATACCAATTGACTGGAACTCATGCAAGATTCGAGAGAGACTGCATGCCCAGCGCTGCTTTAGATGCCTGCAGTTCGGGCATAGTAAAACCGACTGCAAGGGAGAAAACATGACGGACTCCTACTACAGATGTGGCAAAGGGGGCACCAGGCACGATAGTGCAGTAGTGAGGCGACTTTGTGCCTCACTTGTAAAGAATCCGGTCACAGAGCCGACAGCTTACAGTGCCCGCAGTAAAAAAAACTCATCCTCGAAAAGCGGGGGCTTAAGAGACACCTGGCCACAAGGGATGAGGAAAGGGTGGATGAAAGCACCCAGGACCAGAACTCAGACAGCGTATAGGTGTGTTAGAGAGATAAGAACCATCTAATTCGAAGTTTCTTTAAATAAATATGGGAAGGGCGAGGGCCGCTCACGACGTTGCAGAGGTACTCACACGAAGGGAATGTTATCACATTTAGTCTCTCGACAAAGAATCATTAAAGATAAGAGATCTAACGTGACCATATACGTGATGAACCGACGAGTTGGCATCACCAGACACTCTGTTAAGAATCGGTATGTTGAAGTACAAGTTTGATACCTGATGGTGTACAATTGCTATGTTTCACCAAATGTCCCGCTTTGAGTATATGAAGAGTATATTGACTCGATTATCCAAGAGGCTGGGACGGAGTGTGTACCTGTCTCCGGTTACCGATGGTAAAACCCATCGTCTATTTGTTGACTTCAAAGCCGCGTACGACAATGCTAAGAGAACAGTACTATACCAATCAATACATGAGTTTGTTATACCAGAATAACTAGAATGACCAACTCCGACCAACTAGAATGACAATGTCTGACTTAAAAGAGTGCGTAAGTATAGAGAAATATAATTCTAGAACTTTTAAAATAAAGGATAGACAAGGGAATGCGCTGGTAACCTGAATGTGAACGATCGTCCATGGAACCAAAGAGTTCAAGATGGGAGAGGGAAATACCTATGATAATGGATCCATGCACTTACGTTCGTAGGTAATAGTAAATACTTTCCGGACATCTCGCTGGTTTCAACGTTATTTCTAAACAGGGTCGTAAGCTGGACTGTTTTAAAAGAAGAATCACTCAGCTTACATAAATATGTGAGTTTTGAACTAGCGAGCAAAAGGTAGAAACGGAAAGATGAAGATATCGATCTAAAGAGATTTTTAAATGAGTAAGTCTTTGTGGGTGCTTTTAGCTTGATTGGTCTGAGATGCGAGGATGTGAGTGAGTTGATCGAGAATCTGAGTGGGGCACCGGAGTTGGCTTGTGTTAGGTCACATGGGTGGTATGAAAGAAAATAACCATAGTGGTAGAATGAGGGGCTTGAATATCAGAGAACGAATTGTATGAGAGTAAGAATGGAGTGGAAGAGGTTATTAAAAGTTCAAGCAAGAAAAAGAGAATCAATGAATTAAAGCGAATGCAGAACCAGTACAGAAATGAGATTACATGATTGAAGAGAGAAAAGAGGAGTAACCTGCTTCAGGATCTCAAAAGAGATATCTGGAGACAGTGTTTCAAGATGGTGTGTATCTAACAGAAGGGGAAAAGACACGCTATCCCCTGCCCGAGGAGAAGAGACTGTTTAATACGGGAGCTCTTTCCTGAAGTGAAGAACAGACGTTTAAGTGTTACTTGTTTCATAGAGGCGGTACCCTTTACTGAGTTGGAACTCGGCGAGGCCGTTGGATGGATAAAGATCCGAAAGGTACCTGGCATAGACGGAGTCATACCGGAGAAGCTAAGGCTCGCCGCACAACTGAACCAAAAGAGGTCAGAAAACCTGGGTGCCATTTTCGAGCTATGTGTGTTGGCCTTTGATTACCTGATACGAGCTGAATTTTGTTGTACCCACTGGCTTCATTATGATGTAGGATTCTAGGGTGCAAAAATCCTGTATGTACGATTTAGTTATGGCGCGCAGAAAACTGCACTCATTAGGCCAATTGTGGGATGTAACACTATTGTAATATAATATAAACATATGACATTGATACCTACGAAAGGCTCCTGAATCGTAAAATAGCCGCGCGACTCATCTAAGCTATTTATTATAACAGAAACCGTGGATACGAAAGGCGCCCGAATCTTAAAAATGGTCTTCGAGGGCGCCGCGCGTCCTCGGAGCAGATATTGATACCAACAAAAGGTCTTCGAGGGCGCCGCGCGTTGCATCTAAGCTTTTTATTATAATAGAAACAGCGGAAATTGATACCCACGAAAGGCGCTCAAATCGTAGAAATAGTCTTTGAGGGCGCCGTGCGTTGCATCCAAGCAATTTATTATAATAGAAACAGTGGATGTTGATACCTACGAAAGGCGCCCGAATCGTAAAAATTGTCTTCGAGGGCGCGCGCGTCCTCGGAGCAGATATTGATTCCCACAAAGGCGTCCGAATCGTAAAAATGGTCTTCGAGGGCGCCGTTCGTCGCATCTAAGCAATTTATTATAACAGAAACAGCGGACATTAATACCTACAAAAGGCGCCCGAATCGTAAAAATGGTCTTCGAGGGCGCTGCGCGTTCTCGGAGCTGATATTGATATCCACGAAAGGCGCCCGAATAGCCTACGTTATTTGATTATCTGATATCTGGTATTTTGTTGTACCCACTGGCTTCATTATGTAGGTTTCTGGTGCCAAACGGCGAAATCACAAGCAAGTAGAAACATTTTTTAGTGGAATGGTAGCTGCATCATATTTGTGTAACAGTTCAAAAAAAATTTTTTTTTTCAGCGTTTAATTTTTTGAATGGATAGAGAGTAACCAAGGCAAAAGGCGCACCGGCCCAATGGCCGGTGGGCCGGCGGGCCAGTCCGGGCCTGAATACAGGGCGAGTTTCGCATTTTGACATAAATTTTTATTCCTCATAATTTTTGAACGGTCAGATCGATGTGTCTCTTATTTTGGCCAAGCGTTACACTATTACCACCTAATCAACTGATTTATTCAAACTAGAAAAAAATCAGGCCCAGCTTTAAAAAATTAGTTCGTTTGGGTCTTAGAAAAAATTTCACCCTGTATACGCTTTTTGAAAACTCTAATATGAATTTTACAAATTAGACAAATAGGCAATTAAAATGGCATATTTATTTTTTCCCCACACGATTACTTAATTTTTTATTAAAAAATCAAATTTGTTAAAATCGGAATTTTAACCTAAAAATGAAAAAAAATGAAATCACGGTTTAACTTGCTACAACTCTCTTCCATTTAAAAAATTTTTTTTTTGAAATTTTTACAGCACATTACTGTTACCATTGTGAAGACTATGAAAATTGTTATAGACTTTCAGTCTTCTTCTCGTAAAAGTTATGAATTTTAAAAAATAAAAGGAGCAGATTCGTGAATTGCAAAGTTAAATCGAAAAAATTAAGTGAAAAAATTAAAAATTTATCTATTTGATCACGTCTATGTTAAACTATAGTGTCCAAAAGAAGTGTTATGGGGAGTTTTAGATCTAGACATGTTATAGAAGAAAAAATGGTAAAACTTTTAATTTTAAGAAAAACGTTGTTTTTGTAAATTAATTTTTGTAACAAAAGTTAATTTTTTTAAATCTATGCAAAAACTTTGCCAAACTTTTTATGCATAGTCAAATTTGATTTTTTTAATAAAAAATATTAAGTAATCGTGTGGGGAAAAAATAAATATGCCATTTTAATTGCCTATTTGTCTTATTTGTAAAATTCATATTAGAGTTTTTAAAAAACGTATACAGGGTGAAATTTTTTCTAAGACCCAAACGAACTAATTTTTTTAATCCGGTCCTGATTTTTTTCTAGTTTGAATAAATCAGTTGATTGGGTGGTAACATAAATTAAATATTTGTTCAAAAAAATTCATTTTTGTAATAAAAGTTAATTTTTTTAAATCTATGGTTACCAAACTTTTAATTATTCATAGTCAAATTTGATTTTTTTATAAAACATTAAGTAATCGTGTGGGGACAAAAATAAATATGTCGTTTTAATTGCCTATTTGTCTAGTTTGTAAAATTCATATTAGAATTTTCAAAAAGCGTATAGAGGGTGAAATTTTTTCCAAGATCAAAACGAAATTATTTTTTAAATTCGGGCCTGATTTTTTTTAGTTTGAATAAATCAGTTGATTGGGTGGTAACATAAATTAAATATTTGTTAAAAAAAATTAATTTTGGTAATAAAAGTTAATTTCGTTAAATCTATGGTTCACTTTACCAAACTTTTAATTCATAGTCAAATTTGACTTTTTTATAAAAAATTAAGTAATCGTGTGCGGAAAAAAATGAATATACCTACCATTTTAATTGCCTATTTGTTTAATTTGTAAAATTCATAATAGACTTTTCAAAAAGCGTATACAGGGTGAAATTTTTTCTAAGACCCAAACGAGCTAATTTTTTTTTAAAGCCGGACCTGATTATTTTCTAGTTTGAATAAATCAGTTGATTAGGTGCTAATAGTGTAACGATTGGCCAAAATAAGAGACACATCGATCTGACCGTTCAAAAATTATGACGAATAGAAATTTCTGTCAAAATGCGAAACTCGCCCTGTATATTATTAAACAATGGGAGCAGACACTTTTTAATGGTCACTTGTTATTCCCCATAGGGGCCTCTATACGAGGTAGGAGTAGGGGAAAGTTGGATAAAACGGGATAGTCGGATAAAACGGGATACCTAGCCTAGAGACCCAACTAGTGGTGCTATCAATCGGACAACGACGGAAACTTGTTATCAGTCGTCATTTTAACATTCCCAGTTTGTTTTACCTCGATGCCACTATTTGATGAAAAGTTGTGTTTAGAATTGTTTAAGTCTATTTTTTTGATACTTTGTACTTTTAAGTGCATTGTTTTATACATTATACTGCCTGCATATATAAAAATATAATTCCGGTGACTATTACATTTAATTAAGCAGTCATTAACGAATATTCTCATGTGTAGTCTACCTAATTTTACTTTCACATTTAGGCAGCAGCCATTTTTGTTTTGAAAATTGTCTGAGTTTGACAAAACGGGACACTTATAAGTTGGATAAAATGGGATACAGTTTCTTATGTCCCGTTTTATCTACCTATTTATTTGTTGGCCTATTAATTTTTTAAATAGAGATATGAAGCGTTTTCTCATACCGCAGAGAAGAACATATTTTTATGTGACTTTTGTTCTGATATACGTACCTAGTCCGAAATAAAAGGTCTTATTTCCCATTTTGCCATAAAACATAACAAATGCCTATTTTTAAGTTTCTGACTACTGAAGATATTATTCTTTCAAGAGTAAATTTGTAAATATACAGTTTAATGTCTACTTAATTTAGACATAAATTAAGTTTTAGATAATTTTATACAAAAAAATTAAACATTATAAACCTAAACCGTGGTTGGATAAAACGGGATGTGTAGGACTTTAATAAATATTTTTTTTTTTACTATTTTCCAGTTATTAAAAATAGGTAAAGATATGTGTTTTGTGTGCTGTATTAAATGTTATACCTATAAAAAATAATATTATGATAATTTCTTTAACATATTTTCCGTAGTAAAAGTAAACAAGAATGGTATCCCGTTTTGTCCAACTCTCCCCTATGTACAGTTCCTCATGACTCACCCTGTAAACCAAAAACGGCCTTAAAACATTTCAACGAAAGTACAGTTACCTTTAAAAATAACATAATATGTACATTCGTTATAAACCAAAAACAGCCATACAATATTTGAATAGCGCTGTACTACGGTAGACCGTGTGAGACATGTGCAAGTGCCAAATTTTTCGGCAAGCTGCTCCGTGTCAGACACGGTATAATGCATTAAATGGTTAAAAGATATTGTTTATAACTGTTATAGATAAATATTTGGGTTATTTTTCACTTGATTAACTTTTAATACTACTAATAATAAGAGAGATCCAAATTTTGGCAAAAAAAAATATTTAGTTTAAATGGTTTAAACAAAATACTGGCTTAAATAAACAAATCACAAATTAGTTTATCATATTTTTATAATCTATGCACCGAGGCACCCCATTTAAAAACAAAGAACATCAATTTTCGTTGATTAGAACCGGAATTATTGTGATTTGTAAATGTGTAGTTATGAATTCATTTTTCGACAGTTAAATCAAACAATCGCTTTGCTTTTAAACCTTGCATTTTTGACGCATCATGGACGGCTCACTTTTAGAAGAATCGGTTTGATTTTTTTTTGTTTATTCTTGAACTTTTATTCTTTTAAATGTTACTTTTTAAGTTTCCTAATCTAATGTTTATAAACAAAGCCACGGTGAATTTAAAAAAAAAATGGTTAACTCGGGTCTTAAGGGCCTTAAGGCATTGTTTTTTGATTTTTTGTAAAAATTCCTTCTTCTTCTTCTTCTTCTTCTTTTTGTATAGACATGACTCTGTCTGTTTTTTCAATGTGCCTCTAGTAAGTTGTCGTTCCATCGTTTTCGTGGCCTTCCCACTGATCGTCTTCCTATTGGGGAATCGTCTCTCGCTGTCCTGACTACCATATTTGTTGTCATTCGGCTTATGTGGTCACTCCATTCTATCCTTCTGTTTCTTACCAAGTTATTAATATTATCCACCTTGCATCTCCGTCGTATATCTGTACTTCTAGCTCTGTCTCATAGATTCTTACCATCGATTTTTTGAAGGGTTTTCATCTCCGCTGTTTCGAGCAATTTTTTTGTCCTCTCTGTGGCGGGTCGTATTTCTGCCGCGTATGTCATTATTGGTCTGATGACTGTTTCGTAAATTCTGCCTTTCATTTCTTTTCCGATATTTTTATTTCTCCATATTGTGTCATTCAGGCAACCTGCGGCTCTGTTTGCTCTATTCACTTGATCTTCAACTTCTGTTTCGAGCCTTCCGTAGCTAGATAGTGTGATGCCTAGATATTTAAACTCCATCACTTGTTCTATTATCTGACCTTCAAGCTCCAATTTACATCTTATTGGGTCTGCTGTTATAACCATGCATTTTGTCTTTTTTGAGAAAATTAACATGTTAAATTTTCTGGCGACTATGTTGAATTGGTGCAGTATACGTTGTAAATCATCTTCACTTTGAGAGATTAATATTGCATCGTTCGCATAGAAGATTATTTTAAGTTGTTTTTCTCCCATTTGGTATCTTTTTCTAGTTCTTACTTTTTTTTATTATTTCGTCCATGATCAGGTTGAACAATAAAGGACTCAAGGAATCCCCCTGTCTTATCCCATCGCCGGCTTCAATTGGGTCAGTTAGTTCATCTTCCACTTTTACTTTTATTGTGTTGTTCTGGTAGATGTTTTCTATCGTTTTAATTATTCCCAGAGGTACCTCTCTCGAGTATAACAAGTGGATAACGTCCTTTAATGTGACCCTGTCAAATGCTTTCTTAAGGTCCACGAAACATAAATATGCAGGTCTGTTGTATTGAAACGATTTCTCTTGAACTTGCCTCATTATAAATATAGCGTCAGTGCATGGCCTTCCCGACCTAAAACCATGTTGTTCTTCTGCTAATGTTATAATTTCATTCATTTTGTTTGTTATCACTTTTGTTGTTAATTTTAATGTTGTGTTTAATAAGTTAATCCCTCTGTAATTCTCCGGGTCTGACTTGTCTCCTTTTTTGAAGAGAGGTATTAGGATGCTTGATCTCCATTCTTGTGGTATTTTGTTTTGTTCTATTATTTTTTGTATTAGTTTTAATAGTTGTTTAGTTAGATCTTGTCCTCCGTACTTTAGGATTTCGTTCGATATTCTGTCCTCTCCTGGAGATGTTCTATTTTTTAATTTTCCTAATGCTTCCTTTACCTCTCCCTCCTCGATGTTTATTTCTTCGTTTGTCGTAACTTCAGGTGTTGGTGGTTCATTATCGTCGCCTTTAGCAAATAGAGATCGGAAGTAGTCTGCCCATGTTTCCTTCTGAATGTGCTTCGCTTTCTTTAATTCGTTCATCTCCTTTCTTTGCCTTCTGATCATCCTCCATACTTCTTTTTGTGTTCCGTAGAAGTCGTGTTCCATCTGCCCCGAGAAACTCTGCCAGTGCTCCCTTTCCACCTGTCTTACTAAAGTATTCGTTTCGTTTCTGATTCGTTTGTATGCCTGTTGTGTTTGTTTTGTTCTGTATTGTAAAAGGGCTCTTTTCTTCCCTTCGCATTTTATCTTAACTTCCTCTCTAAACCACGGGGTTTTCTTCTTTAATATGTGAGTATTCGTTACTTTTCTCTCTCCAAGTGATTCTGTTGCAGCGTCGATTATGTTACTTTTGAGTTTTTGCCAGCTTTCATCGATGTTATCGTTTTATAATATTCCATTCTCAGTAATCTTCTCTGATATTCTTTTCCTGTATAAGTATTCCGTGGATTCCGTATGTAGTCCTTCGACTTTGATTTTTGTTTGTGTTGGTGCTGCCCTCTTAGGTGTGAAATATTTCATAATGATTCCTATTTTACATAATACTAGGCTATGGTCGCTACCTACATCTGCTGAGTTGAGCCATCTTACGTCGATTATTTTTGATGGATGTATATCTCTGTTGGTTACAACATAATCTATCATAGATCTTTGTTGTCCACGGGTGTTATTGATGTTATTGAATGTATATTTGTGTTGGTCTTTGTGGTCAAAAAATGTGCTGTTTATTCTAAGTTCGTTATTTGTGCAGAAGTTTATCATCAGTTCTCCATTTTCGTTTTTAACATGTTCATTGTGTTTTTGCTTAATTCCGGGTATTACTTGGTTCAAATCCACCAGTATTATCATCTTCCCTCTAACTTGATCTACTACTTGTTGTAATTCGTCATAAAAGATTTACCTTGTTGTTTGAGGCTTGTTATTTTCTGGGCCGTATACTCCGGTAATGTTCAGGTATTCCTTTTCCATTGTAATTTTTTCTGTGACAATTCTTTCCGATATATATTGACACTCTTTGATGTGATTTTGATATTTTTGATGTATTAGTAATGCTACACCTTCTGTGGCCCAATAAAAATTCCAACATGTCAAATAAAAAATATTAACTTCCTACATGTTAATGCGTCTGAGTTATTCTAATTGTTTATAAGCTAAAATCATACCACTTTTTTAAAAATATTTTACAATGCGTCGGCTTACGGACACAAAATTGTATCTCAGAAATGACTACTTTTCAGCAGAGCTTATTTAAGGTTTTTAAAAAAGTGATTTGTATTTTATAATGATCTGTAGTTTATTCTCAAATTTTTTGTTTCGAATTATTAATCTTAGAAATGTTTACTTTAAGGTACTACAATCATACGCAACAATGGATAAATTGTCTTCTCAAAATAACAACATTTAGATAGAAAGAAGTGAAGATACATTTTTGTGTCCCTAAATAAAACGTCTATTATTATAGAGACTTACTGTTGGGATCAGTAATTTATTTGTAATTATTTGTTGCTATAGCATTATAATCTAATTTTACAACTGAGCGTTACCCAATTTTCTAATAATAATAATAAAACAAATAATAATCGTAATTCATTTTATAACTTTATTTAATATCACAAAATAAAAGTAATCGAATTTAGATATCGATAGAATCGATAAACAGTTTTTTATTTATTTTTTTAAGTAAACAAAAACTTTGAAAACATTTTCAAACATTAATTTTAATTGTGTAATCACTTTTCACACCTGATTAATTGTGATACGCTCTGCTGAAGAGTAGTCATTTCTGAGATACAATTTTGTGTCTCTAAACCGATGAAATTATCAACTTATTCACGTGTTTACGCTTTCACAGTTGTAACAGAGCTGGAAATGCAACAGACCACGCTGCCAAATATACGAAATAAATTATTAGATCCACTGTTGCTACCTGCAACCACCATTCAGTGCAATAAAATTTATGTCACAAAAATGTAACTCAATATCATCAGTCAAAACCTAGTATCACAGAAATGTAAGACCACTTACATTTCTGTGACACTCCAAGATGGCTAAGAAATGTAGTTACGAAAACTCCTTACTTGGGTTTAAGGTGTTCAGAGAGATACAATTTTGTGTCACTCAAAATAACTAAATAAGGTAAGTTCAGTGGTGTAAATATCTCAAAATGGGAAAAAATTAAGTTACATTTTTGTGTCCCTAAGCCGACGATTGTTTAGCATACATTTTTTAACCATTAAATGACTCAGTTTAATAAAATGATCTTTTTTTTTTGGTGCCTTTAGAATTTCTGTAAACCTAACAGTTTACACATAATGACGTTGTAGATAAAAGCTTTTTGGGAAAAACAAATGCAATTTTGCAATAATTATTCAGTGAACCTTCTTGAAATTTTAATATCAAAATGCTTGTAACATCATTGTTCCTACCCTGACGCAACATTAAAGTTTTTTGTTTATTTTCAGAAAAGTTATTAATAATTTTCAAAAAATCGACTTTTGGAGCTATTTTCCCAATAACTAAGCAACAAATTAACAAAAATAACTTTACAAACTCTCATTTTAAAGAATTTTCTATGCTTCTTCAGAAAAATTGTGTCACTATTTCATATAATTTGCCAGTCTCCACCTTTTGTATTTAAAATCAAACAGCGATTTTTAATTGTTTATACAGGGTGTCCAGAAACTCTACCGACAAACGAAGACAGGAGATTCCTCAGATAATTTTAAGACAATTTAACCCAATTCACCTAGTCCGAAAATGCTTCTTAAGGGAGCTAGAACTCTTTTGAAGATGGCGCCATGAAATTAGTTTTTCTTAAATACCTCCAGAACGCTTCTATTTAGAAAAACGAAAATTGGTGTCCATATTTACTTTTCAGAGATGAATCGATTCCATCCATTGCAAATTTCTAGTACCGGTCATAGGCTTCCGTTTTGGGTAGAGAAACGGGTATTTTATCGCATAACTTTTTTGTCCTTAACTTTTATGCATTTTTACTACCGGATTATAAAATGGTGAGGTATTCTAGTACTAAAAGCTACTCTTGCTTTAAGTCGGTAGGACACACCGTTTTCTAGAAAAATCGATTTGAAAGTTTTTCGTTTTTGGAATTTAAAAAAAATTGAAAGAACTTTTCAACAAAAAACGAAGTATTTTACCAACATAAAGTAACTTTTAGTACTCGAATACCTCATAATTTAATAATCTAGTCACTGGTGTCAAAAATGCCCAAAAATTCAAGACAAAAAAGTTATGCTATAAAATAACTGTTGATCCACCCAAAACGGACGCCTATGACCAGTACTAGAAATTCGCAATTATTGAAATCGATTTCTCTCTGGAATATAAATAAATGTACCAGTTTTCGTCTTTCTAAACAGTTTTTTTTTTTGAAATTTTGTTTTAATTTATAAAACGAAAAATTTTCAAATCGGTTTTTTTTTAGAAAACGGTGTGTCCTACCCATTTAAAACAATAGTACCTTTTAGTACTAGAATACTTCATAATGTCATAATCCAGTGTCAGAAATGCATAAAAGTTAAAAAGATAAAAAAGTTATGCGATAAAATAACCGTTGCCCTACCCAAAACGGACGCCTATGATCGGTACTAGAAATTTGCAACAGATGGATTAGATTTATATCTTGTAGATAAATACGCGTACCAATTTTTGCTTTTCTAAATAGAAGCGTTCTGAAGGTATTTAAGAAAAACTAATTACAAGACGCCATCTTCAAAGAGCTCTAGCTCCCTTAGGAAGCATTTTCGGACTAAGTGAATTGGGTTAAATTATCTTAAAATTATCTGAAGAATCTCCTGTCTTCGTTTGTCGGTAGAGTTTCTGGACACCCTGTATATTGTTTTTGAGTTAAAAAGTACGGTAAATCTTTTGCATAATTTTTATATTGGATATTGTTGTAACTAAATTTACCCAACGCAGTTTTTAGATAGCTGTATCAACGGATGTCACGAAAGAGGCCATTTAATTGCTAATTTCTCTGGTCTATTACTGCCATCGACCACTTACATTCAATCTCGGTTAATTTGATTAAAGGTAAAGTACAGTTTAAGGTAACTTACAGGTAAAGTAAAATTCTTCTTTCAATACAATAAAGTGTTACTTTACTGCCGCAAATGAGGGCAAATGAGTACAATAATGAATGACTTTAGTGACGGTTGGTGATAAAGAATATTTAGTCGGACATTAAACGTTGACGGCACCACGGGTATTACGGAGAATAACGCTTTAGGTCAACGTATATCCTTTGAGCCAAAGACCCTCGGGATACACACCATTGTGTGTATATTAATGTGTGTGTAATACCATTTAGTATTTTAATCTCAATTCCGTTAAACCATAGTAATTTACTATTAGTTTTGTTTTATTCACCCTGTTTTATCTACAAGAATTCAGACAACCAGTTATACTCTTATCTATACACTTTGTTTGATTTTTAACTAAATTACATTTCATAACAGCCAAACTCCAGATTTATTCACTAGTTCTTTTACATCATATTTATCATCTAATAAATTTCCTTTTATTTTTCTTTATTTCATTTTCTTTATTTTTTTGTTCTTCTTTTCTACCAAGTGACGTCATTACCTTGTTGGCAAAATTTTCGCTTTCAATAGTCATGAAATTATCATAAATAATTTTATGTTACTATTAATTCAAATTGTTTATTCTCACTAATTTATTCAATAGCTAATTAAATTCATTCATGTAAGTAAAAAGATATATGCATTTCTAAAATACAAAATAACTGCATACACATAAAATTCCATACCTAGAAGGTCTTGTCAATATTCGTTAAATGTCATATTTCAGTCTGTCAGTTTGAAGCCAAGATGACGACCACATTGTAATACCGCTGAATTTTTAATTTTCTTTCAACATCGACTTATAGTCGACATTGTCGTAGCCTAAATGGCATAATTATTGTAACATTAAGGTCTTTTGACCTAAATATGTAGCTAGTTCCAACTACTTTGGATCTAAAGTAAGTAACCACATGTTTTAATTTTCCTAACTTTCAGACAGTCAAAATTTCATATTGGTCCTTTTTAATGCAGTGGTTTGCTTATTTTAGGTATCTACCACCTGATGATGGACTGATAGGTCCGAAAACGTTTGTGTGATTTTTGTACTATAGATGTACACACTTTTATCCAATTTGGATCATTTTAGAAAAAATTTAATAAAATTTATATACCATTTACAATACAAGTGAAGTTTTACTTCCTTAGTAATTTTTTATCATGGTATACAGCCAATGAGAGGAATCTTTTCCTTTATACACACCATTGATCTCAAGCGTTATTATCCTTATATTATTGTTATGGCAGTTTCGTAGATTGATCCTACATAGAAAAAGTCCCTTGGCGTGAAAGAAGTAGTTACGTACGAGAATGTTCTGAATATCATGGCATAATCCAGAAATGTCTGGTGACGTCCAGAACGCCAGAAATCTATATAAACATATTATGTGTTTGACATTTTACGGTTCAGTTGTAATTGAGTATTTAAAAAAGATAAAGGCAGTTTTTTGTTTTTATTTGACCCCTAGTTGGACCACCATCTCAATATAGCTATTTCAGCATCCCATGCATCTTCATTGAAGCTATGCAGTCACAACTCTGAAAAAAATATCAACAACACTGCCTATTTAAGGGAAACCATCGCGATACAATGATTCCACCTTTTGAGACGCAATCTAGCGACATCTCTAGCAATACGAGGAAAACAACGAAAAGCCCTAGATACAAAGTTTACTACTTTTTAAACAATTAGAATAATTGAAATAAAAATATAATAAACAATATTTTAAATCTAGGACTTTTCCTTAATTAAATGCTTTCTGGCTGCATCCTGTATCTTCGGCTTTTACAATATATAAGCACACGAGACGACGAAAATAGGAGAAAGCAAATAGAGGGCACTTTGGCCACGCATTTACCTTCTCTTCGTCTAGGAAAAGGACCGAAAGACAGTTTCTAAATACTCAAATCTGAGTAAAGATGAAAAAAGATAAAGGCAGTTTTTGTTTTGTTTGACCCAGAGTTGGACCACCATCTCCATATAGCTATTTCGGCATCTCATGCATCTTCAGTGAAGCTATGCAGTCACAACTCTGAAACAAATATCAACAACCCTGCCTATTTAAGGGAATCCATCGCGATACAATGATTCCACCTTTTGAGACGCAATCTAGCGACATCTCTAGCAATACGAGGAAAACAACGAAAAGCGCTAGATTCAAAGTTTACTACTTTTTAAACAATTGGAATAATTGAAATAAAAATATAATAAACAATATTTTAAATCTAAGACTTTTCGTTAATAAACTGCTTTCTGACTGCATCCTGTATCTCCGGCTTTTAAAATATATAAGCACAAGGACACAATACATTAGCAAAGGCGGGAAAAGAGGTAGCACAAACAAGGATAAAAAGGAAAACTATATTTCTCAGAAAACAAAAAACCTCATGAGCAAAAGAAAAACATTAATAGACCAAGATAAAAGAAACACAGCAGATTACAAAGAGGTAGACAAAGCTATCAGAACGAACACTAAGGAAAGTCAAAGGAGATTACAGGAAGAAAAATTAGAAAAAAACATTAAACAAAATAAAAATATGAAGTGCTTAAAACCACAGCTTGGAAGCATACAGATTAATAGTATCAAGAACAAAGAAGGCATAGAGACCAATAATATAGAAAAAATTATACAGATAACACAAGAATATTATAAAAACCTGTACAATACAAAACAGAAACCAACACAAGAAATCCTTAAGCAACTACAAATAAAAATATAAAATGTTAATTCCGACTTACAACCAGAAATCAGTAAGAATGAGATAAAAAGAGCACTCAAGGAGATGAAGAATAATAAATCGCCAGGAAAAGACGGGATAACTGTAGAAATGCTAAAAATAGTGGAAAAACAACTAGAGACGTTTTGTACATACTTATGAATAAAATTTTAATGAAAAAACAAATACCCAACACTTGGAACGAAGCAGTAACACTGTTACTATTTAAGAAAGGAGATAAAAAGGATCTAAAGAATTACAGACCCATAACTTTATTAAATGTGATGTACAAACTATTAACCAAGATATTAACAAACAGACTAACAACTAAATTAGATGGATACCAGCCAAGAGAACAAGCCGGATTTAGAAAAAACTTCAGTACCTTTTAACGATGAAGATATTAATCGAAAAAGCTAACGAATATCATATCCCACTATACATTGCATTTATTGACTTCGAAAAAGCATTTGATAGTGTGGAACACTGGGCAGTAAAGAATTCCCTACAAAACAGCAGAATAGACTACAGATATACCGACTTAATTACAAATATATATAATAAGGCAACAACAACTAGTATTTAAGCTAATGAAACAAACGGAGCCTATTAAAATAAACCGAGGAGTAAGACAAGGAGATACCATCTCGCCCAAGCTATTCAACCAAGCTCTAGAAGATGTGTTCAAACAACTACACTGGGATGGCTTGGGTATAAACATAAACGGGCAATATCTGAATCACTTACGATATGCTGATGATATTGTATTAATAACAGAAAGAAGTGAAGAACTACAAAGAATGATGGAAGAACTAGATAGAGAATGGACAAAGATAGGACTGAAGATGAATTACAGTAAAACAAAAACCATGACCAATCAACAAGAAGAACTAATAATTACAGTGGCACAAACAAGAATAGAACAAGTAAAAGAGTATCCACAGAGAACGGCAGTTCTCACCAGTGGCGCACAACACCCCTACAAGCGACACTATATATACACGAAATTTTCGATTTTCTAAACCTGACTGAATGGAAAATTGGGCCACATCCCATCTTAAAGTTTACGAAAAGACTCGTCCATCCATATGTTACTTCTCCATTTTTGTCCAAGGGTGTGGAATTTACGGCCCTTCCCATTTAAAGCCTGTTTTTCGTTCTCGTCCCCAAAACTCCCAAAAATTTCAAAAATTTAAGCCCGACCTTTGCGGCTTCTGATAGCATAGATCATTACCTTTCCAACGCATGTTTAATTTTGACAATCGGTTGTACCATCCAAAAGTTATCGAGCTCAGAAATATGACTCTATTTTTATTTAAAAAATGGAAAATGTTTGTGGATATGTATGTTTGTATGTATGTATGTGGAAAAGTTAAACCGATCTGAATTTGTTTTTCTGTGTTTCAAGAGGGTGTGAGGGCCGATTCAGAACCGGTCTAATTTTTGACTTCTGACTACCCGTAAGTTAGCTAGAGGACTAAGTAGATACAAAATAGCATATTTTTTGGGCGTATATATCTTAGGTTCAAGAAAAGACAGGAAAACCGCAAATACACCAAATTAATAGGGTTGAGTTAAGCTTTCAAATGGCACTTAAGCGATCAAGTTGAGAAATAAGCAATGCTCACCATAGCCAAAAAAACTGAAAAATTAAACTTTGAAAATTTTGGTTTTTCGACAATTACTCAAAATTTCAACCTACGAATTGCGCCAATAACTGAGTGTTTGTAGAAGGACTCAGGACGCGTCTAACGGTGTATACCTTATATCTGGAAAAATTCGAATTTTTAAGTTATAGGGTTCATAAGTATGATCAAATCTATTTCTTATGGGAAAAACGGTTTTTCAAGCTCAATAATTCCTGTAATACGTTCAGTTATCATACTCGATCTTGAATGCATTAGATACTACTTGTCAATACGTTTCAAATTCATGTTTAGTGATCAACATCAGGTAAGCCGTTCAGAAATTATAGAGCTCCAAAGGTATAATTAGTCCAGGAACTGAAATTTTTCACTTCGCAATTTTTACAGAATGGATAGATTTGTTTAAAAATTTGACAATAAGTAGTGGATAGTCCAAGGATCAAAATCTATATGATGCCGAAAGACGCTTTTACCAAGGGGGTAGTTGCCACCTCATCTCGAGGGTGGAATTTTTTTTTTTTATTTTGACCGCAAATGCTGGTAAAAATATGAATTATAAACAAAAAATGTTCATTATAAATTTTTTTGATAAAATTAATAGTTTTCGATTTATTAGTTATCGAAGCTGTTAGTTTTATATCGGAAAGATTACCAGATAACGGCAGTTCTCGCCAGTGGCGCAGAAATACACCCCCCTACACGCGACACTATTATATACACGAAATTTTCAATTTTCTAAATCTGACTGAATTGAAAATTGTGTCAACTCCCATCTTCAAGTTCAGAAAAAGACTCACCCATTCATATGTCAACCATCCATTTTGGTCCAAGGGTGTCGATTTTACGGCCCTTCCTATTTAGGGTCTGTTTTTCGTTCTGGTCCCCAAAACTCCCAAAAATTTCGAAAATTTAAGTCCAACCTTTGCGGTTTCTAATAGAACTGATCATTACCTTTCCAACGCATGTCTAATTTTGAAAATCGGTTATACCATTCAAAAGTTATAGAGCTTAGAAATGTGACTCAATTTTTATTTAAAAAAGGGAAAATGTTTGTGGATATGTATGTATGTGTGTTTGAAAGTTAAACCGATTTGATATTGTTTCTTTGTATTTAAAGAGGGGGTTAGGGCCGATTTAGAACCGGTGTAGTTTGTGACTTTTGACCAACCATAAGCCATCTATAGGACTTTGTAGGTACAAAACGGCATATTTTTGGGGGTATATATATTCGGATCAAGAAGAGGCATGAGAACCGCAAATATATCAAATCAATAGTGTTGACTTAAGCTTTCAAATGGTGTCCAAGCCGTCAGGATCAGACATACACACGGATTAGTATAGCCGAAAAACTGAAAAACTAAACTTTGAAAATTTTGGTTTTTCGACAATTACTCAACATTTCAACGTACGAATTGTGCCAATAACTTAGCGTTTGTATAAGGACTCAAGACGAATCTAACGATGTATACCTCATATCCGGGAAAATTCAAATTTTTAGGTTATAGGCTTCATAAATATGATAAAATCTATTTTCTGTGGGAAAAACGGTTTCGAAAGCTAAATAATTCCTGTACCTAATAGCTTCAGTTATCATACTTGACCTTAGATCCATCAGATACTACTGGTCAATACGTTTCAAAGTCATGTTTACTGATCAAAATCGGTTAAGCCATTTAGAGAAGTTATTAAGATAGAATAGAATAGAATAGAATAGAATAGAATAGAATAGAAATATGCTTTATTGTCACTGAAAATTATACAATTTTATGGACAAAGCTTAGCATAGATTCACGAAAAAGATATACATAACAATAACAAATACAATTTTATAAAATTAGATAAATCGTCAATAAAAAAAATATAAACAAGTTAAAAAAGTGAAGTAAAAAACAAAAACCAATATATTGCAAAATTACTATAAATTGCAAGATTGAACATACAACATAATATAATAAAACACAAACAAAGGAACTAATAAGTTTAAGCTGCTGTATGTGACACCCAAATATATATAAATACATTTTAGTTACTTGTACATTACTGTGATTTCTTAGTTAGTCATTAAGAAACTCCTCTACTGAATAATATGGTCTTTTAGATAAATGAGCTTTTGTCATTTTACGGAACTTGAGAAAGGATGTTGCAGATTTGAGTTGTAAAGGGAGATGGTTGTATAGTTTTTTTGCGGAATATAGTATAGATTTCTTTACTAACTCAGAAGACGGGATCGGTAAATAGACATCAAAAGTTGAATTTCTGGTGGAGTAGTCATGATGAGGCCTTGCTGGAAAGACATGCATGTGTTTACGAATTAAGCAAACAGTTTCTAAAATATACAAAGATGGAAGAGTTAAAATTTCGTGATCTTTAAAGTAACTTCTGCAATGGGTTGTTCTTCTGAGGCCAAACAGATATCTTACTGCTCTTTTTTGTAATTTGAAAATAACATCAAATTGGGCAGCTGTACTCGACCCCCAAAAAGGAAGACCATATCGAAGATGAGACTCGAATAAAGAAAAATATGTTATTTTAGAAGATGCTAAATTGAGTTCTTTCGAAACAGATCTTATGGCATAGCAGGCCGAGGCGAGTTTCTTACTTAACAAATCGATATGAAGGGACCATTTGAGGTTGCTGTCTAAAAGAATACCAAGAAATTTTACAGAATCAACGGTAGAGATCTGGCTGCTATTCACAAGCAGGGGTTGAAGAGCACCTTTATATGATAATGCTACCGTTTTATCCACGTTAAAGGAGAGTAAATTAGAGTCAGACCAGGTTTTTATCGTAAGAAGATCAGAAGTTATAGTTGCATGAAGAGTTGCAATAGTTGAGTTGCTCCAAGTGATACTGGTATCATCAGCAAAAAGAAACATTTTTCCATCTATTTTTAAATTAGTGATGTCATTTACAAAGATCAGGAAAAGTAGAGGACCCAATACTGAACCTTGTGGTACTCCACATATAATGTTTTTGAGACTAGAGTCAGTATCATTTGCTCTAACCAATTGTTTCCTATTATCTAAGTAAGATTTGAACCAATTCAAAGAAATACCTCGAATTCCATAGTAATTAAGTTTTTTAATCAAAATGTTGTGATTTACACAATCAAAAGCTTTGGAGTAGTCACAAAAAACAGTGGTAGTATAAAGATTATTGTTTAGTGCTTGGTAAACCTCGTGAAGTACAGAAAACATGGCATCAGTTGTACATTTATTAGTTAAGAAGCCGAACGGATTTTGTGATAAAATATTGTTATCAAAGAGAAAGTACATAAGTCGGGTTTTTATGAGCCTCTCAATAATTTTGGAGAGTACCGGTAGTAGGGCAATAGGTCTATAATTGCAGGCATTAGATTTTTCGCCACCTTTATGAAGAGGAATAATAATGGCTGTCTTTAGGCACTCTGGAAATTTACCGTTTTCAAAGGAATCATTAATTAGTGACACGAGGAGTTCTAACACATTATCTGTGAGATTTGAGAAGATTTTTATGGATAGTCCATCAGTACCTCAAGATGATTTGCTTTTGATACTATTGATCGTTTGGATCAATTCAGATTTATAGATTGGTCTTATAAAGAATGAATTCGAGACAATTTCTGAATTAGGGAGATAGGAAATGGGATCTTGTTGAGACTGAATAATTGATGTTATATTTTTACTCACGTTAATGAAGTATTCGTTTAGATTTTCAGGGTTTGGAAGGGCAAATGTTTGAGCTGCGTGGGTTTTATTTCGAAGATCGTTTATTATGGACCAAGCTTCTTTTGCAACACTTTTGGAGCTTCCCAGACGATTTTGATAGTAGGCTTTTTTAGCTGATTTGATGAGTTTTAGGTATGTGACTCTGTAGTTGGTGATATATTGAGTGACAGTGACGTTGGTAGTAAATTTCTTGATATAAAGTAGTGAACGCATATTTTTTGCTGATATGCGGATACCTTTGGTAGTCCAGGGTTTGCGACGTTTTGGCTTAATCGTAATTAAAGGAAATGCCTTATTGAAGATACAGACAAGCTTCTCCAAAAAATCACTGAAATTATAGTCCACGTCCGTAGAATGAAAATGCCAGTCAGAAGTTAAACATAAATTTTGAAATTTATGAAAATTCCGAGCGGAAAAAATCCTACCTAAACGTCGGGTTTTCGAGGAGGGTTTGCTGAAGATATTAAATTTCTTATATACTGCTTTATGATCCGATAGTTCCGCATTAATAACTCTAGAGCAAACATCAAGGGGTGAGAAATCGGAGACAATATAATCAATTATGGTAGATGTAGTTTTTGTAATCCTTGTAGGAGAATTAACGTGCATTGAGAGACCATATGATTCAAATATGTTGACCAAGAACATTTGGGTAGCACAAGCAGCAGCATAATTTATGTTGAAGTCTCCGCATAGAATTTTTCTGCTTTTGTGAGGCAAGTCATCTAACAAATTTAGCAGGTTCTGAAAAAATTGATCCACGGAAGAGTCAGGTGATCTATAGATGCAAATAATGTAAAGATTAAGATTTTTATTAAAAACTAAGGAAAATTCAAAGAAAGCTTCATTCAACAAAAAGTCATATTTTGTTATCAGAGAAAAATCATTGTTTGCAGAAAGAATTAGGGTGCCTCCATGAGCTGAGTTTGGACGATCATACCTAGCAATTGTGGTATATTTCTCTACAAAAAAAGGCTCGTTGACTGCAAGCCAGTGTTCTGTAACAGCAATCTGGGGAAATCCTAATTCCTCTAGAAACAAAAACAATTCGTCAGTTTTATTTCTTATAGAACGAATATTAATCAGAACCAGAACCATACTAAAGTTGTCATCACTAAAATTATTCGAGGTTTCTAGTTCCTACAATACAAAAGTATAATCCAATTAACGATTATTCCCCAAATGGTTTATGAGTTGTAGTGGTTACGACGCTAAATTTGATCTGCCAACGGGCAATCCGACTTCATTTACCGGCCATCTCAATATATTTTTTTTTCAATCTATTTCGAATAGAAAAAAATCTAGTGTATATTCGATGGACACTAGATGATTTGGGAGATAATGCAACAAAGGTGACCATTTATAAAGCTTGACGTGTAATAGAGGAACACTGCATTCAACTTCATACATTTAATTTATAAATAACTTTGAAAAACTCCTGATACAAGAATAAAAAACCGCTAAACGCCGTAAAAATGAGTGGCGCATAAAATATTCCAGCTACAAAAGATCTGATATGAATGTTACGTGGCGCGAAAATGGATTTTAATTTGATGCAAAACAAAATTCTATTTTTATTTTAAAAGATTTTTCCATAATATTTGCTAAATTTGAAGTAAACGCGCCACAAAAGAGTTTCAAAATTCAAACTGTATCAAAGTTACTCTTTTGTGGCGCGTTTACTTCAAATTTAGCAAATATTATGGAAAAATCTTTTAAAATAAAACTAGAATTTTGTTTTTCATCAAATGAAAATCCATTTTCGCGCCACGTAACATTCATATCAGATCTTTTGTAGCTGGAATATTTTATGCGCCACTCATTTTTACGGCGTTTAGCGGTTTTTTATTCTTGTATATATCTAGGACAAATTACTAGATTAAATAAAGAAAATCAGACCGAAGAAATAAAGAGAAGAATAAGATTGGCCTGGGCATCATTCGGAAAACTGTCTTATATTCTAAAGAACAGAAAATACCCGCAATATCTAAAAACAAGAGTCTTTAATCAATGTATACTCCCTGTTCTAATATATGACTCTCAGACATGGACGTTTACAAAAGAAAATATGGAAAAAATAGCAAAGACAGAAAGATCCATGGAAAGACAAATGCTGAACATTAAACTATCAGACAGGAAAAGAAACGAATGGATCCGTAACAAAACAAAAGTGAAAGATGTCTCAACCCAAGTAGCAAAGCTGAAATGGAAGTTCGCCGGACACACCCTACGGCAGAAGGATGAAAGATGGACTAAGACGATTATACATTGGAGACCGTGGAACCACAAACGAAAAAGGGGAAGGCCACAAATGCGATGGTAAGATGACCTGAGAAAGTACACTCGGTCAAAATGGATGCAAATTGTCCAAGATAGAGAGGCATGGAAGAAAGAAGAGGAGGCCTATATCCAAGGATGGATGTTTAGGGCTGATTAGGTAGATAGAAACACAAAAGACGACGAAATAGGAGAAAGCAAATAGAGGACACTTAGGTCACGCATTTACCTTCTCTTCGTCTAGGAAAAGGACCGAAAGACAGTTTCTAAATACTCAAATCTGAGTAAAGATGAAAAAAGATAAAGGCAGTTTTTGTTTTTATTTGACCCAGAGTTAGACCACCATCTCCATATAGCTATTTCAGCATCTCATGGGTATTTAAAGTTGATATTGTAGTTGTCTTTGAGTTTAATAATTATAATATTGTTCGAGTTCAATTAAGTTATCTACAAGAAGTGTAAAATTGGCGACAGCAACAAAATGAATTAATTACAACAAGGCAACTTCAAAATAATTTCAAGCAACAAAAAGATAATTTGAAATCTAGTTTAGAAAGACAAATAGTTATGTTAGAACAAAAAATTAATACCCAATTTCCTTGCCTAATATTATTTCAGTAACTAATATCGAATCAGAACAGACAGCTTTATCAAATTCAATAGTTTAACCAGCAATTAAAACAACCAAAATTTTAAAACCACCTACGTTCGATGGTCAAACAGCATGGAAAACGTATCGTTTCCAATTTGAAGCTGCAGCCAGAGCGAATGGATGGACCGAGAAAGAAACGGTTGCTTCTTTGCTAGTGTCACTTACAGGACAAGCAGCAACCGTCTTACAATTTCTTCCCCAGGATGACATTAGTTATATGTCGCTCGTACAAGCTTTAGAGACAAGATATGGCCAGCAGCATCTAAAGCAGGTTTTCCAGAGTCAACTGAAAGTTAGATATCAAAAACACAACGAAAGCCTGCAAGAATTTGAGGCCGATATTTAAAGACTATTGCATTTGGCGTACCTTCAGGCACCTAGAGATTTTATGGAACAAATCGGTATACAGGCATTTATAGATGGACTACATGATATCAAAATGCAACAGGCTCTTCGATTACAACACCACAACACACTAAATGGAGCACTAATCTCAGTTCAGGAATTTGAAGCTGCGGAAAGTATTTCCGGATCTCTTCCACAATTAAAAGACATAAGATCTACAGAAAATAAGCAAGTCACTACCACAGATAACGAAGAACTAGTTTTATCCCAGATATTAAGCTTACTGCGAAATATGCAACAACAATCTCAAAATCAGAACAGAAGATGTTTTAATTGTGGAAGAATCGGACATTTGCAAAATAATTGCAGAAATAAATTTCAGGCGACGAAAGAAGAATCAAATAATGAGATTAGGAGGTCGCCTTGTTTGACATCCAGAAGCCTGTCATAAAGTTCCACTAGAAATGATGATAGATGGTCACTAAGAAACAGATTTCCTACAGATGACGATAGGAAGGAAGAAAGTACACTGGAATTTGAAGTTACTCATTTGAAGGAGCAATTAGTGATTAGTAAAAATAAAGCTTATAAGCTTATAAGCTTATAAGGCAATTCGAACAAATGCAATAATCACACAGTCCAATCTGGAAAACAAATGCCAGAAACTAATGAAAGAGAAAAATGCGTTAAATAAACAATTACAAGAATTCCAAAATGCATTAAATACATTACAAGTTCAAATCCAATGTCAGCTAGCTGTATAACTTGTTGATTGAATTGTTAGGTCGCTGGTTTAATTGTGGATATCGTAGTGGTAAATATTAGATCGATAGAGTGGATCAAAAAATTGGTAGACGTTTACACTTGTTTATTGATGAAACACATTTTGTCGAATGGTACATTCTCGGTTTTAAAAAAGATCTCAACCCCTGTTTGGAGTAAAGCTTACAGTGTTGCCGTATAGGCGAAATAGTATTTAAAGCTGAGAATTAAAATAATAGTATGTAAACATAATTTACACAATAAAAATTGTTTAAGATGAATTATGAGATAATGAACTAAAAATAGGTAAATATGACTTAATTTTAAAGAAACTCCCCCGTTGAAGGGTACCTTCAAGATAGAATATACATATAATTAAAGTCTTAAGCATTAACACTATCACTAATAATTGTCTCTTGCTGCATTGGCAACGGACATAAATGGCGAACAGAACGAATAACAGTTTTATTGTTTGTTTTCACCTCAATCACTCTTGAAAGTTTATCTTTACCGGGATGCAATCGGGTAATACGTCCCAGAGGCCATCTACATGGTGGTTGTTGAAAATTTCGGATTAGCACTAAAGTGCCAATCTTTAGATCAAACGAAGAGTCTTTTGATTTGTACTGATGTTGCAGCTGTGTAACATATTCTTTCACATAACGATTCCAAAAGTGCTGGTACATGTGCCGAATCGTTTTGTAGTTGGAGAGCCTGCCTATTGCAATTTTGCTCAAGTCAGTGTCTGGAAGGGTAGTAATGGGATGGCCAATCAGGAAATGGGAAGGTGTAATTGGAGTTAGATCATTGGGATGATTAGAGTGTGCGAACATAGGTCTGGAATTCAAAACTCCCTCGATCTGAATAAGCAAAGAATTGAAATCCTCGTAAATTAGTTTTTTGTCGAGTAACACCCTCTTTAAATGATGTTTTATACTTTTGACTGCCGCCTCCCACAGGCCTCCAAAATTTGGTGCATACGGTAGAATGAAATGCCAATTTATATTATGTTGAATCGCGTAATTGTTAATAGAATTATTATTGTCTAAAAGAAATTGACCACACTGCTTAAGTTCATTGCGAGCTCCAACGAAAGTGGATCCGTTATCCGAATAAATGTCGTTTGGGATTCCTCGTCGAGCTATGAAACGTTTCAAACAGGATAGAAAACAGTCGGTTGTGAGATTTGATAGGAACTCAAGATGAATTGCTTTGATACAAAAGCATACAAAAACGCAAACGTAACCTTTTATTGCTATGGCTCCTTTACCTGGTTTATTATTTAATAAAAATAGTCCTGCAAAATCTATGCCACAATGTTGAAATGGCATTGATGGTGTTGTGCGAGCTTCGGGTAGGCTTGCCATAGGACAACTGGCAAATTCAGGTTTAAATTTAAAACAAGTAAGACAATTTCTTACAGTTTTTCTTGCAAGGTCTCTCCCCCGAATAGGCCAATAAGATTGTCGAATTGATGAGAGAAGGAGTTGAGGACCTGCATGTAATAGAACTTTATGTTTATGTTCAAAGATCAGTTTAGTGAAGGGATGATTAGATGAAATTAATATGGGGTGCTTAGAGTTAAAGTCTAATGCAGATAGTCTAAGTCGCCCGCCTACTCGTAATATATGGTTTTCATCTAAGAATGGAGTAAGATTTGAAAGTTTATGTTTCGGTGGTAATGGTTTATTGGAATTTAAAATAGATATTTCCTCTGTAAAGGAATCTAATTGGGCAAGTTTAATTAGCCGCGATGATGCTTGCTCTACTTCTGCAAGAGTTAATGGACCTATCGTTCTTTCTGACCTTTTTTTACAACCGTTATTACGAAATCGAAGACAATAACTGACGACATGTTTTAAAGTGGAAATATTGGAAAATCGAGAGAACAGAAAGAGTGGTTCAGAATGGGTAGCTACTAGCATGGATCTTTCAACCTTTTGTTCAGGAAGGTCGATATCTGGCATGGCAGGAGGTGCGGGTTTGTCTATGGGGCCAAGCAGAAAATGTGGCCCCTTCCACCATATTTCACGGTTGGCCAGATCTTCTGGTAGAACTCCTCTGGAAGCCAGATCTGAAGGATTTTGTTTGGTATTAACATAATGCCAATCATCCTTGTTGGTTAATTGTTGAATTTTGGCGACGCGATTGGATACGAATTGTTGTAATTGATTAGGATCCTTTTTTATCCAACATACTACGATCTGAGAGTCGGACCAATAGTAGATCGGTACTGACGGTGAATGGGCATTGACAACTTGTGCTGTTAATTGTGCTCCCAGTGGGGCAGCACATAACTCTAATCTGGGAATTGTGAGTCGCTTTAATGGTGCAACTTTACTTTTGGAGCAAATTAAATGACTGATAATTGACACTTGCATCTATGCTTCGAAAATATATGCAGCTTGCATAAGCATCTTGTGATGCATCGCAAAAACAATGCATGTCTAATATAGAATGATTGGATCCAAGATCCAATGACATGTCTGGGAATCTCTAATTTATTGAGTTGGGATAATTTATTGTAGAATTATGTACATTGAATATAAATGTCCTGTGGAACCTTTTCGTCCCAATTTAATTTGAGGGTCCATAATTTTTGAACTAGGAGTTTAGAAAGTACTATTACTGGAGATAGAAGGCCAAGAGCATCCCAGATTTGTGAAATAATAGATAGTATCTGTCTCTTGGTAATCGAATAATCGAGAGGAATTGGAGATATTTTAAAATTTAAAATGTCTTTGCTACTATTAAATTGTACACCCAAGGTTTTACAGCTTTCATGTACACCCAAATTTAATATTTTATTTGGAAAATCGCAACATTGAATTTTTATGAAAACACTTGGATTATTTTTAACCCATTTTCTAAGTATGAATTGTGCCGATTTTAATATATCGGAGACATCTTTACATCGGTCTTGTAATTCGGAAAGATCATTGGAACCTGTTACTAGGTCATCAACATAGAAATTGTTGAGAATTGTTTGGGAAGCTATAGGAAACTGATTTATGCATTTTATTGCTAAGTACGGTGAACTAGTACAACCGTATGTCACTGTGTTTAATTAATAAATTTAACATTTATCTGCTGGGTTGTCTCTCCACAGGATCTGTTGAAGGGGCTTGTGTGAGTCGTGGATAAGAATCTGCCTATACATTTTGCTAATATCGGCAGATACAACGTATTTATATAATCGAAACCTGATTAAAATGTCAAAAATGTTATTTTGCACCTTTGGTCCGACATATTGTAACTCATTGAGAGACCATCCAGAGTTGCTTGGACTTGATCCATCGAAGACCACTCTAAGTTGAGTAGTCAGACTGCTAGGCTTGTATACGCCATGGTGGGAAAAGAAATAAATTGGTTCAGTGACCATGTCACCTTCCACTTTGGTCATGTGACCTAAATCGATATATTCGTGGATAAAAAGTTTTATATAGATGATAGAATTGAGAATGAATTTTGAATCGTTTTTCTAGGGATACGAAACGTTTTTCAGCTATTTCTCGCGAATCTCCCAATAAATCAGTAGAATATGAGGGGCAACTTCACTATGAACTGACCGTTTTCAGCTCTTCCGAGTTTATTTATTAAATAGTTCCTCACACTGGACGTCATCTTGGGATAATGGTAGAGATTCGTTGATGTCATTGATTTCCCAGAATTTACGTAATTGATTGTCTTCTGGTATAAAACATTGTGAAAAGTTGCATAATGACGTTGATGATGCATTTATGAGAGTACCAGAGATTACCCACCCTAATTTGGTGTTTTGAAGTACTGGCGCATGTTTACCTAATTTAATATTGCCCTCTAATAGCAGTTCCCAGAACAAACTGGCACCTATGATCATGTCCACTTTCTGAGGAGTATTAAAAGTGGGATCAGATAATTCGATATTTTGAGGGATAGAAATTGTGGAGATATCAAATTGTTGTAATGGAATAGTTGAAATGAATGGTGTTACATAACAAGATAATTGAAATTGAAAAGTATGTTTGTTGGAAAAAATTGTAATTGACGTTTTCTTTTTTAAATTAGAAACTACTTGGTTAATACCAATAATGGATAATTGAGCATTGGTTAATGGTAACCCTAATCGTTGGGCAAACTCCTCGGTAATCAAATGGAATTGAGCTCCGGAATCAAGCAGAGCTCTACATTGATGGAATTGTTTGTTGTGGTCTTTAACCTTGAAAGTTACTGTCGATAGAATTATGTTAGATTGTGTAACTCTCTCGGTGACTGAACATTGTTGATTTGGAACTGAAATGGCTTGAACATTGTGAGAAATTGTTGGTGCATTGTGTGACACCTGGTCACTATTATTTGGATGGTTGTGAGCACCTTGTGATTGAATTGCATCTCGTGAATTAGTTGGATGGGTATTGTTGTATACATTTGATTGTGTGTTTTGATTTAAACGAGAATAATCCTGGTGTAATAACGAATTGTGTTTACGTTTACACTTACAACATGATCCGCTGGCGCACCTTTCCTTGGAGTTGCCAAAACGTAAACAATTTGGACAAAGCTTTAGAGATTTAATGTTTTCCCATCTGTCATTAATTGACAATTGTAAAAACTCCTGGCAAGAATAAATTAAATGATCTCTTTTACAGAAATTGCACTGAACTTGGTTTACTGCTAAATGAAATTGTGATTGAGATTGACCTTTAGCGGTCGACATTGAGGAGGAATGAGGCTCTTCTTTTGACTGTAATATATCTTGTCTCTGTTTAAGGAACTCAAAGAATTCGTTCAACTGAGGCAATTCTACTGACGTATAATATTCTTTCCACTTATGTTGACTAAGTTTGTCTAATTTATTATAAACAACATGAATAATTGTCATTTCCCATAGGGACTCTTTAGTGAGCTTCATTCCTTCTAAGCATGATAGATGCTCTGAGACTTCACCAAACCCTCTAAATTGTACCAATGTGCTTTTTGTATGGGATTTAAATTAAAAATAGATTTTAAGTGGGTGTGTACTAAAAAATTTTTGCGATCGAATTTGTCGCAAAGCATCTTCCATGCAACATAATAGTATTGCGAATCAGTAAACCCTTCTATGGTTCGTTTGGCATAACCTTCCAACGCAGCTTTTAAAAAATTAAATTTTTGGCCTGCATTTAATGATCAATTTGAATCAATTGTTTGTAAAAAATTTGTTTTAAACTGGAGCCACTGGGAGTACTCTCCGTTGAAAGTAGCGAGTTTGAGCTTAGGTAAGAGAAAATTTTGCAAAGGATCGTGATTTGTTACATTCTGAGGTGTACTCTTATTGTTGATTATATGAGGATCCTTGCTCTTGATGTATTCCTCTAAATAGGAAATCGCGGTATAATAGTCATTTTCGAAAGGTTCTCTTTCGCTTACATGACCTTAAAGATCGGCATCTAAGCATTTCTTCTCGATGGTTTGTTGTAACTTCTCAAATTGACTCAACAAATCAAGATTATTATTGTATCTCATATTTATGTCGCATAATGAGGGTGTAATCTATTTATCTATTATGTTATTTACAAAGTTTAATAAACAAGTTAGCCTAGATTTTAACGTGCCCCGACTTCTAATTAATTGTGAAATATCTGAACTCGACATTATTATGAAATAAAGTATAGTAAATATATTTATATGAAATATATAAATGAAATATAATTATAAATGAAGTGAAATATATAAATTTTATATTATATTATAGATTATGAATATTTATGAAATTAAATGCTCGTAAATTATACCTTAAATTGAAACGAATAAAAAATATATTGCCTACACAGCTCGAAAAGAACCTCAAACTGCCACAATCTATTTTTAGCTCAGAGATTTGGAATGTAGGGTTTAAAATTGGTGAAAATATTATCTATATAATAGGAACTGACTTACAGTTGCTTAGCTTTGCATAGATACCTGCTACAATCGTCCAGATCCCTTGTCAGCGAAACGTCGCGTCTCTTGCGACAATAAACTGCTGGCCGAATGGAGGGTTGCTGGCTGCACTTTACACTATTTAACACACAAACAACCTTTCGTTTTTCTGGGAATTAATTGATTTGAAATTGAATAATTATCCAAATTTACCAACGAATCCGGATTAGAAGGATCAGAAATAATTGTATAAATTGTTGTTAGGTCGCTGGTTTAATTGTAGATATCGTAGTGGTAAATATTAGATCGATAGAGTGGAACAAAATGGCACAAGATGATAGAGAGAGGAAACTCATATGGGAAAAATACATCAAAAATCTCTTTGCAGACGAGAGGCCTGAGATAGAAGTCGTTCAGGAACAAGTGATAGATATTAACAACCTATCTGTTCCCGAGATCACAATTGAAGAAATTACTAGAGCAATAAATACCTCGAAAGACGGGAAAGCAGTTGGACCTGATAAAATTCCTGTTGAGTTACTCAGATTGTTAGATGAAGAGGGAATTACGATACTCCAAAGATTTTTCAACCAAATCTATAAAAAAGGAAAATTCCCTGTCCAATGGCTTGTATCTACCTTTATCCCTTTGCCAAAAAAGAACAACGCAACAAAGTGTCAAGAGCACCGACTGATAAGTCTGATGAGCCATTCTTTAAAAATATTCCTCAAAGTTCTTCACTACAGAATCTCCACAAAATGCGATAAGGTTATTGGTTGCTCACAATTTGGATTTCGAAAAGGCCTGGGTACCAGGGAAGCACTAGTTGCAACCCAAGTGCTAGCTCAGAACTGCTACGATCAAAGGAAAGATGTAATGATGTGCTTTATAGATTATGAAAAAGCCTTCGATCGAGTACAACATCATAAACTCGTACATATACTGAAACAACTCGACATAGATCAAAAAGACATTCGTTGCATAGAGGCTCTTTACTGGAATCAAACAGCTGTCGTCAAGGTGGACAATGAAACAACGCAAGCTCAAAAAATTCTCAGAGGTGTAAGACAGGGATGCATTCTCTCCCCACTACTGTTCAATCTATATTCAGAAAGTATCTTCCAGGAAGCTCTTGAGGAATTCGAAAGCGGCATCAAAGTGAATGGTACCTGGGTCAATAATATACGATATGCGGATGATTCGGCCTTAATAGCAGACAATATAGAAGACCTCCAAAACCTTCTTAATAAAATTGGAGAGCATAGCGAGAACATGGGACTTAGCATCAACATAAAAAAGACAAAGTTCCTTATAATCAGCCGTCAATTATGTCAACATCAAAATGCAAGACTAGCATATAACAACCAAGATGTAGAGCGCGTAAGAAAGTTTAAGTACCTGGGAACCTGGCTATGTGAAGACTGGATGTCGGATATGGAAATTAAATGTCGGATAGAAAGAGCCAGAAGTGCATTCATGAAATTCAGAAACGTCTTTACGAACTCTGACTTTGACCTAAACCTAAGATTAAGATTCACAAAATGCTATATATGGTCGGTGCTCCTATATGGCATGGAAGGATGGACTTTAAAAATAAACACAATGAATAAGCTAGAGGCATTTGAGATGTGGATCTATCGACGAATCCTTAAAGTTCCCTGGACCGCAAGAATAACAAATGAAGGAATCCTGAGAAGAATTGGTACAGAACGACAACTGATGTGCACAATTAAACAGAGAAAAACGGCATACCTGGGACACATAATTAGAAATGAAAGATATCAGTTTCTGCAAACCTTAATTGAAGGAAAGATCGAAGGAAGAAGGGGAGTGGGCAGGAAGAAAATGTCATGGCTCCGTAATGTCAAACAATGGACAGGACTAAAAAACATAGGAGACCTAATACATACTGCAAGGGATAGAGAAAAATGGTCAAACGTGATCGCGAACATCCATTAGTGGATTGCATAAGAAGAAGAAGAGTGGAACAAAAAATTGGTAGACGTTCATATTTGTTTATTGATGAAACACATTTTGTCGAATGGTATTACATTCTCGGTTTTAAAAAAGATCTCAACCCCTGTTTGGGGTAAAGCTTACAGAGTTGCCGTATAGGCGAAATAGTATTTAAAGCTGAGAATTAAAATAATAGTATGTAAACATAATCAACACAATAAAAATTGTTTAAGATGAATTATGAGATAATGAACTAAAAATAGGTGAATATGAATTAATTTTAAACACTAGCACAAAAAGAGAATGTAATCGAAGAAGTCATTCTGCAGATGACGACAGTTGAACAGCAAGAAGATGATAATGACCAGACTTCTCTGGAAAACCTTAAGAAGAGTCAAAAGAAAGATAACGACTTAAGAGTTATACGAGATTGGCTTAAAAATGGAGTAAGACCTCTTTCGCAGGAAATGTCTAAATACAGTCGAACTATAAAGGCGTACTGGGCTCAATGGGAATCCTTGCATCTTTCGAATGGTTTGTTATATCGGAAGTGGGAAAGTCTCGATGGAGTACGTATAGTTCAACAAGTCGTACTGCCAAAATTACACATTAAAAGTGTGTTGCAAGGACTTCATAGCAGCCTGTCTGGAGGACATTTTGGAGTAAAAAGGACACTGGCCAGAGTTCGAGACAGATTTTATTGGATAAATTGTCGCCGAGATTCGAGGCGAATAACTATAAAGGAGGGAGCAGTGTTATGACAGTTCCGTAGATTGATCCTACATAGAAAAAGTCCCTTGACGTGAAAGAAGAAGTAGTCACATACGAGAATGTTTTGAATGTCATAGAATAACCCAGAAATGTCTGGTGACGTCCAGAACGCCAGAAATCTATATAAATATAAGTGTTTGATATTTTGCATTTCAGTTGTAATTGAGTATTTAAAGTTAATATTGTAGTTGTCATTGAGTTTAATAATTGTAATATTGTTCGAGTTCAATAAAGTTTTTTACAAGAAGTGTAACAATATCCTTGGTACCTTAATAACTATAATGAGCATTTTGGAGGACCTATATACAAGATGATTGATTAGTGTGATAAAGTTCAGTAGATCCGTTATAATAATAGATGGCAATAAAAGTTAATACAAAAACTGTAGGTAACGTTGAGGTTCACATTACAAAATTAGACAAAATGTTACAGGGTGTTTTGGGAGGTTTTTAAGGGTTTTTGTTAAGTTTTTGCGCGGTCAATCTTGTATTCTAAGATCGATAGAATCTGAGTTAATGTGTCTAAAATTCATATTTAAAAAATATACGAAAAACAATATTTTCAGGACTTAAAGAAGTAAATACTGTGATGTATGTAAATAGGTAATATTCGGGACGCACTCAGATTGGTAACATTGTCAGGGTGCGGAAATAAAACCATTCTGATTCAAGACACAATACAAGTTGTTTCATTATAACCTTACCTCCAGAGTTAACCTACAAACCCGACCACATGGTCATTACAAAAAATACAACCATCGTTTATGCTTAAAAACCAGGTTTTCAAGGGGTATTTGGTGATGTTTACAGGATTTACCCAACGTATTTTCATTTATACATCTTTAACCAGCATGTTTTTAATTTTTTTTATTAAATAACATAGGACTATGTACGGAAAAATGAAAGAATACCCATGAACGAACATATAAAATACGCTGTATTTTCCTGTCACCGTGTCACAAAGAAAATTGTCCAGAGCAAGTACTAGGCTATTGATTATATTCAAAATAAGATAACTAAAAGGAACTACAACGTTAACGGGATTTTATTATTTCATATGGTCAATGGACATCTATATATGAAAAAACCGCGGAGTGCTACCATTTAAAGGGGTGCGTTTTTGAGAAATGGGTGAATTAGTCCCTGGGCACAGGTTACATTAGGGTGAGTTCTATGCACTTTTGGTACAAACATACCTACATAAAAATTGTTCCTGGTTAAATTTCCTATCTAAATATTACTTTTTAAAGTCAATGGTACTTTTTATTACAAAAATATGTTCAAAAGAAAAAGCACAAAGAAACCCAAAAGAAATAAATTTTGTTTTTTGTCTCATAACTTTTGTCCACGACGATATAGGTATAGATATTGCTTTACAGAAAAAAACCTACATATTTCTTCTTTAAAATGTTATTTAGTATAGATAATTAGGAGTTATAGTTTTCGAAATATGATTTTTCAAAGTTTGCAACTCATAGCAATTTTGGGCAATTTTCCTTGTTATTTCGCAAATATTGTTCTGTAACTTTTTTCTACGTAACTTTAGGTATATGCAATGGTACACGTAATAGAAATAGAAATCAATTACCTTTAAAATGGTCTACTGTACAAAGTTGTACAACTTTTTTTTAAAGAGATTATGGTTTTTCAAGGTTTTATACTTTTAACGATTTTTTATAATATAATATAAAAATAAAATAATATCATTCTATAATATATTATATATTATATAATACCTAATATAAAGAAAATATTATTTTTTACATTTTTTAAGATTATTTTTGAGATTTCTCTTTTTTTTTTCTAGGTACATGAATATACTATATATTGCTCAATAAAGAGGGATTACTTTCTGTTCTGTAAAATGGTGTATCATCTATATTTAAATAATGGAATCCGAGTGATTCTTTGATATTTTTCTCCTGTATTATTTAAAATTATTTCTTTTACAAAAATTACATAAACATTAGTCTTAGAAAACATCACTTTAGTTAAAATTATTTAAATGTTGACATATAAAAAATTTTCAAAATCAAAGTCCATCTCTTCGTTAGCATTAGCTTCAATATCTTCCTCTGACGCCTCAGTTATCTTAGAGTTCCCACAATTAGTATCCATGCACATGCACCCTTTGCAGAATATTGAACAACTAATTCCTATCTTCCTACAACCGCAGTTTTTTGTACATCCTTTGGTAAAACCTTTTACATTTACATGCTATTTTTTCAAGCAAAGCTTGTTGTGCAGGAGCTTTGACAGTAAATATTGGAATTAATCCATATTTTGAAGTTTACCCGGCCGAGTTAAGTGGATCCAAAGTATTACCTATAAAAAATAAGATTCAATCATAACACACAATCACTTAGAAAATAATCTTAGAGAAAATAAACTTAGAGAAACTTAAAAAATAATCCTAAAATCGTTGCAAGTACTTATTACATTTTGAAAAAGCATATCTTATTCAAAAATAATCCTAGAATTTTTTATAACACACCATTTTAAAGTAAACAGAATAAGCTTTCTTGTTCATTATATAATATACAGGGTGTTTCATTAATAATTGTCCATATAATAACTGGAGAAACCTTAGCACACAACACGAAGATTTAACCTAAAACACTTAAATAAAATTTAGTTCCTTACTGAGTTACAGGGTGTTTTATCTAAAAATTTAAAAACAATTTTTGCTCGGCATTTTAAAACTATTCAACATATCCTTTTTATACTTGGCAAGAAGTATAGGTACTGTACAAACTACTAAATGATGTTAAACAAACGTTTCTGGCTATTACCAGAGGCGTACGACGGGGGAAAGTGAATGGTTGACCCTTTCCAAATTCTACGCCACTGACGGAATTTCTATTTTAGTTCAATTTTTGGATTCTCCAATACTTTATATGAAAATCATATACTCTTTATTCGTAACGATAAAGTCATTAGTTTTCGAGATCTTTGAAGTAAAAAATGAAACGACACATTTATTTTGATTAATGTATTGTGTCGCTTCATTATTAATTTCAAATATCTCCAAAACTAATAATTGTATCGTTACGAATGAAGAGTATATTATTTACAAAAAAAGTATTGAAAAATAAAAAAATTACCCTAAAATAGCAATTTCGTCAGTGGCGTAGAATTTGGGAAGGGTCAACCAGCCACTATCCCCTGTCGTACGCCTCTGGTAGTAGCTAGAAAAGTTTACTTATCTTAATTTAGTAGGGTTTACAGTACCTAAAACTGTCTGCCAAGTATGATAAGGATACGCCAAACAGTTTTAAAGTACTGGGTACAAATAATTTTTAAATTTTAATCATATGAATCATACATATCATAAATTAATCAAAATAACTGTGCCGTTTCATATTTAACTTCAAATATCTCGAAAACTAATGACTTTATCGTTACTAATGAAGAGTATATTATTTACGTAAAAAGTATTGCAGAATCTAAAAATGGCACTAAAATAGTAATTCCTCCATTGGCGTAGAATTTGAGAAGGGTCAACCATTCACTATCCCCTGTCGTACGCCTCTGGTAATAGTTAGAAACGTTTGTTTATCATAATTTAGTGGGGTGTATGGTAGTCGCACTTTCTGCCAAGCGTGAAAAGGATACGTCGAATAGTTTTAAAATGCTGAGCAAAAATAATTTTTAAATTGTTAGATAAAACACCCTGTAACTAAGTAAGGAACCACATTTTATTTAAGTGTTTTAGGTTAAATCTTCGTAATTTGGGCTAAGGTTTCTCCAGTTACTATATGGACCATTATTAATGAAACACCCTGTATACCTAAATACAGGGTGTCCAGAAACTCTACCGACAAACGAAGACAGGAGATTCCTCAGATAATTTTAAGACAGTTTAACCCAATTCACCTAGTCCGAAAATGCTTCTTATGGGAGCTAGAGCTCTTTGAAGATGGCGTCATGAAATTAGTTTTTCTTAAATACCTCCAGAACGCTTCTATTTAGAAAAATGAAAATTGGTATTTATATTTACTTTTCAGAGATGAATCGATTCCATTCATTGCAAATTAATAGTACCGGTCATAGGCGTCCGTTTTGGGTGGAGCAACGGGTATTTTATCGCATAACTTTTTTGTCCTTAAGCTTTATGCATTTTTGACACCGAATTATTAAATTGCGAGGTATTCTAGTACTAAAAGGTACTCTTGCTTTGAGTCGGTAGGACACACCGTTTTCTAGAAAAATCGATTTGAAAGTTTTTCAACTTTTTTGAAACTTTTCAACAAAAAACGAAGTATTTTACCAACATAAAGTAAGAGTAACTTTTAGTACTCGAATACCTCATAATTTAATAATCTATTGTCAAAAATGCTCAAAAATTCAAGACAAAAAAGTTATGCTATAAAATAACTGTTGACCTATCCAAAACGGACGCCTATGACCATTACTAGAAATTCGCAATTAATGAAATCGATTTATCTCTGGAATATAAATAAATGTACCAGTTTTCGTCTTTCTAAAGAGTTTTTTTTTTTAATTTTTTTTTTATTTAAAAAGCGAGAAATTTTCAAATCGATTTTTATAGAAAACGGTGTGTCCTACCGATTTAAAACAAGAGTACCTTTTAGTACTAGAATACTTCACAATTTCATAAACCAGTGTCAGAAATGCATAAAAGTTAAAGATAAAAAAGTTATGCGATAAAATATCCGTTGCCCTACCCAAAATGGACGCCTATGATCGGTACTACAAATTTGCAATGGATGGATTAGATTTATATCTTGTAGATAAATACGCGTACCAATTTTTGGTTTTCTAAATAGAAGCGTTCTGGAGGTATTTAAGAAAAACTAATAACAAGACGCCATTTTCAAAGAGCTCTAGCTCCCTTAGGAAGCATTTTCGGACTATGTGAATTGGGTTAAATTATCTTAAAATCATCCGAAGAATCTACTGTCTTCGTTTGTCGGTAGAGTTTCTGGACACCCTGTATAGAAAAAAAAAAGTTATAATGGGAAATTTAAAAAATAATCGTAAAAAATATAAAAACTCGTTAAGTATAAAACCTTGAAAAAGATAACCTCTTTAAAAGAAGTTGTACAACATTATACAGTAGAACATTTTAAAGGTAATTGATTTCTATTCCTCTTACATGTACCATTGCATCTGCCTAAAGTTGCGTAGAAAAAAGTTACAGAACAATATTTGCGAAATAACAAGGAAAATTGCCCAAAATTGCTGTGAGTGGCGAATTTTGAAAAATCATATTTCGAAAACTGTAAATCCTAATGACCTCTACCAAACATCGTTTTAAAGAGAAAATATGTAAGTTTTTTTTACGTGAAGCAATATCTATACCTATATCCCCGTAGACAAAAGTTATGGGACAAAAAACAAAATTTCTTTCTTTTGGGTTTCTTTGTGCTTTTTCTTTTGAATATATTTTTGTAAAAAAAAAGAATCTTTGACTTTAAACAGTTATATTTAGATACGAAATTTAACCAGGAACAATTTTTATGTAGACGTGTTTGTACCAAAAGTGAATAGAACTCACCCTAATGTAACATGTGCCCAGGGACTAATTCACTCATTTCTCAAAAACGCACCCCTTTAAATGGTAGCACTCCGCGGTTTTTTCATATATAGAGATTCATTGATCATATGAAATAATAAAACCCCGTTAACGTTGTAGTTCCTTTCTATAGTACTTAATCAATAGCCTATATAGTATGGTATAGTTAGACCCAAACCCAGACATCCAAAGTGAAAGTTATTCTCCAACACCAAATTGTTCTATATGGTCCACATAATGTTCAGAAAAAAGTCACACCATTTTGAGCGTCGGGTTTGGGGGGAGAGGGGAAGAAATCTGCAAATTCGCAGTTTTTTACGTTTTTAGTCAATATTTCTAAAACTAAGCGGTTTAGCATGAACAACCCTCGACACAAAATTGTTCTACATTAAATTTAAAATAAAAAAGGCCCTATGCATAACCTTTCTAACATGAACGGTTCCAAAGTTACGGAGGTAGTATAGTATAATTGGTCCAAAAAAGGCCTAACCCAGACATCCAAAGTAAAAGTTTTCCTTCAACACCAAATTGTTCTATATGGTCCACATATTGTTCAGTAAAAAGTTACACCATTTTGAGCTTCCGGTTTTAGGGGAGATGGGGGAGAAGTCAGTAAATTAGTAGTTTTTTTACGTTTTTCGTCAATATTTCTAAAACTATGCTTTAGCGTAAGGAATGTTCTACATAAAAATGTTCTACATAAAATTTAAAACAAAAAAGGTTCGATACATAATTGTCATAAAATCAACGGTTCCAGAGTTACGGAGGGTGAAAAGTGGAGGTTTTCGATACTTTTTATATTTACCGATTTCTCCCCCCTCTCCCCTCCAAACCCGATGCTCAAAATGGTGTGACTCTTTTCTGAACATTATGTGGACCCTATAGAACAATTTGGTGTTGGAGGATAACTTTCACTTTGGATGTCTGGGTTTTTGGTATAGTTATATCATAAATATTGCCCAAAAAATATAAAAAGTATCGAAAACCTCGACATTTTACCCTCCGTAACTCTGGAACCGTTGATTTTATAGCAATTATGTATACAACATTTTTTGTTTTAAATTACATGTAGAATATTTTTGTATATAACATTGTTTACGCTAAAGCATACTTTTAGAAATATTGACGAAAAACTTAAAAAAACTACTAATTTACCGGCTTCTCTCCCATCTCCCTCGCAAACCGGACGCTCAAAATGGTGTAACTTTTTACTGAACAATATGTGGACCATATAGAACATTTTGGTGTTGGAGGAAAACTTTTACTTTGGATGTTTGGGTTAGGCCTTTTTTGGACCAGTTATACTATACTACTTCCGTAACTTTGGAACCATTCATTTTAGAAAGATTATGCATAGGGCCTTTTTTATTTCAAATTTACCGTAGAACAATTTTGTATAGATGGTTGTTCATGCTAAACAGCATAGTTTTAGAAATATTGGCGAAAAACTTAAAAAACTACGAATTTACCGATTTCTCCCTCCTCTCCTCCCCAAACCCGACGCTCAAAATGGTGTGACTTTTTTCTGGACATTGTGTGGACTATATAGAACAATTTGGTGTTGAAGGATAACTTTCACTTTGGATGTCTGGGTTATGCCATCTTTTGGATCAACTATACTATACTAATACATGTAACAATAATTATTACATGTACTTGCGCTGGCCAATTTTTGGTGTGACATGTTGACAGGAAAATACAGCGTGTTTTATATGTTCGTTCATGGGTATTCTTTCATTTTTCCGACTGTAGAAAGGTTTTCTTAATATAGGAAAGTCTACCAAAGGCAGAATAGAATTGGAAAGACGCAGAAAGAAGTAAACGAGAAAGATCGAATACCAGTTGGAACACTGATTAAAAAGACAGTGAGTGCGAGAAAGAGATTTGGAGTCAGAAAAATAAAATTTTCAACTGTTAAGGTCGCGGCATAGTATCATGCACGAATCGTTTCCAGCACGTAGCGTAGTCTCCGAAAAACCTGATTTTACAAAGAGATGTCTGATACGATACGTTCCAGACAGTGTGAATTGTTCATATTTAAAACCATTAAAATTAATATTTTTCGGAAACTTAACGCTACGTGCTGGAAACGCTACGTGCTGGAAACGATTCGTGCATGATAATATGCCACGACTTTAAGGGACCTGCGTCCGTTTCTGACGGTTTTTATAAATTAGATGGATTGAGTAGTAACACTATTTTCTCTAGTTTTCGTTTTTGATGAAACTAGTGAGAATTATTTTTGATTAGTAAAATATTCAATTATTCACCTATTCGCTTAGCTTTAATCCGGATTTTCAATTTAGAGTAACATACTGCAGCGCTGTTATGAAACGATGAATTTAATGAACTAAAGGTGATTTCTGTGTTTTATATACAGGGTGATCAACTTCTGTGACAAAGTCCAATATATCTGTTATTATAAAATATATGAAAAAAAATTGTTAATAAAAGTTATAGTTACCTTAAATGTACTCATTTTAAAATTGGTGAGAAATAAACAGGGTCCTCCATAACACGGTGCCAAACCAAAGTTATGTTGTTTTAAATGGAACACCCTGTATTTTATTTAAAATCTGGTTTCTCTACATTTTTCTGATTCTAGAGATATAACACTTGTCTAGGATTATACTGAGTGTTTCAAAGTTACGAGCACTTTTATTAAAAAATCATACTGATTTGATCGCCCTGTGTGTTTCTAACGGTGTAATATAAACTTATTTTTTTAATGCTTTTAACTATTAAGAGGAAACAGTAGTGATCAACAGGTAGCAAAAAGGCGTTCCAAGATTGCGGCTATAATTTTGAATATTTTTTCGAGATATTTGGCACACTTATTCGTAATATAATAAAAAATGGCGGTACAGAGCCCAATTTGAAAAATATATTAATATGTGGAAATTACCCTGTAATTAAATACAATATTAAAAAAACGAGCCTGTACCGCCATTAAGAAGAACAGAAAAATACCCTTTCTTCAAATAAACTTTTTTATCCGATGCCTAGATTTTGTGTCATTTTAGAACTACTAAAATTTTTTATTTCATTAGTAGTTCCAAAATGACACAAAATCTAGGCATCGGATACAAAAGTTTATTTAAAGAAAGTGTATTATTTTGTTCTGCTTAATGGTGGTACAGGCTCGTTTTTTTAATATTGTATTTAATTACAGAGTAATTTCCACATATTAATATATTTTTCAAATTGGGCTCCGTACCGCCATTCTTTATTATATTAAGAATACGTGTGCCAAATATCTCGAAAAAATATTCAAGATTACAGCCGCAATCTTGGAACGCGTTTTCGCTACCTGTTGATCGCTACTGTTTCACCTTAAAGTAGTTTTGCAACAATGTACAATTTTTTTATAACGACACAAATTGTATACAGGGTCAAAATGTAAATACAAGATTTTCTTCATAATTTTAAATAGAACACCCTATATTTTATATTATTATCGAAAAGTTATATCACTATACTTACATATCGTTTAAATATTCCCTATACCTAAAGTTATTAGTTTTCGAGATATTTTCGTTTTATTGTTGATAACAACATGTATTACTTAGTGTTTAACTGTTCGATCACCCCCGTAGTACAAATATTTAAGATGCATACAAATATTTAAGATGCAACGGTAAATCATCTCTTCACCCCTCGCGGCCGTACCGGCTCGTACCTGGTACCGACAGCTGCCAACCCCTAGCATCCCGAGAGGACATCAGCCGAAGACATTCTTCATTCAACATTCAGATACATAACATGTACAATTTGTAAAACTTTATTTATATTTAAATTCATTAAAAGTTTTATTATTCTAAAAACATTTCTTATGTATAAAATTCGTACATAATTAAATTGGTCCTTCAAGCCATCATTAATCAGTGCAATTATAATTATTAGTTAGTTATTGTGCAAAATTCCGAAAAATCGCTGTGACAATCCAGGCCGCATTTTTCGACGATAAGCAGACGAGAAGCAGATCATCCGGAACGAGAATCAAAAGGTCAGTGTAAGCGTTCTATATTCTATTCTACCAATTCCTTTACGATTTTATCCTCGTTTCGACTTGATTTATTCACTTTATTCTTTCTCAAACGTTTCATTACTTTTATAAAATATAACATTATTTCTTTCTGAATTTACATACATTTTTCACATTATTTTAAACTCATACTTACATTATATTGCGTCACTTCTTATATTTAGCCTTTTTTTAATTCTATCGATTATAACAAGCATTTAAACCATTTTAAACCTTACGTTGTCTACTTACGGGCTTATTCTTGTCATTTTACATCACATTCTACATTTTTGTTATTTACATTTACACATATTAAGGTAGGTTTACATTTAACAGTACATAACACTTTTATTAACACTATTATTATTCAAAATGTCGCAGGAACAAAATGTTCCATCCCAAAAAAACGATGAGCTTGCTTCTGAGCTCAAAAGGCTCCACATTACGCGTGGAAATTGTAAATCTCAAATAACAAAATTCAAAACTTATCTTGATAAAGAAAATTCAAAAAATAATCCTGATTTTGCTCAGCTTAAAGTTAGACTATCAAAAATTGAACCTCTTTTTCAAGCTTTCGATGATATTCAGATTCAAATAGAATGTTTAGAGACTAGCAATGATGTAGCAAATCAAAACGAGCGTCTAGAATTTGAAGATAGCTATTTTAGTATCGTTTCTGAGGGTCAAGCAATCTTAAATAAGTCTACTGATCAGCAGGTAGCAAATGCATCAATCTCTAGCAATCCTAATAGTTCTAATGCACCAACACACCACGTTAAGCTGCCTTCCATAAGTTTACCGTATTTCGATGGGAGTTTCGATCAATTCTTGTTCTATAAAGATACCTTTCAAGCATTAATTCATAATGACAAATCCATACCTGATATCAATAAATTCCATTACTTGCGCTTATCGTTAAAAGGTCAAGCAGCGGATTTATTGAAATCGCTTGAAATATCAGCAAATAATTACAGTGTCGCTTGGAATCTACTAGTTCAACGCTATGAAAACAAACCTCTATTAAAAAAGAACCATATAAAAGCCTTATTCGAGACAAAACCTGCTACAAAAGAATGCCATGTAGAATTAAGAAACATTCTAGATGACATGAATCGGCATTTAAGAGCCTTAAAAGCCCTGGAAGAACCTGTAGATTCCTGGGACGCATTGATAATTCATTTATTCTCCATAAAGCTGGACTCAACAACTCGTCGTGAATGGGAGAGTGAATACGCCAAACATGACAAGGTAACTAGAGAAATATTTTGCAATTTTCTCTCTGAAAAATGCAGAATTTTGGAAACTTTAAATATTCAAGGTAATAAAGTCAAACAAAATGTAAAAAGCCTTTTTTCAAGTAATTCTCCAACTTGTTATTTTTGCAATAAAGAGCATACAATTTATAACTGTAAATCATTTATCGAGTTAAGTCCAAGGTCTAGACTAGCTGAGGTCAAAAAATTGAAACTTTGTGTCAATTGTTTGCGAAATAATCATTCAACTAACCAGTGTCGGTCTATGCATTGTCGAAAATGTGATGGTAATCACAACACCCTGTTACACTTTGGTGTCAATAATCAAGATAACAATCAAAATTTCAACTCGAATAATCCTGATACATCTAGAAGAAATACCTCGCAAAATAATCATAACTCCAATTTTAATGCTAGCCATTCCACTGAAACTTCTGATTCTCCTGAAATTAGCTCAAATTGTTTAATTGCAGGTAATAATTCCCCAAGCATTGTTTTATTGTCAACTGCCCTGGTAGACATTTTTGATAATCATGGTAATGTATTTTCTTGTCGTATACTTCTTGATAGCGGCAGTGAGTCAAGTTTTATCTCTGAGGAAATGTGTAACAAATTAAACGTAAATACAACTCCAATACAATGTTCTATTACAGGGGTTGGGCAAAAAACCACAAATATTCTAAAACAAACTGTTGTGTCGGTTCAAGCACGTCAAGTTCCGTTTAAAACAAGTTTCAAATGTTTAGTTATTCCTAAAATCACAAGCAGAATACCCTCAAACTTTATTAATACGTCAAGCCTAAAAATTCCTCATAATCTGATACTAGCAGACCCAACATTCAATGAACCCGGTCCAATCGACATTTTGATTGGTGCTGATAACTTCTGGGATCTGCTCATGGTAGGTCAGGTAAAACTTGGCAAGCATTTGCCTACATTGCAAAAAACTCAATTTGGTTGGATCGTCTCGGGCACTATACATTCACCCCAGTTCATACAACCTTCTAACATTTCTATCTTATGCAATCTAAGCACTTCTGATCAGGCTATTCATTCACAAATAGCTAAATTCTGGGAAATTGAAGAAATCAATGTTCCTAAATCCTCATCTTCAGATGACATTCTCTGTGAAGAACTCTTCAAAACTACTACAATTAGAAACTCGTTGGGTCAATTTATCGTACAACTACCGTTTCAGAAACCGGTTTGCTCTCTTGGCGATTCAAAGGAAGTAGCAACCAAATTCTTATTCACTTTAGAGAAACGATTACAAAGAAATCTTAAACAAAGGCTTTCTGAAATTCTCACTTCTGGTGGCTTTCCACTCGGTAAATTCATGTGCAATGCACCAGAAGTACTTTGTGAACAATCTGAAGGAGATAATATCATATTAAATTTCGGTGAGGATTGCAATAACAAAACTTTAGGTCTTCTCTGGAACTCTCAATCTGACACACTACAATTTTCAATAAAATCTCCTTACAATTCATGTCCAACAAAACGAAAAATACTATCTTGTGTCTTTCAAATATTCGACCCATTAGGATTAGTTCAACCTGCAATAATCATAGCAAAATGCATTATTCAAAAATTGTGGCAACACAAACTTGATTGGGATGAATCAATCCCACAAGACCTTTATACCAGCTGGATTAAATTCCATAATCAACTTCAAGATTTAAATACATTAAAAATACCTAGGCATGTTCTACCTAGCAATCCACTTCTATTAGAAATCCATGGCTTCTCTGACGCCAGTGAAATGGCATACGGTGCTTGTATATACATTCGATCCTTAGATTCAGAGGGTACTTATCATTGCCACTTACTTTGCTCTAAAACAAGAGTGGCTCCCCTCAAAACAATTACGATTCCTAGGCTCGAATTGTGCGCAGCCTTGTTGCTGGCAGAGTTGACTCAAAGGGTCATAATCTCTTTAGATCTTTCTATTACTCAAATCTTCTACTGGTGTGACTCAACTATAGTCTTATCATGGATCAAATCTCCTTCTACTCAATGGAAAATTTTTGTCGCTAATAGAGTGACACAAATACAATCATTAACAAATTCGGATTCTTGGAGATACGTCAATACTCATGAAAATCCAGCAGACTTGCTCTCTCGGGGTCTTAGCCCTACGTCTTTAATTGATCATTCTCTATGGTGGAATGGCCCTAAGTGGTTGCTGTATCCTGAAGAACAATGGCCCACTGGTGTTTCAAACACTATAGGTAATTCTGATCTACCTGAGAGGCGCAAAGAAAAATTAATTTCCTTTCAGTCTACAGTTACTGAAGGACTAGATCTTATCAACAGATTCTCTAGTCTTAACAAGCTTCAACGAGTCACTGCTTATTGTTATCGATTCCTTGATAATTGCCGTGTACCTAAGGCAAATAGAAAATTCGGAGCACTTGATGCTCAAGAACTTAATCATGCTCTAAATACTCTGATTAGAATTGTTCAAAGGCAAGAATTTCCGAACGAATATCTTGACTTATCAAAATCTAAACCTATTAACTCTAAAAGTAAGATTTTACGATTAGCCCCATTTTTAGATGACAAGGGCATAATTAGAGTTGGTGGCAGACTTAAACATTCCAAATTAGATTTTCAAAAGAAACATCCTGCAATAATACCCGGTAAACATGTACTTTCTAAATTAATTGTAAATCAAGAACATTTGCGCCTTCTTCATGCAGGGCCACAACTATTACTAGCCTCAATACGAGAACGGTTTTGGCCTACTTCTGGCAGAAACTTAATCAAACAAGTTGTGGGGCAATGCTTACCTTGTTTTCGCTTTAGTGCTTGTCCCACTCCATATTTGATGGGCGATTTACCAGAGCATCGAATAACGCCTCAACGGCCTTTCTATAATACAGGTACAGATTTTTGCAGACCCTTTTTATTAAAGGATCGACAAACTAGAAATTACAAAACAATTAAAGCTTACGTGTGTGTTTTTGTGTGTCTCTCAACGAGAGCGATGCATTTGGAACTTGTAAGCAGTCTTACTACAGACGCTCTTATTGCTACTCTTCGTAGATTTTTCGCTAGAAGAGGTTTAAGCGCAAATATATATTCTGATCATGGCACCAACTTTGTTGGCGTTAAAAATGAGATTTATAAATTTCTACGCACGAGTGAAAATGAAGTCAAATCTATTTTAAATTCTGAAAACGTCAAATGGCATTTTATACCTCCTCATGCTCCTCATTTTGGTGGTATCTGGGAAGCGGGAGTCAAATCCACTAAATTTCATTTAAAGAGGGTACTCGGTCAAATCCCACTTTCTTACGAAGACTTCGTAACTGTTCTTCATCAAGTCGAAGCGTGTTTAAATTCCCGACCTTTATCCCAGATTTCCAATGATCCCAATGATCCACAGTCTTTGACACCTGCACATTTCCTAATTGGAGAACGCATTACTGCTTTACCTGACCATGACTATTCTACATTCAAAGAAAATTCGCTCAGCAAGTTTCAACGTCTTCAAAGAATCATTCAAGGTTTCTGGAAGCGATGGTCAAAGGAATATATTTCCGAACTCCAGCAACGGTCTAAATGGAAAAAGACCTACCCCACAATTTTGAAACCTGGACTCCTCGTCTTGGTTAAAGAAGATGGAATCCCGCCAATGAAATAGAAAATTGGCATAATTGAACTCATTCATCCTGGTGTTGATGGTATAGTCAGAGCTGTTACCATTAGAACTGGCTCCGCCGTATACAAACGACCCGCCATGAAGATCTGTGTACTTCCAGAGGATCTTCCCAATCATTAGTTGCTTGTTGAAGCCTACCAGCTGTCAAGGGGGCCGGTATGTTTAACTGTTCGATCACCCCCGTAGTACAAATATTTAAGATGCATACAAATATTTAAGATGCAACGGTAAATCATCTCTTCACCCCTCGCGGCCGTACCGGCTCGTACCTGGTACCGACAGCTGCCAACCCCTAGCATCCCAAGAGGACATCAGCCGAAGACATTCTTCATTCAACATTCAGATACACAACATGTACAATTTGTAAAACTTTATTTATATTTAAATTCATTAAAAGTTTTATTATTCTAAAAACATTTCTTATGTATAAAATTCGTACACTTAGTTATTAATAACAACACTTTAATTTATTAAAATTTATTAAAAAAACAAAATTGAATAAAAAAATGTTCAACGTACTTCTTATGTTATAAAAGGTGTTCAAAATGGCCTCCCATAACGTCTACACAAGCCTAAAGACTAGTTTCGAAAGACTTACTGATGTTTGTAACCATTCGTTGTATGACACTTTGAAAGGCGTTTTGAATCCTTATTTTCATATCGTAAACTATTGTTAGAGGTGTCCTATACACTACGTATATATAACCCCAAAAATAACCCAAATAATAACCCCAAAAATATAACCCCAAAAAAAGTAGTCAACTTCGTTTATTTCTGGTGATCTGGGTGGCCAATGAACTGGCCCATCTCTTCCTATCCATCTTTCAGGAAATATTTTATCGAGTTCACCGTTGACAAGTGCCTTGTGGTGAGCAGGAGCTCCGTCGTGAAGGTACCACATATGGTGGCGGATGTTTTGATGGTACATTTTCAAGTAGAATAGGTAAATGACTCACTAGAAAATTGAAATAAACCTCACCATTTACCGATTCCTCAAAGAAAAAAGGACCTATAACGTTATTGCCTATGATTCCACCCCGAACATTTAAGGACCAGCTCGTTTGACTATGCGTCTGAGCACAGTTCGGATTGGTTGTGAAATAATAATGAAAATTGTGTCTGTCTACACTACCATTTTTGTGGAATGTCGCCTCGTCTTAAAAAAAAAGAACAAACTCAAAAAAATCTCTCTGTATAAATTTGTTGTTGTGACCATTGACAAAATTATACTCTTCGTTCGAAATCATCCCCAAAAAGTTCCTGATGTAATTGTATATGATATGGACGCATGTTGTTTGTCTTGAGTATGTTTTGGATAGATCTATAACTTACATCTTGCTCTCTTGTAATATTTTGAATATTTGTATGAGGATTTTCTGTAACAGACAGTAAAACATTTAATTCATTTTCATACGTAATAATGATTTTTGTTTTTTCCTTTGCTTCATAAACAGAACCAGTACGATTAAACCTGTCTAATCAGTTGTCAAATGCTCTCTTATTTGGTTGTTGACGCTATGGACACCGTTCCTTATAAATTCTTGTGGCAACTAATGAGTTTTTGAAACACTCTTCTAAAATCCATATCATGTCTGTCATTTCTTCACGACTAAAATTCATTGTTAGGTAACAATTATAACAATATGGCAAACAATTATAATCAATAACAAAAATAAAAACGTTAGATAATTAAAATCTTACATCTGACAGTTCTTGTTTCAATTATTTCAAAGCCACCTTAAACAAGAACTTGCAGCAATTTATAGTTCCCATTTCTTTGCGGAAAATTAATATCATTTTGTTAGTAAATATAAAATTGTCGTTATTGTATAGAATTTACCATAAACTTGGAGAAAAAAATTAAATGCAGTTTAATTTTAATTATCATTAACAAACTCATTGGAGGTTTCTAATATTAAGGGTAATTAATTTACTGTAATAAACGTATCTATGAGTTATCAACAATAAAACAAAAATATCTCGGAAACTAATTACTTTAGGTATAGGGAATATTTAAAAGATATGCAAGTATAATGAAAGAACTCTTCGATGGCAATATAAAATACAGGGTGTTCCATTTAAAAATATGAAGAAAATCTTTTATTTGCATTTTGACTTACCCTGTATACAATTTGTGTAGTGATAAAAAAATTGTACGTTGTTGCAAAACTACTTTAATATTGACAGTCAACAGCAGTAAAAAAATAAGTTTATATTATACTGTTAGAATCATACAGGGCGATCAAATCAATATGATTTTTTGATAAAAGTGCTCATAACTTTGAAAGATTATGAATAAAATACAGGGTGTTCCATTTAAAAAAACATAACTTTGGTTTGGCACCGTGTTATGGAGGACCCTGTATATTTCTCACTAATTTTAAAATGTGTACGTTAAAGGTGTCTATAACTTTTATTAACAACTTTTTTTCATATATTTTATAATAACAGATATATTGGACTTTGTCACAGAAGTTGATCACCCTGTATAGTGTGGGCCAAAGAAAACAGTCCACCTCGATATTTAGTAGTATTTATTAGATTTTAAGGAAATGACGAAACAGGTCGATTTTTGATCTAAGGGGGACACATTTTTACGGTAAATACATCTGTCATTCGTCAACCATCCCCCTTCCACTTCTCCCACCCCTTATTTTTAAACAGGGAATAGAGGTCGTGTGCTAGTTCATTTGAAAGGTTATTCAATTCTCTATTCAGTAATATAAACATAAACATTAACATAATTATTTATAAGAAAAAAATATTTTAATTAATTAATTGACACAAAAAGCAGAATGTATGTAATTTATTTAATTCAAAATACATTTTATTGCTGTCACAAAACAGAAAAAAAGAAAAAAATGTTTTTGATAAATAAACATTGCTTTTCCGTTAATTTCAATGTTCAAGCTGCCACTCATCTGCCTCTTGGTAGGTTGAATATGGAAGTTAAGCGAAAAACAATATTAATTTGTCAAATAAACATTTTTCTCTGTTTTCTGTCAGTAGTAGAATGTATTTTGAGTTAAATAAATTGCAAACATTCTTCTTTTTGTGTCAATTAATTTAATTCAAGATAATTTTTCTTGGGGACCCTATATAAATACTTATGTCAATGTGAATATTACTGAATATATAATTGAATAACCTTTCAAATGAGGTAGTACACCCTATTTCCCTATTTAAAAATAAGGGGTGGGGAAATGGGGGAGGGGGTTGACAAATGACATATACATGTAGCGAAAAAATGTGTCTCCCTTAGATCAAAAATCGACCTATTTCTTAATTTCCTTAAAATGTAATAAATACTGCCAAATATCGAGGTGGACTGTTTTGTTAGGCCAACTCTGTAATTTCGAAACAAGAGACTATGTTTTCAAATTATTAATATTAATCCATTCGCTGCCGATCGAATAGGATGGAACCCAGCTAGGAGCCAGTTTGTTGAACGGCACCTAACTGAAGTAACCGTATCCCTCGCTGGTGGGTGAACGGCAGCGAATGGGTTAAAAGTTCTAAGAAATTTTTTGTGGATGTAAACGGCATTTTTAATGGTTTACCTCTATTTTATCTTAAACAAAAACCAAAACTGTATCTAGAAAATATTGAATTAATAAATCACTGGGATACTTAGCTGAATTAAACTATATACTAACAACGAAGATTATTGAAGCTATAGCCAGGTACTGCAAGAGCTCAATTGTAGGAGGTCTTTTTAAATATATAAAAGTAGCCATTAAAAACAAAGATAAATTATGATAATAAAATACGATGCCGCATATGTATCTCTGAAATGGTGTTCGAAAAAGCATAGTTCCCACATTTAGAATCCAGAAAAATGGATCACCTAAAAATAAAATATGACTTACAAAATGTTAAATTTCCTTTGATATTACATTATTTATGTACTATTATGTAAGATCGAGATTATTGTATTTACTTAGTAACATTTGTTTAATTTCAATTTTTTTTATATAAATATATCTTTCAGCATATTTTTCTGAAGCTATTTCTTGGTGGCATTTATGTAATTTATTATTCTAAATGGGAAATAAGCCACAATTTAACTTAAAAATTATTTTGTTGACTTTTCGACTTCCAACTGTGACGTGGTTATCAAGATACAATATATTAATAAATAAAACAAAAATGTTGTTACTGACAGACAGGGAGAAGCGTACTTTTGAAGTATGTAAAATTTTGTTGCTTAATAAAAAAAATCTTCTAATAATTTAATTTAAACTGACTCTGAATCGAAAGCAAGCAAAAACCATCTTTTACTTTTTTCTATCTTTACTCCGATTTGAGTATCTACTAGCGTTGATTGATATATTGGGGACTATTACTTCATTTACTTTGTTTATTAGTTGCTGTAAATATTTATTTTTCTTAAGGTGATACAGTAGCGATCAACAGGTAGCCAAAACGCGTTCCAAGATTGCGGCTGTAAGTTTGAATATTTTTTCGAGATATTTGACAAACGTATAATAAAATAATAAAATAATATAATAATAATAAAACGTCAAAAAAACGTCAAATAAGAATCAGATATTTCAAAGTGCTCTCAAAAGAAATCAATTTTCAATAAGTTTGTATTTAACTGGAAACATTTAAGTAATTGATAACGGTATATTTACTGTTATATTATCAACCTAATAATAAAAATATGTCTGTTTTTCGTTCTCGTCCCCAAAACTCCCAAAAACTTCGAAAATTTAACTCCGACCTTTGCGGCTTCTGATAGTACTGATCATTACGTTTCTAACTCATGTCTAATTTTGAAAATCGGTTATACCATTCAAAAGTTACCGAGCTCAGAAATATGACTCAATTTTTATTTAAAAAAAGGGAAAATTATTGTCGATATGTAAAAGTGAAAAAGTTAAACCGATCTGAATTTTTTTCCGTGTTTGAAGAAGGGGTCGGGGCTGATTCAGAACCGATGTAGTTTGTGACTTTTGACCACTCATAAGAAAGCTATAGAACTTCGTAGGTACAAAACGGCATAGTTTTTGGGGGTATATATCTTCGGTTCAACAAGAGACAGGAGAACCGCAAATACACCAAATCAATGGTATTGAGTTAAGCTTTCAAATGGTGTTTAAGAATGGTGTTTTTAACGGCTCAGTGTAGCCGAAAAACTGAAAAACTATACTTTGAAAATTTTGGTTTTTTGACAATTACTCAAAATTTCAACTTACGAATTTCGCCACTAACTGAGCGTTTATAGAAGGACTCTAGGCGAATCTAACGGTGTATACCTAATATCCGGGAAAATTCGAATTTTTAAGTTATAGGCTTCATAAGTATGATCAAATCTATTTCTTATGGAAAAAACGGTTTTTCAAGCTCAATAATTCCTGTAATAGCTTCAGTTATCATACTTGACTTTAGATTTATCAGATACTACTTGTCAATATGTTTCAAACTCATGTTTAGTGATCAAAATCGGTTAAGCCGTTTAGAAGTTATTAAGCTACAAATGTATAATCCAATTAACGATTATTCCCTAAATGGTTTATGTAGTTGTAGTGGTTACGACGCTAAATTTGATCTGGGAATGGGCAATTCGAATTTATTTACCGGCCATTTCAATAGTTTTTTTCAATCTATTTCGAATAGAAAAAAAATCTAGTGTACATTCGATGGACACTAGATCATTTGGGAGATAATGCGACAAAGGCGACTATTTATAAAGCTTAACGTGTAATCGAGAAACATTGCATTTAAATTCATACATTTAATTTATAAATAACTTTAAAAAACTCCTGATACAGGAATAAAAAACCGCTAAACGCCGTAAAAATGAGTGGCGCATACAATATTCCAACTACAAAAGATCTGATATGAATATTACGTGGAGCGAAAATGTATTTTCATTTTGATGCAAAACAAAATTTCTCGTTTTATTTTAAAAGATTTTTCCATAATATTTGCTAAATTTGAAGTAAAACGCGCCACAAAAGAGTAACTTTGATACAGTTTGAATTTTGAAACTCTTTTGTGGCGCATTTACTTCAAATTTAGCAAACATTATGGAAAAATGTTTTAAAATAAAACTAGAATTTTGTTTTGCATCAAAATGAAAATACATTTTCGCGCCAAGTAATATTCATATCAGATCTTTTGTAGTTGGAATATTGTATGCACCACTCATTTTTACGGCGTTTAGAGGTTTTTTATTCTTATATAACTATATAGTGTCTAATTAAAAATAAATCTTATGGACTATTAAGTTAACGTGGATCACCCTGTACATTTGAATTTATTTTTAAGAAGCACAAATTTACATATAAAAATCTACCGGTCTCAGCGTTTTTTATAATTTTTTAAAACAAGGAGAGAAATAATTTTATTGTATAAGTGAGTTCCACTCAACTCGTAAATACCTATATTTCTTTATAGTATGCTAAATGCTAATGCTAATATTGATGAGAAAAATATGCTAATATTGATGAGAAAGATATCCAGAATCTCTATTGGAATCAGAAACAAGAGTGAGGCTGAACAAATCAACGAACACAGAGTAATTTGAAATTTTAAGAGGAGTACGACAGGGGTGTGTTTTGTCTCCTGTGCTATTCAACTTTTATGTGGAGAATGTTTTTGCATAGACACTTGAAGGCACTGACTGTGGTATAAAAGTCAGCGGGTACCTGATAAATAACACTCATTACACTGACGACACCGCGATAATCACAAATAACGAACATGACGTGCAGTTCATGCTAAATAAAATAAATACAAATCCATGGCAAAAAGAAAGGGCGCACTTTTCAGAATACAACTGCAAGTAGATTATGCTCCAATTGAGCAAGTAAACATATTCAAATACTTGGGAATGATGTTGAATGACCAATGGGACACTCAACAAGAAATACATAAACTGACCAACAAGAAAGACAAGTTTGTATTAAATTTAAACCGCTACTTTGTAATCGCAATCTTTCCTTCAATCTCTGTTACAGAATGGTTTAGTGCTATGCATGGTCCATATTGTTATACTGCATGGAGACCTGGACATTGAAAATATCTTTCATTAATATGTTAGATGCCTTCGAATTGTGGACCTTGCGAAGAATGTTCGGCATACCATGGACATATATGGTGATAAACGAAGAATTCTTAAAAAAGTAATTAGGTACTGAGAGAGAATTTCTTAACTTGATCAAGGCACGAAAAATTGGATACCTGGAGCATATTCTGAGCAGAGTTGGGCTGGCTACTGATAAATTGTAACACACTCACTGATTAATTTTATTGGATTTTAATATTTAGATAAAGAACTAATTTTTGAAGTTTTCATCAGTTAGAGCATATCTTCGAGGGCTATTAATTATTCTAGCATAAAGAATAGGCATTTCACAGGCGCAGAAGAAGACATGCATGTATTATATCTTAGAAAAAAAAATTTAATTATAGGAAACTCATTTAACAAACTCAAACAACTTTTTTGCCGTCTAGAAAATTAACAAGTTCTAGATCTATTTTGCATGTTTTGATTGTTTCATGTTCAGTTGATTGAGACTGATGAGATTGCTTTCGTGTGCCTTGTTTGGTTGGATACGCTAGTTCATTAAAATCCAAAAAGCCATCTGGGGTGGTATCACTTGAATCTCCCGTATCTAGTTCTTAGCAATAATCGAGATAAGTTTTTCAGCAGCGTTAATCACTATCTTTTTCAAAGCCTCCATAGCAAATTCTGAATATTTTAAGACATTTAAGACATTATATCAAAGCAATTTAAACTTAGGATGGACAATTGCGGACATAATGGCCTCTTCCGATGACAAATTAAGTATTTCAGAGAATATTTTATCCAAGCTCTGCATACATATTTTTAGAAAAAATCACCGCCAGAACTCAGTGTTTGAAGATTTAACTTCTCCCATTTATTCCTCAAAGACAGCAGACTTGGGAAGTAAGTACCCATAATAGACACATTCATCTGCTTGCAGAACCTCGAGGGTTGTAGCGAGAGATTTCAAGACCATACAGTATTCCTCTAAGTACAGCAACTCAGTTTCTTTAAAGTTTTTTATATCAAGTGCAAAACTGACTCATAATAAGTCATAATAACAAAAAAAGCAAAATAAAAACTCGTGATTCGTGTCTGCTTGACTTGGCGAATGGACTGATACTGAAAACGGCGCTTTTGCGTGCTGCTATTAAGAGGATGGGTACGTATTTTCGGCTGCATGTTATTCAAATGAGGATTCATTTTTTTCGAATCCTGAGAAAACTAATAATAAGTATTTTTGAAAAATTTAAACGCAGAATGAAAAATTACGTTATCGGCGAGGGCCTAAATTCCCTGAGAACTTCTATAATGTTTATTTTAATAAGTTACAGGGGTGAAAACCTAAGAGAAAATTTAGTGTGATATTTAATTTAAAATATCTCATTCAAAATAAACTTTTATTTATTCTAAGGGACTTTCGGCCCTCGGTAATAGTATAGTCTTTCATTCTGCGTTTAAATTTTTCAAAAATATTTATTGGTTTTTTCAGGATTCGAAAAAAATGAGCACAATGTCCGTGGAAATATCTTCCAAATCTATCTTTGTCTTACAACTTACAATCTTTGTCTCTGTCAGTCGAATAGAATATTGTCAGCATACTGTCAGTCAGACAGTGAAAATCAGTGACAATTTTAAATATTTGACATGGAATTGGGAATATTTTGAGTTGTTGATTAAATAATATTGATATGGTTCTTTTCATGAGGATTTTTCAGTGCGTCACAAATAATAGAAAAAAGGTAAGTCAGTGATAATATACATTTATACCATTTATTCTAACATGACATTTTAGTTAAATCTGACAGTTGTCAAATTTTATTTGCAATTGGGCATAAAAACAAATCAATTGTCTTTATTGCATTTATAAAATGGTATTTTCTTTGATTTGTATAGTCTTATAAATTGTACAGATTATATTCGTAGATATATTATATAATTAGTAAATAATTTTTTTTCTGTTACAGCGCCATTTATCGACAACTAGAATAATCACCGAACTAGAATAATTACCAAAGTAATCAACGACGTGCCTTTTTTTCTGTCATATACAATTTAATGCGTTAGAAAGAAATCGAAAAACTGTGACGCACTGAAAAATGCTCATGAGAAAAAGCATATATAGTGTATTTCATAAACAAGAATAAAAAAACCGCTAAACGCCTTAAAAATGAGTGGTTCATACAATATTCCAGCTGCAAAAGATCTGATATGAATATTAGAGTCTAGGACGTTTCATCGCCGCCGTTTCGATGCCGCCAGTTCGATGGCGATGCCGGGCCTATTCACCGCCAGTCAATTAATCGCTATTTGATATATTTCCTAATTTTCGACAGTTACAATTATTATTTATTTTTAGTATTAATTAGGAATTCTATGCGAGATATGACGGCGATGAAATGGATTGGCGATGAACCGGCGGCATCGAAACGGCGGCGATGAAACGTCCCATTCCGGAATATTACGAGGCGCGAAAATGTATTTTCATTTTGATATAAAACAAAATTCTAGTTTTACTTTAAAATATTTTGCCATAATATTTGCTAAATTTGAAGTAAACGAGCCACAAAAGAGTAACTTTGATACAGTTTGAATTTTGAAACTCTTTTGTGGCGCGTTTACTTCAAATTTAGCAAATATTATGAAGAAATCTTTTAAAATAAAACTAGAATTTTGTTTTACATCAAAATGAAAATACATTTTCGCGCCACGTAATATTCATATCAGATCTTTTGTAGCTGGAATATTGTAAGCGCCACTCATTTTTAAGGCGTTTAGCGGTTTTTTTATTGTTGTATCAGGAGTTTTTCAAAGTTATTTATTAATTAAATGTATGAAGTTGAATGAAATGTTCCTCTATTACTCGTTAAGCTTTATAAATGGTCACCTTTGTTGCATTATCTCTCAAATGATCTAGTGTCCATCGAGTGTACACTAGATTTTTTTTATTCGAAATAGATCGAAAAAAAAATATTGAGATGACCGGTAAATGAAGTCGGATTGCCAGTTGCCAGATCAAATTTAGTGTTGTAATCACTACAACTACATAAACCATTTCGGAAATAATCGTTAATTGGATTATACGTTTGCAGCTTAATAACTTCTAAAAGGCTTAACCGATTTTGATCAGTAAACATGAGTTTGAAACGTATTTACCAATACTATCTGATGTATCTAAGGTCAAGTATGATAACTGAAGCTATTACAGGAATTATTGAGCTTGAGAAACCGTTTTTCCCGTAGGAAATAGATTTGATCATATTTATGAAGCCTATAACTTAAAAATTTGAATTTTCCCGGATATGACGTATACACCGTTAGATTCGTCTAGAGTCCTTCTATAAACGCTCAGTTATTAGCGCAATTCGTAGGTTGAAATTTTGAGTAATTGCCGAAAAACCAAAATTTTCAAAGTACAGTTTTTCAGTTTTTCGGCTATACTGAGCCGTGTGTATGTCTGATCCTGACGGCTTAGACACCATTTGAAAGCATAACTCAACGCTATTGATTTGGTGTATTTTCTGTTCTCCTGTCTCTTCTTGATCCTAAGATATATACCCCCAAAAATATGCCGTTTTGTACCTACCAAGTCCTCTAGCTGGCTTATGGGTGGTCAAAAGTCACAAACTACACCGGTTCTGAATCGACCCAGACCCCCTCTTCAAATACAGAAAAAACAATTCAAATCGGTTTAACTTTCAAACACATGCATATCCACAAACGTTTTCCCTTTTTTAAATAAAAATTGAGTCATACTTAAATTTTTGAAGTTTTTGGGAGTTTTGGGGACGAGAACGAAAAACAGACCCTAAATAGAAAGGGCCGTAAAATCCACACCCTTGGACCAAAATGGATGGCTGACATATGAATGGGTGAGTCTTTTCCTGAACTTTAAGGTGGGACTTGGCCCATCTTTCAAATCAGTCAGATTTAGAAAATCGAAAATTTCGTGTATATATAGTGTCGCGTGTGGGGGGGGGGGTGTTGGTGTGCGCCACTGGCGAGAACTGCCGTTCGTTGGTAATAATTGATTTAAGGCGTGAACTTAATAAAAAGTTATTTATTGTGTATTATTTGTGGAAGATCCAAGCAGAGAATACATCAGGATAATATGGCCATTCCACGAACATACGCCTGTTTTGGATTACTTCGACAACGAATATTTTACTGTGCAACATAAGCAGTACGAAAGTAAATGGCGCTAATAATTATTCCAATAAACAACAATGTGATTTGCAATTTACTTGCGTTCTTCTTATTTTGCACAGTAAAATATTCGTTGTCGAAATAATCCAAAACAGGCGGATGTTCGTGGAATAGGGTATATATTCTGTGATCAAGTATTTTGTTGTTAAAGATGTTCAAAATTGTAAGCGTTCCATACTAACAATATATTATTAAAAAATCACTTAAACACTTTTCCTCTTTTCTAGATTGAGTATTAGTTTTTGTTGTACATAAAAATTATTACCATCACTGAATACATAGTTAGTGAAAAAATTATCACATTTATGCCCGGTTGCACCAACAGATCTTAAGCTTAAGTCGAGAATATCATAAGAATTAATATAATATAATTATAATATATTACAATAAGAATACCATAATATAATAATAGATATAATTGATACAAAGGTAAGAATCTAAAATTATGGTGCAACGTAAGTGATACTCAAGGAGGCTCTATCTATAAGTAGAGCTAAGCTAAGCTGGAGCTTAAGATATGTTGGTGCAACCAGGCATTATTAACTGAATTAATAATTTGCAATTATAAAAATAACAGTTATCCAAGAACATTCAAAAGCCATCTCTTTAAATTAATGATGACATTTTCAAGTAGAATGACATTCTAGTAATGTTTACATATCCATATCAGTGTGCATTTTACTACACGTAATTTGCCGTGTAAAGACAGAAAAAGTAGGTATACCTGTAAAATATTTGCGAATTATATACCGATGGCCAATTTCTGGCCAATTGGTTCAAACCAAGGTCATAAATCGAAACACACACACAAATACCGATGGCCTTAATAGGCTCTCCCACATGCGGTGACAAGTTTAAACTTGCAAAAAGTACTCGGAAAATGTACTCGTATAATAAACGCGGGTACAGGGTATTAGAATAGAATAGAATAGAAATATGCTTTATTGTCATGAAAAATTGTACAATTTTATCGACAAAGCTTATAAAAAGTCAAGACAACAAAACAATAACAATCCAATTTACTAAAATTACATAAATCGTCAATATATTTACAATAATAACAATAATAATGAAGTTAAACAGAAGTAGTCAATTGCAAAATTTAAGTAAATTGCAAATGCATAGTCTACCTAGTAATTAATAAGTTTAAAAGTTAAAAAGTTAACCTGCTGCATATGACACCCAAATATAGACAAAAAAAAATGATAATAAAAATACTACTTGTGCAAAGGGTACTGTAATTTCTTAGTTATTGATTAAGAAAATCTTCTACTGAATAATATGGTCTTTCAGATAGGTAGGCTTTTGTCAGTTTACGGAATTTGGGGAAAGATGCTGCAGATTTAAGTTGTAGAGGGAGATGGTTGTAAAGTTTTTTTGCGGAATATAATATAGATTTCTTTACTAACTCAGAGGACGGGGTCGGCATATAGACGTCAAACGTAGAATTTCTCGTGAAGTAGTCATGATTAGGTCTTGGTGGAAAGACATGTAGATGTTTACGAATTAAGCAAACAGTTTCTAAAATATACAAAGATGGAAGGGTTAAAATTCTGTGATCTTTGAAGTAACTTCTGCAATGTGTTGTTCTTCTAAGGCCAAACAGATATCTAATTGCTCTTTTTTGTAATTTGAAAATAACATCGAATTGGGCAGCTGTACCAGAACCCCAAAAAGGAAGACCATAACGAAGATGAGACTCGAACAAAGAAAAATATGTTATTTTGGAAGATGCTAAATTGAGTTCATTCGAAACAGATCTTATAGCATAGCAAGCTGAGGATAGTTTCTTCCTTAACAAATCGATATGGTGGGACCATTTAAGGTCGCTGTCTAAAAAAATACCAAGAAATTTCACAGAATCAACGGTACTGATCTGGCTGTTATTAAGAGGTAAGGGTTGAAGGACTCCTTTATAAGACAATGCTACTGTTTTATCTACGTTAAACGAGAGTAAATTAGAGTCAGACCAGGTTATTATTGTAAGTAGATCAGAAGTTATAGTAGCATGAAGAGTTGCAATATTTGAGTTACTCCAAGTGATACTGGTATCATCAGCAAAAAGAAAGATTTTTCCATCGATTTTTAAACTAGTGATGTCATTAATAAAGATAAGGAAAAGTAGAGGACCCAATACTGAACCTTGAGGTACCCCACATACAATGTTTTTGAGACTAGAGTCTGTATCATTTGCTCTAACCAGTTGTTTCCTATCATCCAAGTAAGATTGGAACCAATCTAAAGAAATACCTCGAATTCCGTAGAAATTTAGTTTTCTTATCAAAATGTTATGATTTACACAATCAAAAGCTTTGGCGTAGTCACAAAAAACGGTGGCAGTGTGAAGATTATTGTTCAGTGCTTGATAAACCTCATGTAGTACAGAAAAGATGGCATCAGTGGTGCATTTATTATTTAAAAAGCCGAACTGATTTTGTGATAAAATGTTGTTTTCAACTAGAAAGGACATAAGTCGGGCTTTTATGAGTCTCTCAATAATTTTGGAGAGTACCGGTAGTAGTGCAATAGGTCTATAATTGCAGGTATTAGATATTTCACCACCCTTATGAAGAGGAATAATGATGGCTGTCTTCAGGCACTCTGGAAATTTACCTTTCTCAAAGGAATCATTAATTAGTGAGATGAGGACTTCTAACACATTTTCTGGGAGATTAGAAAAAATTTTTATCGATAGACCATCAGTACTACAGGAGGATTTGCTTTTGATACTATTGATTGTTTGGATCAGTTCAGATTTATCGACTGGTTTTATAAAGAATGAATTCGAGACCTTTCTTGAATAAGGGAGATAAGCAATGGGATCTTGTTGTGGCAAAATAGTTGATGTAATATTTTTACTCACATTAACAAAGTATTCATTTAGATTTTCAGGGTCTGGAAGGGGAAATTGTTTTAGCAGTGTGGGTTTTATTTCGAAGATCGTTTATTATGGACCAAGTTTCTTTTGCAACACTTTTTGAGCTTCCCAAACGGTTATGGTAGTAGTCTTTTTTAGCTGATTTTATAAGTTTAAGATAGGTTGCCCTGTACTTGGTGATGTATTCAGTGATAGAAACGTTGGTAGTAAATTTCCTGATATAGAGAAGAGAACGCATATTCTTGGAAGATATTCGGATACCTTTAGTAGTCCAGGGTTTGCGATGTTTTGGATTAATTGCAATTAAAGGAAATGCTTTATTGAAAATACGGACAAGCTTATCCAAAAAAGCACTGAAATTATTATCCACGTCCATAGCAGGAAAGCGCCACTCAGAGGTTAAGCATAAATTTTGGAAATTACGAAAGTTCCGGGTGGAAAAAATCCTGCCTAAACGTCGGGTTTTCGAGGAGGGTTTGCTCAAGATATTAAACTTCGTATAAACTGCTTCATGATCAGATAGTCCAGCATTAATAATTGTAGAGTGGACATCAAGGGGTGAAAAATCTGAGACAGTATAATCAATTATGGTAGATGAAGTTTTTAGCCCATATGCTACGGGTACGAGTACCGAGTACCTTATTGAAAATATACTCGGGTACTGGGTACTGAGAACCAAAATGTACTTAGAGTACAAAATTCGGGTACTTGTATCCGGGTATTTCCCAGCTGTGATTCTGAGACGGAAAATACGCAATCCCTTAACTAATCATCTAAGGAAAGATTGGGGGCAAGAGCGAATAGGTCGCAGACAAATATCGTGGTTGCGAAATATAAAGAACTGGACAGGCATAATTAACACTGGCAGCAAACTCTTGAAACTTGACAAAGAGAACCAAAGTGCTGGAATTACTAGGAGAGCAAGACTAGCATGGGCAGGATTTGGAAAACTCAGTTGGATACCTAAGAACCGCAAAATGCCTCAATACTTGAGGAGCAAAGTGTTCAACCAGTGCATCCTTCCTGGTTCTTCCATCCTTCCTAATCTAACCTAACCAAGGCAAATATGAATAAACTAGCCACAACAGAAAGAGCAAGGGAAAAAGCAATGTTAGGGATACGACTGTCAGATAAAAAGAGGAACGACTAGGGTTGCTTTATCCATTAGGCAATATAGGCAGGTGCCTAGGGCGGCAAATTATGAGAGGGCGGCAAAAATACTGTACAAAAAATATTTGTATATAAAAATTAAAATCGAATAACATTTAAGTACATCGTACATCCATCAATGGAATATAAGTGGGCATTCATTTCTAGAAAACAAATTACATTTTCTTAACACTATTCATTCAAAAAGGACAGAAGTCGTAAATTGAGGTATTATTGGGCCGTCGCGTCGGTAGCACAGCAAAGGCGGCGGGCGCACTGTTCTATAATTTTTTTTAAACTGAATCCTTTTGGGTTATTCGTGGTGGAAAATTTGCCATTTTCATTGAAAAATTTCGCCTTTTCGGACGGTTTTTTGCGAATACCTTAAAAATTGTGCATCTAACGGAAAAAACTATATAAAACATTTTTGTAGCTTATGAAAAATCAAAGAGATTCTTTCCTTCATAAGTCTTCTAGTGATAACATAAAAAGAGATAGGTGAAAATAATATGCTCAAATGGGTGTGTGCAACTTAATAACAGAGAAATAGTCGATTTTAAGGGTATAATGCTATAAATATCTTTTCTAAGTACTGCCTGAAAAGACCTTTAAAACGACCGCACTGTTAAATTTCGATTACATTCAAACTAAGTGAGATATAGTGCAACAAAAAAGGATGACTAATTTATTTTAAGATAAAATGCGAAGTATGTGTATTTTAACCCCTCTTCCACCAGATTTAAATGCATCGTTTTGCTTCTACAATACCTTTTACTATAGTGTTATTTCTATGTTCAACAAGTTGGACGGGTTTAAAATGTATGGTTTTTGAAAAAAATAAGATTAAATTATAGAGAGCATTTTTCAATTTTTTTTAAATCTTCCTTTTTCTCCATGTAACTCGAAAATGATAATGAGATACAGTAATCAAAGAAAAATAAAATTGTTATGTAAAAGAAAACCTACATTTTTGTAAGGTATTTTTTTACGTATCTCTTATCACTTTCGAATTACATGGAGAAAAAGGAAGATTTTTAAGAAAATTTAAAAATGCTCTCTATAATTAGATCCTAATCTTTTCAAAAACCATTCATTTTAAACCCGTCCAACTTTTTGAATATAGAAATAACACTATACTAGAAGGTATTCTAGAAGAAAAACGATGTATTTAAATTCTGGTGGATGAGGGGTTAAATATACTTCTCATTTTTCCTTAAAATACATTAGTCATAAGTTTTTTGCACCAATCTCGCTTAGTTTGAATGTACCCGACATTTAACAGTTCTCGTTTTAAAGGTGTTTTCAAGCACTACAAAAGGTATTCGAAGCATTATACCCCTAAAATCGACAATTTCTCTGTTATTTTAAGTTGAATACACCGATTTAAGCATGCACCAAAAAAAATCTTTTTTCACCTACCATCACTTTTTTTATTAAAACTAGAAGATATGTGAAAAAATGAATCTCTCTGATTTTTCATAAACTACAAAAATGTTTTATATAGTTTTTTTCGTTAGATGCACAATTTTTATGGTATTCCCAAAAAACAGTCTCCGAGAAGTGTAATTTTTCAATGAAAATGGCAAATTTTTAACCACGAATAACTCAAAAAGTATTGAGTTTTAAAAAAAATTTATAAAACAGTTATTGCTTAGAATTAGATTCTCTGGCCACTTCCGGTGTTAGTTTGATAAAAAAAATTCCACCCCCGAGAACGGGTGGGAACCAACCCTAAGTTAAAAGCGTCATAGGATATAGCGCAGACTTTGTTTCTTGAGCTATTCCCTACTTACAGTGAAAATATCAAGTAAATTGATGCAGTAGGATGGAATTTGGAGCCAAATACCCTCACTGACTGCACTAATAGATACCTACATCATTCATACATGAATGCATTCACTTAAAGGTTCATTTGGATAACACAATAAAATCACCAATCACCAATAATTGACATATCCAAATATTTAAAGAAGAGTGGATTGAAAGATATTTCCCTAACTTTGATATTGCTTTGCGCATTTATTTGTGCCTCCCAGTTGCCAACCAACGTGTCCACTGAAAGGTCATTTTCGAAAATGTCAAGAATTTAAAATAGTCATGAAAATAATGTCCGATCAAGTATGACGCAAGAACGTCTTAACAATTTGTCGATTTTGTCCATAGAAAGTGACCAAACAAAGGCGATAAATTATGACGACATTATAGATAATTTTTCCAAAGAAAAATCAAGAAAGAAATCGCACACCTAGTTCAATAGTGCCACAAGTGCAAAACACAATATTCTCGAGAAATGAGCAAAACGTTCTGTAGTAAATGCGTTATGCCCTGTAAATAATTTATTTTGAGAGTGACTGGCTTCAAAATTACAATTTAGGTAGTAAATTATACACTTATTGGCTGGATCTTATTACAATTTATTAAAAATAAAACGTTATTATTGTTTTGATAGTTATGGCGATATTGCATTGTGAAGAAAGTCATTTATAAAACAATACTTAGGAGATACGGCGGCAATATAATGAAAAAATCAGTTGATTTTTGCAATTGTGGCCGTATTGAACGTATTGAATTACATCGATTGTATTGTGGCAGTGTATATTATCGCCACATCTCCCAGTTATGGCCGTATTGCATTTTCAAAACCTCCAAAAACACTAGAGTGAAATACCGAAGTAACTTACTTTATACTTATCCAAAACAATATTTTAGTTCAGGCTGTATTGCATTAGATGGGCCATTATATAGGCAATATTTTACAGCCTTAACCCAAAATTCGAATTTTTTGCAGTTGTGGCACAATTGAACTAGGTGTGCGAAATCTGATGTGATCGAACTGGAATGACAATTTTTATGTATTCTTATGTAAATAAAAAAATCTGCTAACAATTTTTTTTCGGAAAAATGGTACATGCTTGAAGGGCGGCTACTAGAGAATTGCCTTGGGCGTCAATTGACCTAAACGCGGCCCTGGGAACGACTGAGTAAGATCAAAAACAAAAGTCGAGGACATAACAACAAAAGTTGCCAAACTTAAATGGAGCTTCGCAGGCCACACTGCTAGACAAAAGCACCAACGTTGGAATGCATCAATACAACATTGGAGACCTTACCGAAGTAAACGACCGAGAGGAAGACCACAGATGAGGTGGGTTGATGATATTAAAAGGGTAGCCGCAACAAATTGGAAATAATGTTACTCAGGATAGAGAACGGTGGAAGGAGTTGGGAGAGGCCTATGTCCAAACGTGGACGATAGAAGGCTAAGAAGAAGAAGAAGAAGAACTTTTGCATACCGCAAAAGAGGCGTTTGGCCTTAAGATAATTCGCCAACTCACTATGCATGGCACCATAAGAAAAAGATTAATAGTACAAAATATTGTTTACCGTCATAAGATTGTACTTCTCCAAACAAAAGTTTTCTTAACTTCTTTAATTTCATTTTCAGGGGCATTTTGGATAAGAATGGTCTCTTATACTAAATTAGTAACAAGTGAAACGGCTATATTTTACATTCATACTAGTCATATATTTATCTAACTACTATCAGTAGGTATACCAAATATTCTTAATATTGCTAATCAAATAAATTTACTACCCATTAAGCATTTCGTTAGGGGTAATAAAATGTGATCTTTTTACTTTATATATCACATTACTATTTATATAAATTTGCTCTTTTTATGTTTTAATATTAAGCAGCAAAAGTCCGAACGGTCGTGAGTTAAATTAATAAATATAAATTATATGAATGATATAAATTAATAAATGAAAATAGTTTCTGTCCTTGTGGAATCGGTACTCACCGGAGGGACCGCAGACGTTCGGATACAATTAGCGTCTCTTTGCAAAGAATATGACGACGTCGACTTTGCAAAGTAACAAGACACTTACTCAACACACACACACACACTACACATTACTCCCCTGAGTTAGTGATAAGTTATAGTCTAAAAAATCATTATGAAATTGACTGGCCAGTTGGTTGTGAAAACCAGTGCCAATAAAACACAAAACACACACAATATTAAGCAGCCTATTTATTTAGCGTATGGTATTTGGACACATTTACCAGATTACATTAAACCATAAGCAGTAAACAATAAACAAGTGAAATTAAAATTGACTCTATATAAAAATACTTAATCGTATCCAATTTATAGGCAAACATCGAGATTCTTTATAAATTCGGGCAAATTAGAAAAAAAAATAAAAAAAAAGTTATTTACCAGCAACTGTATTACTGGAATCAAATCTTATTATTGTAAATATTAATAATATAGGTATATGCAAAGTCCGCACATAGTGTGGTATTTTTTTTATAAACAAATTGGCGCTCCGAAATCGTGTTTTTTTTTTTAATTATTGCTCTTAAATTCCGAAGATTTTAACTTGAAATTTAAACTTAAACTTTAAACTTAAAAACACCCAAATAAAAAGTCACTGTAATTTAATTCTGCATAGAGATATTTTTCCCGATCTCATTCGACGAAAATTTCCTCAAATTTTTTAATTTTCAACTAAAATTTTAAGTAAGTGTTTATTTACTAATAATTAAGTAAATTATGATCTATTAACTGAAAATATTTTCATCTCTTTGCAACTTCCGGTTATACCTTCGTTTTTTTTAATGGGACACCCTGTATATTTTTACATTTTTGGATTCTCCTCAATATCTTCTTTCTTAAAATATGAGGTTTTGTAATATTATACAGGGTATTTTAAAAGATATTTACGTTTTTTCATTAATTTCGTGGCAACATTCACACCCTGTAGAATTGTAATAGTTTGACATTAAAAACTCTGCTTACGTTAAAGTGATGTTTAATATAGTCTACTATTGTCAAGAATCATTAGTATAACTAATTTTGAAATTTTAGTATACAGGGTTAGTCGAAACTCGGAATGAATATTTTCGGAGTTTTCTTAAATGGAACACCCTGTATTTTAGTATTGTAATGAAATGATATTTCATGGTACTTTTTAATTTTATAAGTATTCCCTATACCTAATTGCTTTAATTTGTGAGTTATTGGTGATTCAAGCTAAACATTAATTGCAACAAAAAATACGTAAAATTTTATTAGGTTGGCCGTGAAAAAATTGAATCACAAATAATTTTTCAGAAATAAATACATATTAATCCAGACTGATCCTTAAAATTGCCAATAATGGTTTACCTATCAAAATAGATACGTAGTTAAAATTGTTGGTGCAATAAACAGTTAAGCACAAATTAAAGCAGTTACGTATAGGGAATGCTTAAGAAATAAAAAAGTACCATAAAATATCATTTCATTACAATACTAAAACACAGGGTGTTCCATTTAAGAAAACTCAGAAAATACTAATTCCGTGTTTCGACCAACCCTGTATACTAAAATAAAAAATTTAGCTATACTAATGATTCTTAGCATAGTAGACTATATTAAAAGTCATTTAAACGTAAGTAGAGTTTTAGATGTCAAACTACTACAATTCTACAGGGTGTGAATATTGCTACGAAATTAATCAAACAATGTAATTATCTTTTAAAATACCCTGTATATTATTACAAAACCTTATATTTTAAGAAAGAAGACATCGAAGAGAATCCTTCTTCTTCTTTCTCGAAACTCCTTATGCCCCAGGGGCGTCGGAGGAAGAGAATAAAAAAAATGTAAAAATATACAGGGTGTCCCATTAAAAAAACGAAGTTATAAGCAACTTCCGGTGTAACCGGAAGTAGCAAATAGATGAAAATATTTTCAGTAAATAGATGACTCTTCAAAACCTCTTAATTCAAATTTTCATAATTCTGTTGCCTTTAGTTCTCGAGATATTTCTAATAGGCCCTTTATTTGCCTCACCCTGTATATTATATTTCCAGAAGCTGGTGGAACTTGACTCAAATTTTCATATTTCCACAATTTAACTTAAAAAATGATTTTATTGACGTTTTGACTTCCACCTCGGACGTCGTTATCAAAATACAAAATATTACTAAATTAAACAAAAATGTTGCTAAATAAAAAAAAAATTCTTCTAATAATTTAATTTAATCTGACTCATTCATATCGGCAATTCAGACATATATTATACATATTAAAGTAGAAGACTTTAAAATGATTTGTGAAACCTGACAAACCAAACAGTAGGTTTGAAGGAAGACATAATTCCGTAATATCTCAGTAACTTATATGATGTTTATTCCCTACTCAGCACGGATAGATGAGCCTTTCCTTAAACGTTATATTTTTGTTTAAAATGTTTCGCCAAATTTTCATGTTTCGCCAACAGATCATGTTGATTCTGTGATTTGTATAGGAGATTTTCTGGACCGCAGTAGACTTTTGGTAGCATCTTAAGTATATATGTTACGGTTGATGTGATAAATCCGGTCTGTATTAATAATTACCGATAAATATTAATAGTAACTGTAGCAGCTGGTCAATTCGATTAATAACGCCTTTATAATTAGATTTACCGGCAATCCTGGATAAAGTCTCCCTGAAGACTTTAGTTGGCTGCGATCACCACACCGTGGTAGAGAGAAGTTCAATGGAACGTGACCCATAAATTCACGTCAGATAGAAGGAAACCATCCGATTTTCGGGAACGTCTAACCAGAGACCATTCCAGGTAGCCTCCAATCAGAAAGTAAGCCTATTTACTTTGCAGAAACGGAAAGTTTGCAGGTACAGAAAATATGCAGAAAAGCCAACAAAAGTAGAAACAACACCATACGACCAAAATCCAAAATATAAACTCCAAAAACGGAAACTAAAACTCCAAACGGAAAACCAAAACCAAAATCCAGACGAAAACCAAAATCCAAACGGAAACCAAACCTTGAAACAATAGAATATTGTTTAGGATTTAAAAAACTAATGTGACAATTTTTTACCGGGATAGAAAAAGAAATCAGAATTATTAGCTTGTACAATGGGGGTCTAGGACGTTTCATCGCCGCCAGTTCATCGCCGCCCTTTCGATGTCGCCAATTCATCGCCGGCCGATTCATTGCCAGTCAGTTAATCGCTATCTGATATATTTCCGAATTTTCGACAGTTACATTTATTGTTTATTTTTAGTATTAATTAGAAATTCTAGGAAATGCGAGATATGACCATTCCCGTTGCCATACTTAATCTTTTAATTGACTTTTAAACTTTTATAATATAAAATATATTATAATGATAATCTTTTAAATTTCACGGTCAACATTTCCAACCAAGAGAAACTGTTTCTTAAATTCGAAAAGAACCCAAAATTTCTGTACAAAAATTTAGGGGAAGTAGAACAGTAAATAATAATATTTTTTATCTTTTTAATTGTCATAAGTTTTGAACTGAATTTAACGTCGTGTAGTGTCATCTCCCATAATACAAAATCAACTGACTAACTGCCGATGAAACGGACGGCGATGAAATGGACTGGCGATGAACCAGCGGCGACGAAACGTCCCATTCCGGTACAATGGATCTTCTCACAACCCACTGCTTGACACGACAGCAAACTGAAGACAAATCAGATATTAGTGCCAATTACGGCCGGATTCACAAAGTAAAGTTAACTTGTGGTTAAGAGATAACCAGAGGTTCCCCAAAATATGCGTTTTGGTTTCAGGTCAACGGCAAAGTATGGTTAACTCACAGAATTTTTAACCAAAGGTTGGAGTAGGTTACCCTTATGGGTATACCCAGAAGGGTAACAATTATGAAACTGAAACGCATATTTTGGGGTAATTTTGAGGTTATCTCTTAACCACAAGTTAACTTTACCTTGTGTAACCGGCCGTTAGTGGTCTTTCAAAAACGAACTTTACAGAAGCTAAACGACGTATAGAGGTGTGTAATGATAGGCTGACGCTCCGTCCAAACATCGACACTCGGAACCGTGCGATTCTCTCAAATCGCGCAGGTGCCCCCACTAAGTTCCACCTCTCCGAACCAACGCCGCCAGAGGGATATTTAAGAGCATCGTAAGCGACGATCCGGCAGTCCTGAACGACCGTTCTGGGCTCCATAACCAGCCAAGCGAAGTGAGCGAGGCCGGCCAACCTGAATCGCGACGTGCACCGTTCGTGAGGTGATTCGTAAACTCAGGCAGGCCAACTCGAGACGAGACGCACGGTGTACCGAAGTGAGGTAATGTGCGACTCGTAATTCAACGGAGGCAAGCGTATTGAGCGAGCCCCGATAGATATAATATATTTGAATACCTCTGTTAATTTTGGTTCTTCTGTTACAGACGCCCATCCGGAGGAAGACTTCGCTGGAACGGGATAAAATATCAAATTATTATTTTGCGTTATATTGTTATAATTTAGAGTTAATAAATTTGCTTTGTTTTCAACCTGTGTTTTACTGAGTCTGTCGTCCTGAAAGAACTACCCGTTACAAATTTGGCGCCCGAGCAAAAGTCGGAATATACGCAAGTAAACGTCGTTATTCGACGCCCAGATAATAACAAAAATGCCGACAGATAAAGACACAGACTCAGTATCAGGTGCCACGACGGGTACGTCATGGATAAATCGTCTTTCCAAAGAGGAATTACAGCGCGACGCCGAAAGATGCGGGTTGGATTCCAAAGGAACCGTCGACGAGTTAAGATTAAGACTCAGAACCTTTTATAAGGATCGCGGGGAAGCGACAGGAACAATCCCAAAAAGCAATACTTCCAAGGAAGCCGAACCAGAAACACTGACCCAAGAAATTTCATTAATCAGAAACCAATTACAAGACTTAACAATGACAAAACAAATGAGGCAATCAGATTTGCTAAATCAAGTGCGGAGGTGGAACACACACTTCGACAAGAAACATTCGGATGCAGTAGACTTCATAGAAAGGATAGATGAATTAAGCCTAGCCTACGAGGTCGATAAGCAAGATCTGCTAAAAGCATTACCAGAATTGTTAGGAGACCACGCATTGTCATGGTACCGAAACAACAACAGAAATTGGGATTCATGGACGGACTTCGTCAAAGATTTTAAGAAAGCTTTTTATCCCAGAGAATATTTGCTACAGCTAGAGGAGCAAATCAGAAACAGGAAGCAAAGGAAAAACGAACCAGTGGATAGATACATCACGGATATTCAAACATTGATCAGACGAGAGGGATCTTTGTCAAGAAACCAAGAACTCGACAGGATATATAAAAATATGCTGCCAGAATATAAGCTCTACGCTCGCCGCCGGGATTTCGAAGACTTATCGGGATTGCAAGAATTGGCCCAAGAGTACGAAACTTTGGAAGACGAAAGGACCCGAGAAAATAAAAATTTTCACGGAAATTGGAGACGTACAGACCCTACAGAATACGATGCCAAAAGGACATGCTTCCGGTGCAAGATGACAGGTCACTTCCGTAGGAATTGTAAAAACCCATGGAAAAAGTTTTGTTCGCGATGCGGCAAAGAAGGGGTCTACAGCAGTGACTGCTGTTCCAGACGTCAGGGAAACGAATAACAGACTGGAGAAACAAGGAGTCGTCCCAGTCTGAGGAGCAAGATTCGACTCCGCTCGTTCTAGCCGTTACACAACAAGCAGGAAACGACATGCGACTATTCGCATCACTGAAAATCGGACAAAGTTCCTACAAAGCATTAATTGACACAGGGACCACCCAAAATTACGCCGGAGATAGAATAGCGCAGATATTCAAACACTCCCTACATAGCTATAACGGAAGAACTAGACTAGCAAACGGATCTTCAATGGAGCTCAACCAGAAATTAACAATTGACTGCGAGATCGATAATTTACAAACAAGACAAACATTTATAATAATGCCAGGGTTAACGGAAGATGCAATACTAGGAGTGGAATTCCTCAGGGAACATTCGATCGAACTTAAGTTCGATAGGGATACATCCAAACAGTACGAACAACATCAAGAGGAAACATGTAACATTTTAAAAGACTCCACCCAAAATACAGAGATAGAAAGGTTCCTAAGAAGAGAGCTTAGGGAATTCGAGAAGTTAACAGGTCCCACCAACTTAATAAAGCACGAAATAAAATTGAAGAAAAGGTGCGATCCCGTCAAACAGCCGTATAGGCGGCAAAATCCCGCAATGTTGCAGATCATCAACCAAGAGGTGGATAAAATGTTGAAAGAAGGAACTATCGAACCCTCTGCAAGTGGTTGGAGTTCACCGATTGTACTAGTTAAAAAAAAAGATAACTCGTACAGATTTTGCATTGACTTTAGAAAAGTCAACGAACTATCAGAAAAGGACGCGTATCCGTTACCGCGGATATCAGAAATTTTGGATAGACTTAAGGAAGCAAATTTCATCTCAACTCTCGATTTGAAGCAGGGATATTTTCAAATACCCCTGGAAGAAACAAGCCGCCCAGTGACAGCATTTAGCGTACCCGGAAAAGGTCATTTCCAATTCAGAACTACCCCGTTCGGACTGCACTCCGCCGGAGCAACTTTCCAACGACTGCTAGACAAAGTAATACCGCCCGATGTAGAATTCGCGTTCGCATACTTGGATGATATCGTGGTAATATCGAAGACATTCCAAGAGCATTTATATCACCTACAAGAGGTCTTCCGAAGACTAAAAGAAGCCAGGTTACAACTTAACTTCGAAAAATGTACATTCTGCCAGCCAGAACTCAAATATTTAGGACACGTTGTGGGAGCAGAAGGAATAAAAACTGACCCGGAGAAGACCAGCGCTATAACCGAACTTGCACCACCGAGAAATGCACGTCAGCTCCGTCGCTTTTTAGGAATAACCTCATGGTATCGGCGATTCATAGAGAATTATTCGACAATAGCAGGACCACTAAACATGCTTCTAAAGAAGAAGATAAGATGGAAATGGACGGATAAGCAGGAAAACGCGTTTAAGGAACTCAAAGCGAAACTTACGACGGCTCCAGTATTAGCGTGTCCCGATTTCTCAAAAACATTCTACCTACAAACAGATGCATCAAACTGCGGACTTGGAGTTGCGCTAACACAAAAATACGACGGCCAAGATAAGGTAATCGCATACGCTAGTCGAACCCTCACACCAGCCGAGACAAAATATTCCACAACGGAAAAAGAATGTCTATCCATAGTGTACGGGATAAAGCAAATGAAGCCATACATAGAAGGGTACAACTTCAAGGTTATATCGGATCACCAATCTCTCAAATGGCTGAAGAATCTCAAAAACCCGTCAGGTCGATTAGCCAGATGGAGTTTAGAACTGCAGCAGTACGATTTCGAAGTCATATATAGAAAAGGAGTTCTGAACAAGGTAGCAGATGCTTTATCACGGCAACCACAAGAAACCCTTAATGAGGAACCAGAGCTGGAGTTGTTAGCATCGGAACTAGAATCATGCGATTGGTACGATAATTTATATAGGAATGTGCTCCAAAACCCAGGTAATTTCCCGGATTTACAGATATCAAACGAGAAACTATATAAACACATTTGGAGCAGCCGCAATTTAGCCGACCCAGAATTTAACATCCCATGGAAATTATGCGTACCAAGTTATAAAAGGAAAGAGATTTTGAAAGAAAATCACGACTCAACCACAGCAGGCCATTTAGGAATTGCAAAAACAATTTGCCGGATAGCGCAGAAGTACTACTGGCCTAAGATGTTCAAACAAATTGCAGACTACGTTAGAACCTGTACGAAGTGCCTTCAATATAAACCGTCTCAAATGCAACCAGCCGGGAAAATGCAACCGTCAGCTGTAGAAAAGCCTTGGCATACTGTCTCAATCGATTTAGTGGGACCATTCCCAAGATCTACAAAGGGAAACGCTTTCCTGATAGTCGTGCAAGACCGGTTCACTAAATGGGTCGTCGCCCAACCAATAAAAGCAGCTTCTACGAACTCCCTCATCGACTTTCTACGATCAAAAGTAATTATGCAATTCGGAATCCCAAAGAAAATCATCTCGGACAACGGCGCGCAGTTCACAAGTAGCAGCTTTAGGGCATTCATGAAGTCATACAATATAGATCACATTCTGACACCACCATACTCGCCTCAATGCAATCCAGTAGAACGAACAAACAAGGTACTGAAAACAATGATAGCTACTTACGTGGAGGATAACCATAAAGACTGGGACAAATTCATACCAGAATTCTGCTATGCCATAAATTCGTCAAAACATGATTCGACAGGATTTTCACCAGCGCTTCTCAATTTTGGAAGAGAATTAGATACAACAGATGTGACAAATGACCAGGGTATACAGGGGTACGCAGAAAACTTAAGCAAGTTAGAAGCGTTGAGGGAATTGGCAAAAGTACACATGGAACACGCTTTCGAGGACCAAAAGAAACATTACGATTTAAGGCGAAGAAACTGGCGGCCACATCCAGGAGACCGTGTCATGAAAAAGGAACACTACCTATCATCGGCTAGCGCAGCGTTCACCAGCAAGTTAGCGCCAAAGTACTCAGGACCATACACAGTAACATCCGTGATATCGCCAGTAATCGTAAAACTGAAATTTGCCGACAGCAACAGCCGTAAGCAGATAACGGCGCATGTGAAAGATTTAAAGCCATGGGTGGGGGAAGACGTCTCGACAGAAATCCCATCCCCACCAAAGGAAATCACTATATAAGCAGCAATATTAGCATTCAGAATTTAGTTCGTCCACATCCACCATGGAAGATATTCTAGAAATTCCTGAACAGATGACCCCCCTAGGAACGCCAGAGAGACCCGGTCTGCCCGTGACACCAGGGAAAGACGCGGAACGGATGTTAAAGAGATTCCACGAACTATTTGGAACGCCGCCATCCCCGCCAAGGAAGCAGAGTGTCCTCGAATCCCCGGCGGCCCCAGATACACCAACGGGGCTCGAAGCCCAAGCCGCATCCACTCCAGGAGAACCTCAAACCGCAGAATACTCTGACCTATTGGAAGTCGTCCCAAAGCGACTAATTGAAGGAGGGACCAAAAGATACAGAATTTCATGCAATAACGGGAGAAAAATTGTAATAAAGATACCACGAGGGATAGATGGAATCAAACGACTATAGACGCCAAAAAAAAAAGGTATGTTACTTCTTTTTTTTTTTTCGAAGAAGAGGGGGTGTAATGATAGGCTGACGCTCCGTCCAAACATCGACACTCGGAACCGTGCGATTCTCTCAAATCGCGCAGGTGCCCCCACTAAGTTCCACCTCTCCGAACCAACGCCGCCAGAGGGATATTTAAGAGCATCGTAAGCGACGATCCGGCAGTCCTGAACGACCGTTCTGGGCTCCATAACCAGCCAAGCGAAGTGAGCGAGGCCGGCCAACCTGAATCGCGACGTGCACCGTTCGTGAGGTGATTCGTAAACTCAGGCAGGCCAACTCGAGACGAGACGCACGGTGTACCGAAGTGAGGTAATGTGCGACTCGTAATTCAACGGAGGCAAGCGTATTGAGCGAGCCCCGATAGATATAATATATTTGAATACCTCTGTTAATTTTGGTTCTTCTGTTACAGACGCCCATCCGGAGGAAGACTTCGCTGGAACGGGATAAAATATCAAATTATTATTTTGCGTTATATTGTTATAATTTAGAGTTAATAAATTTGCTTTGTTTTCAACCTGTGTTTTACTGAGTCTGTCGTCCTGAAAGAACTACCCGTTACAGGTGGGAATGGATATATTTTTGGTAGAGGCTTTGTAACTGTCGTCAAATGACAAACATTGTAGTTTCAAAGTCAAAAGACAGGAAAACTATGCATTTTTCGAGGATAACTTGTTCAAACTAATTTAAAGTATTTAAAAATATCTATCGACAGAAATAAAAAAAGTCTCTAGCTCAAAAATTAAGTGATTTATAAGGAAACGAATGTCAGTCCCTATTTTTTCAGCGAAAAAGTGATCGGAAGCAACCCCCTAATCATCATACTAATTAAAATTAGTCATTGACCTTATTTGGTCTTCTTTATTTATGTATTATTAATAGATTCTAGAAGTTTGACCGGCTTAGAACCATTAGTTTAAAAAAAATGGAGTTAAAAGCAAATAACGAATTTTTGTAGTTTGGAAAAAAAACGGCCTTTTCTTCAGAATAGAAAGATTAGCATCAGAGATACAAAAAAATTTTTAAATATGTAATTGTAGTAATATGTATAATGTCTATTTAATTCCCAAGAACGTGGCCTGCAAAGATTTTTTCTACGGTAAAAATTGAGTGAGCTATTGACAATTTATTGTAATAACATGCAAATACCACCTTTACCAACCCTTCGAAAGTCACCTCTTTTTGCAACTGAGGATTTTAAAAAGATTTGATATTAAAAGGCTTATAGATCTTGTAAAAACCTACAAAATTCTTTTTTACCAAACTTTCTAAGATAAAAAATAAAAAAGTTACGATTAGAAAATTAATATATTTAAAAAAAAAAGGAGAAATCCAATTGGAAGCATAATAATGTAAGTTAGCGGTGTTTTTAGTCATTGACCTTATTTATTCTTCTATATTTATGTATTACCAATGGATTCTAGAAGTTTGACTATCTTAGAATTATTATTTCTTAAAAAACTGGAGTTAAAAGCGAATAAGGAATTTTTGTTGTTTGGTAAAAAATGCCATTTTTTTCAGAATATAAAGATTAGCATCAGAGATACGAAAAAATGTTTCAATATGAAATGGTAGCTTATTTAATTCCCAAGAACTATGTTTGAAAAAAAATTTTCTACGGCAAAAACTGAGTGAATCATAAATGAGTATGTATATCGAAAAACTTTGATTTTTTTTATATTAAACTAACACTTTCGATAGCGAATATATCGAAAATTACTAATTTTATCAAAAAAATGTATAGAACGTTTTTTGCTTAGAATGTATGTTTTTATCAACTTTTGAGGTCGAAATATAATAAAAATTTCCACCCACGAGATGGGGTGGTAACCACCCCCATGGTAAAAGCGCCTTTCAGCATGATATAGATTTTGATCCTTGGACTATCCACTACTTAGTCTCAAATTTTCAAGCAAATCGATCTACTCTGTACAAATTACTAGGTGAAAAGCTTCGGTTCCTGGACCAATAATTGTGTTATATAGCTGTACATCAATATTTTGATCGTGTACACTGTTGATCCATATTGGTGCGCAATATTCAGCAACAAAATAAACAAACATCTTGAAAACTTGAGTGTGGACTCCGATGCCCCCGTGTTCTGCTTCAGAGCTCTTAATGATGTTATTTCGGTTTTTAGCTTCTGCAACTGAACCTAAATGTTCGTTAAAGCGTAACGTTATGTCCACCGTCACGCATAGGTATGTTTAATATTTTTTGTGGTTGAGTAGTCTATTATCAAAGTGAACGCTAAGTGTTCTTGACGCCAAATTGTTGTTTGGGTGGAAGCAGATTTTAGACCCATTGGCGCAGTCTTCAATTTTGAAAGTAACTTCCCATAACTTCTAGGTTTTCTGTCAGAATCTCCTCAGTTTCTTATAGGCATATCGCCTGTACTATAACGCCCAGTCATAGACGTAGCCAAACTTTTGTTGATATTGCTGTCGGCAAGTCTGTGATATAAAGGACAAGAAGCAGTGATGAAAGTATCGAGCCATTTTGAGTTTTCTGTGGGGATGCCTATTTCCGACCACATTAATACTTAAAATACTCTGACGGTGAACAAATTTTCTATTATATTAATCTGGCAGTGAGTTTGCAAGGCATAGTGCACACGAGTTTATAAATTATTCCTTCTCACCAGACTAGGTCAAAAGCTGCTAACATATCTACGAAAGTAGCAGAACTCTTTAGCTTTCTTTGAAAACCGGCTTCTATTAGTACGGGATCCGAATATTGGTCGATATGTATACCCAACTGCTTTCCGGATAAAACATTTTTTTTATTAAATTTCATACAAAGACAAATATTCCTAGCATGGGTTTCTTATCAGAATCGTGTCATAACTACCCTTAAGGGAGGGCCGTATGGGTTGAAATCAATATTTCAAGAACATTTTTTTTAAATATGGTAGAATTATTTTATTTTTAAATTAAATAGGCATTTTCAGTACAATTCATAGATTATTATTCAAGGAAAAATATTGAAAAATAAGCCAACGGTGGCAAATTCTTAAATTGATACCTCAAAACACAATGAATTTTGCGGTGGACATCAGAACTCATCGTTGGATCATGGTAAAAAAAATTCAAAAAGATTTTAGTAGCTTATGAGTTTCTCGAGCTAGTTTTATCAAAATTTGACTTTTTGCTATGACTCAGAAATCAAAACAACAAATTTTTTGGCAAAAAGGGTGAAAATCAACATATGTATTATTGTTAAACAAAAAATAAGCATAAAACAAAAAATATCTCGACAGCGTTACCTTAAGAAATGTCTAAAGAAAATATATACAAAATCTCCAGGACAGTTGGTCAACTAGTTTTTGAGTCACAATGTCTACAGGATTTGAAAAATGCAGTTTTGAGAAAAACGCGTTTAAAATATTGTCAACTTTTATTTTCAATTTTTTTTGTCTGTCAAATCATAAAGTAATGCACATAGGAATATGTTTTTCTCTCGAACAGAATGTTTTTTACAAGAGAAAATGAGAACAGCTGTTGAACGTTTCACACTACGCTCAAGAGCGCTGGCGCGAACTTGCTGCAAAGCAAGTCGAAGGTAGCGAGGTAGGGAGATAGTGTTGAATATCCCTATCTTCGACTCGCTTTGCAGCAGGTTCGCTTCAGTACGCTTGAACGTAGTGAACAACGGTCAACAGCTGTTCTCATTTTTTTTTGTAAATTACTCCGCTATTGAAAAAGATATTCCGGTACAAAATTTTACGATCTGACAGACAAAAAAAAAATTGAAAATAAAGTTGACAATACTTTAAACGCTTTTTCCTCAAAACTGTTTTTTTCAAAGGCTGTAGACATTGTAACTCAAAAACTACTTGACCGACCCAACTGGAATTTTATATATTTTAAATTTTCTTTAGACATTCTTTGAGGTAACGCTGTCTAAATATTTTTTGTTTTATGCTCATTTTTTGTTTAGTAATAATAAATATGTTGATTTTCACCCTTTTTGCAAAAAAATCGTTGTTTTGACTTCTGAATGATATCAAATGTCAAAGGTCGATAAAACTAAAAAACTCGACAGCGCCATCTCGAAAAACTCATAAGCTAATAAAATCTGTTTGAATTTTTTGTTTACCAGAATCCAATGATGAGTTATGATGTCCACCGCAATATCCATTATATTTTGAAGTGCCTTCAAAAATTTGACACCGTTGGCTTATTGTTCAATACGTTTACTTGAATGTTTTCTCGAGTAATTTAGGAATTGTACTGAATATGCCTATTTAATTTAAAAATAAAATAATTCTACCATACTTTAAAAAAAATGTGCTTGAAATATTGATTTCAACCCGTACGGCCCCCGTTTAAGGATAGCTATGACACTATTTTGACAGGCAACCCATGCTATAAATATTTGTCTATGTATGAAATTTAATAAAGAAAAATGTTTCATCCGGAAAGCAGATGGGTACAGATCGACCTATGTTCGGATCTTAGACTATAATATAGTATGACATATTATGTAAGTGTAAAGAGATTTACTCTTACTGATCAGAGCAACTGGTCGGTTTAACATCGATTTGCTTGTTCGATTGGAATAGCTTTGAGGATTATTGGGCTTATTCTGTTAAAAATTATATAGCTCGGTTACCGATAATTGAGAAATTTAAAGAGATAGACGAATTGGTGTACAAGTGGTATACCAGAGGGTGGTGTAAAATTTTCCATCCTCTAAGGGTATACCGAACAAAATATCCATGTGCTTAGATCAAATGACATCTGTTTTAATAGTTCCTCTTTAATATTTTGCCTTGTTACAGGATAGTATTCAGAAAAACGCAAAAATAAGTACTGTAAAATATAATTTCATTAGGTACAATTATAAATAATATATTATATTTAGATAAGTATAACTTTTAGGTCTATTTAATCAAAATAATGTTTTTATCTTTAATCACAATAATGTTTTTATTTACGCTGCTGCTAAAAGTTGCCGATGTAAGCTCCTTTTTATACCTATTATTATATCAATAAAAGTTTATGAGTTTATGACTCCTCTTACTCGATTGTCGGGTTCTTGTCACAGCCCTGCGCTGTGCTGACAAAGGTTTTTAAATTTCCACGAAATTCTGAACGGCCAAAAAGACTGATGTGGCTTTCGGTATTGTTATGTGTATTTATAATTTTTAGTTGAAACTCTGTAAAGAGAGCACGCATTTATTAGTGACGATTTCGATATCAGAAAATAATTAAGTAAATAAAAATGTGGTGTCCATGGGAGAATAGTGCATTAGAAATTGTTGAGAATAATGAAGTAGAAATTGTTGAAGAAAATGAGGAAATTCTACCACCAAATAATCCTGAAAATGCTGCTGGACCAAGTAGAGGAAGTATTAAAAAGCCAGAAAGAAAACATTTATCCAAAGACGCTAAAGAAATTGTGTTAAATGTGTTTAATGGATTATGTGAAGAACTGGAACGGCACGAGAGTGTTTTAAAAACTGCGGCTTTAACAAAAGTTTCATGTGCTACTGTATATCGAATTATAAAGGAGGGCATTACAAATAGACAAAAAAGGAGCGACTTTGGACTACATCGATCTATTGAGCAACATATTTTAGGTCCCATTTCAGAAACCATTTATAATATGTTTGCAGGTAATATTATACCCACACTTAACCAAATTTTAGCCGAATTAAAATCTAAAAATATTATTAATTGCTGTAAATCAACTTTAAGAAAATTTTTACTATCAAATGGTTTTAAGTATAAAACAATCAATAAACGACATACTATAACGGAAAGTGCCCGTTTAATAAAATGGCGTAATGAATATTTGGAAAAGATAACCGAGTACAGAAATAGCGGAAGAAAAATTTATTACTTAGATGAAACGTGGTTTAACACTAACGAAACAATTGGCAAAGGTTGGAGTAATGACAATGTAAAGTGCAAAGTTAATGTACCACCTTCCAGGGGCAAACGAATATGCATTTTGCATTGTGGAGGGAAAGATGGTTGGGTAACCGATAGCTTACTATTAAGTGCAAAAGACATTAAAGACAGTTGTTTGGACTATCATCAAGATATTACGGGTGAACTTTTCGAATCGTGGTTTAAAAATAACTTATTACCAAATTTAGCAGACAACAGTGTTATTGTTTTAGATAATGCATCATATCATTCTAGACAACTTAAAAAAATTCCGAATAAATACTCTAGAAAGGATGAATTGCAAGATTTTTTATTATCACAAGATTTATATTTTGAAGATTGGTACACTAAAGACCAATTAGTAGAGGTACTTAATACAAAATTATTTGTAAAGGAATATATTATTGATAATGCAGCAAGTAAAAATGGACATACAACTTTAAGACTACCACCATATTACTGCGTTTTAAATCCAATAGAGTTGTTATGGTCTCAACTGAAATATAATGTGAGACAAAAAAATGTAAGTCCAAAATGTTATAACACTGTCGTGAAACTAATAGATTCTGAATTTAAAAATATCTCTGAGGATAATTGGAAGAAAGCAATAGAGCACGTAAAAAATATCGAAAAAGAATATCTTAAAAACATTCCTGTTATAAATAAAATTATTATCAATGTGGAGAACAGTGATTCAGAGGAAGAAAGTGACAAAGTGTAATACCAAGACAACTTTCTCTCAATACTGAGCTTACCCGGAATATTTTCTTACATAATCAGGTGTAGGGATTATCAACATATGTTCAACACCAAACTACTGCTTCAATTTTTAAGAAAAACGTGGCCTTATTATGAACACTTCACTTATTGTTGCAATAAGTGCAAATCTTTGAAAATCAGTTCGTAAGAGAAAATAATAATGTAAGTAAGTGTTGAATAGATAAACTTTTAATTTTTACTTCAAGGTTTTATAAACTATTTAAATAAGTATATATTTTTTTATCTTTCACTACCTACCGTTCGCTCAATTATTAATTAGTTTTTGTATACAAACCAATTGTTGTTTGAACATCTTATAGAAAATGCATTGCAGAAATATGATAAAAGTAATTTAAACTTACACAATATCATCAAGACATAAAATTAAGCTTTGTTTATAACAATACAAATTTATAGAACCAATTTCTTATAAAATATACCATATTATGTTTCATATAGGTCGGTACTATCCTGGGGGTCCTATTTTCGAATTCATTCGAGCATATTTCGCATACGAAATTAGAAGAATTTCGCTTGAAATCCGGTGTCTTGTATTTTCGAATACTTCGTGTACGAATTTTTTCGTATACGGATGCTCGTATACGAATTATTGTTGTCATTTCAAGGTCATTTCAGCTGTCATGATAGTTTTAGCTCATAGTGTTAATTGTGTTGTTGTCTACAATATTTTTACATTGAAATTTATTTTCAATGGCTGGTTTAAATAATTCTTTAATAGAAAGAAAGGACATGTACGATTATGCCTTGAAAATATAACCTAACCTAACTTTATGTAACCATTTTAGCATTGGATCTAAGCTCCAAACTTGACATATGACACCGTTGCCATATCCTCAATTTTTTCATACTATCACATTACATAAAGGTGCATTGAAGTAAAGTTTTTAAAAGTAAATAGTAAAATATCAGTGTAAATACTGGATACAAAAATAATATTAAACAAAATAGCACACTTTCTGCGGACTTTGCAAATTGATATTACTAATATACCTACCTATGCAATCTTAATATTCGATTACACTTAAAATAACTTCTAAACAACTTTTCCCAAAAATGGCCATTTTTTATAATTTGTTCAGACTATAAGTCGTTATCTTTATACATTAAACGTTCTTTACAATCTTATTCTTATACATTATACCCCAGTAAAGACAGTCGTGTACAGTGTACATTATACAAGAAATAGACCAAACAAATATGGCAACATTGTGACTCTTCAGATGACAAATAAGTTCAATGTTATTCGAATTTGCAGTGTTGCCGGTGCAAATTTTGCTCGTATACGTATAACATTTCGAAGGACGTTCAAAAATACACATTCACGTTCGTATACGAAATTTTTCATTCGAGTTAACTCGTATGCGAAAATATTCGATTAAATTCGAAAATACGACCCCTGTTATTCGTCGGTCATAGTGCTGCTTATCGCATTTTTCTCAAATAAATATAACCGAATAATACTTTTAAGTAGTTTATGCGTTATAGGCAATATAGCAATTATTGGTCTATAGTTATTTGGGTGGTCAGCTAGTTTACCCAATAGCATTGCTATAACTGTTTGAATATTTTCATGTTGAGGTAAAGCTTGTTTTTTTTTATTTAGCTTAAACGCATCGACAACTAAGGCCAATAGCATTGCATCAAGATGTCCATTGTGTGCTCGTAGGTAAAGGGATACTTAACCCTCGCAGGACCAACCTTTTAGTAGAAACAGAGAGGACCAAGGAGGGTCAATAAATGTCCACACATAAATTAATCAAAAACGTGCTTCTTTATTTAAACTAATTTAAAAATAACACTTTTATATTATTCCTAGACGTTAATGGAACAGTTAAAAGATACGAATTTATAATTTACCCTGAGTCTTCGGCTTCAGTGGAATTGTCATCATCGTAGGACACAAAAACATTTTTGACTTCTTGCTGTGCTTACCGCATACATACTTGCATTTTGAACAAACTATGGTTGTTTTTGGCCACTTATTGTCCTTTTTCTTTTAGATTTTGCTAATTTGACACATGAATGATATCGTCCCTTTCTATTTTGGGAAGGTGTTGAAGGTATTCAAGGGAATTACTTATAGTCCACTGTCAAGTTTTTATAAAAGTATGAGGAAATGAATTAAATTATAGAAATGCTAATTATGTCAGCTAATAGGGCAGTAGTACGCCGAAAACTGCTAATTATTTGAGATTTTTAGGAACAAAGGTATTTAGAAAATCGGATGTAATGCAATGTTGTGGATACTTTTTAACCCTCCTTGGTCCTTTTAGGGTTAAAAGTTCGTGAGCGCCAGAGTAGTGACAAATCAGTGAAATTCTGTTGAAAATTTGACATAAATGTAAAGTGATTAATTTATAACATTGAAATTAAAAACATTAATAGGAAAAAATATTGGTTGGCCAAAGCTGTGGCAGATATTTTACCTTAAATACACTTATAGACTAAGAGCCGCTATAGGTGAAATTTCTTAATCATTTTAGGCACGACGGGACCCTATAACTTACATAATAGAACCTAAAAGAAAACGTTTGAGCACTGTGCCATCACTTTTCAGTGGCACATGCGTCTACAGTGGCGCATCAAACTTTCCACTTATGGACGGGATACATAAATTAAAAAATACCCTCCCTCATTACCAGAATTTAATTTTTTTCATTTTTTAAGTTCTATGTGATTAAGACATAAGACTCATCGTAATTTTAACCCACCACCCCCTTCTCCCTGCCCCCACCATCAAAAACTTTATTTTTCGATTTTATTTTTTTTGTGGGATGCAATCAATTTTAAAATTCAAAAAATCCACACGCATAGTTAAGGCTTTTATAAAACACGTCTATTTTTTATAGACCTGTAGGTTGAGTGTACATAACCTCAAAAAAAATTTAAAATTTGTTTTTTTGGAAAAAAGTATATAACTTTTTTTTTTGGGGATAGCCGCAGATCTAATTCTTTCTTAGTCTTGTGTATTTTATCAAGCACTATATTTCTAATTTTTTCAGATTTTTCTGTAACGCTGGTCACCTTCAAAAATCCAAAAAACTGTTCTTTAAAGGGGTTTTGGGGGGTTTGAACGTGTTTTTCTGCTTTTTAAATATTCTAAAGGACTCAGTTAATTCAAGTTACATATAACCTATAAAAACAAAATTGATTTGATATACAGTAGAACGTCAATAATCCGGATTAATTGGGACTGGACCCCATCCGGATTATCAAATTATCCGGATTATCGAAATTTCCTCAAAAAAAGGCCAGTATACACATTAAAGTACAACAAACGTTTTAAAATATTATGTTTTCTCTTGTACAGTAAAGTGTCTAGAGGTGAAATTAATCAAAACATTTTTATGTTTAAACGCTGTATTGTAATTAATTTATAATAGCACCATGTGTACAGTAAAAACATCATTATTTGGGCTTTTAAAAAAATGTGTAAAATATTTTTGAACTGCAGTAGAGGTTCGTTTTTCGCAGATAAGTTCTTAATTTATTTTAAAAGAATCAGATATTTTTGCTAGATACAAATCCGGATTATTGACGGTCCGGATTTATGACGTCCGGATTATCGACGTTCTACTGTATTATGAAGTCTATAAAATAGGGAAAATCCCCCAAAACCCCCCAAAAAACAGTTTTTCGGATTTTTGAAGGAGCCTTACGGAAAAATCTGAAAAAAATAAAAATATAGTGTTTGATAAAATACACAAGATTAAGAAAAAATTAGACCTGCTGCTATTCCTCAAAAAAAGTTATACGCTTTTTTGAAAAAAAAAATTCTTTTAATTTTTTGAGGTTATGTACACTCTACCTATGGGTCTATAAAAAATAGGCATCTTTTATAAAAGCCTCAGCTATGCGTGTGAATTTTTTGAAATTTTAAAATTGATTGGATCCCACCAAAAACAAAATAAAAACGAAAAATGAAGTTTTTGATGGAGGGGGCAGGGGGAAGGGGGTGGTGGGTTAAAATTACGCTGAATCCTATGTGATAATCACATAGAACTTAAAAAATATAAAAAAAATTTAATTCTGTTAGTAAGGGAGGGTAACTTTTAATTTATTCATCCCGTCCATAAACGGAAAGTTTGATGCGCCACTGTCGACGCATGTGCCACTGAAAAGTGACGGCACAGTGTTCAAACGTTTTCTTTTAGGTTCTACTATTTAAGTTATAAATGATCGTGCCTAAAATGATTAAGAAATTTCACCTATAGCGCCTCTTAGTCTATTATGTTTTAATACTCAAATTTGATTTTTTAACATTTCATTATACAGTGCTAGTCAAAAGTCCGTACCCCCTCGTATCTTTTGAACGGTTATACCTATAATAGTGAAATTTGGAGGGAGGAAATAAGCAGATGTAAGCTTCTTAACTGGTCATGACAGGTAACGTTATAGTGACAGATGACTTTATAGCGCCACTGTGACAGATAATTTTAAATGGGACCTTATGGCAAGTGATACCTCGTTTGAAAGGTATTGAAAATACCTATTCAGTCATACTAATTTTGTTTGAGTTTAAGCTAATTTTGATGAATAAATGAAATAAATATAAAATTGTAGTTTCACATATAATTATTAAAAATTTAAAATTCCGCCCATGATTACTTGTCAAAAAGGTTGACGTAGACGTAAAAACTACTAGAGAATTGAAAAAGCCAACGTTTTTGACAAAAAAACCATAGGCGGACATTTTAATTTTTATTAATTAAATGCGAAACTACAATATTATATTTATTTAATTTATTCACCAAAATCAAAATCAACTTAAACTCAAAAAAAAATTAGTATGACTGAATAGGTATTTTGAATACCTTTCAAACGAGGTATCACTTGCCATAAGGTCCCATTTAAAATTATCGGTCACAGTGGCTCTGTTACGTCATCTGTCACTATTACGTCACCTGTCATGACTAGTTAAAAAGCTTACGTCCGTTTATTGCCTCCCTCCAAATTTCACTATTATAGGTACAACCGTTCAAAAGATAAGAGGGGGAGTACGGACTTTTGACTAGCACTGTATTAATTAATCTATTAATCTAAGCTCCATCTACACAATAATTGTAAAAGTATCGGAAGTAGAAAAGAAGGAAACTAATATTCGCAGTCATAATCATAATCAATCAAAAATTATATACTTACTGATGTTAACCATCGATTACAATCTAATTACTTTTTTGCGTTGTAAATATTACAAGATAAAAATTAAATGATAAGTTTGAAACTATTATTTGCTATTATTCGCAATACTCTTCTCATTAAATTTCCATCAGAAGTTGCACTAGTAATCCGCTAGTTCGCGATACTAGCGGATAGCTTGTTGTAATTCACTTTTTACTCAACTTTTGCACAATGACAACTTCTTCTACTTCTTCTTATATTAGGCCTCTTGGGCTGTTCTTAGCCGATTTTAAGCTTGTATTCGTAGCTGTGACTGCCAGCTATCTTGCCACCTTTAAAAGGGCCTTCCTATTGGTCCCTTGCCTGTTGACTTCGAATCCCTGGATATATGATCTATTCGCGGTGTGCAAGTACTTGAAGGGGATACGAGAAACGATCGTGCGCAAATAGCGGAGAAATCTTGCAACTTTCTGAAATATTTCATAGTGTCAATTGAAATTGTCAAATTGAGGTATATTTCATACCTACTGCCATTAAAGAAGAAAAATTATATGTTGCTCCACAATATTGATGAGATATGCAATTATTATATAGAAGTAAATTTAATTAATTGTATTTTGTTTAATAATTAATTTTATTTACTCCATACAATTGTTTACCTTTTAATAACATAACCTCAGTCTTACTTTTCCTCTTATAATTTTTTTTGGGCTATCGCCTTGACAATTATGCAGCAACCAGGACTAATATAATTGGCCAATATAATTAAAAGTGCGAAAAATGTTGCTGAGCTGTGGAACCAGGTGTCGCTTTTCTGAACCTGCACGGTTCCAATTCTCTCGCTGTCCATTTTCGCCACATGCTGATTCCACTTTCGTCGTCTGTTTTTCCCACCGTACTATATCTTGTATGTTACTTCTTCTTCTTGTAGTTCCTTCTCCTATCGGAGATTGGCTATTATTACAGCTATCCGTACCTTATTGGCGGCTGCTCTGAAAAGATCTACTGAGCTGCAACTATACCACTCTCTTAAGTTTCTCAGCCAGGAAATTCTTCTTCTACCTATAGATCTTTTACCCTTTATTTTACTTTGCATTATGAGCCTTAATATCTCATATTTCGCACCTCTGTGGCCTAAATATTCTAGCTTTATTGTTTTGAAGTTCTTTATTACCTCGCAATCCTTTTGCAACCTTCTTAACACTTCTGCATTTGTAGCTCGTTGGATCCATGGTATTTTCAAAATCCTTCTATAGCACCACATCTCAAAGGCTTCCAACTTATTTATATTTTCTACCTTTGGTGTCCAGCTTTCCAAACTTTAAAAGGGTAAACCCTGTAGTTGGCTGTATACCTTTGTTAAGACAACGTAGAATGAAGTAAACACTTCTGTTGTATGTAGGTATATAATTTATTAAAAAATTCTTAAAATTTATCCACAAGGGAGTGGAAGTACAACAAAACCTTTTCGGTCAAACGGACCATCCTCAGTGTAAACCTGGAAATAAGTGAACCACTTAGATTGAAATGCAAAAGGGTGAAGTTTTGACAATTAAAAAAAAAGAAAATGTGGTTACTTACGTCCAGTGTACAAGTAATTGAAACTAGCCACTTGAATAGGTGTAAAACCTCAAAATAACATTATTGCTACATTATGAGCTGTGTAGTAATCGACAATAAGTCGATGTCTTAAGATTAAAAATATATCACATGTGGATGTATGTCATCCTTGCTCGGAATTTACACAAGGTTGTGATCAGGTGAGAGGTTAACAACCAACTGATTAGACAGATTGGTGCCTGAAAATTCATGACAAGATGTCAAAAAAGATAGGTGGATTTCTCAAATGTCAACCGGAAAATTTGACAGAGTGAATTAATATTTAACTTAATTATTAAATTGGGAATATGCCACTATTAAAAATGTTTGTTATGAATTCTAAGCTGTAAATAAAGGTTAATAAGCTGTAATAATATATTCATTAATGCACCGAAAACAAAGGCAAAATTCTACTCATATGCTGTGACGTCATAGACTGTTTGTCAACTGTATAGGACTAAGAATAATTATATTTATTTGAGTAAAGTTATAATGAATGAATATTATTGAAAATTATATAGAAAAATTTTTTATATAGAAAATTTTTTAAATATGACATCTTAATAGAGTAGCAGCTGTAGAGTTGGAAGAAATGCTAATAGGGAATGGTCGGTTGCATATGTTTCAGGGAACCAACGAATATAATGAGGAAATACCAATCTATAGATCTGTAATGTAAATTATTGGAGGTATTAAAGGAAATGGTATTAAATGAGGAAGTGGAATTGAAAAAACCTATGTACATATTTTGATCAAGAAATTTTTTATTTTTTAAAAATTTTTGTTATGACTGAATATAAAAAGTTTGTCGCATATAGAACTATTGAAATTGTAAATGTAGAAAAATTATTAAAACGGGTGATAAGGTAAGTTGCCTATGTTCAGTGGACAAATAAATGAAATATAATTACTGTTTTGAAAATAAATTGTGTGAATTTTTAAATGGATAAAGACTGATATTAAATTAGGAAAATTGCGCTGAAAGAAATGTACATGTTTTGATCAAAGAAAAAAATTAATTTAGATTGTAAGCTCTAAATGTAGAAAGAATATGTCACATATATTAAACTATTGAAATTCTAGATTGAATATTGTATTGACCAAAGTTGATATTAAGTAAATTTATTAAATGCTGATAGCTAAGATTTATTTTTTAATTTTAATCTAAATGAAAAAATAGAGTGAATCAATTAAAAATGTTGGAAATGCAACAAAATTTTTTTTCCTCCTTTTTTTGGTTATTGTCTATATTAGAATGTCATATCTGAAAAGATCAAGGGTTCCATGGTGTGATTTTGATATAATGAGAAAATGATTATGTTAAGTGAAAATAATTAGAGAATGAGATGAAAGAGATAGAGTCTTGCCTGGAGCACAGAGTGAAAGAAACTGAAAGATACAAAAGAATATTTATTTGATTGGGTATATTGTTTGGGTTTTTGTTTATTTTAGGTTTGTAGTGGTATGTATAGGAAAGAAGGCCAATGTGAAGGTGGATAAAATATAGAATTATGGAAATAATTGTCTATGAATTGGGGTGAAATCACGGTTAAGAGAAAGTTGACGGTTAACACAGTTTGGATTTGTCCTTGCGTCCCTGACAATCTCTAAATCCTCATATAGATCTAAACGAAGGGTATTCTTATCTTGGATGTTATGAATCAAAGTCACACCATCTGGGATGTTAAGGTGGTGTTTGTTGACTTTGAGATGGTGAGAGAAAGCTGATGTATTGTCACGTTTAGTGTGTTCTGCTGTTCTAGTAGATAGTGATCTATAGGTTCTTCCTACATAAGAGGCATCACAATCAGAACAAGATAATCTATAAACACCACTACGATTCATAAAGTTGATTGGATCTTTAGTGTTAGATAATGTTTTGTTGAGAGTGTTATTGACTTTGAATGATATGTGGACATTGTCCGAAGAACAGAGAATGTGTTTGATCTTCTCAGATATGACAGAATTATGAAAAGGTAGGGACCTATAAATTGGTGTGATGACTGGGTTTTAATTGTAAGCTAGTTGCTGAAGGCGATTGGATTCTCTTTTCCGGATGAGCTTGTCGATTATATTAGGGTTGTAATCATTGTTGACTGCTATTTGTTTGATTGCAGTTTAACTGCGGTTATAATCAAACAAATAGCAGTCAACAATGATTACAACCCTAATATAATCGACAAGCTCATCCGGAAAAGAGAATCCAATCGCCTTCAGCAACTAGCTTACAATTCAAACCCAGTCATCACACCAATTTATAGGTCCCTACCTTTTCATAATTCTGTCATATCTGAGAAGATCAAACACATTCTCTGTTCTTCGGACAATAACACTCTCAAAAAAACATTATCTAACACTAAAGATCCAATCAACTTTATGAATCGTAGTGGTGTTTATAGATTATCTTGTTCTGATTGTGATGCCTCTTATGTAGGAAGAACCTATAGATCACTATCTACTAGAACAGCAGAACACACTAAACGTGACAATACATCAGCTTTCTCTCACCATCTCAAAGTCAACAAACACCACCTTAACATCCCAGATGGTGTGACTTTGATTCATAACATCCAAGATAAGAATACCCTTCGTTTAGATCTATATGAGGATTTAGAGATTGTCAGGGACGCAAGGACAAGTCCAAACTGTGTTAACCGTCAACTTTCTCTTAACCGTGATTTCACCCCAATTCATAGACAATTATTTCGATAATTCTATATTTTATCCACCTTCACATTGGCCTTCTTTCCTATACATACCACTACAAACCTAAAATAAACAAAAACCCAAACAATATACCCAATCAAATATTCTTTTGTATCTTTCAGTTTCTTTCACTCTGTGCTCCAGGCAAGACTCTATCTCTTTCATCTCATTCTCTAATTATTTTCACTTAATATAATCATTTTCTCATTATATCAAAATCACACCATGGAACCCTTGATCTTTTCAGATATGACATTCTAATATAGACAATAACCAAAAAAAGGAGGAAAAAAAATGTTGTTGCATTTCCAACATTTTTAATTGATTCACTCTATTTTTTCATTTAGATTAAAATTAAAAAATAAATCTTAGCTATCAGCATTTAATAAATTTACTTAATATCAACTTTGGTCAATACAATATTCAATCTAGAATTTCAATAGTTTAATATATGTGACATATTCTTTCTACATTTAGAGCTTACAATCTAAATTAATTTTTTTCTTTGATCAAAACATGTACATTTCTTTCAGCGCAATTTTCCTAATTTAATATCAGTCTTTATCCATTTAAAAATTCACACAATTTATTTTCAAAACAGTAATTATATTTCATTTATTTGTCCACTGAACATAGGCAACTTACCTTATCACCCGTTTTAATAATTTTTCTACATTTACAATTTCAATAGTTCTATATGCGACAAACTTTTTATATTCAGTCATAACAAAAATTTTTAAAAAATAAAAAATTTCTTGATCAAAATAAGTACATAGGTTTTTTCAATTCCACTTCCTCATTTAATACCATTTCCTTTAATACCTCCAATAATTTACATTACAGATCTATAGATTGGTATTTCCTCATTATATTCGTTGGTTCCCTGAAACATATGCAACCGACCATTCCCTATTAGCATTTCTTCCAACTCTACAGCTGCTACTCTATTAAGATGTCATATTTAAAAAATTTTCTATATAAAAAATTTTTCTATATAATTTTCAATAATATTCATTCATTATAACTTTACTCAAATAAATATAATTATTCTTAGTCCTATACAGTTGACAAACAGTCTATGACGTCACAGCATATGAGTAGAATTTTGCCTTTGTTTTCGGTGCATTAATGAATATATTATTACAGCTTATTAACCTTTATTTACAGCTTAGAATTCATAACAAACATTTTTAATAGTGGCATATTCCCAATTTAATAATTAAGTTAAATATTAATTCACTCTGTCAAATTTTCCGGTTGACATTTGAGAAATCCACCTATCTTCTTTGACATCTTGTCATGAATTTTCAGGCACCAATCTGTCTAATCAGTTGGTTGTTAACCTCTCACCTGATCACAACCTTGTGTAAATTCCGAGCAAGGATGACATACATCCACATGTGATATATTTTTAATCTTAAGACATCGACTTATTGTCGATTACTACACAGCTCATAATGTAGCAATAATGTTATTTTGAGGTTTTACACCTATTCAAGTGGCTAGTTTCAATTACTTGTACACTGGACGTAAGTAACCACATTTTCTTTTTTTTTTTTTAATTGTCAAAATTTCACCCTTTTGCATTTCAATCTAAGTGGTTCACTTATTTCCAGGTTTACACTGAGGATGGTCAGTTTGACCGAAAACGTTTTGTTGTACTTCCACTCCCTTGTGGATAAATTTTAAGAATTTTTTAATAAATTATATACCTACATACAACAGAAGTGTTTACTTCATTCTACGTTGTCCAGCTTTCCACTCCATACAACAAAGTCGAGAACACGTAGCATCTTAAGGCTCTTATCCTCAGCTCCAGAGGAAGGTCTCGATTAACAAACATCTTTTTTATTTTTATAAATTCTTGTCTTGCAATTTCAATGCGTGCCCTGATTTCTCTACCCTGGTCATTGTTGTCATTTACCCAGGTTCCCAGATATTTGTAGTTATTCACTCTTTCTACTTGTTTTCCCTCGATATCCAACCTTCCTACTTTATGTTGCTTAGAAATAATCATGAACTTGGTTTTTTTAACGTTCATTTGTAGTCCATAGTCCATACTGACTTGATGTAATCTATTTACTAATAGTTGCAGTGCATCTAGACTGTGTAAAACAAAAATAGCGGTGTCGTCTGCGAATCTTATGTTGTTTAAGATTTTTCCGTTTATTGATATACCCTGTTGTACCTCTGATATTGCTTCCTTAAAAATAGCTTCGCTGTACAGATTGAATAACAATGGGGACAACACGCAACCCTGTCTAACACCTCTCTTGATTTTTATGGCCTCTTTTTCGACATTTTCGATTTTAACCGTTGCTTTTTGATTCCAGTACAGATTGACAATAACCCGTATATCTCGACTGTCCACATTCTTCTCTTTTAAAAGTTTTATGAGTCTCTGATGTCGTACTCTATCAAAAGTCTTTTGATGATCTATAAATCAGACATAACATTGTTACAAAAATGATTTATTCTGTCGCTTGATATTCTGTCTCTCAGTGTTTTCTCAGTTATTGACGTCAACGTTCTCATTTGTGATATTCTCAGTATCCTCTTGGTTTCTGCTGACAATGACAACTACTGAAATTAACTATTGTTATTTGAACTATCAACTTCCTGTGTTTATATAGAGCATTCCAAGACTTTGACGTCACTTCTGGGAGTCAAACTGTCGAACATTGTATTGTTTTATTTTTTTGTACCACATTGTGTTTCTTAAGTTTTTTACCTTTAGTAATTTTTTAGTTGTATTTTCCGAACATTTTGTTGATTTTGTGTAGAGAATTACTTGGACGACTTTATAGTTTTAAGCAGTGAATAGATAAACATGAGTGAATATTTTCGAAAGTCGTTGGTAGAGTATACAAATGGTGCTAGTAGGTACAAGCAAAAGATTGGCAAAATAAATAATATAGATTCATTTTCCCTCAACGAGCCTGAATTATCCTACAGTGGAAAAAGTTTTCCAAGAGTAAGTACCTAACATGGACATAGTTAGTTATTTAATATTTTATAGGACATTTTATAGCAACTTAACCATTGTTTTTGTCTCTCAGATAATAACTTACTTAGATCAGTTTTATGTTAAACATATAGCAATATTGGTCGGAGAGAGTGATGTTACTACAAGTACAAGCCAACCCCGTCAATATAAATATTATCCAAGTTTATGCTCCCACTGCAGACAAAGAAGAGGAAGAAGCTATTGAGTTTTATGAGAATATCAACAGAATTATACAGAGAATTCCACGACAGGAAGTTCTTATCATTATGGGAGACTTTAATGCCAAGATTGGAGTTGGAGATAAGACGCAGTGCATCGGCGCACATGGACTTGGAGTTAGAAACGACAGAGGAGACCTCCTAGAAAAATTCGCAGAAGACTCAGAACTCGTTGTCACTAACACATTTTTCCAATTACCACCTCGAAAGTTGTACACATGGAAATCCCCTCAAGACAAACCCGGGAGAATTATTAGAAATCAAATAGATTACATTTTAGTAAACAAAAGATTCCGAAACAGCTTTACATTTGTCAAGACTTATCCTGGAGCAGACTTAGAGACGGACCACACGACCACGTTCCACTGGTGGGAGTATTTCGCGTCAAACTCAAAATATGTAGTGCAAAAAAAAAAGAAAATCACAATCATACGACCTACGTATACTAAAAGACCCTGACACTAAAATGAGGGTTCAAGCCACGTTAAACGAGCAAGTGACTGAAATTAGAGACGCATCGAACGAAGAACAAATGATCAAACAGATGACCGAAATAGTTCAACATGTAAAGGATAGACACTTAAAGGCAGATAAATTAACCAAGAGGAAATCGTGGATGACAGATGAGGTCCTGAAACTAATGACCGAAGGAAGAAATGCTAAAAATGACCCCGACACATACAAAACAGTCAATATATCAATAAGAAGGAAAATTAGAGAAGCTAAAGAAAAATAAGCAATGGAGAGATGCCAAGAAATTGAGATTCTACAATCAAAGTAAGATAGTCACAATGTGCATAGGAAAGTTAAAGAACTCACAGGTGGACTAAGACGGAGACAGAGAGAAAATCTAACTGATTCTGACGGAAACTTCATCTTAGATAAACAGAGTAAAATTAAAACGTGGAAAGAATATCTAGAAAAGCTATTTGAGGACCAAAGAGATAACACCTTTGAGCTAGAAGAAGAGGTAAATGATGGACCAAGAATATTACATCAGAAAGTTTATTCTGCCACAGAATCAGAACACAGCTAAAGCATGGCAAAGCAGCAGGTCCCGATAATATACAAGCAGAACTACTCAAACTGATGCACAACGAATCAATAGCAATAATCACAAAGATATTCAACAACATATACAACTCTGGACAAATACCAACAGAATGGCTGAAGTCTGAGTTTATTGCACTTCCAAAAAAACCAGAAGCCAAAAAGTGCGAAGAATACCGTACGATAAGCCTGATGAGTCATCTCCTAAAATTGTTCCTGAAGGTAATCCATACGAGAATTTACAAGTTATGTGAAACTCAAATTTCGACCAACCAGTTCGGGTTCAGAAATGCTGTTGGTACGAGAGAGGCTTTGTTTTCAATACAAGTCTTATTCCAGACATGCAGAGACGTAAATTGCGACGTATACGCATGTCTGGTTAATTACGAGAAGGTGTTTGATCGAGTACAACACGCCAAGATGATGCAAATATATTAAAAGATGCAGGAATTAACAACCAAGATCTGAAAATAATTAGAAACTTTTACTGGAATCAGATTGCAAACCTCAGAGTTGACGGTGAACTAACCGATTATGTCAAAATCATGCGTGGAGTGAGGCAAGGCTGCAATTTGTCCCCCTAATTTTCAATCTTTATTCTGAAAGAATATTTATCGAAGCTTTGCACGAAACTGAAAAAGGTATCGGGGTAAACGGGTATCGGCTAAATAATATCAGGTATACAGATGACACCATAGTATTTGTGGACAACCTAGAAGACCTACAAGTCCTCATGGACAAAATCACGTATTACAGTCAACAATATGGACTCAATATTAACGTAAAGAAAACAAAGCTTATGATCGTCAGCAAGAAAAAGATAACAGAAGGTCAACTCTATATCAACCAAACCCCTGTAGAAAGAGTGAGGCACTACAACTACCTCGGCACCATAATAAATGATGAATGGACCAACAACCAAGAAATAAGAGCGCGCATCGGAAAAGCTAGATCAATCTTCAACCGTATGGGGGCGTTTTTCAAGAGCCACAACCTTTCTCTTGGTATAAAAGTAATAATGCTGAGATGTTACGTCTTCTCTGTCCTTTGAAACACGCTCAAAGTCCCCCCGTCTAAATATTTGAAATTCCGACCCAGTAATACTTTCGCTACGCCCTGTATATCGATCTTCCGCATAGTGCAGAGTATGGCGTTATTCAATTCTCACGGGATTTGGATGTTTATTTCGGTTCATGCGATTCTTTGAAATTTGGTGTACTAAGGTGCCCCAAATTGTTGATATCCTACAAAATTGTAAACGGAATATTTTTCAAAGAGGTTCTACGTTAAGTAGGGACTCAGAGTATTAAAATGTTTTTATGATATTTACAGTTTTGGTTTATGTTCGTCGGTATATCCAAATTGCTAGAGGAAAAACCCCTGCTATGCTGTAGACTGTTGCAGTCTAGAAGATGAAAGGTTTTTATGATATTCACAGACAAGAAAACTATTGTATGTGTATTGCAACAGGAAAGGCTTAACCTAAGCCGATGCTTTTAGTAAAACTCTGAAATATTGTTTCTGAGGACTAACTGTAATATTCTGAGTCATCGCATTTCGTGTAAACTCAAGGGATTTTGTTATTGCGAAGTTTAAGTATTTGTAATTGTTTGAAAGTAAAACCATCATGGCGTTCGAGGGATGTCTTGAGAGTTTTTCTGACCATTTGATTGGTAGAGAAATATCTGGTATGATTCCTATTGGTCAAGGTAGGAGGTAACTTCTTTTTTTTGGGAGAAGGAACCCAAGTTTTAGAAGGATCGAGTGAGCGGTCCCAAAAGTCAGTTCCGTAGAAGTCACCATCAAGTGAAGTTGAGTGATGAGTTCCACCAGAGCCATCATCGAGTTAAGTTAAGTTTTGGTTCCTTTAGGGCCATCGTCATGTGAGTTTAGTTCCATTGAGTGTTTCGGAATGTAGTTTTCCAGTTTCCCAGCCGGCTAGGTTGATTCCAGCCCGGCGAAGGTGATGGTGTATCGTGAACTCCGGCGATTTTCTCGCTGATTCTAAGCAAATCGTCGCTATCATTTCATACCAATTTTGGTATCCACTAATTTCTTTTAAGCAGTCAGAACCAGAAGTAGGAGAGAAGAGTTTCAATTTTCGCATTACTATGTTTAACAGTGCAGTTAAAACATGTAGTATGCTCACATACTTTATTTTGGTCAAAGTTAATGAACTTTCAATAATCATGTTCGAGTCTAACTAAATGATTTATGTTCGAGTCTTAACTAAATAATTTTGTTCGAGTAAAAGTAAAATTTCATCCAGTTTAACGAACTTTTAAACTATTTATGTTCGAGTTGAAAGCTGAATTTTTCTATAATAACGTTTGTTTATAAACAATGTACTGTTTGCTGTAGCCATTAACAGTGAAGTGTTTTCTCGCGTAGTGAAATGGCGTTTTGGACTTACCAACCAACAACAGAAGAAAACAGGACATTCATTGTAAGGTATAATTTGTATGTTTGTAAAACTTTTTCATTTCATCTTTGGTTATTTGGTAATCTGGTCTCTAATTGTAACAGAGAGATCAGAGATTAATTTTTTTGTTTTTAATAAATAATGTTTGATTTTCAACATATAATTTATTTTCTTCCCTTCTCTCTTGAATCGTAAGAACATAAAAAAATTGACTGAGTATAGAATTCTGAATAAATAAGGTAAGTTACGTTATAATATTCTGTATATTATGTATATTTTTTTATTTGACTATTTTCTGTTTTATTTTGATCTAATACCATTTTTCTTTTAATATTTGTTTTTTTTTGTATAAATTCTGGTTCCTTAGGTAACCAGTGGCGCCCAATATTTTATTTTTTTCTTTATTTTTGATTTCACATCCATATTCCGATTTTTCTATCTTTCTAATTTTTCTAAGCTAATAAGAGTATGTCATAACACCTTATAAGAATCCACTCACTTAAATCTCTTGATGACTTGAGCTTCCGAGGTACTTAATAAATTTTGTAGCACAAATTTTGTCAAATCTTAGTATATCTTCATGTTTATCCAATTGTCGTGCTACATTAAAATGGCACCCTAGAACGTGGGGCTATCTCTTGTCTAATTCTTATTAGCTTGTCTTTCATAAAATGGCGTCCAACTACAGGAGCTATGTCTTTTGTCTTACATAAAAATGACGCAGCCAAGCTGGGACATCTTACTCTTAATTAGCATTCTATACTATTTTCTATCTATTTTTTAGCATATTTGATTCTAATAGTTACATTTTATTTGCCTTCGTTCGATCGTAGTCCTTACGATCAGCTGCAACCCATATTTTTATGCGGCGAGAGCTTTCGAACCGCCGGCATCGCGAGATTTTCAATCCCAGCCGTCAGCTGATGCTCTCTCTGACCGGCGAGAATCATAAACCTTTTTCGATTACGAGGGTATGACAAACAGTTGTTGAATTTTTACCCCGTTGCATTTGGTATTTTGTGTTTGATTTATGAAAATAAATACAATTATTTTCAAATTTTATTATTTTTTGTGTAGTAATTTTCTACTGAGCTCAAAGTCTTACGATCAAGAGAAAGGTTAATTTATTGTTTGTGTTTATGTTTTACAATGTTTCGTAAAAAATGTTTTTTCGTTAAAATAACGAAGAAAACTGTAAAACTTTTTATGTAATTGATTAAATAGAAACATTCAGCCAATTTTAATTTTTAGACAGTAAATTCTTTGTCTAAAATAACGTAATTCAAATTAATTTTCATTTTTTTGTCGTTAATATTTTTAATTGCGACTTCAGCTTATTTTTGAATAACGATTTTTAAATATTTTCTTATCATATAACAGATTAACTATTAGGTAAAGCCTATATATTTTGTTTTGCCATTTGTTTTCGTATTTTTGGAATCTGTTGAGATATTCTACGGATTAATAATCTGTTAGGATTGAAAATTATTTTTTTTTTGAGTTATTGTGTGTTACGGTCCGAAATTTTTGTTTATTTTTTCTTATTTTTTTTTTGTAGGAGATCAGCTTGATAAACGCCGTTTTGTCTTTAATAGCGAACTTTCCTATAAGTCAAATTTTTTAGTATGGTAGATTGTAGTACTTATTTTATTTTTTCTTACATCAGTATTTGTGGTCTAAATTTTTGTTTTCTTAAGAGATTTTCTGAAAATTTTCAGGGCTTACAGTCTTTTAAGAGATTTTAGTTTCGATGGTAATTTCCATTAGGAATTTACACGTTCGATAATTATCTTCCGATGGTGGGGTAAATACACTCTACACGTTCGGTATATTAGTTTCGATGATGGACTTTCGAAAGAAGTCTACACGTTCGATATTTTGGTTCGATGCAAGTTCGGTTGACGTTCTTAGCAATCGATTTTTGTTTTGAGTTGTAATTAGAACAAATTTTTGGGTATAGCCCACAGCCTATGTTCTGTTTGTTTGTTAGTCAACTCACCTTATTGTTAGACCACATTGATATTTTTGTACTACATTAGATTGACCCATTAAGAACATATACGGTTCTTTATATTATTTTACGTCTTTTTGAAGTTTTGCCGACGGATGGTAAACATTTTTTTTGCTTTTGGTTTGCTTTGGTTTGCTATTGCTTATGGAGCCTATGAGTTCCGATTTTTTTGTTGTTAGGAGTTGTTTGGCAGTGTGAATGACCAGACACTGGGGAAGCTTAGGGTTTTGATTTGGGATAAACTCGGCAGAGGACCCGTCGGAATGAGAAGTCATTCATGGTTGCAATTCAGCAATAGATCCAGTGCTTTTCGGAATTTTTGCGCTTTGTTGGTAAACTTATCACAAGCATGTCTTTGAATCCAACCAGTTTGTGAAAATGTTTTGCTGTTCAGTTATTTTTTGTATGTGTAAAATCACAATTTTTATTTTTGGACAGGACCGTAATCGACTATTTCAAATATGTTTTGTTGTGAAGAATAGTTCTTAAAGTATTCTTTATTTTCTTTTTAGTTTTTGATTTTATCGTTTCCTTTGACTGCTTGCTTATTACTTTCGTTTATTTTCTTTTTTATTCTGTTTACGCCTTTGCCTACTTCATCTTCGATATTTTTATTTTGTCCGTGTTAGAGGAAAAGTTACACTTAGGTGAACTTTGTCCTATTTATTGTAAATATTTGTATATAGTTTAGTCAGATTTTAGTTGTTGCTACCCCGACCAAACTTTTTGTTGCTTTTAAGGGTGTTAGTAAAACTTGGTCTCATTTTATTTTTTTCTATATCTTTGGTGGAATATGGTTATTTTTTTTTGGTTGTGTAATCCGGAATATTAGACAATACTGATTATGACCCTACCCGATTAAGACTTACCGAAAATGTATCTATTATTAGGCGTCTGATAACGCGTTAGATATCATTTATTCTGGTTATCACAACTAATCTAAACATCCACCACCCCAATTGTAAATTTTTTTGTCTAGTTGCCAACGATAGTTTAGCTTTGAAGAACTAAAATGGTTCGTAAACTATCGGTAACTCCTTTTTTTGTGTGTATGTGTGTTTGTTTTTTTTTTTGATAACAGCTTATAGGGTTATCAAACTATGTTGTCCTTGGTGTTAGTCGTAAATGAAAGACTTTACGCATCCAAACAACATGGTATTTTTTTATGGTGTTAGTCAGGGATGAGATACTCCTATGCATCCATTATATGTTGTCCTTGGTGTTAGTCGTAAATGAAAGACTTTACGCATCCAAAACAAGGACAACATGTTATTTTTTTATGGCGTTAATGATGTATATCATCATTATTCGTATGTTATTCGTGGTGTTAGTCAAGGTTGAAAGAAACCTCTGCTTCCGAAAAAACGATAACATACCTTGGCTAGATTTTTGTTGATGATGACGCAGAGCGTCATCGTCGTTTTTTTTTTATGCGTTATTTTGTTAACGATGACGCGCAGTGCGGTCGTATTGTTCGACAGCGTTTGAGTTTTATTTGCGTTTAGGATGACGCGTTGCGTTATCGCATTTTTTTAGTTTAGTTGTGCTGAAGAGCCAACGAACCGTTCCTGGAGTCGACTCGTCAAGTCGAATGTCCAGTTTTTTTTTGTTTTGAGATTGCATTAGGTTAATCTTCTTTTTTTGTTTTGACCGTTTCAGTTTTTTTGGAGTTCTTGTTCCGATTTCAAACTGGTTTGCACGACGTTGAAATCGTGGGGGAGGCAATGAAACACGCTCAAAGTCCCCCGTTTAAATATTTGAAATTCCGACCAAGTAATACTTTCGCTACGCCCTGTATATCGATCTTCCGCATAGTACAGAGTATGGCGTTATTCAATTCTCACGGGATTTGGATGTTTATTTCGGTTCATGCGATTCTTTGAAATTTGGTGTACTAAGGTGCCCCAAATTGTTGATATCCTACAAAATTGTAAACGGAATATTTTTCAAAGAGGTTCCACGTTAAGTAGGGACTCAGAGTATTAAAAGGTTTTTATGATATTTACAGTTTTGGTTTATGTTCGTCGGTATATCCAAATAGCTAGAGGAAGAACCCCTGCTATGCTGTAGACTGTTGCAGTCTAGAAGATGAAAGGTTTTTATGATATTCACAGACAAGAAAACTATTGTATGTGTATCGCAACAGGAAAGGCTTAACCTAAGCCGATGCTTTTAGTAAAACTCTGAAATATTGTTTCTGAGGACTAACTGTAATATTCTGAGTAATCGCATTTCGTGTAAACTCAAGGGATTTTGTTATTGCGAAGTTTAAGTATTTGTAATTGTTTGAAAGTAAAACCATCATGGCGTTCGAGGGATGCCTTGAGAGTTTTTCTGACCATTTGATTGGTAGAGAAATATCTAGTATGATTCCTATTGGTCAAGGTAGGAGGTAACTTCTTTTTTTTGGGAGAAGGAACCCAAGTTTTAGAAGGATCGAGTGAGCGGTCCCAAAAGTCAGTTCCGTAGAAGTCACCATCAAGTGAAGTTGAGTGATGAGTTCCACCAGGGCCATCATCGAGTTAAGTTGAGTTTTGGTTCCTTTAGGGCCATCGTCATGTGAGTTGAGTTCCATTGAGTGTTTCGGAATGTAGTTTTCCAGTTTCTCAGCCGGCTAGGTTGATTCCAGCCCGGCGAAGGTGATGGTGTATCGTGAACTCCGGCGATTTTCTCGCTGTTTCTAAGCAAATCGTCGTTATCATTTCATACCAATTTTGGTATCCACTAATTTCTTTTAAGCAGTCAGAACCAGAAGTAGTAGAGAAGAGTTTCAATTTTCGCATTACTATGTTTAACAGTGCAGTTAAAACATGTAGTATGCTCACATACTTTATTTTGGTCAAAGTTAATGAACTTTCAATAATCATGTTCGAGTCTAACTAAATGATTTATGTTCGAGTCTTAACTAAATAATTTTGTTCGAGTAAAAGTAAAATTTCATCCAGTTTAACGAACTTTAAACTATTTATGTTCGAGTTGAAAGCTGAATTTTTCTATAATAACGTTTGTTTATAAACAATGTACTGTTTGCTGTAGCCATTAACAGTGAAGTGTTTTCTCGCGTAGTGAAATGGCGTTTTGGACTTACCAACCAACAACAGAAGAAAACAGGACATTCATTGTAAGGTATAATTTGTATGTTTGTAAAACTTTTTCATTTCATCTTTGGTTATTTGGTAATCTGGTCTCTAATTGTAACAGAAAGATCAGAGATTAATTTTTTTGTTTTTAATAAATAATGTTTGATTTTCAACATATAATTTATTTTCTTCCCTTCTCTCTTGAATCGTAAGAACATTAAAAAATTGAGTGAGTATAGAATTCTGAATAAATAAGGTAAGTTACGTTATAATATTCTGTATATTATGTATATTTTTTTATTTGACTATTTTCTGTTTTATTTTGATCTTATACCATTTTTCTTTTAATATTTGTTTTTTTTTGTATAAATTCTGGTTCCTTAGGTAACCAGTGGCGCCCAATATTTTATTTTTTTTTCTTTATTTTTGATTTCACATCCATATTCCGATTATTCTATCTTTCTAATTTTTCTAAGCTAAGAAGAGTATGTCATAACACCTTATAAGAATCCACTCCCTTAAATCTCTTGATGACTTGAGCTTCCGAGGTACTTAATAAATTTTGTAGCACAAATTTTGTCAAATCTTAGTATATCTTCATGTTTATCCAATTGTCGTGCTTCACCTTTTTATGGTGTTGAATCAGGGATCTTGAACGAGGATATGTGCCGAAAATTGGAAGCATTTGAGATGTGGCTATATCGGAAAATTCTTAAAATCCCATGGACTGATCGGGTCACAAATGAGGAGGTTGTTAGAAGGATGGGGAAGAACCTAGAAGTACTAACTACCATTAAATCTCGAAAGTTGGAATACTTTATGGACACATTATGCGAAATAAATCCAGATATGCCCTCCTACAAGCCATCCTGCAAGGAAAAATATTTGGAAAGCGAGGTCCAGGAAGAAGAAGAACATCCTGGTTAAAGAACCTGAGAACCTGGTTCAACACAACATCTGCGCAGCTTTTCCGCGTTGCTGCAGATAAAGTGAAGGCACATCAAGAAGAAGAAGAATAATGGTCACCGATAAAACTGAACTTTATCACATTACTTCGCGTTCCACACTTTAATACACAACAAAAATTAGGCATCTTATCTTTTTAAATTTTATTCAAATATGACAGAACAGACATATGCCAAGACAAACTGATATCAATTCTGTAAACTTTTATTACCTTAACAAGAAATGGACGTAAATATTGATGGAGAAAGATTAGATCATCTGAGGTTTGCAGATGATGTATTAATCGCAGACAACTTGCAAGATAGAGTTTCTATGAAACATTCGCTTAAAACTCTGTCTTGAGAGAGCAGGATTAAAAATAAACTTTTGAGAAAACTAAACTTATAACAAATCTCGAAATGAGTGGAAATATAACTATTGACAACAACACCATACTACAAACAGACACTTACAAATATCTGGGACACGAGATCACGATAAGCAGAGACAATCAAACACATGAAATACAGAGGCGAGTAGGCTTGATGTGGGTAGCATTTGGCAAGCTACGCCATATTCTGAAAAGTTCAATTCCCATGTGTCTCAAGCGAAAGGTTTATAACCAATGTATTTTGTCCATACAAACTTATGAAGCAGAGACTTTAACATTCACGTAAAAATCCACAAATAAACTCAGAGTTACTCAACGAGCCATGGAACGTGCAATGCTGAACGTGAGCCTTCGAGACCGCATAAATCAACAAATCAGGCAAATATCAGGAGTTAGTTCAAGACGTCATCGAAAGAATCACGACGCTTAAGTGGAACTGGGCAGGGCACTTAGCTAGAACACAAGATGGTCGGTGGACAAGACGAATCATGGAATGGAGGCCCAGAAACTGTAAAAGAAGCCGAGGACGACCACCGACTAGATGGACCGACGACATAAAAAGAATAGCGGGAAACTGGCTATCAGTGGCCCAGTGTCAGTGGCGACGCGTGACTTTTTCTGAAGTGTTACCAAAACCAGATGCAAAAAACCTTATTTAAAAAAATGAAGATATGGCTAAATGTATATATACACTCACCGGCACAAAATTCCGCCACCCAAAATATTTTATTAAGTTTGACAATCTATAACTTTATTATTTGTACTTCGATTTTAAAGATTCTTACACGAGTTTGTAGGTACATGTATTGATGTCAATTGCTATTATTCCGGTAACAAAATTTTTTTTGCTTAGATGGCATTATACGGGGGTGAATATAAGCGTTGTTTTTCTCCTAATTTTAAAAAATTCTGTGGAAAAATTGGAGGGCTGATTTTGTTTCATACTCCTTTTGTATTATCCTGGAGGTATCACTAAGGTCTTGTTTTTTGAATTATCTGAATATCTCTTTTCTTGTAAGAGTGTAATTAAAAACACTGCTTTAAAGGTTTATTTAATTAAAAATATCAAACGCACTAAAATTAACAAATCAAAACAAATTTAACAACAAAACAAAACAATTCAATAGCGGTTATGTCCACCTCTTGCAGCAACGACTGCTCGCAATCTGTTTAGCATCTAATAAAGGTGTGTTTTCCTTGCCTGGGGAATAGCCCGATATTCTTCTACCAGGGCCATAACTGTACCAAAGTTTCTGGAGGCCTAGGATGACGGCAAACAGCTTTTTTATTCTGGGCTGCATGCGGCCAATCTTATCAATCCAACCTCAATTGTATGAGTCAATCAGTGTTTTTATTTACAAAAAATGGTACAGCTCTTACAAAAAAAAGATATTCAAAAAACAAAATGTTGGTGATGCCTCCGGGAAAATATGACAGGACTATGAAACAAAATCAGCTATTCCATTTTTCCACAGAATTTTTTAAAATTAGGAGAAAATACTTCCTTTCACCCCTGTACAATGACATGCAAGCACAATTTTTTGTTACCGGAATAATACCAAACAATATGAATACATGTACCTACAAACTGGTGTAAGAATCTTGAAAATCGGAGCACAAATAATAAAGTTATAAATTGTCAAACTTAATCAAAAATTTTGGGTGGCGGAATTTTATGCCGGTGAGTGTAGCTTCAATAATATCATTTTGTATATCACTTGAACCTCTCGAAAAAACAGATGTTTCTAGATGTTGACAAAATTTTTGATCTTTTTTGGCAATTAATGTTAACAATTCCCTGTAATTGCCTGGATTGTCAGAGTCGTCGCACTCAAAATGACCACGAAACGCTAGTTCTTGTTTGGCTCAAAAACATACAGTATCTATTATAAGTGTGCTAAGGATATACCTATCAATTTTTTTAACAAACTCATTATGTTTAGCAATATTTGCTTTAAAAGCTTGGTTAAGAGAACTTTTGATTTTTGTTTTGTCAAACTGAATAAAATTGGGTATACATCTTACATGTAGGTAACGGAGAAATTTCATGTCTTCTTTTTAAAAATCTAACACTATTTAAATCGTGAACCTGGTCCACCCATTTTTCTATAGAAACCAGAAGACATGGCCAACAATACAGTATATTTTTCTTGCAACCATAATATAACCAAGGATTTTCATTGTACCAACTAAATTTAAAATATCGAACTACTTTTGTTGATTCCTTTTTTAAATTGTTTAGAATAGGTCTTTCAGTTTTAATCTCATTTTTTTCTTTAAAATTATACAAGGAGAATTACTTTTCAAGTAGTTGATCGATTAAGAAGCGACACTCATCCATGGTTAACTACACGCACACTTTTTATAGGTACTGTCACCAATTTTAAATCTGGTAACAGCGCTACTGATACACAGCGCGCTTATGCCGTCGCTTCTTCAAAATTTTCAGTCACTAGCCGGTCCCGAGTGCCAGCGTGGGTATATAACCATTGTAACCAGAAATGAGTCTGGTAACAGAGTATAATAAAGTGCAACTGAGTCACATAAACTCACCATTTTCGTGTCTGCGAGTAGTAGGCTATTTACTGAGTTAGGTACTATTACCACATAATATAATAATATATTTCTATTGGTAAAATATTGGTAAATAGAATTCATCGTCATAAAATATTTATTTGCAAGATTTTCAACTGTTACCAATGGTAACAGTGGTTACATGGACGCTTCGCCAATGCCCAGTGTAGAGAACACTGGAAAGAACTGAGGGAGGTATATGTTCAGCAGTGGACGCGATTGGCTGATTGATGATTACCCTTATAACTTATAAACAAATGACCCTTAATTGACCTGTCGGTACCGTTTGTCGGTGCCTAAAAATATTTCTGCTTTGTGGGAGTTTAGTTACAATAAAATCAATAACTATAAACTTACAATAATTATTGAAAAATTCTTATAACATTCTAGGTGGTCTCTTTTAATGACGCGCAGTGTACCTATACATCCCTGCCGTGTTATAATACTAATGTTTCTAATAACGTACAGTCGGAAAAATGAAAGAATACCCATGAACGAACATATAAAACACGCTGTATTTTCCTGTCACCGTGTCACAAAGAAAATTGACCAGCCCAAGTTCATGTAATAATAATTATTACATATTTGTATTTGCGCTGGTCAATTTTTTGTGTGACACGGTGACAAGAAAATACAGCGTGTTTTATATGTTCGTTCATGGGTATTCTTTCATTTTTCCTACTGTATGTATATTATAGTACCTTTCATTCAATTTTTTGGACAAATTTTTTATTTATTCTGTATAAATAGTTGAATAGAGAATTAAAAATTGATGCAATATTGTTATTTTATAAACTCGTCAATTAGCAGGCAGACATAAGTACATGAGTCATACAAAACTTCCTCTTGTATTCGTAAGTTTTATTATCCAACAGGAAATTTTGATCGATAAAATATGCTTGACCCCTCAGTAATGGTCTGAGTCATCAAAGAAATACTGTGACGTGTTAGTGAAAAAGGGTGGAATGGCTTATTTGTTTTATATTTAAGGAAAAATGTTTACTACTAAGGGATATTATTTTTTAATTTATACACCAGTCAATGAGATCAAAAACAGGATATTACCTCCAAATTATATCCTACTTTTAATGAAATTTTGGGAATAGCGTCTACTTATCTCATTGTACATAGTGATCAAGGAAGGAACTTTGAGAGCGATATATTTCACGGAATCTGTGATAGACTAGGCATGAAGAAGACAAAACCACGGCCTATCACCCACAATCGGATGGAATGGTGGAGCGTATGAATAAGACAGTCGGCAAGTATTTGACAAAGACGGTGTCCAATCATCAGCGAGACTGGGACCAGTACCTTCCGTTCTTCGCAATGGCCTATAGATCTGCTGTTAATGAATCAACGGGACAAACACCAGCAAAAGTCCTATTTGGACGCGAGATGCGTCTACCCTGTGATTTAGAGTTTGGATGTCGACATGGAGAAGATGTGGCTGGTGAGGATTATGTGAATGAATTGCGAAGAAGAATGGACGATACACACGAGTTGGTCCGTTCCCATCTTCAGATCGCTAGCGACCGAATGAAGAAACGATACGATACCAAAGCCGAGAAGGGATGTTTCAAGGAGAACGACAAAGTCTGGCTTTATAATCCAAAGATGCGAACAAGTTGTTCTCCCAAATTGCAGCAATTCTGGGAAGGCCCGTACCTCATTGTCAAGAAAATTAATGACGTTATCTACCGAATAAGCAAGATTCCTAGGGGAAAGCCGATGATAATCCACCATAACCGGTTGGCGTCGTACGAGGGAGACCACGACGTAGATGAAGAAAGTCCAATGTCCATGACCAACCTACCTACCAAGATATATGGGATGCATTAATTCAATTGAGAGAGCACGTGTTGGAGTTCGACGTGCAAAAGTTAGCCATGGCAAAGTTAGAATGCCGCCAATTAGACTGGAGAGTTTTCCGAAATATGGTAGAAGAAATTTTCCATGACACCGAGGTCCAGGTGTTAGTCTGTTGCAATCCGCATAGTTACTGGTGCGCAGCGAAGACCGTCCCCTGCCACTTTTATACAACTGGGAGTTGTAAAAGAGGGTCCAGTTGCAGATACCAGCATCCAGTTCAAGTCCCGACAAGGTTCCAGGAGGAACCTTCTTTTAAGGAGGGGGCAATGTGACATGATTATGTCACCCGACTGTTTGCAGCTCCTGGCCTATTTATTATAATTTAACAGGCCCTTTTTGTTGGCTGAATTTGATTTATTTGTTTGTGAATGCTTTTAAAAGGGGGACCTTTTTAACAGGTACACACCTCGATATTTCCTTTTCATTCTAGAAAGTGCTTACTTGATATTTTTGTAAATCACTCTTCGATTGTTATTCTAGAATAAGATGAATTCTTCCGTAATAATCTTTCTTATTCTGGCACATTGTACATAACTATATAAATAGACATTTATGGAATTATAGTTCAGTTGTGAATTTGAAAGCGTCGCGTCGGTGTATTTTGATATGTAACAGGCGCGGTATATTTTTGAATTTGTAATTAGATAAATTAGATTTGGTGTACCTAATAAATAAATTAGATATCGTAGTTTGTAAAATAAAAGATATAAATTCAGTGTTTTTCATTTGTTTAGTTGTAAATTATTGAAAATAAATAAAGTCAACTAAAATTAAACATTAGTGCCTAAAATATCATAGAAAAGTAAAGTCAGTTTTGTAACAGTATCAAAAAAGTCAAAAAAATAATTTTTTGTTTTTACAACGCAAAACACTTCTGCACAATTTGTGTTACTTTTGATTTAAAAACATTTAGAATGACTTTTAAACTTACTTACTTTAAAACATAGCTTAACAGTGTTTAGTCGGACAAACTTTAATGCATGGGAACACTGGAACAGGGGAAGCTTCATTGTGGCACGTGATAAACCTGTCATCCTGACAAGTTTTTGATTGTGTAAAGTAAAAACTAGCAGGTTGTTTTTTAATTTTATTCAATACCCATCAAGAACATAAAGTAAGACAAAATTAACCAAGCCATCCACCACCCGTGGTCAGTATCTTGACAAATAAACCTTATTTTAGGGGTGTATACCCTCGATAATAATATTTGCACCATTTTTTTTCTCTAAAACATTTTAATCTACAACTACCCAGATAACTTCGTTGTACCCTATATTTCGACATAAACGTGATTACAATGCTAAATTTCAAATTGTGTTACTCAACTTCTGCGATTAAATTTTGCAATTCAGGAATCTGCACCATTTACTTTAAAAAATTCATATCTTTTACTAGAAGACGCCTGAAAGCTTGAAACAATTTCCACTGTCTTCAGAAAGGTGAGAAAAATATACTATAAAAATTTCAAAAACAATATTAAAATGGTGTTTTGCTTCTACAACAGGACTGAAAGCTTGAAATATGAGCAATATGTACTATAAAACTGTCAAAAAATATTAAAATGGAACAAAGTTGTAGGGAGTAAACGCAAAAAAGTGATCTAATTTGTTTTACTTTTGGGGTAAAATTGCGATTTTGACAATGTTCCCTCACCTAAAAATCAAAATAAGACTCGTTTTCGTTTGCAGTACCATCAAAAACATAAAATATGTCCAAAATTGGCCATTCACCACACCGTGGTCAGTATCTCGAGAAATAAAACGCTTTTTGGAGGTGTGTTTTGTGTCTATAATAGGACTGAAAGCTTGAAATATGAGCAATATATATTATAAAAATTTCAGAATACACTATTAAAATGGAACAGAGTTGTAGTGAGTTCAACGCAAAAAAAGTGATTTAATTTTTTTTCTTTTTGGGGTAAAATTGCGATTTTGAGAATTTTCCCCCACATAAAATTCAAAATACACCTCGTTTTCGTTTGCAGTACCATCAAAAACATAAAGTATGTCCAAAATTAGCCATTCACCACACTGTGGTCAGTATCTCCAGAAATAAGAGCTTTTTTGGGGGGTGTCGCTCGTCTATAGAGGGTGAGGCAAAATTCGAATAAATGGGTTTTGAAGAGTGATCTATTTAATGAAAATATTTTCATCTATTTGCTACTTCCGGTTTTATCGGAAGATGCTTATAACTTCGTTTTTTTAATGGGAATCCCTGTATATTTTTACATTTTTTGGATTCTCTTCGATGTCTTCTTTTTTAAATTATCAGTTTTTGTAATGTTATACAGGGTAGTTTAAAAGATAATTACGTTATTTTCTTAATTTCGTAGCAATATTCACACCCTGTAGAATGGTAGTAGTTTGATATCAGAGACTCAGACTCTATTTATGTTCAAATTATTTTTAATTGTTGTTAACAATTTAACTATTGTTAACAATTGCTAATATAGCTAAACTTTTAACTTTAGTATACAGGGTTGGTCGACACTGGGAATGAATATTTTCTATATTTTGAGTTTTTTTATATGGAACACCCTATATTTTAGTATTGTTATGAAATGATAATTTACGGTACTTTTTTATTTCTTAAGCATTCTGGTTAGCATTTCTTAAGCCCTAACTGATTTAACTTATGAGTTATTGGTGATTCAAGCCAAACATTAATTGCAACAAAAAATTGGTCAACTGTTTTTTAAATTGGCCGTGAAAATATTCAATCACAAATAATTTCTCGGAAATAAATACATATTGATCTAGACTGATCCTTACAATTACCAATAATGGTTGAGCTTTCAAAATACCTACTAAGTTATGACTGTTGGTGCGATTAACTAAGTACAAATTAAAGCAATTAGGTATAGGAAATGCTTAAGAAATAAAAAGTCCAATAAAATACCATTTCATTACAATACTAAAATACAGGGTGTTCTATGTAAGAAAACTCTGAAAATACTCATTCCGAATTTTGACCAACCCTGAATACTAAAATTGAACATTTCGCTATACTAATAATTTTTAACAATAGTAAAGTACATATATTAAAAAGGATTTGAATATAAATAGAGTTTTTGATGTCAAACTGTTACAATTCTCCAGGGTGTGAAAAGTGCTACGAAATTAATAAAAAAACGTAATTATCTTTTAAACCAGTGATTCCCAACCGGGGGGCTATCGCCCCCTTGGGGGCGATTTGAGATTTTCAGGGGGGCGATAGAGCGAAGGGGGCGATATGGGGGCAATAGAGAAAAGGGGGCGATAAGGTGGGCAATTAGCATCTGGGAAACGAGAAATGGGTAATAGTGAAGAAAAAACAATACTTTCGATCGGATATCCATAGGATAATAAAAATTAATCAAATGTACACCAATGCAGATAATAATAACACAAACATCTCGTCTAGTAACAGAGGGGTATGAATCATGATAGAATTTAATTCTAGAGGTAAGTAATGCATTATAATTAATTCTGCATTTTCCTTTTATCGAGCTTTCGTATTGGGCGAACATCCGCACAAAAGAGAAAGGGATAGAAGTGGGACAAGAATGATGAGAGTAGGTGCCGACCCTGCCGATCTAACTCTAACAAAAAGTGTACGGCCGAAATTGTGGTCGTTTTGTCATATATCTATCGTTTGCCCTTCAATTGTCCAAAGTTGAACGTAGGCCTCCCCCTTATTTTTCCACTCTTCTTCGTTCAGTGCTAGTCCTGTTCATCTGGTCCCAGCGTATCTTTTTGGGTCATTCGACCATCTCATCTGTAGTCTGCCCTTTCCTCTTTTACGGTCTCAAGGTCTCCAGTGGATTATCGCTTCATTGCATTTTCTGTCTTTTTGTCTGTTGTTTTATCATGTTTTCCACTAGAGAGTAGCTGCATGTTTGTTTAGATCTTTCACTTTGGTTTTATTTCTGATCCATGTATTGTTCTTTTTATCACTTAGCTTGATACCCAGCATCTTTCTTTCCATTGCCCTTTGAGTCTTGGCCATCGTTTCCATATTTTCCTTTGTGAAGGTCCATGTCTGTGCTTCATATGTAAATATTGATCTTGTCATAGATGAGGTAAATAAAATTAAAGCAAAACCAAAGAATAATGGAATATTTCGTACACTTTGACACTCTGTAAAGAAAATGATGAGATTTAATACATTGCTACTGCAGTACTACATAAGGAAGTCCGCTGGCTTTCGAAAGGGAATTGCTTACGGCGGTTCTGCAGTCTCATGGATACTGTTATCGAATTTCTTATAACTACTGACCGCACACTGAGTACAGCACTACAAGAGAAGCGAAATGACATCGCTTAACTATCAGATATTTCTGAAAAATTAAATGGAACGAATCTGGAATTACAAAACAAGAACATAAATATGGCCAAAGCGAAGGGAGTAGTCGGAGCATTCATTGACAAACTATCTATTTTTGAAGAAAATATACAGAGAGGAGGTCTGACCAAATTCCCCAGAAATCATCATGTGATTATTCTGAGGATTTTCAAGCATATTGCCTCCACTTTGGAGGGGATTTGAGGTACATAGCTATTAACCAACATTGAGCCAGACATAAAGAAATTATGTGAATATCACCAGGCCCAAGAGAGAAATTATCAATTATTACTAACCATGTTCGCCAACACGTGGACAAGATGCAAGAGGCACAAGATCGAAATAGAGGGAAAATTATGAGAGAGATCTATGTCCACAAGTGGACAAGCGAAGATTGAATGATGACTTACCATGTATCATTTTCGAAACGTAAAAATAAATCAATTGTACTGATTAATTTTTTGTTTCAATTTAATTGGGGAGGGGGGCGATTATAGTATTCACAACTGGTGAAACCTGTCTAAGGGGGCGATCATGGGGAAAAGGTTAGGAACCACTGTTTTAAACTACCGATATAACATTTTTATTGTTGTTCTGAAGCTATTTTCTTGTGGCATTTTTATAATCAAGTATATTCAAATGGGAAATAAGCCACAATTTTACCTAAAAATGATTTTATTAACGTTTCGACGCCCAAGTCGAGTGTCGTTGTCAAAATACAAAATAATACTAAATAAACAAAAATGTTGTTCTTCTTCTTCTTGACTGGCTTTACAACTCGGGGTGAGTCTTCGCCGCATCCACTATGGCCCTCCATCGTCTGCGATCTTGCGCTTCGATTTGCCATTGTTGTACCCCAATCCTAGATAGATCGGTTTCAACATCATCCTTCCATCTTTTTCTGGGACGGCCCACTGATCTTCTACCGTCTGGTCTCTCGAAGAACACTGTCTTTAGCACTCTGTCTTCGTCTGATCTTACTACATGACCTGCCCATCTTATCCGATTAGCTTTTATATGTCTGACGATGTTTTCAGTACCATATAGAGTCACCAATTCAGCATTGCGGCGCTTTCTCCACTCTCCTGTCAATTCATCTCTTTGAGGACCAAATATCATTCTGAGGACTTTCCTTTCAAATATCAGCAATTTATTTATTTCTCGCTGATGTAGAGTCCATGTTTCACTCCCATATGTAACAACTGGGCGAATAATTGACATGTACAGTCTTAATTTAGATTCTTTTCATCAGCTTAGATCTTAATAATGATGATAGGGAGTATAATGCTCTATTTCCCGCAGCTATTCTTGCTGAGACCTCTTTTTCTATGTGATTGTCATCTGTGATTACTGCTCCCAGATATTTAAACTCTTTTACTACTTCAAAGTTGTGATCATTAATAGTTACGTTCTGTCTAACTCTTGGTCTTGGATTTTTGGTCACCAGCATATATTTCGTCTTCTCTTCATTTATTCGAAGGCCCAGGTTACCTGTTTCCTCCTCGAGCTGTGAAAACACCTCTATTACGTCTCTTGTAGAATGAGCGACTGCATCTAGATCATCGGCAAAGGCCAACAATAGTTTTGATCCTCGATTTGCGAATCCCCCTGTTAGTTCAGACGATATTTTACTTATTGCGTATTATAAAGCCAAATTGAATAGCAATGGTGATAAAGGGTCTCCTTGTCTAAGCCCTGATGTTATACTAAATGGCATCGATGTTCTGTTTCCTATCTTTACCTGTGCATATGAGTCTGCCACGCACATTTGAGTGAGCTGCACTAATTTTCTTGGTATTCCCATTTCTAGCATTGCTAGCCATAGTCTGCTTCTTTTTATCGAGTCATATGCTTGCTGGAAATCTACGAAGATTTGGTGTACATCTCGGTTGAATTCCCAGTTTTTTTCTAATATTTGTCGGATGGTAAATATTTGATCTATTGTTGACCTTCCACTTCAAAAGCCGCATTGGTAGTCGCCTAGAATATCTTCCGAATACGGAGTGAGTCTCTTTAGTAAGATAATTGATAGAATCTTATACGCTGTACTAATAAGCGATATGCCTCTGTAGTTTCGGAATTACTCTTTATTTCCCTTCTTATGCATGGGTATTATAACGCTTCCATTCCATTCTCTAGGCATTTTCTGCTGTTGCCATACTCTGAGAATAATGTCATACAATTTTTGATGTAAAACGTTTTCTCCTTTTTTTATCAATTATTCATTTATACCATCATTTCCTGGTGCTTTGTGATCTTTAAGAGATGCTATTGCATTCTTTACTTCTTGGAGTGTTGGTGGTGGTATTTCCACATCTGCAGAATGAAATGTAGTCTCTGATTCCTCCATCTCACTTTCAATATTTAGTAAATTTCGAAAGTATTCCTTCCATCGCTCTACGATTTCTGTTTCCATCATTATCAGTTCACCTGCTTCATTTCTCATAGCTTGTGTTACCCCAACATTTCCACCTTGTCTGACTGTCTTCAATTCCCTAAAGAATTTTCTTATTTGATTCCTCTCGCCACCTATTTCCATTACACGTATTTGCTGTTCTATGTAGCTTCTCTTTTTAGTTCTGAGTAGTTGCCTTGTCTGTGCCCTCGTTCTGCGAAAATCTGCTTTGTTCTCATCTGTAGGGTTTTGTAACATTTTCATTCTTTTGTGAGTTTTTGTTTCCAGCATTTCTTCGCATTGTTTGTCAAACCATTTCTGTTTTGGGCGAGTCCTCTTTTTCCCAATGGTTTCTTTCGCTGCTTGTTCTATCACTGATGCCACTCGCTGCCATGCATCTCCTAGGTCTACATTTTGGTCTTCCTCTCCCAGCAATTGAAATCTGTTGCTTATGGCTACTTGGTACTCCAGTTCTTTATTTGGTGTTTGAAGAGCTTCTATGTCCCATCTTACTCTTTGTTCTTGTTGCTCCATCTTCTGTACTGATATTCGTGTTCCCAACTTTGATTTTACAAGAAAATGATCACTATCGCTGTCAGCTCCTCTCATACTTCGTGTATTAATAATGCTACTAGAGTGTCTTGCATCAATGAGGACATGATCTATTTGGTTACGTGTTCTTCCATCATTTGACACCCATGTGACCTTGTAAATGTCCTTTCTTTCAAATTGGGTGGATTTAATAATCATGTTATTAGATATTGCGAATTGTGTTAGCCGGTGTCCGTTATCATTTGTTGTATCGTGTAGGCTATGTTTACCAATTACTTCTCTTCAATAGTCTTCCTTACCTAGTTTAGCATTACAGTCCCCCATTACTATTTTGATGTCATGTTTTGGCGCTGCTTTATACTGTTGGTCTAGTAATTCGTAAAATTCGTCCTTCCCATCTTCTTCGGCATCTTCTGTTGGGGCATAAATTGAGAATATAGTGAGATTGAACCACTTACCTTTGAGTCTAATATAGCAGATACGTTCGTTTATTGGCTTGAAATCTATCACTGCCGTTTTTAATCTTTTTGCAATTACGAATCCACATCCGTATTCATGTCTGTTCTCACTACCCGACCAAAAGACTATAACATCTTCCATTTCTAAATTTCCCGTTGCTGTCCATCTTATTTCCTGTATTGCTGTTATATCCATGTTATATTCTTGCAGTTGTCTAATGGCTCTTGTCGCTATTCCAGATCTGTACCAACTTAATACATTCCACGTACCTATGCAAATATCCTTATTCCGTTGCGTGTGTCGTTTATATCGAGTATCCGTCTTGTTCCGAGGCAATAGTTTCTGTTTCGTGGCTTCAAAATTTTCATATGTACGGGACGCCGGCCCATAGCACAACCCCCTTTTCGGAGGACCATTTCACCCGCTCTCGTCCGTTCCCGACCCCACTTTCCACCCGGGTTTGATACCTGATCTCCGGCGGGGTTGCTCGGTTTAACAGGAGGTACCAGCGTGAAGGTGAGAGTCGGATTTGAGTAGAAGAGGCTAAGTGGAGTAAACTGGAATCAACTCCATATATTCGCATTCTACCCCTTTACTCCCAACAAAAATGTTGTTGCTTAGTAAAAAATTCTTCTAATAATTTATTTAATCTGACTCATTTATATCGGCAATTCAGACACGTATTATACATTTTAAAGTAGACGACTTTAAAATGATATTGCTAATATTGATGAGTTGCGTTCCTGGGACGACTTTACTAAAAGATAGTTCATTCGATTACATGAAATCAATTCCAACTCAATGTATTGATTTATATTTATATCAATTGATTTCATGTAATCGAATGAACTATCTTTTAGTAAAGTCGTCCCAGGAACGCAACTCATCAATATTAGCAATATCATTTTAAAGTCGTCTACTTTAAAATGTATAATACGTGTCTGAATTGCCGATATGAATGAGTTAGATTAAATAAATTATTAGAAGAATTTTTTACTAAGCAACAACATTTTTGTTTATTTAGTATTATTTTGTATTTTGACAACGACACCCGACTTGGGCGTCGAAACGTTAATAAAATCATTTTTAGGTAAAATTGTGGCTTATTTCCCATTTGAATATACTTGATAACATTTTTATGTACAAAATTTTATATTTTAACTTCCGCTATAAGCGGAAGCAGCAAATAGATAAAAATATTTTCATTAAAAAATAGATCACTCTTCAAAACCCCTTCATTCAAATATTCATAATTCTGTTGCCTTTAGTTCTCGAGATGTTTCTAATACGCCGTATATCTGCCTCACTCTATATATTGTGAAACGTATATTAAAAGTAATTTAGTATAACTATTGTCTTTAACGTTTATTTACTGTCCTATGAGACTTAAATTTAATTGCGAAAATAACGTGGCAATAGTTCATTCCATACAGACTCATATTGTAAATTAACTGACATGACCTATAGTTAATAAATTATACCAAAAACGGATTACAGTGACAAGTTTTTTTTGTGAATGAGGAAGGTGTTAAATTCCAAGAATTGATTTACGTTACAATTTTCTCTTAACATAAATTCGTTTTATTCAAAACTGTTAACATTTTGTACTTGAACATGTTATGCTCGTTAATGCTTCTTTCTTCTTTTGACATGGATATATACACGCAGAATTTACATTTGTCTGACTGTTTTCCTTGATGTTCAAAGCGATTTATTATTGGCTATATGGGTATAACCCTGGTATAAGTAATAAATTAACAAAGAGCGAGTTCTCTTAAAATTATTGCTGCTCGTTATTAGTGATTAAGGTTGTAATGTAGCATTTATTAAAAAAAAATTACAGGATAAACTACAAATGTAAAAAATACAAAACTACAATCGTCCCTATCGTTCAAAATTAGTTGTGAGTCTGCCGTAAAAGTTAGTCTATTCACTCACGGTAAAATATTGCAAAACCTACGAATTTTAAAGAACCGCTTGGATTGAAATGAAATTTGGCATACATATAGCTAACATGTCAAAGAAAAAAAAATGATATTGTGCCAATGTGTGCTTCTGACCTGGGGGATGAGTGCTACCCCTTTTCGGGGGTTAAAAAACAAACGTTCAAAATAAGTCCGGAAATGGATAAACTGACTAATTCTAAGCAAATTTTGTTCTATATAGTTTGTTCACTAAGTCAATATTTTTAAGTTATTTGCGAGTAAATATGTTCATTTTTCAACAAAAGACCACGTTATTCGACGGTTTTTCGCAAATAACTCACAGGTAAGCATTTAATCGAAAAAAAATTCTTATCAAAAATATAGTTAATTAAACTTAAAAAAAGTATGGTGTATGTATGAAGTCTGTAGACCTAGTAGAAGCAAAGTTGTAGGTAATGAAAAGTAGGATCTTATTCGTCCTCATCCACCTCAAAACAGATCCGCCCTGGTCGCGAATTTACAAAACCTATACCATTTAAGTCATAGCAGCGACTGAATTCGAATAGGGTTTGTATGCAGAATATTAGTTACATATCCTATACCATTTCAGTCATGACAGCGACTGAATTCGAATAGGGTTTGCATGGAGAATATTAGTTACATATCCTATACTGTTTCAGTCATGCAAGTAAAACTAATCAAATATTTACTTAGTGCATTTATTATTATATCATAAAATTTAGATATGTTTTGAAAATTAAAATTAATAATATATATTTCGATAATATTAAAAATTAAAAACAAGTGAGTAATTACTAATGTACGAATATATGTATACAGTATGTCCCTGTAAGTTGGAACCATATGGAAAACAGGTCGATTTTTATTTTTAAATTATATTTTTTTTGGCATATATTTCATAAGTACTAGTGACGTCGTCCATCTGAGCGTGATAACGTAATCGATGATTTTTTTTAATAGGAATATGGGTCGTGCGGCACCTCATTTGAAAGGGTGTTTAATTCTCTATTCAGTAATATAAACACAAATATCATTATTTATACAGGGTGGCCAAAAAAACAATTTTTGAATTATATTGATTGACGAAAAAAGAAGAATGTATGCAATTTACTTCAATCAAAATACTTTCTATCGCTGTCAGAAAATAGAAAAAACTGTTTATTTGGCAAATAAACATTGGTTTTTTGCTTAAATTAAATGTTCAAACTGCCAAGAGTTACGTGGGAGGCTGTTTGTGATTTAATTTAAGCAAGGCGGAATGTTTATTTGTGAAATAAACATTTTTTTCTCTATTTATTGATAGCAGTAAAATGTATTTTGAGTTAAATAAATTACATACATTTTTCTTTTTTGCGTCAATTAATTTAATTAAAAATATTTTTTTGGTCACCTTATATTGGTATACATATTGATATTATTGTTTATATTACTGAACAGAGAATTGAACACACTTTCAAATTAGTTGCCACACGATCCCTATTCCCATTTAACAAAATCATCTATTACGTTATCACGCTTAGATGAATGACGTCACTAGTATGAAATATATGCCAAAAAATTGTAATTTAAAAATAAAATCGACCTGTTTCGGGATTTTTTTCCCAAGTCGTCCATTTTAGATAAAATGAATTTATTCCATAACTTAGCCCCTCTCTGTATAAAGATACTTTACTCTTGACAGAAATTCATATTTTTTTACATCTCTCATATACTATTAATAAAACTTAATATCAGATGATTGCATCTTCGGTTTTAGACCATGCAGAACTTTTTATGAAGAATATCTTTTTTGCGTAAAATCGTTAATAAAAAATTTTTCCATATGGTTCCAACTTACAGGGACATACTGTATATATTCATACATTAGTAATTATTCATTTGTTTTTAATTTTTAATATTATCCAAATATATACTGTTCATTCTGTTCATTCTCTATCTCACTCCCATCAGGCCATCTGTGGTACTACAAAGGAGAAGAGGAATCGACAGTCGGAGGAGTCGGCTTCTTTGTTCACAAAAGAATTGCGAACAGAATTGTGTCAATAAACCAAATATCAACAAGGGTGGTCTACTTAAACATCAAAATGAGCACCAGATATATCCTAAAGTTCATTCAAGTATACGCACCTACTACAGGCCATTCAGATGAAGAAGTCCAAATATTCTACGACCAAATATCCTGTGCAATCAAGGAAAATCCTGGCCACTTCTTAATAATAGGCGGTGATTTCAACGCCAAAATAGGTACCAAGGAAGACCCCTCTGAAATAATATTGGGAAATTTTGGAAGCGAAGGCAGAAATGATAGAGGCAAACAACTGTTAACTTTTCTTTTGGAAAACAATATATATCAAATGAACAGCTTCTTTAAAAAGAAAAAACACAGAAGATGGACCTGGGAAAGTCCAGATGGAAAAACAAGGAACGAAATCGACTATTTCTTAACAAATAAAAAAGAATTATTTAAAGACCTAAATGTGTTAAACCAGTTCAGCACAAGCAGTGATCACAGGTTAGTAAGAGCTAAAATAACGATATCGATCGAAAAGGAAAGACTCAAAATGATAAATAAGAAACACACAAAGAAATGGGTAAAACCAACTAATATTCAGGAGTTCGAAAAATATATTAATGATACATTGAAAGATACAACAACAACAGACATTAATATACTGAACAAGCAAATAATCACCACAATACAACAGGCTCAAACTAAATACTGTCCAACAAACCAAAAAGATGAAATACTAAGTCAACCTACTAAAACCCTTATAGAACTAAGACGACAGATGAAAGGAGATACAAGTTCCAGCAAAGAAGCGCTAAATCAAATAAATAAGACTATCACAAAGTCAATAAGAAAAGACATAAGAAACTACAATGTAGAAAAAACAAAACAAGCAATAGAGCAAAATAAGAACATGAAAGTTTTGAAGAACGTAAGCGTACAAAAAGGAAACATAGAAATCAACAAACTAAGAAACAGAACTGGAAAAGAAACTACAAACAGAGATGAAATATTAACAATAGTCGAAGAGTTCTACACAGAGTTATACAAATCAAGAAAAAAAGATGACAATGTGCAACCTCCAATTACAGTAAAAACTGGGGTATTAAATCAAGGATCGGATTTAATGCCCGATATAACAAAATCAGAAATCAAAGAGGCTCTGAAGAAAATGAAAAATAATCGAACCCCAGGTGAAGATGGAATAGTATCAGAAGCACTAAAAATTGGAGGAAATATACTACTTGAAAAAATTAAACAACTTTTCAATATCTGCCTTCACAACGCCAATATTCCAACAGACTGGAACAACGCTACTATGATTCTATTACACAAAGCAGGAGACAAAGCCAATTTAGAGAATTACAGACCGATTAGCCTCCTCAGCCATTTATATAAGTTATTTACGCGAATAATAGTTAAGAGAATGGATAGAAAGTTAGAGACTTATCAACCAAGAGAACAGGCAGGATTCCGAAAAAATTACGGAACAAATGACCATCTACAAAGTATAAAAACCCTGATAGAGAAAGTAGTGGAATACAATAAACCCCTAGTTCTACTTTTTATCGATTTTCATAAAGCCTTTGACACAGTTGAACTTAGCAAAATATTACAGGCGCTTAAAGAATGCAGGCTAGATTATAGGTATACAAAATTATTACACAAAATATACTTACAGGCAACAACCACTGTCAAAATACATACTAACAGTAATCGCATAAAAATAGAACGGGGGGTTAGACAAGGAGACCCAATGTCACCTAAACTTTTTAATACGGTCTTAGAACATGCTTTCAAGAGTTTGGATTGGATGACAAAGGGAATAAAAATAGATGGAGAATACCTAAACAACTTACGTTTCGCCGATGATATAGTCATAGTAGCTGAGGATCTAGGTATGGCAAGAGAGATGGTACAAGAACTCGTTGTAGCTACAGAAAATGTAGGTTTAAATATAAACATCTCGAAAACAAAAATAATGACAAATTTGGTACCCAACCAGAACATCAGTATTGGTGGGAAGGAAATAGAACTCGTAGATAGATATAAATACCTGGGACATGAAATTACGATTGGCAGGGATAACCAGACTCATGAGCTGAAGAGAAGAATCGGTCTTGGGTGGGCAGCATTTGGAAAACTGAGAGAAACTTTTAAAAGTGAGTTACCCACATGTCTAAAGAGAAAGGTATTCGATCAGTGCGTCCTCCCAGTCTTGACGTACGGATCAGAAACACTTACCTTAACTAAAGCCTCGGCTACCAAACTAAGAGTCACGCAGAGAAGAATGGAGCGGTCAATGTTAGGAATAACTCTGCGAGACAAAATCAGAAACAAAGAAATCAGGAGAAGAACAAAGGTGACTGACGTCATCGAGAGGATAGCCAGGTTGAAGTGGAGATGGGCAGGACACGTAGCCAGAATGACAGATGGGCGATGGACGAAGAGGTTATTGGAATGGAGGCCAAGAGAAGACAAGAGAAGCGTCGGTCGACCGCCTACAAGATGGACTGACGACTTAAGAAAGGTAAATAAAAACTGGATGAGGGCGGCGCAGGATAGATGGGGTTGGAAACGAGGGGAGGAGGCCTATGTTCAGCAGTGGACTTTTGAGGCTGGATGGTGATGATACTGTTCATTTTAATTTTCAAAACATATCTAAATTTTATGATAAATAAATCCACTTAGTAAATATTTGATTAGTTTTACGTACATGACTGAAACAGTATAGATATTTGCTCAATAATAATCAAAAATTTCGTTTGCAAATCCTACATCACTACAGTTAATTTCTAGACCGAAATAGTATAGGATATGTAACTAATATTCTGCATACAAACCCTATTCGAATTCAGTCGCTGCCATGACTGAAATGGTATAGGATATGTAACTAATATTCTGCATACAAACCCTATTCGAATTCAGTCGCTGGCATGACTGAAATGGTATAGGTTTTGTAAATTCGCGCCCTGGTCTGGTATTTTGTATTTTGATAACGACGTCTGAAGTGCAAGTCGAAAGGTCAGTAAAATCATTTTTAAAGTTAAATTGTGGCTAATTTCTTAATTAGAATAGTAAATTAGCTATTATTGTATTTTATAGAATACACTAAAGGAAAGAGATCACATTGTTCAAAAAAAAAATCTTCATCAAAACTTTTTTTCAGAAAGTCATTAAAAAGGCAGCACAAAAAACATATTAAAAGATATGGTTATATTACGGGTGCAAGCACTTATTTATCCTAGTGTAATGGTGGCATACAGATTAGACTGAACTATAGTTAATGGTCTAAAATTTGAGTATTGTCAATGAGTTACTTTCTTCTATTAACTTTTCGACTAAAGAAAAATATTGCAGTTTCAATATACAGGGTGTCCAGAAACTCTCCGACAAACGAAGACAGGAGATTCTTCAGATAATTTTAAGATAATTTAACCCAATTCACTTAGTCCGAAAATGCTTCCTAAGGGAGCTAGAGCTCGTTGAAGATGGCGTCTTGTAATTAGTTTTTCTTAAATACCTCCAGAACGCTTCTATTTAGAAAAACAAAAATTGGTACGCGTATTTATTTTCAAGATATAAATCTAATCCATACATTGCAAATTTCTAGTACCGATCATAGGCGTCCGTTTTGGGTAGGGCAACGGTTATTTTATCGCATAACTTTTTTATCTTTAACTTTTATGCATTTCTGACACTGGATTATTAAATTGTGAAGTATTCTAGTTCTAAAAGGTACTCTTGTTTTAAATCGGCAGGACACACCGTTTTCTAGAAAAATCGATTTGAAAATTTTTCGCTTTTTGAATTAAAAAAAAATTCAAAAAAAAACTGTTTAGAAAGACGAAAACTGGTACAATTATTTATATTCCAGAGATAAATCGATTTCATTAATTGCGAATTTCTAGTACTGGTCATAGGCGTCCGTTTTGGGTAGGTCAACAGTTATTTTATAGCATAACTTTTTTGTCTTGAATTTTTGAACATTTTTGACACTAGATTATTAAATTATGAGGTATTCGAGTACTAAGAGTTACTCTTACTTTATGTTGGTGAAATACTTCGTTTTTTGTTGAAAAGTTCTTTCAATTTTTTTTCAGATTCCAAAAACGAAAAACTTTCAAATCGATTTTTCTAGAAAACGGGGTGTCCTACCGACTTATAGCAAGAGTACCTTTTAGTACTAGAATACCTCACAATTTAATAATCCAAAGTTAAGGACAAAAAAGTTATGCAATAAAACACCCGTTGCTCTACCCAAAACGGACGCCTATGACCGGTACTAGAAATTTGCAATGGATGGAATCGATTCAACTCTGAAAAGTAAATGCGCATACCAATTTTCGTTTTTCTAAATAGAAGCGTTCTGAAGGTATTTAAGAAAAACTAATTTCATGACGCCATATTTAAAGAGCTCTAGCTCCCTTAAGAAGCATCTTCGGACTAGGTGAATTGGGTTAAATTGTCTTAAAATTATCTGAGGAATCTCCTGTCTTCGTTTGTCGGTAGAGTTTCTGGACACCCTGTATATTTTAAATATTATAAAAAGACAGCAGATATGGTGGTTTGGATAGTAAGACTGACCAGTAGAAAAGTTGGGTAAACTAGAAGTTACCAAACGAGATCTAGGAGATAACCTAGAAAAACGCGGGACATACTGATGGATGAAATCCTAACGTAAGAGGAAAAGGTGATTGGTAATGGTAAAAAATAAAGATTTATGGAGCGAATTTATGCATAACCAAATTATAATAAGTATTTTGGAAAATTTCACAAAAATATTCAGTTTTCTCAGATATACATAAAAAGAGAGTAAAAATATAGGCAAGCCATTTTCATATAGTAGGTACATCCATAAACTATTAGTCATATTACTATTACTAGAAGATACATGATGTCACAAAATAAGTAGATTTAAAACTATTATTTCGTTATTGTGCGTACTTTTCATTATCACATTTGAAATTTATTTTTCTTGATATTAAAAGAAACTAAACGAAGACAGTTAAAATCTTGTTAATCTAGTAAAATTTCGTTTACATCCGATTTAAAATAAAAACAAACACCCTTTCAATACCCCTTTAAACCAGAAGGGGACGAGCTTACTTACACGGAATTGAGAAAATAAGGGGTCGATTCACAGAGAACTAAACATCCTGTCTGCAGATATCTAAAAGGAACTGTAAGTTAACGACCCCGAGTAATCCAATATCTTGGTATACTATAGTCTGTTCGCTAAACTCAGACGCAACTTTCTAGCTATTTTAGTCAATAATTTAACCAATTTTAGTAAAATTGGCAAAAAATAATTACTAACTAGTTAATAATCACTAAATAGTTAGTAATTTTGCCAATTTTTGCAAAATTGGCAAAAAACAAAAAAAATATCAACTAAAATATCTAGCCAGTTGCGTCTGAGTTTAGCGAAGAGACTATACTTCTTATAATATTTTGTCATTTAATTAACAAAGATAAATCGTGAGCATACAAAAATAATAATAGCCTCGCATACCTTCATATACAGGGTGTAACAAAAATGCAGGACAATTAAATCACATATTCTGGGACCAAAATAATTCGATTCACCTTAGTAAAAATGTGCACACAAAAAAAGTTACAGCTCTTTCAAGTTACCAAATGAAAATCGTTTTTTTTTTCAATATATCGAAAACTATTAGAGAATTTTTATTTACAATTATTATTGACATGTGGCAGGCTTATGGCCGGAACATCTTAAAAAAATTACAGTGAAATTTGTACACCTCATAAAACTTTTTTGCCTCTTAGTATTTTTTCGATACATCAGTTTTTATTGAGATTCAGCTTCTTTTTTAATATTATGTTTACATAAAAAATTTATGGGGGTTTTGTTCCTTTAAACCACCCAAATGTTTGTGTATGTTCCCATTAATCTATTATTGTGATATCTTTTGCCTCTTAGTATATTTTCGATAAGCTACCTTTATCGAGATGTGGCTTCTTTTGTAATATGTTTCAAAATATACCTAAAAATGTAAATTATAAATAAATTTTTATATTATTACCAGGTCTCTGTAATCGTGCTTAACGATATACAAATATGTGGTATATTTGACAAATATTCAAAATATCTCGATAAAAACTGGCTTATCGAAACAGTACTAAGACGCAAAAAAGTTTTAAAAATATTGTGTTTAACAAATGGTATCACAATAATAATTTAATTGAAACAAAAGTTTGTGGGGTGTAAGGGAACAAAACTCCATAAAATTTTTATGGGGTCTACAAATTTAACTGTTATTTTTTTTAAGATGATTCTGCTATAAAAATGGCGCATGTCAATTTTCAATAAAAAATCTCTAGATAATAGTTTTCGATATATTCAAAAAAGTTGATTTTCATCTATTAACTTCAAAGGGCTGTAACTGTTTTATGTACATTTGTATTAAGGTAAGTAACTCACCCCAGGGCAAAAATACACATCGGCACCCTATCATTTTTTTTCTTTAATGAACGTTAGCCATGTGTAGTGTAGGTATGCCAAATGTCATGTCAATCCAAGCGGTTCTTTAAAATTAACAACAAAAACCGTGAATAAATGGACTAATAATGGAATAATTATATTGTTATAGTAATATGTCGATGCCTCAGAAACCAATCGGTGTAAGTCAATAAGTGTTTAAAATGAGATACTAAGATGTGAAAGTAGTTGCAGAAATATAAGTAGTTATTAAAAACAAATAAACCGTCTTTATTTATTATAATATGGGTAAAATATTCATAAACACAAACAAGGAAATAATAATATTATTATTATTATAGCATTACTATAGCACATATGGCTCTTTGAAGGATTATTTGTGGCTCTCAATAAAAAATGTACCTGAATTACTTTTAATATTTGTGTTTCAACATGTCTTAAATTACTGACAACAAATATAATAGACTGTATAACATCAGGACTTAGACAAGGAGGTCCCTTATCACCTTTGCTAGTCAAGTTGGCCTTAGAATATGCAGATGCAGTAAGTAAAATATCATCTGAGCGGACAGGGGGATTTGTGAATCGAGGATCAAAACTATTGTTGTCCTTTGCTGATGATCTAGGTGCAGTCGCTCATTCTACAAGAGACATGAGGCAGGTGTTTTCACATTTCAGGGAAGAAACAGGTAGTCTGCGCCTTAGAATAAAAGAAGAGAAGACGAAAAACACGCTAGTAACCAAAAATTCAAGACCAAGAGTTAGGCAGAACATGACTATTAATGATCCCAACTTCAAAGAAGTAAAAGAGTTTAAATATCTAGGGGCGGTAATCATAGATGACAACCACATAAAGAGGTCTCAGCAAGGATAGCTAGATGGCTGCGTGGAATAGAGCATTACACTCCCTATCATCATTATTAAGATCTAAGCTGCTAAAAAATCTAAATTAAGATTGTACATGCCAACTATTCGCCCAATTGTTACATATGGAAGTGAAACATGGACTCTACATCAGCCGGGAAATAAATGAGCTGCTGGGTGTTAGAAAGGAAAGTTCTCAGAATGATATTTGGCTCTCAAAGAGATGAATTGAAAGAAAAGTAGAGAAACAAGATTTGAAACAATGATGCGAACCACTTTATTTCACTTTAAAATTCGTGAAATCCAAACACTGAGAGAAAAATTTAATACCTTTTATAAAATTTTTAAATAATTGTTTAATTGCGGCTCGCGAAAAATTTCAAATTTTGAAAAATAGCTCGGACTGTCAAGGAGCTTGGCCACCCCTCTATATAATAATATGTGTTATATCTCATAAGTACTTTTTAGGGAGAATGTGACTTACACAGTTTAACTTCTGAGGCATCCATGTATAAGTCCTCAAAATAGTCAGATTACCTCTACTTACTTATTTAAAATACAAATAATGTATGTATCTAAATCTTTATTTTGAAGTAAGGTTCAATGCATCTCTGATTTTATTTTTTATAGCTTGTTTTACAATTCTGACAATGAAGCATGTGTCTATTTTATAAAATACATGGTTTTTTTATTTAGCGTGTCATCAGTTGTAGATAAGTCGCCACATGGTTTCGTATATTTTCTAATAATAAGAGGAACACAATATCAGTTCTGGTTGTATATTATAATATGGGACATTAAAGCGTGGGAGATGTATAATACACAATTTTGTATATTCTTGTATATACTAACGAACTCAACCAACATAACGTGGGTACATTATGGCTTTATATTCAATTAACTGTTTATTGTGCGTGAATATAAATTGATAATTTATTGATTACTCATGTTAGGGATAAAAAGGCTAGTTTTAAAAACTTAATTCACATCCCAAAGTATGTAGCTATTAACACATGGGCGCCCATGGGGGGCAGTGACCACCCCCCGCCCCCCGCTTTTCGGATTATCCAAAGTATACAAAATATAATATGTATTCTCCTTTTCATGAACATTTTTCAGTGCGTCACAAATTATAGAAAAAAAGGTAAGTCCGTGATAATACACATTTATGACATTTATTCTAACGTGACATTTTAGTTAAATCTGACAGTTGTCAAATTTTATTTTCAATTTGGAATAAAACCAAATCAATTGTGTCTATTGCATTTATAAAATGGTATTTTCTTTCATTTGTATAGTCTTATAAATTGTACAGATTATATTGATAATATTATTATTTTATTTAATAAATAATTCTTTTTTGATTATGGCGCCATCTATCGACAACTAGAATAATCACCGAACTAGAATAATTACCGAAGTATTCCCAGACGTGCCTTTTTTTCTGTCACATACAATTTAATGCGTTAGAGAGAAATCGAAAAACTGTGACGCACTGAAAGATGATCATGAGAAAAAGAATATTCTCCTTTTCATGAACATTTTTCAGTGCGTCACAAATTATAGAAAAAAAGGTAAGTCCGTGATAATACACATTTATGACATTTATTATAACGTGACATTTTAGTTAAATCTGACAGTTGTCAAATTTTATTTTCAATTTGGAATAAAACCAAATCAATTGTGTCTATTGCATTTATAAAATGGTATTTTCTTTCATTTGTATAGTCTTATAAATTGTACAGATTATATTGATAATATTATTATTTTATTTAATAAATAATTCTTTTTTGATTATGGCGCCATCTATCGACAACTAGAATAATCACCGAACTAGAATAATTACCAAAGTATTCACAGACGTGCCTTTTTTTCTGTCACATACAATTTAATGCGTTAGAGAGAAATCGAAAAACTGTGACGCACTGAAAGATGATCATGAGAAAAAGAATATCATCTTCACGTTTACCGCCCCCCCCTTCTTTTTTATGAATATCTACTTTTATAATCACTAAATCAAACAGGCCTATGATTCGAAAAAAAATGAATCCATTTAACCCTCGTAAGGCGGTACTTAGATTCTTACGTAAACAACGGTGCGGGGTAGATTTGCACCCATCTGTATATCAATTTTTTGAATATCAAACGTCGGGAAAATTGATTTAAAACATAATTAGGACTTGTTTATTATCCTCTCTCTCTTCAATCCTGACCCCTTGGAGGGAGTGTAGTGGTCGACGTGATGTCGTGTATTGTCCGTCTCCAAAGATCTCTGTCTCTGGTCATTTAACTCATGCATGGGTCTTTTGCATATTCCTGTAATTTGATCGATCCATCTTGTTGGGGAACTTCCTCGTGATCTTCGGCCTTCCACCTTTCCTCGTATAATGAGTCTTTCCATGTTACATGTATAACATGTCCAAAATATTTTAATTGTTGTAGATGGACTTCACTGGAGAGCCGTTGGCTAACTTTTATCTCTCTTAAAATCGAATTATTTGTTCTATGGTCGGTCCAAGGAATTCGTACTTCCTAGCATTCGTCTCCAACAGAACATTTCAATAGCGTCTATCTTTCTTCTTTCCGAATTTCTCAGAGTCCAAGATTCACATCCGTAAGTCAGTATTGGGAATATTAAGCAGTTGATCGACCTCATCTTTAACGCTCTTGAAATTTGACAGTCCTTCCATATTGTGGTCATTTTTGCCGTGGCGACTTTTGCTAGATCACATCTACGTTTTATTTCTTCCTGTAGTGACCCTGTGTTTGTTATTAATGATCCCAGATATAAATATGAGCTCACAACCTCAAACCGATCAATTGTGGTTATATGTGGATGATTGTTATGTAATCTATCCACTATCATGATCTTTGTCTTTGATATGTTTAATTGCAGACCAAATATTTGACTTTCGTTTTCAACCAGTCGTATAAGATCAATCAGCTCTGCTTGACTATTTGAATCTGCGAAACGTAGGTTGTTTATTATATGACCATTTATTGAGATGCCTTTTTCCCATCCTTCAAGTGTTCTTCTCATAATATGCTCTCCATATATATTGAATAATTGTGGAGATAGTATACATCCCTGTCTCACACCCCGTTCTGGATGAAATTCGTTTGAGAGTGTGTCAAGCACTTTAACTGATCCAGTAGTGTGTTCGTATAGTTCAGTTATAAGCGAAATAAGGTGTTGTGGTACGCCCATTTCTTTTAGTATTTGCCATAAGTGTCTCCACTTGACCCTGTCGAACGCCTTACGATAATATATAAAGCATATGGGCGCCTATAAAGCGCCTATGTGGAATATTGAATTCCCTAGATTTTTCGATTATCTGTCTTATATTTACCAGGTGTTCTCTAGTACCTCTACCTTTGGTAAATCCAGTTTGCTCTTGTGGGATTTCTCGTTGAAGGAATGTTTTAGTCTCTCGTTGATTATATGTAGCATTATTTTACTGGCATGTATAAATATATGTATAATAAATATGTAATTGTCGCATTTATGGAAGCTGCCTTTTTTATGAATTGTGGTTATTGTAGATTTTGTCCAGTCTTCAGGCCATTGTTTTGAATGCCATATTTGGTTACAGAGTAGATGAAGTAATTTTACGCCAGTTTCATCTGTGGCTTTGAGCATTTCTGCTGTTATCATATCTGGACCTGGTGCTTTATTATATTTGAGCTTACTGATCGCGAGTCTTACTTCATTTTCAAGTATATCAGGTTCTTCTTCCACCTCGTCAGAGATTTGGTTAACAGGTTCTTGGCGTTGATCATCTTTATATAGGTCCCTGCAATACGATCTCCATGTCTCTGCTATATCTTCTCTGTTTGTTCTCAGAGTTATTATCCTATGAAACATTATTTTACAAAAAAAGTACTCATTTCTTCTTAACAAAAAAATTATTATCGTTGCAAGACAAACACATGAAATTTTTCACAGAGTGAGCAACACAAAGTTTTTACACACAGTACAGTTAAGCCGGGATTTTCGGTCTTTTTTCTCTGACATAAGTAACACCGACTTTGTCCCTTAGCTCTCTTAGCTTCAGGTGGAACATCAGAAACGTCCAATTAAGGATATGAAATTTTCATCATTTGTACCCTACCGTTAAAAAAGGTATCTTACGGTATGCTGCAAAATAAACAGTACTGAAATCCGTATGTCTCAAATTTGTATGTGTCAGGCGCCGAAACGTACTGAGTGGTTTCCGAACGTCGCGCGTCGCGTCGTTATAACGTATGTGAATGTCGTAGTAATGTTAGGTACTTCAGAATGGTTCTTAGTTTTGCAGAAAAAATGTTTATGGTGGAGTAATATTTTCGGTCATACGGAAAAGGTTACGAAAACGGTCCAAGCTTAGCGAAAGGCCACAAGGTCGATAATTTACGGCGCCGTAAGAGCAGTAAACCTGACGAGGCATTGGTTGACTAACCAATTGTAGATGAAATAGTTATTCAACCAATGCCTCGTCAGGTTTACTGTTCTTAGGCGCCGTAAATTATCGCCCGTGTAGCCTTTCGCTTAATATAAACAATGATTTTAGCAGGACACCCTGTCACACTGGCAGGTAGCCTCTTCAAATACTGCGCGATCATTTTGGGAGTTGCCACACACCAGAACTAACGCCACCAGATGCGTATCTACATATGGGGAATGCTGAAGGAGGGAGACAGATCCACCGTGTGCCATTTCGAAATTGAGGAATAGAGTTAAAGATTTTTTTCGTGCCAGAGGCAGTGGCGGATCTAGAAATTTGCCTCGGGAGACCAAAGATTTTGCCTCTGGAAAGACCAACCAAAAGACATAAAAAAGATAAACTCAGATTACATAAAAGATATAAGTAATAACTTATAGGCATTCAGTTCCCTTAATTTTCCTAACTAGCGTGTTTCTTGAGTTGAATTTGACCTTTTGTGGTTTCGGTTTCACGCTAATACATTTTTTTGTTTGAACAATTTTTTGCTTTAATTTTGGACCTCGTTAGGGGGGAAAATTTCCTCATTTTCCCTCCCCGTACATCCGCCACTGGCCAGATGGCATCTTTAACATCTGTTTTATCGGCAACGTGCGTCGTCGTGAATGTTGTTTACAAGGCTATATCATGTACACTAGATATATAAATAATCATAAACATTTTATTATTCATTTCAGTACTGTTTATTTTGCCGCATATTGTACTTAAATATAAACATGTTATCTGTTATGAAATAAAAAAAACTATTTAAATAGCGCATTTTACAATTTCTTATATTAATCTAAATCATAAAACTGATCCAAAAAAGGTAAAATGAAGGTCTTCTTCTTCTTTTTGTGTAAACAAGACGCTGTCTGTTTTTCAATGTGCCTCCAGTAAGTTGTCATTCCATCGTTTTCGTGGTCTTCCTACTGAACGTCTTCGTATTGAGGAACCGTCTCTCGCCGTCCTTACTACTCTATTTGTTGTCATTCGGCTTATGTGGTCGTTTTATTCTACTCTTCTGTTTTTCACCCAGTTATTAATCTTATCTACCTTGCATCTCCGTCGTATATCTGCACTTCGAGCTCTTTCCCGTAGTGTCTTACCATAGATTTTTCGAAGTATTTTCATCTCTGCTGTTTCCAGCATTCTTTTTGTTCTTTCTGTATTAGGGCGTGTTTCTGCGGCAACCTGCTGCACTGTTTGCTTTATTCACCAGATCTTCCACTTCTGTTTCTGTTTCGAGCTTTCCGTAGCTATATAGTGTAATGCCTAGATATCTAAACTCAATGACTTGTTCTATTATCTGACCTTCCAGCTCTAACCTACACCTTATTAGATTTGCTGTAATAACCATGAAATTTACTTAAAATATAAGTAACCTGATTAGCTGTTTAAACCTTTCTAAAAAAGTAACTTACACTTATAATTATTGCTCTCAAAGGAGTTTCTTGTAGTGCCTACCAAACCCTTAAAACATGATTTCCATAAGTTATTAAAATTATTTATCCCAGTGACTTTCTTTTGTAATAAAACCGAAAATCATTTTGAAGAGTTAGTGTTATTTTAAACTTACCAACAATGAGAATACCTTCTAAACGAAATATTTCTTTTCTCTTTCTATTTTTTGCACCATGGAACAAAGCTAGAAGTGCTAGAAGTAGAATGAAACGACCTCATAAGCCGAATGGCAAGAACAAGAAATAGAGTAGTAGGACGGTTCCCTAAGAGGAAAACCATTAGTGGGAACACCAACAAAATAATGGAACGACGGCTTACTTGAGGCACATTGAATAAATAGACAGTGTCATGACTTTACAAGAAAAAGAAGAACAAGAAGAATTGCATATTTGAAGAATTCATAAATTTTAGTCATGTTAATGGTAAAACGTCAAGGCCAATTGAAATACAACGAGGTGTCAGGCAGGGCTGGTTGCTATCAGCGATACTGTTTAACGTCTATTCTGAGGTAATATTTCAGAACGCTTTATCGCACTGTTCAGAAGGAATCGGAATAAACGGTCAAAGAGTAAATATCATGCGCTATGCATAGGACACGGTTTTAATCAGTGATTCGGGCCATAGTTTTCAGATATTGTTAAATAGGGTTACTGAGAGTTGTGAAAAAATCGGGATAAAAATCAGTACTGCGGAAACCAAAGTTACGAAAATATTAAGGAACAAGAATTTACCCTTTCCAATGTATCTGAACCACCAACAGCTTCAATACGTAAACCAATACAAATACCTTGTTTGCTGGTTCAACCATGAATTTGATTATAAACAAGAAGCAAGAGCGAGAAGAGAGGTAGCCCGGCAAGGGCTACCTTAGCTGATATTAATATCAGCCTTAGATGTCGCGTTCTGCATTGCTGTGTGGTCAATAGTTTTGTATGGAACGGAAGCCTGGACGCTCAACATAACACTAATGAATAAGTTAGAAGCATTTAAACTCTGGCTTTATAGAAGAATCTTAAAAATACCTTGGACAACCCACACCACAAATGAAAATAATCTGAGGAGAATACGTACAAAGAGGGCTGCTAAAAATCATCAAAGTCGGAAAAGTTACCTACCTGGGATACATAATAATGAGAAACGAAAAGTACCCCCTCGCGCACTGATCATTCAGGGTAAGATTGAAGGAAAACGGGGTCCTGTAGACGCCAGATTTCATGGATTAGAAGTATCAGAGACTGGACCGGCCTTGATTCAACATCTTTGTTAGAGACGCATTGTACAGAGACATAATTGCCAGTGTAGTCGCTAACCTCCACTAAAGAAGAAAGCAGCACAAAACATCCGGAACTGATTTCTTTTTAGTAGCTCTGTGTGCGGATGGCCTAAGAGTTATTTGTCGACCAGGTGAGCGGTATACACAGTACACAGCGCAACATAAGAGCAACACAGCGCAAGAGACGAGATTGTTAAATGTGATACTCTGTGACGTTTTTATGGTGGAATTTTTTTTGGTAGCAATAAAAGCCTTAAGAAATTTATGAAGGGTCAACATCACAAATAAAAACTGGAAACAGATTATCGCAAAGCTTCCTGGTTAATAAAGGTCTACTTCAGGGGTGTTGTGTATCACCGACCTTGTTTAAAATATATGTTGCAAAAGCATTGAAAGAGTGGAAAAGAAAATGCAGAGGCATGGGCGTAGAGCTTAGAGAGATTTGCTTATATACATTGCAGTTTGCTGATGACCAGGTTGTTATAGCAAACGATAAAGATAATCTAGAGTACATGGCAAGGAAATTACAAGAAGAATATAGAAAGTGGGGACTAGAAATTAATACAGAAAAAACAAAATACCTGCCAATAGGTACCGAACTATGGAACATCACATTAGAAAATAATGAAATCATCATGCCCTGCGACCATTACACATACCTAGGAATCGTTTTTGACACAACGGGGAAAGATGATGAAGAAATAAAGAGAAGAATAACACAATCCAGAAAAACAATAGGTTGTCTAAACAGCGTACTGTGGAGTTATGAAATAGGAAAAAGAAGAGGACACAATATCTACGAATCTCTTATTAAAAGCAGTCTATTATACGGAGCAGAAACTTGGCGGATAATCGAAAACAACAGAAGAAAACTGGAGGCAGTAGAAATGGACTCTTTTAGAAGATCAGTAGGAGTGTCACGCAGAGAGAGAATACGTAATGATGACATAAGACAGCGAATGGGGGTTGACGGCTCTCTAACAACAGACATAGAAAGAAAACAGCTGATATGGTACGGACACGTCCAGAGGATGGATAACTCAAGATTCCCTAAAATAATTATGCAATGGGTACCACCAAACCGCAGAAAGAGAGGAAGACCCAAGAAATCTTGGAGAAAGGGAGTAACGAAGGCGATGAGCGCAAGAGATCTTAGAGAGGGCCAATGGGATGATAGAGTGTCATGGAAATTAGGTATCGGACAACGTCGCAAGACGTTTTAAAACCGATTGATATATATAAAACTGATTGATATAATTTTTTTACATCAAGAAAGAATTTTATGTCGTTACTGAATATTTAAGCGAGGTAAATATTCAGATATTGAAATGGACCCCTGACAGTCCCGAAATAAAGCCTATTGACCACTTATTAGATATTGTTGGTAGACAATAAGACTGCGTTAGTCTCTTCCTGCTTCCTACAAAGATATAGAAACTATGGTTAATGCTATCTGAAATTCCCTAGACCAAAATCAAATAGCCTGCTTAATATCGAGCATGTCTAGGCGATGTGAAGCTGTTATTAGAATTAGAGAGAGAGAGAATACGCGATATTAGTTTATGTTACATTTCTTCCATCCGTAAGTTTTTTAAAATGTTGTTATTTTTTGTTTTTAATTCAGTATTGTTTCAGTTAAAAAAAATACATATTAAATAATAAAACCGTCTATTTTCTTTGTTTTCAAAGATATCAGGGAAATTCACAAAACAAAATGTTCACAAAACATAAGACTATAACAAAATTTTAATATATACTTCCCTTTATACCTTGTCCTTTCTACAGGGTGTCTCAAACTTAGCATAAGACAAGCATTTCTTTTCTACCACCCGGTACAAGCTTAAAAAGAAGTTTGAGTAAATATTTTGCCACCAGTGTAAATACCAAAGAAAAATCTAAAATAGCACAAAAAATTAACGGAATTCGTTAATCCGTTAACGATATAATCAACTATGGAAATGGCTTAATATTACCATAATAAAGTGCATAATTTTTGGTGGTGCAAAATTTGCGGTTAAGTTTATATTTTTAAACAACGCAATGTTAATAAATAATATGCACCAAATATTTCTGGTTATCTATTAAACTTTTTCTATCGGACCAGTCATCCAGTCGTATGTTTTTGATACCAATTAAGTGGGCAACGTTCTCACGTTATGTAACCACTAGTAGCCACTTTAAATCAACTGTAAGTACATCAAATGGTTAGTGATATGGGACAGACCTATTATTTATAGAGTTCACTTATACGGGAGCTGGATGACATAATAGTAAATATAATAATACAGATTACTATCTGCAACCAGAAGGCGTTAATCGGACGCATAATTTGATACATTTACTCATAAAAAATAGTTATCAACAATATACACTCCTGGCCAAAAAAATTGGGACACCTTAAAAATGGGTCATTTTTGAGATCTCGAATCTCCTAAACATGTTGTCCGATTTTAGTGATTTTTTTAGTATGTTATAGACTTATTCTTTAAGAACCTCGATTTAGTAATATTGTTGCTGAACATGTAAATGTTATAATATACCAGGTGTAAAAATACTACTGTGTTTTTTCCTCAAAGTTCGGAACACCCTGTGGAATATTCTAGCATTTAAAAAATATTGAAATTAAAACTCAATTGTATTCTTAGGCTTTCTTAACAATATGTTTTTTGACTCATTCACTTATGTTGGATAATAAAAAAGTTAGGTACCTACTTTAACAATAAGCCATGTTCTTCATCAATACAGGGCACTGGCGAAGCGTCCATGTAACCACTGTTACCATTGGTAACAGTTAAAAATCTTGCAAATAAATATCTTATGACTACTATGAAATAATTCCATTTATATTTTTTACCAACAGAAATATTTGTTAATACGTAGTACCTACCTAATTCAGTAAATAGCCAATTAGACGCACGAAAATATTGGCGAGATTACATGTGAAAACATTTGAATCCGTTGCACGTTATTATACTCCGTTACCACTTCTAGTTCTGGTAACGAAAGATGATTCTCGCTATCATATCGCTCGGGACTGAAAATTTTGAAGGAATAACGGCTCCAGAGACGGCGCGGGCACGCTGTGTATACGCTGTGAGCTCGTACGTAGAGGGGATATTTACAAATTCGCGAGCGCCAGTAGTGGTCTGTAAACGTTTACCGGAAATTTGACATAAATGTCAAAGTGATATTAATTATAAAAAATATTAGTTGGTCAAAGCTGTGGTATATATTTTTACCTTAAATAAACTTACGTTTTAAATGCTGAATTTAAGTTTTTTAATGTTCCGTAATATGTAATTATAAATTAATCCACGCCATCTACACGATAATTGTGAAAGTATCCGAAGTAAGAAATACATATTTTATCAATAGAACGTTAAAATGATTAGCAAAATCTTAAAAAAATCGATTACAATTTAATTACTTTTTTGCGTTGTAAATATTAAGCGATAACAATTAAATAATAAATTTAAAAATTACCAGTGAAAGTTGAATTAGTAATCCGCCAGGAGCGACACCAGCGAAGCTCAGAGCGTATATCAGTATTGTAACCATTTTACAATCTGGTAACGTTAGTTTAGTAGCTATTCGTGCATTTGAACATGGAAGAATTTTGCTGCGTAATCGATCAACTACTTGAAAAGTCATTATCCTTGTATATATTTTTTTATATATATAATTTAGAAGAAAAAAAATGAAATTATTGAAAATAGAAGATTTAAAAGATAAACACTAGTTTTCAAAATATGTTCTGTTTCCTACTTGTTTATTTTTGATGTTAATTTTATTGTAGAATAATCTGTTTAGTTTGTTTATTATTTATTGTTATACCTATTACATGCATATAATACATGTATACATAATTACGTGTATATAATTTGGGAATAGTGATTCGTTTAATTTTATCCCACAGGATTGAAAAAAAAACTTATATTTGGGAGGTTCAAAATAATTTTTATCTACTTATGTCATATTATGTTTAAGTTTTTAGTTTGTGAAAACTGTCATTATAGATAGCAGTGCGTGAAGGGTTTAAAGTGTGCGTGAAGTAACAATGTATTTTAAATGGGATTTACTTTTTCGCACACTTTCAATGGGTTTTTTGGCACACTTTCATATAATCAAGTATCCTTAACTTTCGCGTTGTCATGGTGATGACAATATGAGCAATGACTTACATTTACAACAAAATTTTTGACAGTTTTGTGGTTTGAAAGTAGTTAGGATTTTTAAATGTCAAAGTTCTAAAAATTGTAGAATAGAAATGAATTCCAGTGACGAAGAGTTACAGTTTTTTTATTTGTTTATCGTAGATAAAATATTGTATGAAACTGTTGTATTGTATGAAAAGCATACTTCACGAACTGTTTCATATAATAAGATTTTTTTACATCTAGTTTTGGTAACATTTTAGAAAAAGTCACGCTTCGCCACTGATACAGGGTGTTTCTAAATAAGTGCGACAAGCTTTAAGGGTTAATTCTACATGAAAAAATAATGACACTTTGCTTTATAAACATACATCCGCAAATGCTTCGTTTCCGAGATACGGGATGTTGAATTTTTTCTTACAAACTGACGATTTATTTATTGCTCTAAAATCGGTTGAGGTATGCAAATGAAATTTGGTAAGTTTTAAGAGGTAGTCATTTTACATTTTTGACATACAATTAAAAATTTTATATTCACCATTGGCGTGCATACAGGGTATATGACCGGGCTATATGACCCGTATGCACGCCAATGGTGAATATAAAATACATAATTGTACGTCAAATAATGAGCAATAACTACCTCTTAAATCCCATCAAATTTCATTTGCATATCTCAACTGGTTTCAGAGCAATAAATAAATCGTCAGTGTGTCAGAAAAAACATTCAACGTTCAACATCCCGTATCTCGTAAACGAAGCATTTGCAGACATAAATCAAACGGTCATTATGTTTTCATGCAGAATTACCCCTTAAAGTTTGTCGCACTTATTTAGAAACACCCTGTATTGATGAAGAACATGGCTAGTTGTCAAAGCACCTAACTTTTTCATTATCCAACAGAAGTGAATGAGTCACAAAGCAGAATGTTAAGAAATGCTAAGACTACAATCGAGTTTTAATTTTAATATTTTCTAAATGCTAGAATATTCCACAGGGTGTTTCGAACTTTGAGGAAAAAAGACAGTATTATTGTTACACCCGGTATATAATGAAATTTACATGTTCAGCAACAATATTAATACATCGAAATTCTTAAAGAATAAGGCTATAACATACTAAAAAAATAACCTAAATCGGACAACAGGTTTAGGAGATTCGAGACATCAACAATCATCCATTTTTAAGGTGTCCCATTTGAAATATTTGAAATATTGAATGCCTAAGAATAGTTATTTATGTACCAAGTCAGTAAAGTTACTCTTTATCGAACTAGTCTGATATTATGAGCAGAGCGAGCATAGCGAGCGAGGCGAATAACAGATGAGTTCGATAAAGAGTCTTTACTGACGTGGTGCATACAAAATTTTATCGCATTTTATATTGGTTTTGACACTTAGGTACTTACAATTTACAATTTAAAAACTTTTTAAATTTTAAACGTCATAATAATTTCATGACAGTGATGACAGATAACTTTTGCAAGATGTTTGCTTTCGAATTTTAATCGACAGTTATCAATATTGAATAATTACTAAATCGGTAAAGTTTTAATTTATTTTATATGAATATAATTGCTAAATACTACATAATTTCACTTTTTGACAAAAATTTAATTGATTATTTCATTCATAGGAGATTCTGACCAATAGAAAGCTACAGAAATCTGAATTAAATCGATAATTTTTGATAATCTCCCGTCGTTAAGTATATTACGTCAGATGCCCTTCGTTGCTACGAAAAAACAACATTCAGTGACATTAATGACAATTAATGTTTTAAAAATTATAAAAGTGATGACTTTCAATCGTCAAATATTTATAAAAACTGTGTGTTTAATGGTACTTACATAAATAAATTACAATAAAATTTTGGTTTTGAACAGTTTTATTCATGAAATAATCGCAACAAATTGCACTCAACCTCTGAAATTAATATAGAATTTTTGCTCTCGTGACACTTTGACATAATTTCACTCGCCTTCGGCTCGTAAAATTAAAACTGTCAAAGTGTCACTCGGGAAAAATTCAATAATTTCAGAGCTCTTGTGCAATTACTACTGATAATATCGCAAATTTACAATATTTTTAAATGACGTAAATAAATTGCAAGTTACTTAAATAAATAATAGATTACTGCCATCAACCACTTACATTCAATCTCGATTAATCGCGGCAGGTAAAATAAAATTCTTCTTTCAGTACAATAAATTGTTACTTTACTGCCGCAAATGAGTACAATAATGAATGACTTTAGTGACGGTTGGCGATAAAAAATATTACTATTTTATTACCAGGTAAAACATATTACAAAATGCGAATTTTAATTAAGTATCTCAAAATTACCCCAGTTGAGCTGCCCCCCCCCCCACTTTTAGAAATTAAAAAACAAATAGCGCTGATTTACGAGCTATTTATTAGGAGCTTTCATATTCCGCAAATTAAAAATTTTGAGTTCGTTAGACTGGGCAGGAATTTAATACTTAAATGGGAGGGGGGGGGGACTACTTAAAAATAGGGATATTGAATCGATTTTTGCAGCAGAATTACGAGCTATTTATGAGCTTCCAAAGTGATATAGTTTCGATTTTTGAGCTCATCCTTTTCACCATCAAACAACTCTTTAATTGATTCAACTGAAAAACATGCTGAGCATATAATATAGCTTATTTATAGCTTATAAATTCTAAGAATAAACACTTAAGATAGACGAATTTCGATTATTGAGCAACAACCCCTTCGCCAGAAAACCTCTACATCTTCCCGGCTTAAGAGAGAATTATTGTACTTAAAATGAATAAAATTAATTATTTTGCGACTAAGTATCGTTTAATAATTTATGAGCTCGCAAAATACGCACAATTCGACCATTGAATTACAATTTTTCTTGTATAGTGCAGTTACTGAAGGTAAAAATCAACTATTACCAGGGGTGTAGTAGAGCCGGAACGCACCGGAACGCCATTCCGGAACTGTTTTTTTTTTGGGTTCTGCACTGATAAATAATATCACAAAGTCATAGCGTTCCGGTACTGCTTAATTTGCGATTACACCCCTGAGTATTACCTTCAATTTCGGTGAACCTCCATGGATTTTCACGAAAATTGGTGAGTGATTTGTAGGGATGGACTCGAGCCGAGCCGAGCCGAGCTTTTGAAAAGCTTGTGCTCGGCTCGAAATTTCGAGCCGAGCTCGAGATAGAAGCTCGGCTTGAACTTCGAGCTTGCAGGTTGAGCTCGTGGCTCGTGCCGGCTCGGCTCGAATAGTTCGAGCCGAGCCGAGCCGAGCTCAAAAACATAATAATGAATTTAAAATATAACATTCGTAGTAATTTTTTTTACTTATAATAGTCAACTATAAGAAATAATAAGAAATTCACTAAATGCTTTTCACATAATAGCTACATACTCTGTCATAGTAACGTTAGGAGACAAGGAGAGTGAGATATTTTTTTTTCTTAGATTAATGAACAAATAGGAGAAATTAAAAATGTTTATTTATTTCACAGTTTGTCTTAATTTCTGTTTAAAAAACTATGATAATGTATGATTTTAGTGTTCGTCCTGAAATAATGTCAGTCTTTTTAAAATAACCCGATTTAAAGGAAGCCAAGAAAATAGTTTTATCGCTGAGAAACTATATAGGTAGATATATTACGATAGTTTAATATAAATTTCAAATAAGATGGCATATTTGTATTAAGTATTATGACAAGATAGTGGATGAACTGTTTGATAACACCCGGATTTCGTATAGTGTAGTGATAATAAATAATACAAATAACAATAAAAAGTAAAGTCTAATACGACCAGACTAATCCATAAATAATCGGAGTAGGAAAAAGCAGCATATTTTATGAAAACATTTTTTTAAATATCAATATTCATATGTACATACAGTGTGGCCAAGCCAAATGGAATAAATTTATTATTTCGTGAATAAGCGCTTTTGGAAAAAAATTCCGAAACAGGTCGGTTTTTATTTTTAAATTACAATTTTTTGGCATATACTCGTATATGATAGTAGCTCATTTGAACGGTTATGAAATTCTCTATTCAGTAATATAAATATTAACATAATATACAGGGTGTCCAATTTTTTTTTTAATTAAATTAATTGACACAAAAATGAGAATGTATATGTAATTTATTTAATTCAAAATACATTTTGCTACTGTCAGTAAACAGAAAGAATGTTCATTTGACAAATAAACATAGCTTTTCACTTAAATTCAATGTTCAAGATGCCACTCACCTGCCTCTTGGTAGTTTGAACATTTAATTTAAGCGAAAAGCTGTGTTTATTTGTCAAATAAACATTTTTTATGTTTTCTGACAGCAGTAAAATGTATTGTGAATTAAATAAATTACATACATTCTTCTTTTTGTGTTAATTAATTTAATTCGAATTTTTTTTGGACACACTGTATACATAATTATGTTAATATTGATATTACTGAATAGAGAATTTAATAACCTTTCAAATGAGCTAGCACATGACCCCTATTCCCATTTAAAAAAATAATCGATTACGTCATCACGCCCAGATGGATGACGTCATTAGTATGATATATGTAGATATTATATATGCCAAAAAATCGTAATTTAAAAATAAAAATCTACCTGTTTTGAGATCTTTTTCCAAAATCGCTCATTCACGAAATAATGAATTTATTCCATTTGGCTTTACCACACTCTATAATACTATTGGTAATATTGTAATGTAGTACCTACCACCTAAAAGGCCTGCATAAATAAATAAAAAATATAAATAAAAAGTATCAAGTATTTTATTGTCTTATATTACTAGATTCGCATAAAATAAATCTTTCACTAAACTTAATGCAGATGAGTTGTAACTTTTTTTTTTTAATTTAAGTAACTAAAAAACCTGTGTCACCTGAAAAATATTTTTGTACACTTACAGTCAATTGTAAATAGGTACATAGTATCTCCATTAACATTTTATATCGGAGATACAATTTAAAAAAAAATTACATTTTTAATAAAAATCATTTACAAGAGGAAAGGAGGAAAGTGTAGGTATATATTTAAAAATAACATTATAACTCTATTCTTACCAAATTATACATATACGACTCTACTTCAACAATAAATAAAATTAAACCTAGAACTAATTTAAACGATTAAAATTTAAAAAAAAAATTGTTTTACACATTTTTCAAAATTGGGTTTTCCACCCAAGAGTTTAGACATAAGAGGCACTTAGCCGATTCATTAGTCAATCTATTGCGTTGTTTTCGAATAATTAAGCCAGCTTTCGAAAACAATCGCTCAGATGGTACGGACGTAGCAGGAATACTTAGTAAGTCTCTGGCCATTTCAGCAAGAACAGGAAATCTTCCTTTATTTACCTGCCACCTCTTTAAAATATCTTCGTTGCCAGTACTTTGCGGGAGTGCTATGTAGTCATAGAATTCAGTACTTAAGTCTTTTGGTTTTGTTATGACCTTTGATGGATAATAGCTTTCGAAATTGATTTCAAGCTCATCTTGTACTTCCATGACCACCGACGATTCAGATGTACTTTGCGTTATATTTTCTACAGCTTGCTGAGTTCCTTCATACTTTTTTAACAGTTTTTTAAACACTGAATACGATTCGTTCTTTAAGTCCCTTCCCCAAAGTGAGTTATCAAATGCTTCAAGTTTATGTCTTGGATCTAAAATAAGTACTGCACAGTAAATCCAATTTGTTTGTCTGTAATGTTTTAAAATTTTATCTCTGGCCTTTTGAAATGCAGTTAAAAGTTGTTCATCTACACAGGAACGATTCGGTTTATCGTCAAGCAACTTTGATTGTAATTCGATTTTTTCTAACAGTATATTTAAACTGACTATCACTGATGGAAGCGTTGCGTATTTGTCTCCTCCAAGGTTTTCGCTTACTATTTTAAACATCTTTAAAAATTTACAGACGGAAGCTAACATCTGCCATTCGTTTTGGTGTAGTCGAAAATTGTTTAATTTATTGACACTGTCGCTTGCACATAGACAGTCGATCCCCTTTTTTAACTTTAATGCGACATCCAACATATCATGAGTGGAGTTCCATCTTGTTGGAACATCCAGAATAGGTGAAATCTGTGTAGATGCCCCAGCAGTTTGGCACGCACTTTTAAAACGGATCCGTAATTTTTCAGATTTTTTTATTTTCTTAAATATATAACGAATTTTATCCAAACAGTTAGTTGGTGTTTGAATATCTTCATCTAGAACATCGTTGTGTTCGAACTCAACCTCTTCATCTACGTTACTGCTTTCTTCATCTTCAGCCTCCCCTCCTACGTCTTCTTCTATTTTCAGAGATTTTAAGCAATCTTGAACAGCCAAGTTCAGAATATGTGCTACACATTTAAAATGTTGATTAACGTCATCAAAAGAAGGAATAAGCTTTTTTAACTCCTGCATGAACGTTGTATTTGCTGCAGTGTTGTCAACAGTTATGCCTTGAATTTTCGATGTGATGCCATAGCTCTGCAAAGATTCATAAAACAACTTGGCAATATCTCTCCCAGTATGAAGCCCATGTGAAGGTGAGAAATCGATAACTACAGACTGGAGTTGCCAATGGTCATCAATAAAGTGGGCGGTGATCCCATAATAAGATTTTCCATTAATTGCCGTCCAGCCATCAATGGTAAAAGATATTCTTGATGTGTTTTGTTGTAGTATATGCATAACTTTTTTTTGATCCTGTTCAAAACGGGACACAACCATTCTCTTTAAAGCTTTTCGTCCAGGCAGGTTTATTCCAGGTTTGATTTGATCGAAGAAGTTCCTTGTTGCTTCGTCGTCAAAAAACGAAAAAGGTAGGTATTTAGTGGCCACCCAATCAACGATAAAGTTTTCATCTTTAGGTTCATTCACGGATTTCTGCAATAAACATAAACGAGTGTAAATTACTTGATATTTGAATGTAAATTTGAATTATTTTTAAAATAAAGCTATTATTTTATTGTATTTATTTTGTTATTTATTATTTCCCAGCCAACATGAATTCACACTAAATTACCAGAGCCCGCTAATATTTAAAATAGGATTGGAGGTCGTTGGGTAGGTACAATGAACTGCACACTAAAGGGATTACATTTAAATAAACAAATTAAATTGACCTAGTCTTTTAGAAAATTATGAAATATAAAATATTTTAATTATAACTTTTATTTGTTCTTTAAGTCAATATCATTTACATTGTTAAAAAACTAAATCATTGAGAAAAGTAGTAATAGATAATGAGAAATTATCTAATTGTTTAGAATTATTATAGCAGCCCAGCGGGTAAACAAAATTATTTTTACCAACTTTACGGCAATTGAACCAACAAGAATATTAGCAAGAATAAGGAGACAATGGTTGTTAAGTGTTAAATGTTCTTTACGTGTTTTATATTTTAATTTTTGGTTCCTTTCAGACTTTTGTAAGCTTTGGTTTCAAACAACACAAAAATAGAAGTAATTAAAAACTAAATTATGGACGAAAACGGCAAGAATTACTTGTCGCAGACGGAAAAGTTTTATAAAAGTAAAATGAAAGTGATAAAACATGGTAAAAAACATAAAAGGGAGTTTGGGTGTGGTACCAATTATTAAAGATAAAATGAGATAAGTTTAAGGTGGTTATGGCGCGTACAATGCGCAAAGGTACCATTTCATCCAAAGAGCGAAAATGTGTGTCGCACCTGGAGCTAGTAAGAGAGGAAGAAGAAGCCGTTATGGTAAAGTTAGGAATGACATGGCGGTAAAGAATATTTATTCTGATGTGGCTCAAGACAAAAAAGGCAAATATGTATAATGATGATGATGTAATAGAAGAGAATATATTAGGCTATTGATTATGTTCAAAATAAGATGGCTAAAAGGAACTACAACGTTCACGGGGTTTTATTGTTTCTTGTTTCATTTGGTCAATGGACCTCTAAATATGAAAAAACCGCGGAGTGCTTCCATTTACAGGGGTGCGTTTTTGAGAAAAGGGTGAATTAACCCCTATGAACTAAGGTGCATAGAATGAGTTCTATGCCCTTTTAGTACATACATTTCTACAGCAAAATTGTTCGAAATTAAATTTACTATTGAATTATCACCTTTTAAAATTTAAAAGTGTTTTTTACAAAAATGTATTAAAAAAATGCAAATTCATCCTTCCTCTTTAAAATGACGTTTGGCAGAGGTCATCGCTTATAACTCGACAACAACTAATTTTAGACAAATATCACAAGAGACCTTTTTTGCTCAGAATTATCCAAAGAATCTAAAAAGACCTTAATACTATCAATTTCTTTACAGAGCTTCTCATAAAGCCCTTATTTTACCATAATTTGTTAATAACAATTAAACGGACCATATTTGGGCTTCCAGACCACTTCCATTGGATTCAGCGACCCAAAAAACTTATAATACCACCACTAAATCACGGGGAGCTCGAACTTTCCCACGGGACCCCCTCTGTTGCGACTAGACAATGGATCTCGGATTTGCATTTTAGGTTAAGTAGGTATATCAATTTTCATTATAATTAATGCAATTGTTAGTACTGAAAACTAACAGCTTAAAATTTTATAATTTTACTCAGTTTGACAACATTGTTTAAAGTTAAGCAATTATTAAATGCCAAATATTTATCAGATTATTACATCGACCAACATTTTATTAAGAAAATTCCCAAAAAAACTGGTTATGAACAAAAAATTTTATTACACTTTTTTTTTCCAACAATAATAAATAAAAACTGAAACATCATGCAAAAAAATAATAAAATATTATTTTTGAATATTTGCATTGTTTTGTCACATCGAAAACTTTGGCGTTAATACTTTGAATATTGACATTACAATAGTAAAATGTGTTCTTACCTTAATTGTTAAGAAATTATGAAGTGGTCCAGCTTTGCTAGTTCCAGGTTGAGACAGCTTTGGAAAAATAGTACCATATTCCTTTGGATGTTTACTTAATAAGTGCCTTTTTAAAGTAGTTGTAACGGAAAGTTTTACTTTAAACTCACTTTTAATTTTTCGTTTGTTACATAATTTGCATGTCGCTAATTTGTTTATTTTGTCAATAATTTTAAACTCAAAAAAGCATGTAAACTTGCTCCGAAATGTCGAAGTTTCGTCAAGAGTATAATCGCCGCTAACGCTTTCAGTCGACTTAGTTGACACTTCACTATTTTCACTTGGACTTGGAGAAGGAAGATTTGTGTCCATAAAACTATCATCACTATCGTAATTAAACATTTTAAAAACGCGAAAAATTTGGAATTAGGTTCCTAAACAGAAATGGACGAACAGCAACTTCAACTTCTTTCTCAAGACTGAAAAGATTGTAATAACTATTAGATTTCTTTCCTACTACCCGTAAAATACAAACGTGCTAGTTTTCTTAAAATCGGAATTATTTTCTTAATACTTACAGATTTAGCAAAGTTTATACTGAGAAATAAGTTACAATAAAACATTCAACTGTACAGATTAACAGTAAATTTCTATTGTTAAATTCATATCATTATGTCCAAAACCATTCAAGTATGGAGGTACGAGGGAGTAGTACCTTTCCTTTAATAAAATTATTATAGAGATTCAAATTTTTGGGTAGATTATATTACCCCATGAACATATTTTTTTGTTATGGTAAAATGTAAATATTCGCATTCCTAGAAGTTAGTCTTTTTGATAAACAAATTCTTGAGAAGGTTACAAGAGGCAGTTTAAGTTTATGGAGGATTATAAAATTGGGATTCTACCTACATTAAAATTTTTACCTCTTCCGAGTAACTATAGTAAAAATGAGAAGTACATAACTGCATTTTATAAATCCTATTCAAATATTTAGTGACGATATTAGGGATAATCGAAATGCAAGAATATTATTTAAAAAGGAATTTATACAGAGTGTCCGTAAAATATGTAATAAATTAGATACTTCCTTAATCGTTTTTAAAAATATCTGGAATTCGTGGAGTTATAATTTTAATGTTCTACCTTCTACCATAAAATTTGATTATACAGGGTGATATACATTAAGCTGATATGTATGAGGTAAATGTACACTCTGTACCTACGTTGTGACATTTTTAGATCGATAAAAATGAGCTGATGTTAAAAAGGTATGATACTTGGGGTCTAACGGACAGAATTTCAAAGATATGCGCTATGAAAATAAATTTTATTGATTTCAAATTATTAATCTAAGAATTTGAAAGTAATCCAGTAATTGATACATGAGTTTATCTTAAATTTTCACACTCCCACGTCTTCCAATCCACCTGTTCGGAAAAATTTCGTCTACGTACCTTGGAACATCTACAGCATAATGCGGAGGCGCAATATCCTGTTGAAACCATAAACTTTCATCAAAACCTCCAGGATTAATTCTACTGGGAAATAAATAAATTAAAGTAGGTGCGAGATACCCCGTTAAAGACTGATGTTATGCGACTCGTTTCAATTACCTTTGAAAAGTAGGGTCCGATAATTGTTAGCCCACATATTTACCTTTTGCAGGTATTGTGTATGAAGCTGTTATATTTACAAAAAATCCGATGGCGTCATCACCTTTATGTGTATCACTCTGTGTAATTAAATTTGGTTGTAAAATGTAGATCATTAAAATTAAAAATCGACGTGTTTTAGATTTTTTTCAAAAGACTTTTAGTTTAGGAAATATCCCATTTATTTAATACATTACGGACACACTGTATATTGCAAATACATATTTGTCGTCTAAATTACTTATTCTCAAACAAAAGTATCAGTGGTATCAAAAATAAATAGAAAAAATATTAGAGTATTAGCTAAAATATTGACAAGCTCGTTAAGGAAAGCTCGGCTCGTTTCCAATTCAGCTCGGCTCGGCTCGAAAAAAATTTGGCTCGGCTCGAAGCTCGGCTCGCAAGAAACAAACAGGCTTGAGCTCGAAGCTCGGCTCGTCAAACGAGCCGAGCCTCGAGCCGAGCCGAGCTAAGCTCGAGCTTGTGTCCATCCCTAGTGATTTGGGGTACCTCAAGAAACAGAAATGAGATGGTGCGAACTTGCGCTTGCTTACCTCCCCCTTTCTCGAAAGTGAAAATTATTATATTAAAAATAACCCCAGGAATCGATAGAGGTATAAATTTTAAACAACTTTGTTACATAGAGTTATTAAAATAAATCAATATTTTTGAGTTATTAAAGATAAAGATTTTAATTGTTCGTTAAAAAACTGCATGTTTTAAAGCAGTTTTACATAAATAACTCCCAAACTGTAAGTTTTTACAAAACAGTTATCATTACCAAAATTGAAGTTTTGAATAACCTTTTAATATTAATTCAAGGTGAGTTATAGGTAATTGAATATACATTATTTTTTTCGGCGAACGCTCAAATCGTATTCAAGCTGAAATAAGTACATACAAAGGTATTCGTAAATTAAGCCTACTTTTTATAAACAAAGGTCAAGGCCAGAAAATATTGTTTTTCCACTATATCATTTGTAGTATCATATTTACAGCAATCGCTGTATTATGAAAGTTTTGTATCAAGAAGAAACAATTAATTTTAATTTTTATAAGTTAAAATCCATAAACAATAAACCGAGATAATTGCAAAAAAACCAGTTTTTGCAATATTTTGTAAATAATAATAATTTTTACCAAATAGGCCGTAAGGAACTTATTACACCTTGATTATATAATATATAAGGTCATTGTCTGCAAAATTTTAAGAAGATCGGTTTGTTAGTTTATGAGTTATAGACGAGGGCATTTAGCACAACATAAATTGATTTTTAAATACAGCACCTAGAGACTTACATTTTTTTGCATTATGTTCTAGATGACGTCAGGAAAAAATTCTACTATGCAAAAATGGGTGAAAATGTATAATTGCACTTAGATGTGCATAAAATGCATTAAAAAGTGCACAAACATGTCGAAATCAGTATACTAAGGACCAAATTTTATTATTCGGGGTGGTTTTGGGGTCTCTGAACACGAATACGCTATCAGAACCGACCCCCAAATCACCTGGTGCCCAAAGTCACTGCAAGTGACGTCATGTTCTGGAGTGTTGAGGATTTCGGCATTAAATTGATTCAAACAGAATACTTATAGATTTTTGGGGTCGCTAAATACGAATATGCCATCAGAATTAGCCTCCGGAGTACCAAGTGCCCTAAGTCACTACTAAGGCAAGTTATCTTCTGAATTTTTGACGGTTTCCAGCATTAAATTGATTCAAATGGATTACTTATGGGTTTTTGAGGTCCCTAAACACTAATACGCAGTTAGAACTGACATCCAGATCACCTGGTGCCCAGGGTCACTGCAAGGGACGTCATCTTCTAGAGTTTCGAAGGTTTTCGGCATTTAATTCATGCAAATGGATTAGTGGAAGGTTTTTGAGGTTGCTAAACACGAATATGCCATCTGAACCGACCCTGTGTACTTGGTGCCAAGGGTCACTGCAAGGAGCGCCATCTTTTGGAGTTTCAAGAGGTTTTGGGTATCACATTGATGCAAGCGAATTACTCATAGGTTTTGGGGTTGCTGAATACGAGTACCCCATCAGAACAGACACCGGAGTAACTGGTGTCTAAGGCACGTCATCTTGTAGAATTTCGAAAGTTTTCGGCATTAAATTGATGCAGATGGATTACTCATGGATTTTTGGGGTTGCTGAATACAAACACGCCATCAGAAAAGACACCGGAGCACCCGGTGCTTAAGGCACGTCATCTTCTGGAGTTTCGAGAGTTTGTGGTGTTAAATTAATGCAAACGGATTACTGTTATGTGTTTGGGGTTGCTGACCACGAATTTGACTTAGATGAAATACTCTGGAGTATCTAGTGACCACCATGAATAACTCTACCACAATATAATATAGTTAATGGAGATGGAAAAACATTGTCAGATATAAATTGACAACATTGACAATTTAGTACCGAAAACTCTCGAAACTCCAGAAAATGACGTGCCTTAGTCACCAGGTGCTCCGGTGTTAGTTATGATAGCGTATTTGTGTTCAGCAACCCCAAAGGGCCATGATTAATCCATTTGCATCAATAACTAGCCATAGAAGATGAATATCCTTAGGCACCAAGTGCTCCGTGGGTCGGGTCTGATGGCGTATTAGCGTTCAGCAGCCAAAAAGCCATTAGTAATCAGTTTGCATCAATTTAATACCGAAAGCTCTCGAAACTCCGTCTTAGGCATCAGGTGCTCCGGTGTCTGTTATGATGGCGTATTCGTATTCAGCAACCCCAAAAACCTGTGAGTAATCCATTTGCATCAATGTAGTACCGGAGAACCTCGAAACTCCAGAAGATGACGCCCTTTTCATTGACCTTGGGCAGCAAGTACTCCGGTTGTCGGTTCTGATGGCATATTAGTATATAGCGCCCTCAAAAATCCCTTCAGTAATTTATTTGCATCAATTAAATGCCGACAACCATCAAAACTCCAGAAGATGAGCTCCCTTGCAGTGACTCTGTGCACCAGGTGCTCCGTAGGTCTGTTCTGAGGACATATTCGTTCTATCAACCTCAAAAACTTGCAAGTAATCCATTTGCATCAATTTAATGCCAAAAACCCCTTGAAACTCCAGAAGATAACGTGTCCTAGTAGTGACCGTGGGCACCAGGTATTCTGGAGGTCAATTCTGATGTCATATACGTGTTAAGCGACCCCAAAAATACAAGAGTAATCCGATTGCATCAATTTAATGCCGAAAACAGGCACCAGGTATTCTGAAGGTCAATTCTGATGGCATATTCGTGTTTAGCGACCCCAAAAACCCATAAGCAATCCGTTTGCGTCAATTTAGTGCCAAAAACCCTCGTGACTCTAGAATATGACGCCCTTTATATCGACCTTGGGCACCAGGTAATCCGGATGTCAGTTCGGATGGCGTATTCGTGTTCAGTGACCCCAAAACCCCCCGAATAACAAAAGTTGGTCCTTAGTATACTGAGTTTAACATGTTTATGCACTTTTGGATATATTTTATGCACTTTATAGTACAATTATGCATTTCCTCCCATGTTTGAATAGTAGACTTTTTTTCCTGACGTCATCCAGAACGTAATGCAAAAAACTGCAAGTCTCTAGATGGTGTATTTAAAAATCGATTTTTTCGGGTATTTCTAGCTCTAAATGCCCTGGTCTACTATGAACTAACTGTTTTGTTACTTATGCTAGAATCTATTTTTGTAAATACGTTTGTGTATAATTTTAAAAAATAACATCAATGGATGGCTTAGTGGCTTTCTATGAAAAAAACGTGAGCTAATCATCTGGTATTTCTCCTGTTTTATAGACCGTATTAAAAAGTTTAGTAAGCACATGTATTTACAACATATATTTTGTATTCTGTTCCACCGAAATAATCCTTTATTTGGCATATTCACTTAAAAAATATTACTTATTTCCTTTTTGCTGTAACCTGTAACCTCTTCTTTAAAATTATTTTAAATTTGATCTACGTAGAAATAATTTTGATATGTTCCTGGCAGTTGGTGTTCTACATACTCATTAATCAAAAGCACGTTAATGCCCTAATACACCACATGCACTGCACACTTTAAGCATGAATGGAAAGCATTTCCCGGAAAGTTCTGGCAGGAAGAGCTAGTACATGCAGCGCGGATTTTATTGATCGCAAATTAAATTTCAAATGTGGATAGTTTTCATGGACCGAACTTGGGTAATTGTTATGCAGTTTGTAACGTTACAAACGTCACATCTTTGATATTTTATTTTTAAATAAATATTTTATTCTATTCTCTTTAATCTTTCATTAATAATTATCTTCTATTCGTTTTAACTTGCTTTTTCGTTAAAAGCTTGTTTGGCGCCCTCTTTTATTATATTTTATTTACTATATCTCTTTTTATTTAAATCATCAAGTCATCATACTGAACGTACCCCGTATATCCTTACTCTCTAAATATCTGTCTTTCAATACGGAACATGCCTGCTACTTAATACGTACTTGGTCTTCATTTCAAATGTCGTTTTCAATGACAGTGACACTTCATCCCTATCCGCTGACAAACTGAAAATGGAAGGGAAGAATTATTCCTTAAATAGGCATGTAATTCGAATATTAGATTTATTTTCCATCAACAGTAACTATTCTCTTGGGGTGAGGGTTTCATACAGCTTTTCTTACACCCTGTATAAATATTTATGTTAATATTTATATTACTGAATATAGAATTAAATAAACTTTCAAATGAGCTATCATGACGCCCAGATGGATGATGTCACTAGTACAGGGTGAGTCATGAGGAACTGTACATACTCCTACCTCGTATAGAGGCCCCTATGGGGAATAACAAATGACCATTAAAAAGTGTCTGCTCCCATTTTTTAATAATATACAGGGCGAGTTTCGCATTTTGACAGATATTTGTATTCGTCATAATTTTTGAACGGTCAGATCGATGTGTCTCTTATTTTGGTCAATCGTTACACTATTACCACCTAATCAACTGAATTATTCAAACTAGAAAAAAATCAGGTCCAGCTTTAAAAAATTAGTTCGTTTGGGTCTTAGAAAAAATTTCACCTGTATACGTTTTTTGAAAACTCTAATATGAATTTTACAAATTAGACAAATAGTCAATTAAAATGGCATATTTATTTTTCCCCACACGATTACTTAATTTTTATAAAAACAATCAAATTTGACTATGAATTAAAAGTTTGGTAAAGTGAACCATAGATTAAAAAAAAACTTTTATTACAAAAATTAATTTTTTTTAAACAAATATTTAATTTATGTTACCACCCAATCAACTCATTTATTCAAACTAGAAAAAAATCAGATCCAGCTTCAAAAATTAGTTCGTTTGGGTCTTGAAAAAATTTTACCCTGTATACGCTTTTTGAAACTGTAATATAAATTTTACAAATTAGACAAATAGGCAATTAAAATGGCATATTTATTTTTCCCCACACGATTACCTATTTGATTTTTTATTTAAAAATCAAATTTGCCAAAATCGCAATTTTACCATAAAAATAAAAAAAATTAAACAACGTTTTTCTTAAAATTTAAAGTTTCGCCATTTTTGTTCTATAACATGTCTAGATATAAAGCTCCACATAACACTTCTCTTTGGACTCTATAGTTTAACATAGACGTGATCCAATAGACAAATTTTAAATTTTTTCATTTAATTTTTGCGATTTAACTTTGCAGTTCATGAATCTGCACCTCTTATTTTAAAAAATTCATAACTTTTACGAGAAGAAGACTGAAAGTCTACAACAATTTTCATAGTCTTCACAATGGTAAGAGATAATATGTGCTGTAAAAATTTCAGAAAAAAAAATATTAAAATGGAACAGAGTTGTAGCGAGTTAAACCGTGATTTCATTTTTTTTTCATTTTTAGGTTAAAATTCCGATTTTGAAAAATTTGATTTTTTAATAAAAATTAAGTAATCGTGTGGGAAAAAATAAATAAGCCATTTTAATTGCCTATATGTCTAATTTGTAAAATTCATATTAGAGTTTTCAAAAAGCGTATACAGGGTGAATTTTGTTTTAAGACCAAAACGAACTAACTTTTTAAAGCCGGACCTGATTTTTTTCTAGTTTGAATAAATCGGTTGATTAGGTAGTACATAATAGTGTAACGATTGACCAAAATAAGAGACACATCGATCTCACCGTTCAAAAATTATGACGAATACAAATTTCTGTCAAAATGCGAAACTCGCCCTGTAAATTATTAAACAATGGGAGCAGACACTTTTGAATGGTCATTTGTTATTCCCCATAGGAGCGTCTATACGAGGTAGGAGTATGTACAGTTCCTCATGACTCACCCTGTATATGCCAAAAAGTCCTAATTTAAAAATAAATATCGACCTGTCTCAGGATTTTTCTTCAAATTTACCCATTCTCGAGATAATGAATTTATGCAAACTCAACTAAAGGTCCTCACTTATAATACATTGTTGCGCCCGCTTGATTAGCAATTAAAAAACAAAAGGGTTTTCGATATTGTATTGCAAAAAACTCTTCGGAATTTCATTAATCGATGTTTAGAGCATATCTACCTACCTTGGCAACATTAAAATTTTCAGTTAAATGACCGATTCGGGGTTAAAAATGGCCGATTTCGCAATTTTTAAATTTTTAATCGCTTATATGTCAAAAACTATTAACCTAAGAGAAAAGTCACTTAGGACTTTTTCTGTTTGGAATGATTCAAAAAACCTAAAAAAACTTTGTTCGATACAAAAAAAATAATTTTAGGAAAAAACCCTAATCTATCCCCTTGCCTGGCAAGATCTTATGCTGTTCAGAATCGCCTGGCATTGTGCACATTTCTTCTAAATGACTTTAGAGAAAGTTTATTTTTCCCCTAAAATATGCACTTTTCGATTCACCTGGTAGATACACGTGCACCGCTGATGCCTGCCAGGTCATGGTTTTTAGCCTTGGTGTGCTATGAATTATCACTATACAAATTTCTAGCCTTACAGGAAGACCGTTACTCGGAGGGTTCACTAGCTCTTAGACTTATGGACTGTTCTTTTCACACTACCTTCATCTTGAGCTATCAGTAGTTACCTACTGCGTCGTCTGCGTAACAGAGTATTTTTACTTCTTTGTTTTTCATTCTTTGTATCCTCTTCCTTTCTTGACGCTTTTGATGATTTTGATATACAGGGTAATTGATTAGTGGAGTAAAGCTCCGTATATCCGATATATTAGTAATAGAAGCAATAAATGTTAATAACAAAAATTGTAGCCAACTTTGAGCTTCACATTTAAAAATTAATTAGAATTTTACTGGGTGTTCGATAATTTAGTGGCAGACCAGACATGTTTTTTTTTTAATGGAACTCCCTGTGTTTTACTTTACATTCAAAATCTTCTTCACTTCTCCATTACAAAAATATAAAGATTTGTTATGTTGTACATGGTATTAACAAAGTTATAACCAATTTTATATGAAAATCTTAACAAGTTCAACTCACTGTATAAATAAAAATAAGCACAAAAGCAATGGATTATTGATGCCAATGCCATATGTTTTTACTTATTGTCAAAATTTTTATAAATGATTGATATTGCTAATTTTCTTTATGATTCAATAAAATTGTGTTGTGACTAGGAAAGTTTTTGTGTAGTTCTGATTTCTTTCATTAAAAATGGATTTTGGGCTGCTGAATCCGAATATAAGGTTTGCGGACACAATTTCTTGGCGGAACATTGAAAAAATCGCGAAAAAAGCGAAAAATTTCAGTTTTTTTCGCTTTTTTGCTTCAATCTCGAAAACTATTAACTTTTAGTAAATGGTCTGTTAACAGAAATTAAAGTACTTAAAATTATCTACAAATATCACTATTTACTTTTTTTTTCAGACGAACCGTTCTGTCTAAAGTACAAGTTGAAAATTGCCAAATTTTAACGGTCTCGGCAAAACCCACTTTTTACATTCCAAACCTTTAGTTTTTGTTAGAATTTTGATAAATTTCTCCTAGTTTTCTGTACAAATAATAAATGTTAGTTCATAGGTATAGTATGGTATGTCTCTTGTGACAGCTTCCATGAGTCCATTCCATCCTAAGAGGCTGGGAATGTCTCTGCTTTTCCCTTAGAGCCACAGAAGATCAGGCACAGATGGAGTCACAGTTTCAGTTGGTGTGAACATTTCCTTCGGATCTGTTATCTTGATTTCTGATAAACCTTAAGGTTTTGTCCTTTTAAAATGAATTAGTTGAACAGCTCCCTGACTTCCATAAACTTCAGGCGTGGTTTCTTTTTTATCCGAGGAATGGATTGCTTAGGAACTACTGCATGTTTTGGTGCAATACAAGAAATGCCACATATGACGTGAAACGTGTGGTATTCGTCGATTGTATGTACGTTAAAATCAGAGTTATCGTACACCTGCTGTGTAAAGCACGGCAGGTCAATTTTCTGCGGATCGCCTGCGAATGCTGACACTTCCAGGCGAACAGCTTCTGTATAGATAATTCTGTATAAGCCAAAGATAGAGATTAATAATAATTGGCAAGGGTTGTAGCCAACCTTCACTAGTGGTATCGGCACTATTTTTAGTGTTGAAAATTATATGTCCTGAATTAATGTTTTTCCTTAAATTATTTTCTGCTCCTTCCTTATATTTCCTCATTTTCTTATTTAACTGCTTCTAGTGATAAAAACTATGTCATCTTAAGTAAAAAACAATCAAACATTGTTTTATCTCCCTATTGATATTTACATAATACAGAAGGTTAACAAAATATACAAAGATGCGAAAAAGGTGATAAGTTTAACGTGACGACACGTACTGTCCAAATACTTCGTTCCTACGTTATCGTTGGAAGATCTCCGCCTACTAGTCTGGGCTGATTATCGGAGAATAAGCCATTTTTGGGAAAAGTATTTACCAGCAATTTTATTGCTGGAATCGAACCTTATGATTGTATATATTAATAATATAGATATGCAAAGTCCGCAGATAGTGTGCTACTGTTTTTATAAACAAAATGGCGCCCGAAAATCGTGTTTTTTTCAATTTTTGCTCTATAACTCCAAAGATTTTAACTTTAGACCAAAAACACTCAAATAAAAATTCACCGCAATTAAATTCTGCATATAGACGTGTTTTTTCCGATTTACTTCGAGGAAAACTTTCCCCGGAAAAAGCGGGTTTTTCAAACAGAATCTTTAATTTTCAACTAAACTTTTAGATAAGTAGTTGTTAATCAATAATTAAATAACTTGGTAACGTTAAAGCCTTTCCGCATATTTTATAATTCCAGAAGCCGATGGAAATTGAATGAACAGTTTAGCAACAATTGAAATGTTAATTAAAAATTTACGGTCGCTATAATAACGACAATAATTATGATGCATAAGAATAACTATGATTTTTTTATAAAAAGACACTAAACCTATCTAATGTACTTTACAGAATTGAAATTGGACTATTTAAGCGGCCTCAGGAATATTTTAAAATTATAAACAATTTTTTGGTTTATAAACAAATATAATATCTCGGGAAATGTTAAACTAAATTAAATTGTGAAAACAGTATTCGAAAGACAGCGGCAGTACGCTTCTTTTAAAAGAAAAAACGTTTAATTATGACGAGTGGTTCCTGAGATACAACCGGCCAAAGTTGACCGAAATTTACGGCAAAGATATAAACAATAGGATCATAATTTTCAAACCATCACCTTTTTATTTTTGTCCTCTTTCTCCACACAAATTTTCATATCTTTAAAATCCTCATAACATATATTATTATAATAAAAACTATCGATAATACGTGTGAAAATTGCCAAAAATAGCAAAATTCCAATCAAAAATTAGGTTGGAGAAACTGTAACCCTCAAAGTTCAAAATCGGTATACGTTAAAAAAATGCATTTTGTTAACGTATACCGATTTTGAACTTCAAAACCCTCAAAAATCGGTATTCGTAACCATTCGGTTTCGGTATTATCGGTATTCGGTATTCAAAAATTCGTAACCCTCAAAGTTCAAAATCGGTATACGTTAAAAAAATGCATTTTGTTAACGTATACCGATTTTGAACTTTGAGGGTTACATTTTCTCCAAACTAAGTTTTGATTTAAATTTTGCTATTTTTGGCAATTTTCACACGTATTATCGATAGTTTTTATTATAATAATATATGTTAGGAGGATTTTAAAGATATGAAAATTGGTGTGGAGAAAGAGGATAAAAATAAAAAGGTGATGGTTTAAAAATTATGATCCTATTGTTTATATCTTTGCCGTAAATTCCGGTCAACTTTGACCAGTTGTATCTCAGGAACCACTCGTCATAATTAAACGTTTTTTCTTTTAAAAGAAGAGTCCTGCCCGCTGCCTTTCGAATACCGTTTTCAAAATTTAATTTAGTTTAACATTTCCCGAGATATTCTATTTGTGTATAAACCAAAAAATTGTTTATAATTTTAAAATATTCCTGAGGCCGCTTAAATAGTCCAATTTCAATTCTGTAAAGTACATTAGATAGGTCTAGCGTCTTTTTATGAAAAAATCATAGTTATTCTTATGCATCATAATTATTGTCGTTATTATAGCGACCGTAAATTTTTAATTTACATTTTAATTGTTGCTAAACTATTCATTCAATTTACATAGACTGCTGGAATTACAATATATACGGAAAGGGCTTTTACGTTACCAAGTTATTTAATTATTAATTAACAACTACTTATCTAAAAGTTTAGTTGAAAATTAAAGATTTTGTTGGAAAAACTCTCTTTTTCCGGGGAAAGTTTTCGTCGAAGTAAATCGGAAAAAACACATCCCTATGCAGAATTTAATTGCGGTGAATTTTTATTTGGGTGTATTTGGTCTAAAGTTAAAATCTTTGAAGTTATAAAGCAAAAATTGAAAAAAACACGATTTTCGGGCGCCATTTTGTTTATAAAAAAAGTAGCACACTATCTGCGGACTTTGCATATCTATATTATTAATACATACAATAATTAGATTCGATTCCAGCAATAAAATGGCTGGTAAATAACTTTTCCTTGTATTTTGCTAATTAGCCCAAGAGTATACGTGAATCACGTCCACTGTCACTTTGTAATTTAAATTGCCCTCCAGCACTACTAAAAATACCACGGCGGCAACACTACGACGAGAAGTAGTGTTATTAATGGGCGATGTGAAGAATTTGGTTAAGGAAATTGAAGGTATGAAAAACGTAATTACGAATTTCTTATAGCAAAATGGCGACTTTGGCGACATTTTTTTTGAGGAGTTCGTCAGTGAACAGAACTTAATATTCTTTTCTAATTACAGACGTCTTCGAAACTATACTTCGTTCCTTCACGAATCCTACAGGTTTTTTCGGAGGAATTCGTCAGCGAATTACATATATATTTATAATTATAACAGAACGTAATATTCTTTTCTAATTATTTCTTTTTCAGAATTATACTCAGTACAGTAAAATCCATTTATCTGCAACTGCTAGGAAAAGACACGACAGACGTTCGTTGATGCTGTGCAGGTGACCTTGAGGGTTTCAGTTAAATCTGTTCAGTTATACTTCTTCTTGATGTGCCTATCGGTTACGAATATTGGCGATTATCATACCAATCCTTATTTTATCTGCATCAGCTCGTAAAAGCTACACAAATGTTGTGTTAAACCAAGTTCTAAAGTTTGAAACGAAAACGACAATAGACTACCCCAGCTAATTGAAACACTATTCGAAATAGTTATTTTCCTAACAAGTGCAGAAAGTCATTCTTTTCCGCACGCAACTGCAGTTTGCCGAACGACGCGAAGCGGGAGTTCGGCAAGCAGTCGAGTGCGGAAAAGAGACTTTCTGCAAGAGTTAGGAACAATATTTTTTCTAAGAGTCTTTAAAAAATTACCAAATCTTAATCAATTAATTTAATTAATATGAAAATACATACACAAATTAATTCTTTGACAAGGTTGTCAAAACCAAACTTTCAATATAATTAGTTAGCATGACGACGATCTTGGTTTCCATGACGATGATTCAAAACGACTGTTATTGTCTACCGATTTGACTTTCGAATATTGTGTCAATAGTATATTGTGCAACAAGTGCAGAAAGGTACTAATTTCTCACGAGTTTGAAAAGTTGCGGTACGAGCGCAAGCGAGTGCCGCAATTCAAACGAGTGAGAAATGACCTTTCTGCACGTGTTTCACACTATACTTTTTCTACAAGCACAGTTTTTCCTAAAAATAAAAATCACAATTTCCAAACGACTATTAATTATAATAGGTACCTATGTGATAAATTTTAAACTGTATTTAATTAATACCTACTAATCAATTTAAATTCCTTATACCTAAATAAATTGCACAGAAATCAGTTAAAAAATTAATGCACTGCCTTAATTTGTTTAAATTTAAACAATTATTACACATTATTGACATTATATTTATGCAGTCACGGATTTACACAAAACCTACTTCATTCGACGTCTCTTGCACAGGTTGCTAAATCCTTATTGGTTATTTGATACTTATAAAATGTTTAATAAGAATAAAATTGTAAAATAAAACAGTTGTAACATCCATAATTTAGTTTCTATGCTATAGTTAAATATAATAATAATCTTATAGGTTATACATTTGTCTAAAGTTTAACCACGGATGTAAACAGAATATAACGTTACTCAGAATGCGGTAGTCCACGGATGTAAACAGAATATAACGTTACTCAGAATGAGGTAGTCAACTGTGCAGAAAAGAACTTTGCGGCACAGAAACGTCACTTTGCGGCACAGAAACGTCACTTTTCTGCACACTAATGTCAAATATCTTATAATGTGAGAAAATATCAAGTTTGCTAACATAAAACCGTGCAGAAAAGTGCACTTTGAATAGTGGTTGTAGAAAAAATAATTTTATTTCATCGAATTGTCGCGTTAATTTCATTAAAACAGGAACACAATAAGATATATTTGTAATAAATTAGTAAATAATATCTAAATATTAGTTTATTGCATGTATTATAATTACTTTAAGGCCATATTAACATATCTAAATTAACACGCGTGCGGAAAAGTAAAAACCGCGTGCGGAAAAGTAACACGCGTGCGGAAAAGTGAAACTTTCTAAACTAAATTGCGTGCGCGAAAGTAGACATTTTTGCACGCTCATAGAAAATAGCTATTTGTATAACAAGGGAGGAAAGTGCTACTTTTCCTCCCGAGAATGAAGTTTACTGCCCGACGCGTAGCGGAGGGCAGTAATCATTCAAGGGAGGAAAAGGCACTTTACTCCCATGTTATACATATGGTTTTTTCACCTTCCTCAAATAACAAGTCATTTTTACTTAATATATTTATGTAACTAACCAACAAAATTTATTAGAACTAAAACTAACAAGTAGTTACAATATAACTGTCAACTGTCAAATATAAGTCAAATTATTAATGTAAACATTGCGAAATCAGAATAACAATTTACTGTTTTTTACCATTCTGCAAAACACATAATGTTTTTAAATAAACGTTAAAATGTATAGATACTTACGTAATAGAAAATAGGTATTGTACAGGGCGTCAATAAGTTATATTTCATGAATGAAATACCATGACGTCACTTTTACTTTTCCTCCCTAGGGAGGAAAAGTACAACTTTGGTCCCTACAATCAGTTCCGAAAAAGTATACTTTCGGTAGAGGTAGGTGGAAAATAATATTTCAACCAACTAAGATAACCATCGTTCACCCTAGCTTAGCTCAGTCTCTCAGGGTGTGTGTTCACCTTGTCCTAATCTTATGATATGAACTCTGAAAATTTAGAATGGAAGCAAACAAAACAATATTTTAACCAATCATGTTTATTGTTCGATAAAGATATAATAAAAATATGACTTAGTAAATGCATTAACAAATATATTCAAATTCTTGCCAAAAACTAACAATTTGTAGATTATACTTATGCATGGCTTGTGGTATTTGATGGCAGATCTTCTTGATGTCAGATGGGACAGCTGTAGACTTGTAGACCTGGGCAGATGTTGTGGACCTAGGACCCTGCAGCTACGGTCTTGGTGGTGTTGTAGATGTTGGGTGCTGCTGTCTATCTAGATGCATCCTGTTGTCTCCCCTATAAGTAGCATCACCGGTGATGTTGACGGCTTGAGGCTCCCGAAGGGAGAAAGGTTGATTTATTCCCAAAAACTATAAGATAAAAACACATATCAAACAACAAGAAGTGAAAACCAAAATGTACCTTTGCCAAATAGTATTCAGAAAGTAGTAGATGGCAAGGGTAAATTAAATGGAATCAATTACTACTAGTTAAACTATCTGCTTACTAAAAGCATATCAATAGATGAAATGAAATATAGAAACCAAACACATAGTTGAACATTTGGAGGTTTGAGAAAAAAAATATAAAAACTGTTAGATGTATAAATGTAATAATTAGAATAAAATAATGAATTTTCTTACCCTAAGAGAGAATAGAATATGTGTTGATGGATAAAAATTAAGCTAATATCCAAATTTCATGCCTTTAAATAAATTAATTCTTCCCTTTCATTTTCAGTTTTTGTCAGGGAGTAGGGATGAAGTGTCACTGTCATATCAGCGAAACACACAACACAGAACATGAAATTTGAAATAACGACTATGGAACACAATATTAGATCAGATGCTAGAATGTAAGATTATACGAAGTATGTTCAGTATGACTTAGATGAAAAGAGAGTTGCCTATAGAACTGGCGCCAAACAAGTTTTTAACGAAAAATCAAATTAAAACGGATACAGAAGGTAATTATAAATGAAATATTAAAGAAACTAAAATAGAATATTTATTTAAAAATAAAATAGCAAAGATGTGACGTTTGTAACGTTACAAGTTATTTAACCAGGATATTCTTCTTTCTGGAGCTCACTTTACAAACATTTTTCCTTGCAGGATGGCTTGTATGAGGGCATATCTGGATTCATTTGCATGATATGTCGAAGTATTGTAACTTTCGAGATATGATGATGGTTAGGACCTGTGGATCCTTCTTCATTCTTCTGAGGACCCCCTCATGTGTAACTCCACACTTGAATGTCCACGATTTAATACAATAAAAAGGAGATAGAAGACGTAACATCGCAGAATTTTATTTTTATACCAAGAGAGAGGTTGTGGCTCTTGAAAAATGGCCCATTTGGTTGAAGAGGATCTAGCTTTTCCTCTTGGATCTCCTGGTTGTTGGTCCATTCTTCATTTATTACGGCGTCGAGGTAGTTGTAGTGCGTTACTCTTTCTACTGGGGTTTGGTGGATGTAGAGTTGACCTTCTGTTATATTTTTTGTGCTAGTTATCATAAGTTCTGTCTTCTTTAAGTTTTTCCTTAGTTCATATTGTATTGTTGTCTCTAATACATGATTTTGTTCATAAGGACTTCTAGGTATTCTAGGTTGTCCGCAAATACTATAGTGTCATCTGCATATAATATTTAGCCGTTACTCATTTAGTAAAATGCCTTTTTTGGTTTTGTGCAAAGATTGGATAATTTTTTTTCAGAGTAAATATTGAAGTCTAGATACAAGTTCAGCCTTTCCTCACTCCACACATGATTTCTCACATATTTGGTGTAATCACTTTCAACTCTAAGATTTGAGATCTGATTCGAGTAAAGGTGATCTTGGTTGTTAATTCCTGCTTCAATTTGCATTTTCAAAATATTTTATCTTTTATACCATTTCATTTTATTTAACATTTTAAGATATACATACAGTGATAAGCTTGCTAATAACAGGCAAAATAGCGCAAAAGTTGGAAAACATATTAAATTGCGAGATAAAAATAAATAAAACTAGTAGAGTTGTTAAATTTAGCGATAGTAACATATAAATTAACATTATATTGCTTGCTTCCCACCTTTAGACGTATCAGAGGAGTATGCCAACTAAAACTGTCACTGTGACAGTGGCATTTCTCAAATTCGTCCGATACATCTAAAGGTGGGAAACAATCAATATAACGTCAATTTATAAGTTACTATCGCTAAAGTTAACACCTCCACTAAGTTTATCCCTTTTTATCTCACAACTTAATATGTTTTCCATCTTTTGCGTTATTTTGGTTATTAGTGCGCTCATCACTGTATAAGTAATATAATATAATAACAGATAGCAGGATTATATAGTTACGATGGACATTAAGATGCACAGGACATCTGTCAAAATCAAATTAAATTTATATTCAGACTAACTATTAAAACAGACTAGGATATGTAAGTTCAATTGGAGCTGTAGTGCCACAGTTGATAATTATTATAATCAAACTAAATAGTCCTTTGGAACTTTGGCGATTTACGAAAGAATTTTAAAAACACACAGCAGTCAGTCATTGGACGATATACATATTTCAAAGTCTGTCTATACATATTTCGGCTTTTCTAATTTTACACGCTTGTAAGGTAAATGATCTACGGAGTGAGTAACACCGAGCCGCAGACCCCCATCGCTTGCCGTACTGCTAATTCATATTCAAATCCGATACACCAGAGTATTCTGGTCTAAGTAGCAGACCCATTTTAGAATTTTAAACTATTTTATTTTTTTATTGTTACTAAATGATTATTTATTTGTTTTTAACAATCTGTCCAATAATCAGCATGCCGTCATTCAATTTTAGTGTGCTGAAGGTTTACAACTATTACAGCGCTCCAAACTTGACCAGATTCTCGAATTCTCATAGGAATACAATAAAAACAAAACCTTGGGCTTACTTTTCTATCTATGTATATTAATTTATTATGATTTGAACACTCTTATGCTATTATTAAGCTATTTTTGACACTTTTCCCGGCCACCTATGAGGTAGAGTCTGGAGGCGCGTTTTTTGTGTAGTATCCCAATAGGCCTAATCCACGGACAATTTCTAGACAACATAATATTAATTATTATTATATATTGAAAAAGATCTGTGATAGTTATTATTTTTTCATTTTTTTTCGATGGTCCAGGCTACGAGTCAAGATCTGAATCAGTATCCGAGGTGAATTTTTGTGGTTAATGAGAATTAGAGTTGGCGTCATTGTCGGTAATTCATCTACCAATTCATTTTCTTCAATAATTAATGTTGATATCTCCACGATGTTGCTGCAACTTTCACCATCACAATAGAGGCACACTGCTGAACATTAGAGGTCTGCTTTTCGGCAACCACATGCACTTCCAGTTTCCATTGCATCTGCTAAAAATGAATTTCATAAGCTCGGGGGTACTGGAGGCTTGGAAGTTTGGATTGGTATTCAAAATTTTCCATGTTTTTTCCAGCCCCAATTTTCTGGATCACAATGTTTACCGAGCCATGACTGAATCTGGTGATACACTGGGAGTCTCTGGAAATGGGCTGCATCTTGTGTTGGAGGAAGTGAGAAGAGATTAAATGCATTTTTTGTCACTGTTTTAGCGAATCGTTTGTATCTCAGGGTTTCCAGAGAATCGTCTTCATTTCCTCCATATAAAGAGACGAAAAACATTCGCCGACAACAGTGAGTAAAAATGGCTCGACTTTCCCACTGACAAATAATTTCCTTTCTCTAGAGGTTTCTTACAAATAAAATAACCACATAAATGCTTATTTAATCACAAAAATATAAATTTTACCCACAAGACTCTCAATAGTATTATCTATAAAACTCAAAATATTTTTCGCAAATTTAAATACGACTGCACGTGGCCAAATAGGTAGCATAACTGTAAGAATGAGTTAAGTAGAGGGGGACCGACTTCTGTGCCACCTAAGATACATTATAACAATAAAAGTAACAGCAGGCAGATATTCAATCCGGTAAGGAAGAAAAATGACGTAACTGCAAATTTTGTCAATTCCTGTTTATTGCGCAATTAACTTCTAAAATACAATGTAAAGATGATAAAAAAGACCGAACTGTAAACATGTGCTGAGCATGTTTTGTTTTTATTGTAACCCTATGAGCATTCGAGAATCTGGTCAAGTTTGGAGCGCTGTAAAATCTAGATAAATAAATAGAATGAGTGGAAATACTTTATAGTGGAAATTGTTCGCTGAAAAATCCTCTACAAAATTTCTTTAGTATTATGTTATTGTAAAATGAGCTTAAAACAAGTTATAACCTCAAAATGGAAACTTGTTAAAAAATGTTTACTTATTTTTGTTTATATCTTTTTTGTTGGTCACTTGACAATAAAAAGTAATAGAAACAAAATTGTAGAAAATTTAATTTGCTACATTTAATGTTTTATTGGATTTTCCGTAGGGTTGGTAGTTTACGAGATATAGCGCGAAGCCCCTTTGCACACCTTTTCCAAAATGGCGGCCGGGGGACAAGGGTGGCGACCCTAAAAACTTGAACTTAAGCTTCTACTGATCCACCATACACACTAAAAAAATAAAATTAACTTCTCTAACAAATGCAAGGTATAGCCTAAAAAATGTAACATTTCAATGGACTAAAAAGAATTATTAAGATCCGTCTTGTCGCTTTTTTTAGAAGGCCGATTTTAGTGCTTTATGGCCTAGCCTACATTGAGAAGCAAAATAAAATTGTATAATATGGATTATTTCATTCATAGGAGATTCTGACCAATAGAAAGCTACAGAAATAAAAATTAAAGTGATAATTTTTGATAATATCCCGTCGTCAAGTATATTACGTCAGATGCCCTTCGTTGCTACGAAAAAATACATTCAGTGACATTAACGACAATTAATGTTATTATAAAAGTGATGACTTTCAATCGTCAAATATTTATAACAACTGTGTGTTTAATTGTACTAACTTGTACTTACATAAATAAATTACAATAAAATTTTGGTTTTGAACAGTTTTATTCATGAAATAATCGCAACAAATTGCACTCGATCTCTAAAATTATTATCGAATTTTTGCCCTCGTGACACTTTGACATAATTTCACTCCCCTTCGGGTCGTGAAATTAAAACTGTCAAAGTGTCACTCGGGAAAAATTCGACAATTTTAGAGCTCTTGTGCAATTACTACTAATAATTGTGGGTAATAGGGATAATTGTATAGTAGGAAAAAAATATACATAAATATACATGGTGTGCAAGAGGCCTCAGGTATATAACAGACTATATAAATAATAAACTGTGTCAATATGAATGCAGCGGGAACAATATCAACTCTTTAACTGTAAATTACCTTTCTAAATTATTAACTCGGCAACTATCCTGTTGTAAGCGCCTTAAATGTTTTAAAATTAAATAAGCCGAAAATACTCATAGAGTGAGGACGTTTGAGTTTGCATAAATTCATTATCTCCAGAATGGGCAAATTTAAAGAGAAATCCTCAGACAGGTCGATTTTTATTTTTATATTAGGACTTTTTGGCATATATATATAATACTAGTGACGTCATCCATCTGGACGTGATGACGTAATCGATGATTTTTTTAAATAAGAGTAGGGGTTCTGTGATAGCTCATTTGAAAGGTTATTTAATTCTCTATTCAGTAATATAAACAATAACCTAATTATTTATACAGGAAGGCCAAAAAATTTTTTGAATTTAATTAATTGCGACAAAAAGAAGAATGTGTGTAATTAATTTAATTCGAAATACATTTTACTGTTGTCAGAAAAAATGTTTATTTCAATATTAAAGCTACCACTAGGGATGGCGGTTTTTGACAAAACACCGGTTTTCGGTTATACCGGTTTTTTTTTGCTTACGGTTTAACCTGGCGGTTATAACCGGCCAAAAAAAAAAAGGTTTTTTTAATCCAATAGGTTACAATGTTACATTTACAATGCACTTTAGTTTGCTATACTCCACTCGACTGGATACTCGATTTCAATATGATCAAAATTAGTACTATCGAAAGAACATCAATATCAATATAAATAAAACAAAATTTTTAATAAAACCATTTTATTCTATTAATTATTATATCTATTTATTATTTTATTATTATTATATATTTATTGATTATTATTGAATATAATATAGCGTAAGATTAATATATATTATAATAATTATAAAAAGTTTCCCAGACTCTTTCAAAGGGGATTTAAAAAACAATATCAACATAAATATTTTTTCCACCTACCTCTACCGAAAGTACACTTTTCCGGACCTGATTGTAGGGAGCAAAGTTGTACTTTTCCTCCCTAGGGAGGAAAATATTTTTCCTCCCTAGGGAGGAAAAGTAAAAGTGACGTCATGGTATTTCATTTATGAAATATAACTTATTGACGCCCTGTACAATATCTATTTTCTATTACGTAAGTATCTATACATTTTAACGTTTATTTAAAAACACTCTGTATTTTGCAGAATGGTAAAAAACAGTAAATTGTTATTCTGATTTAACAATGTTTACATTAATAATTTGACTTATATTTGACAGTTGACAGTTATATTGTACGTACTTGTTAGTTTTAGTTCTAATAAATTTTGTTGGTTAGTTACATAAATAAATTAAGTAAAAATAAAAAAATGTCTTGTTATTTGAGGAAGGTGGAAAAACCATATGTATAACATGGGAGTAAAGTGCCTTTTCCTCCCTTGAATGATTACTGCCCTCCGCTACGCGTCGGGCAGTAAACTTCATTCTCGGGAGGAAAAGTAGCACTTTCCTCCCTTGTTATACAAATAGCTATACTTAAAAATAAATTGGATAATGCAATTTATCTTTTATTTTTACTACTTATTATCTTTATATATTATCTTTGTATATTATGATTATACTTTGTATATTATGATTGATAATATTATCTTTGTATATTTGTATAATAGGTACATTTTAACTCATTTAATCCCGGTTAAAATCGGGAATAAACAACCGGTAAAACCGGTTATTGCGACGTAAAAAAACCGGTTTTATGTTAAAACCGGTAGGTTTTTACCATCCCTAGCTACCACCCACCTGGGGTCCTATTTTCGAATTCATTCGAGAATATTTCGCATACGAAATTAAAAGAATTTCGCTTGAAATCCGGTGTCTTGTATTTTCGAATACTTCGTGTACGAATTTTTTCGTATATGACGACTCGAATGGGTATGAATCATTCGAATCGTATACGAATTATTGTTGTCATTTCAGCTGTCATGATAGTTTTAGCTGATAGTGTTAATTGTGTTGTTGTCTACAATATTTTTACATTGAAATTTATTCTCAATGGCTGGTTTAAATAATTCTTTAATAGAAAGAAAGGACATGTTGTACTATTATGCTTTGAAAATATAACCTAACCTAAAGGTTATAGCGGGATAAGATGGTCAAAATTGCACCAGGCTCGATTCAGTTTTGGGTTTAGCCATTCGAAAATATATAATTGAAAACTCACTCAGCCAAATTTTCAAGTCCCTAGGTGCTCCGGGGGGTCCGCTATGGAAAAAACGTGTTTTTTTGAAAACATTTTTTTACAAACGCTGTATTGCTGCAAAAAAGCTGAAAAAAATAGTGGATGTGTATCTTAACAACACAAAGTTGCCTGATTTTTTTTCAGATTTTTAGCTTTAAAATTGAGCGCAGGAAAATTTTTTGAAATTTTCAAAAAAATTTTAGGTTATGTTGTAAATTTTTTGCCAAATTTAAAATATTATTTTTTTGTGTATTTTTTCCATTCTTTCGAATGGCATATGCCATATTATCATTTTCGACGTGGAAAATACCTAAAAATCGAAAAAACTGTTTTTTTTTTGGCATTTTCTGAAGTTTTTGACTCATAAACGCAACAACATACAGCTAAATTAATCATCATTTACATTTTTATATGTATTGTTACATTTGCAATCAAAATCAGCTATTAGAACTTATTTTTTCCTACAGCATGCTCAAAATCCCCGTTTTTCGGCGTTTTTACTAAATAGCCTCAGAAATCAGTAAAAAAAATAATTCTTTTAACGTTTAAAAAATTAAAATTTTGTTGTTCTCGATAGAATGTAATACAATTAATACTTAAATAAATTATTTTTTTGTTCTGCACGATTTTTTGAATTTCATATATAATAATATCGTCCCATTAAAGGTACCCTGCCATAGGCTTATAAAAAAAATCAATAAATTAATTTTTTTAACGTTTTAACGTTTAAAAAATTTAATTTTTGTAGTATTCGATATAAAATGTTTCCCCTTTATAAAACTGCTTGTTGCGGTTGTGATTTTCAAAGCGCGCTAAGGTTAAAAAAAGCTCGGCACTTTGGTGCCGTACGCAAGGAAGCGCTTCTAGCCACGTTTTTGGAAAAAACTCAGGATAAACCAGTCCACAAGTACCCGCCGTCGAAGCCACTAACTACTTACGTAATAAAAATATTTTTAAAATAATAAAATAAGAAAATCTACGGTTTCGTTTTGATTAAAAAATAACAGGATCCCCAGGAGCTAGGTGCTTTGGAAAATAACGTGTTTTTTTGAAAACAATTATTTTTAGACGCCGTATTGCTGCAAAAAATCTGAAAAAATTATTGAAGGCGTATCTTAACAATACAAAGCACTCTGATTTTTTTCAGAATTTTAGCTTCAAAATTGAGCACAGAAAATTTTTTGAAATTTTCAAAAAAAATTTAGATTATGTTGGAAACTTTTCGCCCACTTTAAAATATTGTTATTTTGTGAATTTTTTTCCATTCTTTCGAATGGCATAGGCATCATTATCATTTTCGACGTGGGAAAATACCTAAAAATCGAAAAATCCTTTTTTTTACTGAAGTTTTTGACTCATAACCTCAACAACATACAGCTAAATTAACCATAATTTACCTTTTTGTATGTATTTTTATCTTTGCCATCAAAATCAGCTACTAAAACTTTTTTTTTTTACTAAATAGCCTCAAAAATCAGTCAAAAAATAATTTTTTTAACGTTTAAAAAATTAAAATTTTGTTGTTATCGATAGAATGTAATACAATTAATACTTAAATAAGTGAGTTATTTGCACGATTATTTGAATTTCATATACATATAATAATATCGTCCCATTAAGGGTATCGTGCCATAGGCTTATAAAAAAATCAATAAATTAATTTTTTTAACGTTTAAAAATAAAATTTTTGTAGTGTTCGATACAAAAAAACCACTCCTCAAGTACTGCCGTCGAAGTCACTAACTACTTACGTAATAAAAATGGTGTTATTAAACGTTAATGAGGAAAATTTTTTAACGTTTAAAAAATAAAATTTTTGTAGTGTTCGATACAAAAAACAACACTCCTCAAGTACTGCCGTCGAAGTCACTAACTACTTACGTAATAAAAATCGTGTTATTAAACGTTGAATTATTTAATTGCTTAAATAGTGCAACTTAAAGAGTGCAGTGTTTAAAGGGATTAATAAATGAATTGTTAAAAAGTTACTACGTACTCATGAAATTACAAAATTCAAATTCAAATTAATATACAGTATGATGCAAAGGAAAGGAATAAATTCGTTATTTATTAAACTGTCGACTCTAAGGAAAAATCCCGAAAGAGGTCGATTTTTAATTGTGATTTTTTGGCATATATATCATACTAGTAGTGACGTCATCCATCTGGGCCCGATGACGTAATCGATGAATTTTTTTAATGAGAATTACGGTTATTTGAAAAACCATAGTAGTAAAGAACTTTGGTTTGTATAATGGTATAAAATTTTATTAAAAAACTTTTAAAAAAGTCATCCAAGAGCATCCAGAATGTTTTCGATCTAGTCAAATCATCTTCAGTGACATTCTGTGTAGTAATTGAAACTAGCCCACTAGTTGATATATAGTTTTTAAAATTACATAATTTTATTAAAATAAAATTTTTATTAAAATTATACTTTTGGAATGACAAGTCAAGACGAGTGACACAGACCGAATTTCGTCTTGACCTCGAACTCGTTGTGACAAGTACCCCTTCAGTTTTTCGAGCAGGGAAGCCATGCTGCTTTTGAGCTTTAGTAAAATCCATTAATATCGACATTGTGCCGCATTTCAAAAGCATAATTTTAATGTTGTTCTGAAGCTATTTCCTTTGGCATTTTTATGATTAACTATTTATATTGGAAATTTTAATAAATAATTATGTAATTTTGAAGACTACATAATAATATATCAACTAGCGGGCTATAGTTTCAGTAACTAAACAGAATGTCACTGAAGATGATCTGACTAGATAGAAAATGTTCTGATGTTTTTTTATAATCTATTTGGATGACTTTTTTAAAAGTTTTTTAATAGAATTTTATACCATTATACAAACCGAAGTTTTTTAATTCTGTGTAAGTTTTTTAACTATGGTATACAGCCAGTCACTGGGACTTTACAATAATTTGGTTATTCGAAAGGTTATTCAATTCTCTATTCAGTAGTGTAAACATTACCATTATTAGAAAGGACTAACTTTTCAATCTAATAGCACATAAAATAACATCAAAAATATTATTCTATATCCCACCAGATTGAAAACAATGGAAATATTACCCTTATTATTTATACAGAGTGACTAAATTTTTTTTTAATAAATTAATTTACAAAAAAAATAATGTATGTAATTTATTTAATTCAAAATATATTTTAATTTCAGAAAACGGAAAAAAGGTTTATTCGAAAAATAAACATTGCTTTTCGCTTAAATAAAATGTTCAAACTTCCAAGAGGCAGGTGGCTAGCAGGAACTGGCTTGAACATTGAATTTAAGGGAAAAGCAATGTTTATATCTTAAACATTTTCTTTTGTTTTCTAACAGCAGTAAAATATATTTTGAAGTAAATACATTACTTAAATTCTTCTTTTTATGTCAATTAATTTAATTCAAATTTTTTTTGGTCACCCTGTATAAATAATTGTGTTAGTATTTATATTAATGAATAGAGAACTGAATATCCTTTGAAATGAGTTGCCACACGACCCATATTCTCATTTAAAAAAATCATCGATTACGTCATCACGCCCAGATGGATGACGTGACTCGTATCACACTCGACCCGTTTCGGTATTTTTCCAAAAGTCGCCAGTTTACGAAATAACGAATTTATTTCTTTCTTTGCACCATGCTGTATATTAATTTGAATTTTGTAATTTTATGATTGTGTAGTAACTTTTTAATAATTAATTTATTAATCCCTTTAAACACTCTGCACTCTTTAGGTTGCACTATTTAATCAATTAAGTAATTCAAATAAATTAATAACTATTTATTTAAATAATAATTTCTCATTAACGTTTAATAAAAATATTTTTTTTATTTATTTGTTTTTAGTTTTTAATCAAAACAAAACCGTAGATTTTCTTATTTTATTATTTTAAAAATATTTTTATTACGTAAGTAGTTAGTGGCTTCGATGGCGGGTACTTGAGGACTGGTTTATCCTGAGTTTTTTCCAAAAACGTGGCTAGAAGCGCTTCCTTGCGTACGGCACCAAAGTGCCCAGCTTTTTTAACCTTAGAGCGCTTTGAAAATCACAACCGCAACAAGCATTTTTATAAAGAGGCAACATTTTTTATCGAATACTACAAAAATTTTATTTTTTAAACGTTAAACGTTAAGAAAATTAATTTATTGATTTTTTTTATAAGCCTATGGCAGGGTACCCTTAATGGGACGATATTATTATATATGAAATTCAAACAATCGTGCAAAACAAAAAATAATTTATTTAAGTAATAATTGTATTACATTCTATCGAGAACAACAAAATTTTAATTTTTTAAACGTTAAAGAATTACTTTTTTTTTTACTGATTTCTGAGGCTATTTAGTAAAAACGCCGAAAACGGGGTTTTTCGGTATGCTGTAGGAAAAAAAATAAGTTCCAATAGCTGATTTTGATTGTAAATGTAACAATACATATAAAAATGTAAATGATGATTAATTTAGCTGTATGTTGTTGAGTTTATGAGTCAAAAACTTGAAAATGCCAAAAAAAAAACAGTTTTTTCGATTTTTAGGTATTTTCCACGTCGAAAATGATAATGATGCCTATGCCATTCGAAAGAATGGAAAAAAATACAAAAAATACTAATATTTTAAAGTTGGCGAAAAATTTACAACATAACCTAAAATTTTTTTGAAAATTTCAAAAATTTTTCCTGCACTCAATTTTGAAGCTAAAAATCTGAAAAAAATCAGGCAGCTTTGTATTGTTAAGATACGTATTCATTAATTTTTTCAGATTTTTTGCAGCAATACAGCATCTGAAAAAAAATGTTTTCAAAAAAACACGTTTTCTTCCATAGCGGACCCCCCGATGCACCTAGGGACTTGAAAATTTGGCTGAGTAAGTTTTCAATTATATATTTTCGAATGGCTAAACCCAAAACTGAATCGAGCCTGATGCAATTTTGACCATCTTATCCCGCTATAGCCTTTATGTACGCATTTTAGCATTGGATCTAAGCATTGTTTAGACCGCTTGGATCTAGGCTCCAAATTTGACATATGACACCGTTGTCATATCCTCAATTTTTTCATACTATCACATTACATAAAGGTGCATTTAAAACATCGCTTTGAAGTAAAGTTTTGAAAAGTAAATAGTAAAATATCAGTGTAAATACTGGATACAAAAATAATATTAAACAAAATAGTAATAGCACACTTTCTGCGGACTTTGAAAATCGATATTACTAATATACCTATTCAATCTTAAGATTCGATTACACTTAAAATATTTGCTAGCTAAACAACTTTTCCCAAAAATGGCCTTTTTTATAATTTGTGCAGACTACATATGTCGTTATCTTTATACATTAACCGTTCTTATATAATCTTATTCATGTACATTATACCCCAGTATAATATACATATATACATATATATTATACAAATATAACATTTTGCTTTTAATACTGCGATTATATCATTGATTGAAATTATACAAAAAAAGTATGGCAGCATTGTGACTCTTCAGATGACAAATAAGTTCAATGTTATTCGAATTTGCAGTGTTGCCGGTGCAAATTCTGCTCGTATACGTATAACATTTCGAAGGATGTTCAAAAAGACACATTCACGTTCGTATACGAAATTTTTCATTCGAGTTAACTCGTATGCGAAAATATTCGATTGAATTCGAAAATACGACCCCTGCCTCTTAGCAGTTTGAACATTTAATTTAAGCCAAAACCAATGTTTATTTTCCAAATTAACATTTTTTCTGTTTTTTTCACAGCAGTAAAATGTATTTTGCATTAAATAAATTACATACATTCTTCTTCTTGTCTCAATTAATTAAAAAAATAAAAAAAAATTGTTCGACACCTTGTATAAATAATTAGGTTATTGTTTATATTGCTGATTAGAGAATTGAATTAGGTAAGGTACCTTTCATATGAGCTACCACATAATCCCTACTCTCATTTAAAAAATCATCAATTACGTCATCACGCCCAGATCGATGACGTCACTAGTATTATATATTATATGCCATAAAGTCCTAATTTAAAAATAAAAATCGACCTATCTGAGCATTTCTCTTCAAATTTGCCCATTCTCGAGATAATGAATTTATGCACTTCCTGAATTCAAAAGTGATATTTTTTAATTACGTTTTTTCGCCTTGAAAATCGTCGTTTTTCTGTTATTTTCGGTTTTAATTGTTTATAACTATAAAACGATCACACTTAGAGAAAAACTACCTACAAGGAACCATTTTTGTTGAAAACTAAAAAAATATCTAGGCTGAAAAAATTAATTTTTACAATTTGTAAATATGTATAAATAAGGAACACTTTTCTCATGGGCAACCTCTGGGATATAATCATGAAAATGATAATGCAAAAAAATCTCATGGGAATATTTTTCCGAAGGAGCCCGAATTTTTGGCTTTGTCTAAAAAAAAATTGGGGATTTTTAAATAAAAATAACTCGTTTACTGGTAAACCTTGGAATGATTCACTGGTTTAACGTACTCGTATCTTATAATGGATAGTGTTTTGCAATACGGAGTGAAAACAAGTCCAAACTTATTTTACTAAGAAATTATGGGAAGGAAATTTTACCGATCTTTTAAGTAAATTTATAGATCTGAGACGATTTTTTTAAAAACACTGGTATTATTTACTATATTTTATGAAAATAAACCATAATTTTAAACAAAGACAATAATTTATATTTTTATGTATCGATTTTCATATTTTATTTAGACTCGGAGGTAAAAATCGAAACATCAAATATGAAACATGTTTAAATAAACTTGTTGTTGATTTTCATAAAAATGTAGAGGGCATTTATTATGGTTACTTCTTCTGTGTTATATTATGCACGGGACTTTTGGTGTGCTAACATGCTTTATTGTAAGTGTAAATAATTTTTTTTCCTGTAGCCACATGTATTAAATTTATGTTATACATTATATTTTAGCAAAAAATATCTCCGACGCTCTTGTATGGCATAAGGAATGCCAGAAGAAGAAGAAGAAGAAGAAGAAGAAAAAGAAGAAAATATAAGTAAGTATTAGGAGTAGTTCTTACGTTAAAAAATAAACAATTACCACTTTGAAAAATGGCTTAACATAATCACACAAAAATTTAAAAACTTGCTAGGTTATGCAAGTGGTCTTAAATAAAATAAACTGCGAGGCATAAGTTAGGGATATAGAAAATGATACTCATTTTCATAGTTGATTATTTCGTGAACAGATTAACGAATTGTGCTAATTTTTTATATTATTTTACATTTTTCTTTTGTATTTACACATTCGTGCAAAGGTTTTCTCAAATTTATTTTTTGTACTTATACCAGGTGAAAGAATAGAAATGTTTCTCTTATGTTAAGTTAGCGATATCCTGTAGAGAGGACAAGATATAAGTATGGGTAATATGGGTATACATCGAAATCGTACTGTAGTGTTATGTTTTGTGAACATTTTGATTTTTTAATGTTTCTGATATCTTAAGAAACAAAGAAAATATGTGGTTTACTCTTTACCATATGTTTTAACTAAAACAAAACTAAATTAATAACAACAAATAACAGATAACAAATTAAAAACAGAAAGGCACACAAGTTAAACAGTTCTTATCGACACATATAAGAGTTATTTGTCGACCCATGGAAACATATTACACAGATGTTTTTTCTTTGAACGATATTTTTTTTTCGCACTACATATATGTAGGAAATAATTTCATCTTAGTGGTATGATAAGAAATGATATCCTCACGTACAACATATCGTCAGTTAAAACACATATTAAAGAGTAAAGTCTAGTTTCAGTGTTATCAAAGATATCAGAGAAATTAAAAAATATAATATTTACTAAATAGGACACTACAACATAACATCGATATATACCCACCTTTGTGCCTTTTCCTTCCTACAAGGTGTCTCAAACTTTTGTTTCGGCTAAAACACATGTTGAACTACAAAACCGTCTTTTTCATTTGTTTTTAAATGTCTCAGAGATATTCAAAAAACAAAATGTTCACAAAACATAAGACTACAATACAATTCCGATGTATACTAAGATTTATACCTCGGTCATTCCTACAGAGTGTATCAATCTTCTTCTTCTACTACTCCTTTTGTATAGACATGACTCTGTCTGTTCCTTCAATGTGCCTCTAGTAAGTTGTTGTTCCATCGTTTTCGTGGTCTTCCCACTGATGGTCTTCCTATTGGGGAACCGTATCTCGCCGTCCTTACTACTCTATTTGTTGGCATTCGGATTATGTGGTCATTCCATTTATTCTCCTGTTTCTTACTCAGTTATTAACGTTGTCGACCTTGCATCTCCGTCGTATATCTGTACTTCGACCTCTGTCCCATAGAGTCTTACCATCGTTTTTTCGGAGGGTTTGCATTTCCGCTGTTTTGAGCAATCTTTTTGTCCTCTTTGTGTCTCAATCTTAACATAAGAAAAACATTTTTTTTAAACTGTGTAAATACTATAGAAAAATCTAAAATAATATAAAAAATAGCGGAATCCGTTAATCTGTTCACGAAAAAATCAACTATGAAAATGAACATCATTTTCTATATCCCTAACATTTGACGAGCAGTTTATTATGTGCCTTATAATCCGATTTTAAAATAGTTTTAAAAATACATTTGCACTGTAAGTTTTTATTGTTCTTAAGTGTAGTGCCGGAAAATTCAGACGGTAGAGTATCTGACTATCACGCAGAAGACTGGGGATTTTTTTATTTAGCTAATGCCTCGACAACTAATGGCCATTGGCATGGTAGGTACGGTGAATTTTTGCAGTTAGGTACCTAGTGTCATGTGTAGTGGGTGTGTTGAGTAAGTGTCTTGTTACTTTGCAAAGTCGACGTCATTGTCTTTGCAAAGAGACGCTAAATGTATCCGAACGTCTGCGGTCCCTTCGGTGAGTACCGATCCCACAAGGACAGAAACTATTTTCATTTATTAATTTATAATAAACGAAAAAATACCGACCTTGGTGAGATTCGAACTCAAGACTTGGGATTAAAAATATATAGATATGTATATTTAAATACCTACAGGCCCCAATAGAAATATACAAACAAAAATATAAACACATCAGTGCTTGTAAAAACCAATGTAACTAAAAACCTATGTATAGTAGGAAAAATTAAAGATTACCCATGAGCGATCATATTAAAGACATCTTTTCTATGTTCCAGAAAATAATGAACTAGTACCAGTACTATAAGGACAGCTTATATAAGTATTGCAATGTACTTGCGTTGGCCGATTTTTTTTGTGACAGAAAAATAAAACGTGTTTTATATGTTCGTTCATGAGTAATCTTTCATTTTTCCTACTGTATGTAAAAATTTATGTATGTAAAAATCTATGTATTTCAAAATGAATTTACGTATGTAAAAAATCTATATAATACAAAGCGGTGCTACTAACCACATAGGTTTTTAATTTAATAAATTTTAATAAAAGAAATCATATTGCAAAAACACTGCCTTGCAAAACACCGTCCATCAATATACATATAATACAACGTTGTTTCCAAACAACCGATATCATATACATATGTGTATTCTATATTTATCTATTTGATAAAAAATTTCGGCTTTTATGAGTAACCATGTGAAATACTCTGTCTGCAAATGTATGTCTGTATCATTTATTTGCATATCTTATAAGTATTGATATCGCGGTCTTTACACTTTCATTTTCATTTTGTTCCTGTCAGTAGTTGTTGATACACGAGATAAGGTTACCCTCTCTTTATATGGACTGTGTTGTATTGTTTTTGTGATCCTGTAGTGATTCTGTGGTAATGTTTTTAACCAGTGATTGAATAATTAAAGAGTAGATACCAAGTTTCGATAATAAGACTAAAAAGGATATTATATTACTATTTTGAAAAGAAAATATAAATATACCTAAGTAAGTAAACAAAATAAAACATATATAAAGCTTATAACACAAGTATTCTTAGTTCATCTTTTATCTTTTTACTGTATAATATATGTATATTAAATACAAGAATAAAAAACCGCTAAACGCAGTAAAAATGAGTGGCGCATACAATATTCCAACTACAAAAGATCTGATATGAATATTACATGGCGCGAAAATGTATTTTCATTTTGATGCACAACAAAATTCTAGTTTTATTTTAAAAGATTTTTTCATATTTGCTAAATTTGAAGTAAACGCGCCACAAAAGAGTAACTTTGATACAGTTTGAATTTTGAAACTCTTTTGTGACGCGTTTACTTCAAATTTAGCAACTATTATGAAAAAATCTTTTAAAATAGAACTAGAATTTTGTTTTGCATCAAAATGAAAATACATTTTCGCGCCACGTAATATTCATATCAGATCTTTTGTAGCTGGAATATTGTATGCGCCACTCATTTTTACGGCGTTTAGCGGTTTTTTATTCTTGTATCAGGAGTTTTTCAAAGCTATTTATAAATTAAATGTATAAAGTTGAATTTAATGTTTCTCGACCTACACGTTAAGCTTTATAAATGGTCGCCTTTGTCGCATTATCTCCCAAATGATCTAGTGTCCATCGAATGTACACTAGATTTTTTTCTATTCGAAATAGATTGAAAAAAATATTGGGATGGCCGGTAAATGAACTCGGATTGTCCGTTGCCAGATAAAATTAGCGTCGTAACCACTACAACTACATTAACCATTTAGGGAATAATCGTTAATTGGATTATACTTTTGTAGCTTAAAAACTTCTAAACGGCTTAACCGATTTTGTTCACTAAACATGAGTTTGAAACGTATTGACAAGTAGTATCTTATGCATCTAAGGTCAAGTATGATAAGTAAAGCTATTACAAGAATTATTGAGCTTGAAAAACCGTTTTTCCCATAAGAAATACATTTGATCATATTTATGAAGCCTATAACTTAAAAATTTGAATTTTCCCGGATTTAGGGTATATACCGTTAGATTCGTCTAGAGTCCTTCTAGAAACGCTCAGTTATTGGCAGAATTCGTAGGTTGAAATTTTGAGTAAGTGTCGAAAAACCAAAATTTTCAATGTTTAGTTTTTCAGTTTTTCGGCTATACTGAGCCGTGTGTATGTCTGATCCTGACAGCTTAGACATCATTTGAAAGCTTAACTCAACGCTATTGATTTGGTGTATTTATTGTTCTCCTGTCTCTTCTTGAACCGAAGATATATACCGCCAAAAAATATGCCGTTTGGTACCTACCAAGTCCTATAGCTGGCTTATGGGTAGTCAAAACTCACAAACTACATTGGTTCTGAATAGACCCTCACCCCCTCTACAAACACAGAAAAAAAATTTCAGATCGGTTTAACTTTTCCACACACATACATACATACATATCCACAAACATTTTCCTTTTTTAAATAAAAATTAACTCATATTTCTGAGCTCGGTAACTTTTGAACGGTATAACCGATTTTCAAAATTAGACATACGTTGGAAAGGCAATGATCGCTTCTATTAGAAGCCGGAAAGGTCGGAGTTAAATTTTCGAAGTTTTTGGGAGTTTTGGGGACGAGAACGAAAAACAGACCCTAAATAAGAAGGGCCGTAAAATCCACACCCTTGGAACCAAATGGAAGGTTGACATATGAATGGGTGAGTCTTTTTCGGAACTTTAAGATGGGAGTTGGCCCAATTTTCAATTCAGTCAGATTTAGAAAATCGAAAATTTCGTGTATATATAGTGTCGCGTGTAGGGGGTGTAGGTGTGCGCCACTGGTGAGAACTGCCGTTCTCTGGTAATATTGTAATAATAATGTAAATTTTACATTTTTTCAATGTAAAGCTTTTTGCAAGAGAGCTGTTGTAGCACTTCAAATCGACACACAAATTTTTCTCCTTAGTATGGCTGTACCTAGTTATTATTAGGGGTTGAATGTCAGGTTTTCATAGATGAATTGTAATATTACATTATTCTTCCATTTTATAATGCAAACATTTAAAAACTTAACTTACGATTATGAAATCATACCAATCTCCTTTACCGATCATCATCATCAATCCCCTTTACCGATATGACCTACCTAGGCGTCTCCTTCAGAGATCATCAATTCTTCATATTGGCTTACTAACGTCCCGAGGTTGAACATGACCAAACCATCTTAACCTATAATTTCTCATTTTTGCATCAATTGGTGCCACCCCTGCTCTTCCCCTCTTATACTTATTCTTAATTTTATCCTTTTTTACTATTCCACTCATTCATGTAAACATTCTCATCTCCGCTACATTTATTACTTTTTAACTGCCAACAGTCAGTTTCGTACATCATACATTTTATGGCTGTTTGGAGAATTTTTCCTTCAGCTTCATTGGAATTTTTCTATCACACAACACACCATTCGCTTCCCTCACTTCATGAATCCAATCCTAATTCCACTGCATGCATAACATTACTCTGTAAGTTGACCAATAGGTACTTAAAACTATCTCTTTTCACAGTAGGGTGGGTCGAAAAAAAAAATAATGTTTCATTTTTTAATCGCTTTACCGCGAAAAACTTGCCTTTGGGGTATATAAGTAAAATGCAAAGTAAAATAAAGTTATATATTGAACCCCAGCTAGCGCATCATACTTAAAATTTAGTTTTTTTTTTAGAAATCAAGACATTTTTCAATTATTTTTACAATCTTTGGCCAATAATATTTAAACGTGCTATAGTGAAAACTGTTTAGTAAATAGTTTAAAAAATAGGAAATAAATTTGAAACAGACAATATCTTTTAATTTGCGGTAGCGCAAAATACTCAAAAATTGGTAAAATTCACATATTAGCACCTTAAAAGAAGGTGTGGTCTAGTATGTTGTGTTGGATGTTAATTCACATATTACCACCTTAAAAGAAGGTGTGGTCTAGTATGTTGTCTTGGGTGTTAATAGCACAATCCATTTTTTGTTCTTTTACTTTACACTCAATTTAATTGGAATAGAATTATTATAGTGTGTTTAAAGATATAAAGGATATAGATAAAACAACTTATAATTTTAATAACATGTTTAATTGAAACAAAAAAGAAACCAAATTGTAGCCAAACAATGTCAACAAACTAAATGAAATTTTGACTTTAGAAAGACTCTTTTACTCACTATTTCTGAGTGGGTACGTTGCCTGTCAAACTTTGGCAGCGAAGCTCTGGATGCACGGCAGATCTTATGAAACCATCTCATTACTTAGCACCGACGACTTTTTTAGATGCTTCAGTCACTAACTTGATGCAGCGTTCCACGGCTTGAATATGACATGGAATTTTTCCAAAGTTCCAATCCTCGGGTGTTTCACCAGCAGTGATTTTAGTCCAAACTTCATCATTAGAGACTCCCCGTAACAGTGATGGTGGTGTAATTTCAGTGGAGTTCCAATAAATTAATTCAGTATAGTCAGTCCCATGAAAGTTAATTTTTGGAGGTCGAAAAACCCTAATTGTTTCTGTATCTGTAGCTAACATCCTTGCTTTGATTATTCTTCGGAATCCTAATTCTCTTGTGTGCTTCCTTTCATCCACTACCATCCTCAGTAGCAAATTTTCTGGGTGAAAAAAAAAATGAATTTCTTTCGATTACAGGATCAACTACTTTAATCAAACTCTCTGGTAGAAATCTAGATGATTTGATAGCCTCAAAAACGTGTTCAGGTCCATCTGTTATGTATTTGCTGTACTTTATTTTGAACCATACAGGCATGTATGATTTAAGAATGAAGGATACTAACAATTAATGTTCAAATGAAGTCGTTTCCACACTTACATACAGTCTCAAAACTCTGTTAGCTGTAGTCAACCATCGAGAGTGGGAAAGTGGATCCGGCAATTGCAACTTTATCGCATAACTTATGCCTAGACTAGAAGATACTATTCATCTTTACTCAAAAGATTACGATTAACTAGTCCTCCGATAGTCCAGGGCGGATTTGTTTTGAGATGGACGTTGAGAGGTGACTCAATTTTTTTTTCAGAAATTGCTTGAAAATAAATCAAATAATAATATTTGAGTTATCCTCCTTCTCAAAAAGGTCCGGAACATTGTTTAAATAATCAAAATGTCAAAAATTGAAGGAAAAATTCGATATTTTTCTTCGTTTTTTTATTATAACTTTAAAAGTATTCATTTCCGAGAAAAGTTGTACTGACATAAAAGTTGCGTATTTAAATGTCCTACAATATAAAATTGGTTAAAAATTTAAAAAATAGTCACCCTAGTTGCAAAATAGCAATAATTGCGAAAAAACCATACAAGAACAAGTATTCGCATTTTACGTTTTCAACCATTTATGCTACACTTAGGACCTTCATATTTCACCCAGAAAAACTTTATGATACACTAAAACAATACTGTAAATTTCTTTAAGATCGGTTTAATAGATTTTGCAAAATAAATTTTGCAATCCAGCTTTCGCAAAAAAAATTCATTTTTTCAAAATGTTACAGGACTGAAAATAAAGCAGATAGCAAGTTAATTTTTTTTTGCTTATAGAAGTGTACTGTACCTTTCATTTGCCATTTTCAAAATTAAAATCGATTACTTACCACGGCGTCAGAAAATTTTTGAAATTAACAATCATTTTTGGTGCTACGCGCAGGACAGCGGTGTTCGATTCACACAAGTTTATTTCCACCAAAATTTCTTCCAATCTTTATCTAATATATTATTTTCTTACTCTATATTTTGTTGTATTTTAATATTTTAATTCCACAAAAATCAAACTAATTTTATTATTGTTTGTAAAATATTGTTTAAATAATTGCATATGTTTAAAAATAAAAAACTTTTATTATTTAAGTTAAAATATATGAACAAAGAAAGTTTTTGCTAATAAAAGTGTTATTTCAAAGCATAGAGTATGTGTTTTTATTTTGCAATAAACAAATGTATTTATTTGTCGGTCTTGACGGTCCAGTTAGCTGGGGCTCAGTCGATCGACAAGTTTAGTGGATTTGCGATTTGCGGTCGCTGGTTCGAGCCTCAGCTAGGTCATGAAATTTATAAAAGGCCAACGCCGTAGTATAAAACTCAATAGAGTCTACGGCTTGGTCTGGAATAAACTGGCGTCTGATCGACCTATGGAGGAGCGGTACGGGAAGGGATAAGGGCTTCCGGCTTGGTGATACTCCTCCATAGATCCCTACCGAAGGGCGTTGACGCCTAAGAACGGTGTATACATACATTTATTTATATCGAAATGTAATAAAAATTAAAATGTATCAATCGTTATCAAAGGTCATTGGAATGCCCAATCAGAGCAAACTATCCGCTGTCTTGCGCGTAGCACCAGTAATTAATGTTTATTTTAAAAAATTCCTGACGCCCTGGTCTTAATCTATTTTAATTTTGCAAAATTGCGAATGAAAGTTACAGTACACTTCTATATGCAAAAAAATTTTCAACTTGCTATCTGCTTTATTTTCAGTCCTGTAACATTTTGAAAAAATGAATTTTTTTTACGAAAGCTGGATTGCATAATGTATTTTGCAAAATCTATTAAACCGATTATAATGAAATTTACTGTATTGTTTACTGTATCATAAAGTTTTTCAGGCTGAAATATGAAGGTTATAAGTGTAGCACAAATGGTTGAAAAACGTAAAATACAAATACTTGTTTTTGTATGTTTTTTTCAAAATTATTGCTATTTTGCAACGAGCGTGACTATTTTTCAAATTTTTAACCAATTCTATATTGTAGCAAATTTAATTACGCAACTTTTATGTCAGTACAACTTTTCTCGGAAATGAATACTTTTAAAGTTATAATTAAAAAACCAAGAAAAAAATCGAATTTTTCCTTAATTTTTTGACATTTTGATTATTTAAACAATGTTCCGGACCTTTTAAAGAGGGAGGATAACTCAAATATTATTATTTGATTTATTTTCAAGCAATTTCTGCAAAAAAATTTGAGTCACCTCTCAACGTCCAAATGTACTAATATTTCTACAGATGCGCCCTGGTCTACTAGTGGTTAGGAACGAGATATTTTCATAAGATCTGCCGTAGCATCCAGAGCTTCGATACCAAAGTTTGACAGCAAGCGCAGCTTCAACATACCCACTCAGTAATAGTGAGTAAAAGACTCTTTCTAAAGTCGAAATTTCATTTAATTTGTTGACATTGTTTGGTTACAATTTGGTTTCTTTTTTGTTTCAATTAAATATATTATTAAAATTGTAAGTTGTTTTATTTATATCGTTTATAACTTTAAACACACTATAATAATTCTATTCCAATTAAATGGGATGTAAAGTAAAAGAACAAAAAATGGATTGTGCTATTAACACCCAACACAACATACTAGACCACACCTTCTTTTAAGGTGCTAATATGTGAATTTTACCAATTTTTGAGTATTTTGCGCTACCGCAAATTAAAAGATATTGTCTGTTTCAAATTTATTTCGTATTTTTTAAACTATTAACTAAACAGTTTTCACTATAGCACGTTCAAATATTATTGGCTAAAGATTGTAAAAATAATTGAAAAATGTTTTGATTTCTGAAAAAAACTAAATTTTAAGTATGATGCGCTAGCTGGGGGTTCAATATATAATTTTATTTTACTTTGCATTTTACTTATATACCCCGAAAGTAAGTTTTCCGCGGTATAAAAATTTTCCGCGTGCGATTAAAAAATGAAACATTATTTTTTTCGACCCACCCTATTTCACAGTCCTTTAACAATCCAATGATACTTTTCTAACTCCATCTTCAAATAAACGTCCCTCTGTCTTTGTTCTACAAGTTTCCTTCTTAACTCTCCACAACTGTCCTAACACTAACTGGTACACCCTATATGTGTCTCTTACAATTGTTATGTATTTTTACCAAGGACTCCTTTCTTGTCAAGTGCTCACCAAAGTATGTCTCGAGAATCTATACCATTTGCTTTATCAATAAATACCATATAAGGATTTGTTTCTTTATTCCTGTATTATTCCAACAATTGTCTTATAATGAAATCTGATGAAACCAAAAACTGATTATCGAACATTTCAGCTTCGTCACGTACCCATCTACCGTCTATCTATCAATAATTACTCTCTCTCTCATATTTTCATAATGGCCAAGCACTTTTATGTACGACACAAACCTATAGTTTGTTACATTGTTGTGTATATATCTCTTGTTTTTGTAAACAAGTACCGGGTGTCCCAATAAGAATGGCTCTCGGCCATATCTCAGGAACCGTTTGTAGTACAACTTTCAGAAAAAAATATTTATAACAAAAGTTGCAACGGGAAAAGCCTGGAAATTATTTCCATAATTGTAGGTTCGCCGCTAGAGGGCGTAATTGAATATCAAAAATTAAAAAACCAAAATTTTACAAAATTTACCTAACGAAAGGGCACTGGAAATCCGATCATCGTATTATTCATAAAAGTCTGCGCATATTTGATTTCACAAGTTTAAGTCTACCTTTGCAAATAAGAGGTGGGGGTCCCTAAAGCTAAGAGAATCAACATTTACACAATACACAACTTACAGATAGTCAATCGGCTATTCTGGCTGTAAAGAACCCTCTCACCAAATCAAAACTGGTGAGAAACTGCAAAGATCTCCTCAAGAACCTGGCAAAAGACAATAAAGTGTCTTTAATATGGGTGCCGGGTCATGAAGGGGTGCATGGGAACGAACGAGCAGATATGTTAGCGAAACAAGGCTCAAGAAAAACTTTTGAAGGCCCAGAACCTTTCTGTGGCATCACTAAAGATGCTATGAAAAACAAGGTTCAGAAATGGCTGATAAAGAATCATCAAAATAAATGGAAAACCACTCAAGGGCAAATCCAGACTAAAAAAATAATCAAGAATATTGATAAAAAACTCTCGAACAGTTTGATGAACCTCAATAAACGAGAGATCAAAACCGTCACTGAAATGGTGACTGGACATTGCCGTTTAAGAAATCACCTATACAAACTAGATAAGGTGAATGAACCATGGTGCAGAAAGTGCGAAATGGAAGAAGAAACTGCCATACACATACTATGCCATTGCAGTGTGCTAGGTGATGTAAGGCAGAACTTCACTGGTCAAATGAGGTTTGAACCAGAAGAGATCCTAAAACTACCAATAAGAAAACTGTTGGCCTTCGTTGAGGCCACAGGAGTTATTAAAGTTTAAGGAGAAGAACAGGGTTTGGTACAAAGGTCTTATGACCAAGTGCCAGAGACTAACGAGTCTCGCCTGAGTTAAGAAGAAGAAGAAGAAGAAGAAGAAGAAGAGGTGGGGGTGAGTGGGAACCTTGTTATTAAAAAATTGCTGTAAGTCCGGTTGTACTAAATCGAATTTTGCAAACTTGTTCTTGTTAAAAACAGCTCTCTTTCGCCAATGTAAGAGTTATAATTTCGAAACAGCATATTAAGTAATATGCCAACTAGGAGGGGTTTTTTAATTATGTTCAGAAATCTAGTTTTCTTTGGAAAATATTAAATACAAGAATGCATTTTTAATCCTGTATTATAAAATTAGATCAAATTAGCAACAGAATAGCGAAAACCGCATGTCGATACCTTCTTTCTGTCTCGAGATATCTTAAGAAACGTGTAAATTTTAAACCTAACCGTTACTGTCACCGGTAAACGAAGTTAAGGAAAGGTAGTCTGCTGTGGAAAAAACAAAGAAATATTTTTTAGATGTCAACGTGTATTAATTAAAACAACAATAGGACAAACAACACTATAAAATATAACAAAGAAATAAAAACAACTACTTAGTGACGACATAAATGTTTAAATTATGGCCCGTAATTTTCGATGCAAGCATTTACTCTTTAAGAGTTTATTGAACAGCAGTCTCAATTTCTGCTCTCGCAATGCTTTGCATGGCGTTTCCTGCTCTCTGGATGATGTTGTTTCGAGTAGTGAGCCTAGCGGCAAAATCAAGGTCTTTAATCCGCCCCTTAAATAAAAGTCTAAAACAGTTAAATCTGGTGATCTGGCTAGCCAAAAAATAGGCTTCCACGTCATATCCATCTATCGGCGAATGACTCATCTAAAAAATCTCTTATTACTCTTGAAAAATGCGTAGGACAACCATCGTGCTGAAACAACATGGACCTGCGAAATGCTGACGGCACATCTTCCAGAAGAAGAGACAATTCATTCCCTAAAAAAATTAGATAGAGTTCACCAATAATAGCATTATCGAAAAGAAAGGGTCCAATTATCTGACCCTTGTGAAGTCAAAGTAGACTTAAACTTGTGAAATCAGATATGCCCAGAATTTTGTGAAGAATACGATTATTTGATTGCCAGTGCCCTTTCATTAGGCATATTTTGTCAAATTTTGATTTTTTAATTTTTGATATTCGATTGTGCCCTCTAGCGATGAACCTACAATTATGAAAATAATTTCGAGGCTTTTTCAGAGGCAACTTTTGTTATAAACGTTTTTTTCTCAAAGCTGTACTATAAACGGTTCCTGAGATATGGTCATTCTTATTGGGACACCCGGTACATACACAAAATATACTTCTCCATGCGTAGCATGCGTAGATCGAGAAAAAGTTGGAGAAAAGAATAGACAAAGAGCTGAGAGAAAAATCATAGAAGAGGAGGTATGGAACAACTGGACGAAGTGGTGATGGGAAGTCGGAAAACGGCGGAGATCGGTCTAAATCACATGTAGTAGTAGTATACGATGCAAATCACGACAATTTTTAACATTATCACATGAATAAGCTTCAACTCCATCTAGTTTAAATATACACATATATGCACTTACCTGATAAGATTGGATTAATTCAGAGAATCCTAACACAATGCTAATACATAGAAAACTTAGGCGTCGTTCGAAATAATATACACCCAAGATTTTTTTGCACTTTTCACTTTTTTCATCACTTTTTTACTTTATCGTACTATATACGTAGTATAGTATAATAGATAAAGTTATAGGATCGTGCAAAAAAAATTTTTTCAGATTTCACTTTTTTTCGACGTTTTGAGTCCCCCTGAGTCTAAAAAGCAAATAAAAAAACATTTCGGAAGTATGTACGTACGTACGTATGTCGCCACCGCCCAGCAAAAACTACCGAACCGATTTTGATGAAATTTGGTATGAGTAAGTTTAAGAGAGTTTTGTCGAGAAACTAAGCTTTTAAAAAAAACCTCTCAAAGGGGGGCCGAAATAGGGGGGTTATTTAGGGCCCATTTTTGCAAATTTTGACCGAAATGAATGAAATTCAACTCAAAGTAAGATCATCGATAGGTAAATAAAAATACGGAATTTGACATTTCCAAATTCAAAATGGCAGTCAACATGGCCGACCGCCCACCCGACACATTTCCCTACCTATCTAAAAACTTATTTAAGATAAGTTTAATTTGAAAAAGTCGTTATATAGCCTAAAGATGGGGCTATAAGAAGGATGTTATCGTTTTTCAGAAAAAGTTACGGGTTGCCTATATTTAAGGGGTCAAAATTTGACATAAATTTGAACTAGATTTTCTCAAAAATGGCTCCAAGGAATTTTTTTATTTTTTGACATATTTTTGATATCCTATCGTTAAATTGAATGACATTAGTCAGATTTCTTAACTCCCCATAGGAGAAGAGTTATGAATTTTTTATAAAAAAATATTCGAGTGCCCGTAACTTCCTTCTTAATAGAAACTAAAATTTGAAATTTTGCAAACATATATGGTACTTTATTATCTATTATCACAATAAATTTTACCAAAAATATGGCTTCCGGTTGAACCGGAAATAAATAATAAATCTTAATTTTTTAGATATGCCCTGTATATTTTTAAATATTTTGAAAGAATGCAAAATTACCTTTCCAATTGCATAAAATTCATTGCTATAGCTCAAAAACTCAAAAAGTTACGCTAAATAGAAATTTTGCTATAATCTTATGTGTGTCCTCTCTCACGCGATCATAGGAGAGCATTATTCTAGGGCAGTCAATGAGGGTATTTGGCTCCGAATTCCATCCTACTACATTGATGTACTTGATATTTTCACAGTAAGTAGGGAATAGCTCAAGAAACAAAATCTACCCTATATACTATGGCGCTTTTATCTTGGGGCGGTTCCCACTTCTTCAAGGGGGTGGAAAATTTGTTGGTCAAAATAAGCACGGAAGTGGCTAAAGAACCTATTTCTAAGCAAAAACTGGTCTATATTTTTTTTGAGAACTCAATACTTTTTGAGTTATGCGTAGTTGAAAATTGGCCATTTTCATTGAAAAATGACACCTTTTCGGACGGATTTTTTGTGAATACCTTAAAAACTATGCATCGAACTAAAAACACTATATAAAACATTTTTTAGATTATAAATAATAAAGAGATTCGTTCCTTCGTAAATGTTCTATTTATAATACAAAAAGAGATATGGTAGGTGAAAATAGTTTGTTTTTTGGTGCATGCTCAAATTGGTGTATTCAACTTGAAATAACAGAGGAACGGTAGGTTTTAGGTGTATGATGCTACCAACACCTTTTGTAGTGTTTGAAAAGGCCTTTAAAACGAGCACCGTTAAATGCCGGTTACATACAAATTAAGCGAGATATGGTGCAAAAAAAATATATGACTAATGTACTTTAAGGAAAAATGAAAAGTATATACATTTAACTCCCCATCCACCATAATTTAAATGCATTGTTTTTCTTTTGCAATACCTTTTAATATAGTGTTATTTCTACTTTCAAAAAGTTGAACGGATTTAAAATGAATGGTTTTTGTAAAAAATGTGATCAAATTATAAAATGAATTTTTAAATTTTCTTAAAACTCTTCCTTTTTCTCCATGTAATTCGAAAATAAAAATATTTCACCCCTGAGAAGTGGTGGGAACCGCCCCCATGATAAAAGCGCCATAGTATATAGGATAGACTTTGAATTAGGAGATTGGGCTACTCCAAAAATTTCATTAAAATCCATGCAGTAGGATAGAATTTGAAGATAATATCTTGTTCTTAATATCGCGCATTGACTAGCGTAATCGAAATAGAATGAAATGCAAATATTGTAAACTATTAATTTCTCAAAAAAATGAACTAATTTGAAATGAAAGTATGACTATAATATTCTATTGATGCAATAATCTATACATCTATAGTGTATCCCCGAAATATGGCATCGAACATTTTCTCAAATGCAGGAATTAATGATGCGTGGAACCATAAAATACTTTCAAGTACAGAAAGTGTTTCTAAAATATCAAAATAACGAGTAACTTTGTTATTTTTATAGAATGCCAGTATCTAGTACCATAACGATAATAGATCGGTACGATAAAGTTCTCGGGCGGCCCTTCCGTCCAGCGTTTTTGAATAATGATTAAGCTGTAACCTGCACAATAATTTGTTTATAGTCCAGAAAGCCACTGCGCATCCGCAGGAAAAATATTCCAATTCGGATTTTTTGCATAATCTTACTCAAAAATGAACCCTTTTAACAAATTTGCATGTTGCCAGGTCCAAAAGTGGGTTAAAATTTGTTTAAACGTTTTTTTTTTTTGTTATTTTCCTAAAATAATTTTTTTGCACCGAACAAAGTTTTTTTTAGGTTTTTTGGATCATTTCAAAAAGAAAAGGTCTTTAGTGACTTTTCTCTAAAATTGATAGTTTTGACCTGGCAACATGCAAATTTGTTAAAAAGGGTCCTTTTTGAGTAAGATTGTGCAAAAAAACCGAATCGGAATATTTTTCCTAGCAGCTTTCTGGACTATAAACAAATTACAAATAACAAGTTTCTCGCCCGGACAATTTTTTTTTTTGTTTATGTCCTTGTGGGATCGGTACTCATCGGAGGGACCGCAGACGTTCGGATAAAATTAGCGTCTCTTTGCAAAGACAATGACGTCGACTTTGCAAAGTAACAAGACACTTACTCAACACACACACTACACATGACACTAGGTACCTAACTGTTCAAAATTACCGTACCTACCATGCCAATGGCCATTAGTTGTCGAGGCATTAGCTAAATAAAAAAAAAAAAAAAATTTGTTTAACTTTCAAATCTGACAAAAAAAACGTATTGACAATTATTATCCTGATTGAATTATAAGACAGGAAGAAATATTGTGAAGATTTTATTACGAATTATCTTATTGAGAATATGGCGAATTTTCCAGATTAGAGATATGAAAGAGACATAACGGACGCAGTTATCATCATCATTGGCTCTGCAACCCCTGTTGAGCCTTGGGCTATTCTAGACCTTCCATTTCTTCCTATCCTTCGCATTGGTTTTCCAATTTCTTACTCTTAATACTCGTAAATTGTCCTGGACAATCCGTAACCTGGACATTAAATCGTGCCAGGGGCGATTTCTCCATTGGTTCACTTGTGCAGTGAACACCCAATAAAAGTTCGTTAAAATACAGTTTTTTAAATCTCATAAATATTATAATATTATGAAAATATTTTTTTTTAATCTCATAGAATCATTAAAATATAACTTTATTTATTATTCATATTTACTTGCTTTACGCCGCTGGATGCACTTGGCAGGTACAGATACAATGCTCTGGAGTAGAATTTAAAATGAACCAGCCAGTACTAATCTAACCCTGTAGTTAGAAAGAGAAATCCGTGAAATAGCATTTCTCCTATTTAAAACAGTGAGGATTTGTGCAGTGCACATAGAGACCAGTGGAGGACCGTTTCGGTTCACAGTTTGGAATTTTCTGTTGTGGGATTTAGTTAAATACGGTTAAATCTTAAATACAATATTAATAGTTTTATGATGGAGCCTTATTCAGTGGAATTTATAAAAGAAAATGCAAATAGTTTTGAAAATCGACTTCTTATAAAAAATAATGGTTCACCTCGGCCGGGGATACAAGAATGTGCTATAAAAAGCAAAAAGTTTCAACGTTGCTATAAAGTTGAACAATATAGAAAAACTTCGTGGTTGTGCGGGTGTGATAAACTACATTCTTTGTTTTGTTTTCCACGTTTAGTACTTATTTGCAAAGAATGAAACTATTTCTTCAGAGTGGACAAAAACAAGCGTTTGGGATTAATCTCATTTGTCAACAAAAATTAAAAAACACGGATTTTCCCAAATTCATTAGAAAATGAATTGCAACTCTCAAATATTGACAATATTGATGTTCGCCAAATATTAGATTCTGGGTATAGGAAAAAACGCGCCTTGCATTTTACCTCAATGGTGGTGTGGAAATGAATGCATTATTTAATCGAAATTAGTTACAGATTTTATGTGTACCTATTATACATAAATAATAAAAAATGATTAATATGCCACAACATTTAAACAGGCGAAGCACTCACTATTGATAATTTTTTAACGAACGCCTATGCAATAAGTAAATATATAATTTGGTGAGAAGCAGGAAAGTATAATGTATAATCGTTTCACTAATCCGCTTAGGTCCAGCTTTTGTTTTTTTTCCCCAAAAATTTTTTCACCTGTGCCGCAATTGCACGCGGCTTCTATTCACCGTTTCTATAATTACATTCCTTAATTGAACACCCTTTTTAAATTACCACGAGCCGCCACTGAATCGTGCCCTGGGTCTGCCTCTCTTCCTTACTCCATCCAGTCTTTGGATATAAATGTACTTTTGACACTATTTGGAAAAATCACAAGACCACTACTAAGAGCCAGAATAAATGAGCATGAGACACCCATCAAAACAGAGACTTCGAGAAATTTAAGATATGCAAAAATGACTGGGACAACAAACACAGAATCAAATCAATGGATAAATGCATCAATAATTATGAAATTAACAGACATTAAAAAGGGAAAAGTCCTTCTTGAAAAAAAAGGTAAAGAAACCCATCAGCAGAATGTATTAGGCTTTCTTCTTCTACGGCACTACAGCCCAAATTGAGCCTTGGCCTCCTTTATTTTTTGCCTCCACCCTTGCCTGTCTGTGGCTGCTCTTCTCCATACACGGACTCCTAAAAGGGCTTGTGCGTCGCTGTTTACTGTGTCTTCCCAGCGCTTTCGTGGCTTCCCAACCGGTCTCTTTCCTTGCATTCTAGCATTCAGTGCTCGTTTTGGTAGCATATCCTCTCCCATTCTTATCACATATCCGGCCCATTGCAATCTTTGTAATCTAGTGAAGTCTGACAGGGGCGTTTCCTTATAAAGTTGATAAAGCTCGTTGTTGTATCGACTTCTGAAGATTCCGTTTTCCCTCACAGGTCCTAGTATTCTCCTAAGTACTTTCCTTTCGAATGTGTCGAGTTTGTTTTTGGATGTTTCTTTCAGCACCCAGACTTCACTGCCATAGCATGTTATTGGTCGAATTAAGGTTTTATAGATTCTCATCTTTGTATTTCGGTGGACACCTTTTGACCGAAATATATGGGAGAAGGCAAAATAAGCTCTGTTTGCCTGCGTTATTCTCTTCCTTATTTCTCCATCTTCTGATCCGTCGGCATATATTTCTACTCCCAGGTATGTAAACTTTTCAACCGTTTCAATGTCATCTTCATGTATAATGTTTTCTGGGACTATATTTCTTCTCGTCTGAGTCATTATTTTTGTTTTTTCTGTGTTAATTTCCAGACCTAGCATTTTTGTTTGCGTTTTTAACTCTGCATATGTTTCCTGTGCTCCTGTTGATGTTCTACTCATAATATTAATATCATCAGCATAAGCGGCCAGTTGAACCGTTCGGTTGGTCAGTAGATTTCCTCGTCCAGTTTGCATTTGCCTAACCGCATACTCCAGTGCCAGGTTAAACAATGTTGGGGCCAGCCCATCTCCCTGTTTTAGTCCCTGCGAAATGTTAAAAAAGTCTGTCCGGTGGTTTTGTATTCGTACACATGCCTGAGTTTCATCCATTGTGGCTTTAATGAGTCTTATTAACTTGTGTGGTATTGCCAATTCAGCCAATATATAGTATAGTTTGTTTCTTTTGACTGAGTCGTATGCCTGTTTGAAGTCTACAAACACGTTGTGAACATCAATATCGTGTTCCCATGCTTTGCTCAAGATCTGTTTTACTGTGAATATTTGATCCAATGTCGATCTTCCCCGTCGGAAGCCCGTCTGATACTCTCCAATAATATTTTCTGCTAGTGGTTGGAGCCGCTGGTTTATAATATACGTGAGGACTTTATATACTGTACATAGTAGAGAGATTCCACGGTAGTTTTTGCACTGGAGTTTGTCTCCTTTTTTATAGATCGGGCATACTATACTTTTCTTCCAGTCGTCGGGTATTTTCTCTTCTTGCCATACGTCTCTGATGAGCGCGTGGATGTGACTTGCTAGGTGGTCGCCAACTACCTTATACAGTTCTGCTGGTATTTCATCAACTCCCGGAGCTTTATTGTTTTTCTGGGCCTTAGGCTTTGGATACCCATAATAAAAGGAGTCAACAACAAGAACGTACTCAATAATAAGAAGTCGGAATATTATGTCATCTACAATTATACATAATACATATGCAACATATGTACAAACATGTGAGTGCAATACACAAACATATAGGTAACACATAAACACACATTAACAAAACGTATAATAAACAAACAAATAATCTAAAAAAACACCCAGAGCCCACCTTCAGATTTTTTTAGCTAAAAGAAAGTAATTGCTTACAAGATCAGGACTAGGGATGGAAAAAACCTACCGGTTTAAACCTAAAACCGGTTTTATTACTTCGTAATAACCGGTTTTACCGGTTGTTTTTTTGTCCCGGTTGTAACCGGTTTTTTCTTTTTAAAGTAAAAACCGGTTATTAGGTTTTTACGGTGATTAGGATTAGGTTAGGTATTATTTCGGATCCCAATCATAATTACTATTCTCAAGTAATTATTCCAAACAAAACCATAATTCAACTTTTATTTTATTTTATAACATACAGAAGCAAACTGAAAGTGCAATCTCACATCAGCCAGAAACAATTATTAAGTTTTATTATATTTCCTTGAAAAGGTATTTGTAATCATAATATTTACATAAGAAGTGATCTGGTTGAATTAGACGCAAACATCATCTATTTTTCAGACTTAACTCTTGACATTGAAAGTGGGTGAATGACTTTTTCTGATTACCAAAAATAATGCCCTGACTATGAATATCGAATTACTGATTACGAATACGAATCTCCAAGAATTTCGCTACATTTTCAAAACGATACACTCATACAGGAAGTATTAAATGAGTTAAAATGTACCTATTCTACAAATATACAAACGTGTTAAAAGTATTACATGTTCTTTCGATAGTACTAATTTTGATCATATTGATATCGAGTCCAATGGAGTATCGCAAACTAAAGTGTATTGTAAATGTAACTTTGTAACCTAATGGATTAAAAAAACCGAAAACCGGTTTTTCCAAAAACCGGTTTTTTGGGCCGGTTATAACCGCCAGGTTAAACCGTAAGCAAATAAAACCGGTATAACCGAAAACCGGTGTTTTGTCAAAAACCGCCATCCCTAATCAGGACCAAGTCACCGTCATCCGATTTATTTTTTATATTTAATTCGATCGAGAATGTAGGTCGGAACATGTTACAGCGTAGCCGAAGCAAATTTTTGACAAAATAAAGGGTTCACGTTTTCTAGATGCATAAAAGTTGCATAAGGATGCGAAAAAAATAAACATACTCATAGCGGAATAATATAACGACATATATTTTATACAGAGTGTTCCAACGAAAGTTTGACCCCCCTCCCAGTAACTCAGAAACCAAGAGTTTTTTCAGAATTAAAAAAAACATGTCAATTTGTATCGAAAGGGGGATACAGGGGTCCCCCTTTCCCTGCCCCGCATCAACCACCAGTATTTTTAATAGCAAGTGTAGTCGAGTGATATGCCACTCGACCACACTTGCTATTTAAAAAAAAGTTGGGGTTGATGCGGGGCAGAGGGGGTTACATTTTAGGGCATAAATTTTGCACGAAAATTCGTCATCCTATCATTAAAAATTGACGTGTTTTTTTTAATTTTGAAGAAGCTCTTGGTTTCTAAGTTTCTGGGGGGGGGCAAATTTTCGTTGGAACAGACTGTATAAGTTTTAGCTATAAATAATTTAGTACATTGTATTGTGATGTACCTACTCATACTGTTTTTTTTTTCAGATCATGGGTTCATCACAAGAAGATATAACAGGTATGCCAATATGCAAGAACTTATTTTTCTTAGATATTATTTTATAAACTCGTTAAATATGTTATAATTAAAGACCGGATTATAAGCATGACAGAAATGTAAAAAACATCTATATAAGCACATTTTTTTAATGAGAAGAATGTTTCTGAAATAGAAGGCAAAAAATTGCTATAGCCTATTAGCATTGTTTAAAAAAGCAATGAATTAATTATAATAATTTATTATTTCTTAAACAATGCTATTAGTACAAAAAAATATCGCTATAAATATCCATAACACATCTACTCATTTTTGAATAGATAATAACATCCATTACTTCACCAGTGAGTAATAGTTTATTACTCACGGGCCGAAGTTACTCACAGGCTGAAGTTAGGTTCAAGTAGTGAGTGCTACTTTTAATAAATGAAATTACATAAACTTATTTATTTTATACAATAATTATTCTAATTTATGTCAATAATTAACTTCGAAAAATTTTTAAAGGATTTTTACCTGGAACAGTAGGTCAGTATATTTTTTTACTTTTATACCCTGTTTATTATGAATTTTTACTTTCATCATTTTCAATGACAGTGACATTAACGTATTTGCTGTGTTTATTGGAATTTATTTATAACTTATACTATCGTGTTTTGTGTTTTATTTTATTAAGTTATATTGTGTTAAATTAATTATAACACATTTATTAAATATAGTTTTATTATTATATTATAATAAATATAAATGTACCTACATTATAACTTTATAAAATTCGCCCACCGATAATAGCTATTTCCCATTTATTAAGTACATTGACAGTATGTACAAATTTGTACTTATAATTTTTCTGAAACGAATATAACTTGAATTGACTATTTCTTGCAGTATTTTTTACAATAGGTACATAGGGCAGCATTTGCTAATAGTAGGCAACCAATTTTTTGATAACTATATTTTTTACTAATTGAAATAAAAAAAGGTCGTGGAAAAAGTATAGTATTCTAAACGAACTGGAACATGAAGTAAAACCACTTCTATGTAAAAGGTATATTTACTTTCAAAAGTAAAATTTCTTTAAAAATCCCAATTTAATTGAATAAAATGTGTTCATCAGAACTTTTTCGCACCTATCGGTCCATCATCAGTGAATCTAAAATCAAATAAGTATTCCCACTATTAAAATTGAAAAGATGGTTGAAATTTTGAAAGTTAAAAAAGTGTGGTTATGATTGCTTACTTGAATACTTGCAAAATAGCCCCAGAACCAAACAATGGTTGTGATTATAAATCAATCTACATTATGTTAAAATAATATTGTAAAGGCTAAACGCCGATTTTCATGGATATGACCTCTGGGAACATGGTGATATCACAGTATAGGAGGAATTTCTCCTATACTGTGGTGATACTACAGAATAAATAACCACACATAAGCGAAACTCCTGCCGAGTGATACTCTGTTATATCTATGGATACTCTACCCGAGGATCCAATCAACCATCTTAGGTCAAATGGTAAAGATTTTAATATCTGAAAATGTCTGTATTATTGTTTTTTAAAAAATGTGTTTTACAAAATAAAAATTAAGTATGTTTAACTGTAACTACAAATTGACTGTATAAAATAAAATTAAACTGGTGAGATAAAAGAACCTTTTAAATTTTGAATTGGGATATTATTACATAGAAATTACTATGTCAAAAACTTGTATATTAATATTGTATTGGTGGTTGTATATGCAGAAGGGAAATTTTTATTTGAATGTAGGTGAAAAAGTTAAAAAATAAATAAATTGGGGTTAAGACGTAGTCAATCTGATAGTAGGAAATGTATGATTAAATTATTATGAAACATTTTTTTTTATAAAATTGAGAAAATTCTTGTGACGCAATGGTGAATATGTAAAATTGAAGATAAATAATTGTAGGATTATAGGTGAGCCCAATTGATACAAAATAAAGTTAAGATTAAATTAATATAGAAAGCGGGTGTAATGAATAAAATAGAAATAGCAAAACAAAATTAAGAGAGTGAATATTGTTATAATTTAATTGCAATAATGACTGAGTTTAAATGTGAGAACTGAAATAAAGTGATGGAATGTTAGGTGTGCATGTAAAATATATTTGGAAAAGGTCAAAGACATAAAGCAAAGTAATGTGATGTAGGGTCAAAGCCTAGTTGAAATGAGGGAAAGAGAAGGATTGAGAGAAAATTGGGTATGAGGGTTGAACTGAATGAAGAAATGAAATGAAAGAACAGTGAGAAGATGATAGGGTGAATTAATTGGGTTTTGATTAAGAGGGGTTCATGTGGTTAGTAATGATTAGTGTGTGTAAAGGAGTTTGGAACCAGTGAGGGAACGAAGAAGATAGTTGAAAAGGGGTGAATAGGTTAAAGAAGATAGCGGATAGGATAGAAGAAGAGAAAGTTATATCAAAGTAATAGGAATTATGAGAATAATTAACGGTGAATTGGGACAAAATTGCGGCTAAGGGATGCTTGTCGATTAACATAGTTGGGATCTTTTCTTAAGGTCCTTGTCAATTTCCAAATCCTCGTATAAGTTTAAACGGAGTATATTTTTTTGTTGAATGTTGTGTATCAACTGGACACTATCAGGAATCTTAAGTTCATGTTTATTGACTTTTAAATGGTGTGAAAATGCTGAAGTGGTATCTCTCTTACTGTGTTCTGCCGATCGGGTGGAAAGGGATCTGTAAGTTCTATCAATGTAGGTAGCATCGCAGCCTGAACAAGAGAGTCTATATACCCCACTACGGCTCATGTAATAGATAGGGTCTTTGGTGTTAGGTAAGCTTTTGTGGAGGATGTTATTGACTTAAATGAGATTTTGATGTTGTCACGAGAATTAGAAATAATTTTTTGACTCTTTCAGATAATTTGGAGTTATTAAACGGTAAGGAGGCATAAATTGGAGTGTTAGTTGTGGAAGATGATGAGAAAGCGGATTGTTGAAGTAACTTAAGTTCTCTTTTTTGTTGAAATTTGTGGATGATGTCTGGGTCATAACCATTGTTAAATGCCATTTGTTTGATAGTGTTCAATTCTTTGTTGAATTCAGTTGTAGATAGAGGAATAGAGTTTAATCTATGTATAAAACTACGAAAGGCAGAGAGCTTATGTGAGAGAGGGTGGTTAGAAGTAGAATAGATAACATGATCAGTCTGTGTAGGTATACCTACGGTAGATACCAAAGTTGAAGTGGTCATGTAGTCTGGTAATAGATATATCCAGGAAGTTAATGGAGTAAGAAGATCCTAGTTCCATAGTAAAAGTGATCTTAGGATCCATTTGATTAATTTTCTGAAGTAAGCTTTTTAACTTTCAAAATTTCGACCATCTTTTCAATTTTAATAGTGGGATTACTTATTTGATTTTAGATTCACTGATGATGGACCGATAGGTTCGAAAACGTTCTGATGAACACTTTTTATTCAATCCATTGGGATTTTTAAAAATTTTTAGTAAGTATATACCTTTTACATAGAAGTGGTTTTACTTCATGTTCCAGTTTGTTTAACTCTAAGGTATACAGCCAATCCAGAGAACTACCCCTTTTAGTTTATATTATTCTACTCGCATGTAATGGTTATTACTCACTCTGGTGAATTACGACATGCGTCTTGAATAATATACTATTATTTAAAATTGCATCACATTTTTTCACCTTTTAAACCTTCCTTGGATTTAAACAGATGTTTCAAAATCGTAATTAGCTAAATAGGTTCAGTTATTCTGAAGCTGTTATAAAAAAGATATAAAAAAATTAAATGACAGTTACGTCATTTAATGTTTGCATATCGACAAATGTCCCGGATAGAATGCGTGTTTTAGGTTTTTATAAGATTAGATATTTCTAAATAGAAATACTTACTATAGTGAGTTTATTGCACTTAGCAGAGCGAAATAAAAAAACTCGCGAGCGAAGAATACGTCTGCTTCCCAAAAGGACACCACCAAAAGTGAAACTTTTCGATTCAGAAAGTTACTAGTCCGAACATATTTCCTCTTCTTTAAGAGCCGTGCCATCTCTACGACGGAGGTTGGCAATCATCATAGCTATTCGAGACGGCTGCTCTGAAAAGTTCTTTTGATGTACTCTCTGAGGTTGCGCAGTTATGATATCCTACGTCTCCCTATTCTTCTTTTCCTTGGATCTTTCCCTACATAATGAGTTGGAGCAAGTTGTATCTCTCTCCACGTGTAATATGTCCGAGATATTCCAATTTTCTGGTTTTAATTGTATTTAAGACTTACATTTCTTTATTCATCTTTCTCAGAGCCTCTTTGTCTGTCACGTGTTTTATTCATGATATATTCAGAATTCTTCTATACAGCCACAACTCGAATTATTTCAATAAAATAAAACTTTTATTTTTAATTCAGTTGCAATGCGAAGGCAAAACAATCTTACTTTTCAATTAGAATACGGAGGGCAGTCCAGTCCCTTGAATTGCGATTTTCGACTCTTATTGGAGCCTCATCGGAGAGAACGTAGGCTTGTTCTCCATGTCTGAACGTAGGCTTGTTGTCCAATGGAGAACAAGCCTACGTTCTCTCCGATGAGGCTCCAATAAGAGCCGAAAATCGCGATTCAGAGGACTGGACTGCGCTCCGTATTCTAATTGAAAAGTAAGATTGTTTTGCCTTCGCATTGCAACTGAATTAAAAATAAAATTTTTATTTTATTTTTATATTGGTCTTTACTCCTTCGAGTAACTAGGTCCATTTTCTGTTGGAATTTACCAGCTGAACAGACGGGGTCGTGAATTGTAAGATTTTTGAATTCCCTCTTGTCTTCTTCACTTCAGCATCCATTTGGTTTGAAAATTTTAGAAGCCTTGGAGGTGTTACCAAGGAAATGGACCAATAAGTTTTCAATTTAAAAATCTTTTAGTAATATTTTAACATTTTCTAAATATTATTAATAATGCTATTAGGATCGAAAACTTCATCTTTCGAATTATTTCAGTTTTTTCATTGATGTCGCATTCAAAGTCCAAGCTTCTATTCCGTAAAACAGAGTCGATAAATCGTGGTACAGTTACAACTACCTTTCTAACTTATTATTTTAAAAAGGATAAGTACTAAGATTTATGGAAGAAAATCGTGTTTATGTGTCTAACTGGGCATAATCAAGTTATCTCGGTGGTTTAGGGGTAGGGAATACAATAGTCCTTATTTCGGAAAGGAAAATCATGATTCGCATTTTGAAAAGTTATCAAAGGCAGTATAAAAAGTGCAAGGCGACTTGCACAGTCAGTCACCTTATCCAGAGAATTAAATTTATAAAAAATACGAAGAGGGAATTTAAAAACTTGCTCGAAATAATAACACACTGAAGAATATAAGAAATAAAGAGTCGAGATAGGAGACTTATTTCCGTGTTACTAAGCTTTATGGAAGAAAGTCATGAAGAAAGTCGTGTTTGTATCTAACCGGGCATCTTCAAGTTATCTGCGCGGTTTATTAGAGGTACATACGGTACTACGGAAAATCATTATTTGCGTTTTTTAAAAGTTATCAAAGGCAGTATAAAAATTGCAACGCAACTTGCACACTCAGTCGCCTTATGCAGGGTGAAATCTATAACAAAAAAATAAAACGAGAGAATTTAAAAATTTGCTCGAAATAATAACACAAGGAAGAATATAAGAAATAAAGAGTCGAGATATGAGACTTATTTCTGTGTTAATCGATAATTTTAGCGCAAGAAATGTAGTTACGTTGACCTGATTGGAACAGCGGTAACAAAAATATGAATTACCGTTATGGTAGGGGAGTCCAAGCGGGAATTTTTGCAGTTACTCGAGCACATGGGGAGAAACTTTGTACCTTGTAAATGTACCCCTACCATATATTGGATCTTAACACGTTGAAGCACAGAACGTCTATAGACGTCTAATTTCCATTGATGGAATGTGACACAACGTCTATAGACGTTCCATTTTCCCCTATTCTACTAGGCAAAATACATATTGTATCACAACACTTGCTTATATGTACATTTGACGCACTCTCCGTCAACGTGTTAATAGAGGGGAGTTGGTTAAGGGAGGGCCGAAAAAAAAATCTATCCTTAAAAAAACTCGAAATCGTCAGATTAAGATAAGGTAGGTTAAGTATATGCAGAACAGTGTATATTTCAAAAATATGACGTTTGAGCGTGGCATAAGAAAATGCGCGGGTCAAAAGTCTCACAAGAAAAGCGAATATTTCGCGAAATGAACGCCAGATCAAAAGACAAAAAAATACGCGTCCAATTTTCTTCAAAAATCTATCGAATGATACCAAACACGACCCCCACGTAGAGGGGTGGGCATTAAATTTAAAATTTTAATTAGGAATCCCATCATTTAATTAGGAATCACGATATTTCGTGTAATTTACATTATATCGAAAAACTGAAAAATACACGTATTCAATATTTTTGAAAAATCTATCGAATGACACCAAACACAACCCCCACGAAGGTGGGGTGGGGAGTTACTTTAAAATCTTATATATGAGCCCCCATTTTTTAATGCAGATTTGGATTCTTTACGTAAAAAGAAATAAATTTTATTCGAAACATTTTTTCGAATTATGGACAGATTTCGCTATAATCGGAAAAGACGATTGTTGGAAATGGAAAATTTAATTAAAAATGGAAGGTCTCCACCTAAAGGGAAAACATTACTTAACTTTTTTTTTGGTTTTAGGAGCCAATCTTCACAACCCAGTAAGTTCCCATAGCGCTCGAGTAACTGCAAATTTAGCATACTTTCCTCCCATAGAAATATAATTGTCAACTTTCTCATGACATTCAAAGAACATTTACAAGGGCAATTAATATGTAAAACGAACAAAATCCTGTAAAAAATGATTTTATCTTTTTATCTTTTTTTGCAGATGATGAATTCGACATTGAAGAAGCCAGTCGAGATCCTACTGTTGTGCTACAAAGACTGAAAGAATTTTCATTTTATCTCGTAGAAAACATTGAATTTAATCTAGATTTCTGCCTCAAATTATTAGAAGAGCGAACAGTTCCTGCTAAACCAAATAGCATGCATGTCACTGCCCTTAGTATGCTTTGTTCTGCAATACCAAAGATAGGAGGTGGATTGGGAAGTGCCTTAAAAACGGGTGAGGTAACGGTGTTCAGAAAAATAGAGAAGAAAAATTCTAGACTGTTGGCTGATCTCGTCTACTACTTTAGCGACAATAAGGAAGCTTTTAGGTAAATAATACCACATTATTTTTATTTGTATAAGCTTGTGATCCAATCGTAAAATTTTTCTTATATCGTTACCCTAAGTGCAAAATGTCGTATGTAAAAAATTTCAATTTTTTTTTATTAGCGATAAACATTGCTCTTTATGATATGCAACCGCTGGCTAAATATCGTATGTCATCAGCTGATTTATCAGTAGTTATAGTAAGAAATCAAAAAGTCGTATGTTTTTACAGCTGTTTGTTGTAACTGCAAAAAGTCTTATGTATGGAAGTGTTGACCATGTGCTGACAGTGAAAACGTGACCCGTAGATAATTGTTTGATTCATTGTGTATCACATTAAAGAAACATTATTTTTTACATATTATTATTCTTAAGACAGTTTTAATTATTATTAATTTTACTTAGTTGTGCTATTTTAAGGTGAAAAGTGAAGAAACAACCGTTTTAAGTGACACAGTTTACTGAAGTGAAACATAAAACTAACGTGAAATCAAAACGAAAGAAGGAAAATAATTCTGAAAAAATAAACAATTCTCAAGGAACTTATTTTGTTACACAAGAGAAGGCTCAGTCGATTGGCCTTAATAATAGCACGGAAAATTTGCCTTTAATCAAAAAGAAGAGAAGGAAGGGGGAAAACGTAAACCCAAGAGATTGGGAACGAACTCTTAATGCAGCAAAAAGAAGAAAAGAAGAAAAATATTTAGGTTTAAAAAAACAAGACAACGGCCAGTACAAACTTTCTGTTGAAAGAGAAAAACGAAACATGAAAGCTCCATGTGAATGCAAGAATAGGCTTTTTAATTGTGATAAAGTGAGTGAAGCTAACAGGCTTCAACTTTTCACAAATTTTTGGAAAGGAATTGAAAGTTGGGAAGCAAAACAATCTACTATAGTGTCTTTGGTGGATAAATCTACACCAGAATTTCGACAATCAAGCACTGTTTCAGAAAACTCGCGTAAAAATTCTTCTTTTAAGTACCATTTGAAGGTGGGTGATATAAGAATGCGAGTATGTAAGAAAATGATTTTAAATACATTCTCTTTAGGGGAAAGGTCTGTACGTTATTGGGTTATGAAATCACCCCTTAATATCCCTATTCATCGAGAAAACCATGAAAACGTAGAATCTACAAATAATATTGATTCCAGTGATCAGACGCCATCTAGGGATGATACAGAAAAAAGGAGGGGAATCCATCAGTTTTTAGACTCTGCCAAAAATGGAAATGCTAAAACAAGCAAAGTGTATTCAGAACCAATGTGGGAAAGCAAAAGTCAACTTTACAGAGAATATGAGCGTGTCTGCCAAGAGCAGCAATTTCAACCAGCACCAAAAGCTCTTTTTCATGTAGTTTTTGAAAATAAGAATATCGGGTTTTTTCTTCCTAAACAAGATCAGTGTGAGACTTGCCTAAAACACAAGCTGGGAAAATAACAAACGAAGAATACGATGAAGTAAAAGTCAGACTTACTCTCAATCTTTATTATAACTTCCGACGACCGGTTTCGCTCTTTAAACTTTGTAGAGCATCTTCAGGTCAAAGGTAACAAGTTACAAAATGCTACAAATAAAAACCAGAATTAGAACATTGTCTGGTTGTAAAAGATGCTAAAGATCCATATGATCAAGCCAATGTTGAATAACATACATAAAAGTAGCGAAATAGCATACCAATGCACATGAAAGCATTCTTGGGGGTGGTGATACAAAACTTCCCTCAAACGCAACAACATGCGCAGAAGTATGCTATACATAATCATGCAATCATAACGTGTCGTACTTACATTCGGATACAAGGAGCCATCAACTCAGTTTTCATTATCATGATGTTTCTTTTAAAGTTATGTTAACGGGATGTGGTGGAATAGACGGGCGATGCAGCATAGGTAAACAAATCTATAGGAATTAGGAGTTCTTGAGGGTGATGAGATAATTGGTGGAAGTTAACCAGCAAATCTGTGTCTGTTGTTATGTTTGTGTAAATCAAATTAGTGAATGACTTTTTACAATTTTAATGTGTGCTGATTTTAAAGGTTTTATTTTATTTTATTTTAATTTTATCTATATTTATATGTATTGTTATATTTCTATTTGATATAAAAATTAAAATTTGATAATTATAAACAAAATTCACTTTAATATAAAATATTTTTAATTTTCTCAACCACGGGCATATAAATTTAGAACAACCTGTATACAACAAATTGTTATATTTAATTTTAAGAAGTGATTAAACGATACTCGGAACAATGCGCTTAAAATAAAACTAAAGTGAAATCGAAAATAGGTCATTATCGTTGTTCGCGGAAGGTTCAATCATTAGCCGATGCTAAAGAAGACTTAGTGAAAGTAGATAATAGATCATTAAATTTTGTAATTAGTAGAAAGTAATTTTAGAATGGGAATTAACTATTTTCTTTGAAATCCATTAAGCATATTTAGAAAGTTTAAAAATTGGTTTTGAGGAATACTGCGAATGAGAGTTGGTGGTGGAATTTTGATTTGTGAATCTGGAAGGGATATTTAGAAAGTAGGGGAATGAATGACAAATAGAGAGCAGAATGTTTTGAGCTGTCGAGAAGTGAAGTCGAGTAAGAGACGGTAGTGTACGGAGAGTGAGAAAGCCTGTGTAGTTCCGTGAGTGTGGAGTATCTATCGTAGAACGAGAGGTAGGCCAGGTTGAGAGTAAAAGAACCTCCTTGAGCCAAGAGTTCCCGGTAGCTGATTACAGTTTCGAAAAAGGTAGAAGACAGCATCACGACAGAAGCAGGAAACGAGAGCTATACGAGCTAGTTTCAGAGGAGAACATTACTGGAAGCCAGGACGAGGTTTTGATTGCAGCCAAGGATAGCAGGAAACGGGTCTTGTGTGAAGACTTTCTCAGTGCACCAGAAAAAGGTCAGTCTCATTTTTTTGGACATGAATGTATGGGTTTTTCGTAGTAAATACCACATTTAAATTTGAAGAAACATAATCAATAATATCAGAAAAGCTTCATCAAACTTAAATAGAATTGTTGCTAATAAATTATAATAGTTAAATGTTAATAAAAACTTTCAATTGGAAATCAAAAGAAAATAAGATTCCCATGTGTAAATGTTATTTTTAAGAATAATAAGATATAGCAAATATTAAGCAGTGATTGCCATTTGAATAAAATAAACAATATTTTGATTACAATTGTAACCCATATGTGTTATTATTTTACTCTTTTCTTTCCTATCCCGATTAGGAACCATTAAGAAATACTTAGAAGCCACGTATGTAAGTAATTAATTTTATAAAAAGCCCTGAGATTGAAAACATATTGATATGTGATCTGGTAAATTAATTAGATTATTAGTTATGCATTGATTAAATTAAATGACATATAAAATTATCATCTCATATCAATAATCAAGATCACAATAACTGTCGTCCAAGGTGGAGGGCATTGTAAAGTATTTCTAGTGGCAAATTTGAAGGATAGAAAGAGTAAAGCCGGTATTTGAAAATTTATATGCCTGTGGTAAAAAGTGAGATACTTACATTTGATAACATAAAATTTTAGATCTCTTTAGGTACAAATTTTACATAACTGATTTAATATTTTATTTTTACGATATTTACATTTGATATATTTATTGACAATTTATAATATTTGGGTGAGAAAAAGTCGTCTTGGTAACATACTAGTAAAATTTCATATTTGGCGGGGACAGTATTTCTTGAAAACAAATGTCTGTGACAAGAAGCCAAAGCAAAGACAACAAGAAACAAAAAGAACATTCAGACCAAGAAGATATTTTAGACACGACAATCATGGCATCAGAACAGCAAGAATTATCAGGAATAGAAAAGATACTACAACTTATGCAAATCCAGTCACAAAAACTGGATGACAATCAAAGAGAAACAAAACTAACAATGGATAAAAATCAGGAAGAAACATCAAAGAAAATGGATAAAGTGGATCAAAAAATGGATGAAACACAGCAAAAAATGGATGACAATCAAAAGGAAACAAAACAAGCAATAGAAGAGAACAATAAGAAAATAGAGGAACGCATAGAAAAGTATGAAAAGGAAATAAAAGGATGTTTGACAACAATGAAAAACGAGATAGAACAGCAAGAGATGAAAATTAAAGATCACATGCAAGAACAAGAAATTAGAATGAAGGACCACATGAAAGAACAAGAAATGATAATTCAAAACAAAATGGAGGAGTTAACGAATGGCCAGAAAAAGGAACTAGAAAATTTGGAAAATAAGTTAGAAAATGCTATTCAAGTAGACAGAGAAGAAGTGGAAAAAAGAATCACAGAAATAGAAAAACAAGTAACCGAAAACAGGACGCAACAGAATGTCGGAGAAAGAAGAGAAATGGTTATACATAGCACAGATGACGTGAGGATAAGGTTTGGCGGGGATGTAAGAAGATTACACCCAGTGCCGTTCATAAATAGCCTGAAAAAGAAAATACAGCACATCGGAAATTTCGAAACAGCAAAAGAAACTATCAGAAACCATCTCAAATATGAAGCAAGCCTATGGTTCGATAGCAAAGAAGAAGAATTCGGAAATTGGCAACAATTTGAACAAAAATTTTTGAATTATTTCTGGGGAAAGGTCCAACAATTGGAAATTAACAAGGAATTGCAAAATGGGAAATACAATGATAGGATGGGTGTGTCAGAAAGGACATATGCTTTGCAAATTTACAATAATGCAAAACATTTACAATATAATTACTCATCGGAACAATTAGTCGAACTGATTGCAAGACATTTCGAGGAAACGCTGGAAGACCATATCACATTGCAAAATTACAAAGACATAGATAGTTTATGCCAATTCCTACAAATAAGAGAATCACGTCTAAGAGAAAGAAAATCTAGAAGGTCGCGAGAAGATTACAGGCCCCGAGAAACACAAGATTACAGAGATAGAAATCAAAATAGGAGGGACTATACAAGACGAGATTTTAATCCCAGAAGGGAAAACGAAAATAGAGACAACGGAAGAGGAAATTATGAACAAAGAAATAGGCAATGGAATGAGGACAGAAATCGAGAATACCAGAATAGAAACACCACACGCTCAAATCAAGAAAACAGAAATAATGGTAGACAAAATGAACAGGGATATCGAGAAAACCGAAAGAGATCCGACAGACCTAGAGAAAATAGAAGAGAAGTAAATAATACCCAGACAGATGAATATGACGGAGAGAGACATTATGACGAAAATATAAACAACGATGAGCAACCGGCGTCTTTTCACGACGGCGCTCACTAAAAACAAAAAAACAAACAGGAATCTTTTGTCACCCCAAGGAGTTTATTAAATTGGCAGGAAACAACGAAAAGAAAAATGGAATTAATTTAAAATTTGTGGATGGATTTATCAACGAGACACCAATTAAAATTATGATAGATACTGGATCGGAAATAACATTGGTCAACAGAAAACTAATAGAAGAAGTTAACTTAACAAATTTAATTTACAAAATACCTAGGGTAAATTTAGTGGGCGCAAACAAACGGACATTGGCAACTATAAATGAAGGCATACGAGTAATGGTACGACTGGGCAAGAATATGTATGCACTACAATGTGTAATAATGCCAAACATGTCACATGACATGATAGTAGGAGTGGACGAATTGGCAGAAAAACATGTAGTGATAGATTTTAAAAATAATACGATGAAACTAACAGAAGAAAAAGAAAAAGAACAGGACAAGGAACATGAGAAACAAAATACGGACGAATCAGGTAAAGAACAAACAGTGGAAATGAATTTGGCAGCGAAGCAAGGACAAAGAAGAAAAAGGAGAAAAGGTCAGAAAAAGATAAAAGAAAATGAAACCTGTGGCTCCTCAAAAGAAGAGTTGAGCCCAGAAGAAGAAAATTTGAGAGTATCAGAAACAAAGGAAACCTGGGATTCCTCAAAAGAAGAGACGGGCTCAGGAGAAGAAGAAATAAAGCTAAAAAATGAAAGTGAAAAGAATATGATTGAAACAGTGGTATTTGAAGAGGAGGTATATGCAAACGAGGATGCAGAATGCACGGTAAACATGTGTGAAGAATCTGAGAAAAAAGACAGAAAATTGATATGTGGAGAAGGGAAAGAAAAAGAATTGCGGTTGATGTTACGAAACTACGAAAATTTGATCAATGAGGAAAACAGAGTGGCTAAAAAGTACGAACATTCATTTGAGGTGAAAAACTTGGGAAATTTTCGATCAAAGACTTACCCGATTCCATACAAGTATCGACAAGAGGTGAAAGAAGAAATAAATAAAATGTTGGAAGATCAAATCATCGAAAGATGTGATTCACCATATGTTAACCCGATTGTGATAGTAAAGAAAAGCAGTGGAGAATTGAGATTATGTTTAGATGCCAGGAATATCAACCAGCACACTGTATCACAATATGAATCACCTCTAAACATCGAGGCCATTTTTGGAAGAATCACCGGGTCACACATATTTTCGAAAATTGACTTAAAACACAGTTTTTGGTTGATACCGTTAGCTGAAAAGTGTAGAAACTACACCGCTTTTTCTATTGATGGTATTGTCTACCGGTTTAAGGTAGTGCCGTTTGGATTGCAGAGTGCTTGTGCTGCACTCGTCCGAGCTCTACATACCATTTTGAATCGCCACGAAGATTTCATAGTTCATTATATCGATGATTTATTAATTTTTTCACAAGATACTCAGAGTCATCTGAAACACATAGAAATAATTCTGGAAGAATTGGACACAGCGGGATTGAAATTAAACATTGAAAAATGTCAATTTTTTCAAAAAGAAGTCATTTATTTGGGTTTTAAATTGGACACCAAAACAGTAAGATTATCCGAAGACAGAGTCAAGCTCATAGATGAATACCCAAGACCAACGAATTTGAAAACATTGAGAGGTTTTCTTGGCACGATTAATTATTTTAAAAAACTGATTCCCGATTTGAGCCAAAAGGAAATCCCTCTGATAAAATTGCTTAAAAAAGGAATAAAATGGAATTGGAAAGAAGAACAGGAGGAAGCTTTCGAAACATTAAAACGAGAATTCGCAAAAGGAACGAAAATATACCACCCCATTTACAATTTACCTTTTATACTCCGAACTGATGCGTCCATACAAAAATTTGCAGGAGTTCTGTCTCAAATACAAAACGACCAAGAAGTGCCGATATGTTTTATATCGCGAGTGACTAAAACACATGAGAGAAAATATAGTGTTACAGAATTGGAGTTTGCCAGTGTACTATATTGCGTAAACAAATTGAGGTTTTACTTATTGGGAGCAAAATTCACAATCGAAACAGACCATGCAGCTTTAGTACATATCATGAAGAATAGATTAGTAAATAATAGAATACATAGAGGCATTCTATTATTACAGGAGTATGATTTTGAGTTCCGATATATAAAAGGAAAAGACAACATAATAGCCGACGCTCTAACACGGGATGAGGACACCGGAAAAAAGGAAACAATTACTCTACAGGTGGGACTAAATAGATTAATACAAGAAGAAGGGATATATTCGTTAAATGAGATAAGGACAAACCAAGAAGACCTAGAGGAAAGAGAGAAAAGAAGAGCGGAAATAGAAAATGACATATATTTTAAGAGAATAGACGGAAAGGAACTATATTTAGTGACACAGACATTGGCCGAAAAGATAATAAAGAAATTACATGAGGACAATGGGCATATCGGTAGCAGAAAAGTTTGGCTCGTTTTTAGGGAAAATTACATCAGCCGACAGGATTACCGCATTGCAAAGGAAATTACCCAGAAGTGCGATGTATGTCAAAAATATAAGAGTCGGAATTTCAAAAACGAAAATGTTGCCAAAAATATTGAAGCCCGAAACAAACTAGACATTGTAGCAATAGATATGTTAAGCGATCTAATTATGACCACTAAAAGGAACAAACATATTCTGGTAATGGTGGATGTGTTTTCAAAATACGTAAAATTATATAGTTGCCGCACCACAAAGGGGGAGGAAATATTAAGAAAAATCGACAATTTTATAGCCATAGTAGGAACACCAAAAAAGATTCTACTGGACAATGCAACGTATTTCCGAAATGATCGTTTCAAGGGACAACTTCGAGAACGAGGAATAGAGACAAATTTTGTCAGCATCAGGCATCCACAGAGTAATCCTTCGGAACGATTCATACAGGAAGTGACGAAATTTCTTCGCATTGCAACAGATGGTCAACATCGCCACTGGGACAGGAAAATGGCGGAAATAGAAAGGTATCTAAATACAATTCCGAGCACAGTAACAAAAGAGACCCCAGAATACATCATGAAGGGTGTACTGCCGATAAGGCCATGGGAAGACCAAGAGCCAAAAGAATATCAACAGGTGATTGAAACCGTACAGAGAAGATTACGGCGAAGCAACGAAAAATATATCCAAAGACAGGAACAAAATAGAAAAAGAAGACCAGTGACTTTCCAAAAGGGTGAAAAAGTACTCGTGAGGGCATTACGAGTATCAAATCTTCCTGGGGGCATTTGCGCAAAGTTGATGCCTGTTTTCGAAGGCCCGTACATCGTGAATAATGAAAATGGGATAAATAGTTATGAGTTGAGGCACAGGAACTCGGAAAAGATCCGAGGAATTTATAATATTCACGATGTATACAAATATCACGAATGAAAGACAGAATTACATGAAGTAGATAGTAAGTTAGGATATAAGACGTAGATTAAAGTAAGGAAATATACAGGGAGTTGGTTTTGCCTCGAGAAAATTTATTTAAAAATGCAGATAAATTTTATCGAATACAAGGCGGGGATTTGTTATATTTCTATTTGATATAAAAATTAAAATTTGATAATTATAAACAAAATTCACTTTAATATAAAATATTTTTAATTTTCTCAACCACGGGCATATAAATTTAGAACAACCTGTATACAACAAATTGTTATATTTAATTTTAAGAAGTGATTAAACGATACTCGGAACAATGCGCTTAAAATAAAACTAAAGTGAAATCGAAAATAGGTCATTATCGTTGTTCGCGGAAGGTTCAATCATTAGCCGATGCTAAAGAAGACTTAGTGAAAGTAGATAATAGATCATTAAATTTTGTAATTAGTAGAAAGTAATTTTAGAATGGGAATTAACTATTTTCTTTGAAATCCATTAAGCATATTTAGAAAGTTTAAAAATTGGTTTTGAGGAATACTGCGAATGAGAGTTGGTGGTGGAATTTTGATTTGTGAATCTGGAAGGGATATTTAGAAAGTAGGGGAATGAATGACAAATAGAGAGCAGAATGTTTTGAGCTGTCGAGAAGTGAAGTCGAGTAAGAGACGGTAGTGTACGGAGAGTGAGAAAGCCTGTGTAGTTCCGTGAGTGTGGAGTATCTATCGTAGAACGAGAGGTAGGCCAGGTTGAGAGTAAAAGAACCTCCTTGAGCCAAGAGTTCCCGGTAGCTGATTACAGTTTCGAAAAAGGTAGAAGACAGCATCACGACAGAAGCAGGAAACGAGAGCTATACGAGCTAGTTTCAGAGGAGAACATTACTGGAAGCCAGGACGAGGTTTTGATTGCAGCCAAGGATAGCAGGAAACGGGTCTTGTGTGAAGACTTTCTCAGTGCACCAGAAAAAGGTCAGTCTCATTTTTTTGGACATGAATGTATGGGTTTTTCGTAGTAAATACCACATTTAAATTTGAAGAAACATAATCAATAATATCAGAAAAGCTTCATCAAACTTAAATAGAATTGTTGCTAATAAATTATAATAGTTAAATGTTAATAAAAACTTTCAATTGGAAATCAAAAGAAAATAAGATTCCCATGTGTAAATGTTATTTTTAAGAATAATAAGATATAGCAAATATTAAGCAGTGATTGCCATTTGAATAAAATAAACAATATTTTGATTACAATTGTAACCCATATGTGTTATTATTTTACTCTTTTCTTTCCTATCCCGATTAGGAACCATTAAGAAATACTTAGAAGCCACGTATGTAAGTAATTAATTTTATAAAAAGCCCTGAGATTGAAAACATATTGATATGTGATCTGGTAAATTAATTAGATTATTAGTTATGCATTGATTAAATTAAATGACATATAAAATTATCATCTCATATCAATAATCAAGATCACAATAGTATATTAAGGAATTCTATTTATTATTAATGTAAGATTGACAACGTTTGGATCTTAAATGTATTGAGTAATTATTGTGTATTTTAGAATTTGATTGTGCAGTTGTAAAAATATTATTTTAAGGTCAAAACCAGATCTGTGACGTGTACTGCTTGTGTGGGACTATTGTTCTAATAAGAAGAGTAGGGAGATCGAAAGTTTATTAATTGTAGTTAAAATGCCATATTGGTAGTCAAATAATAAATTAATAAATAGCAATACAAAAGGTGGATTTAAATTAAATTAAAAATTAAAACAGCAATGCAGGCAAACAAAACATTACAATTTAATGGTGGAGAATTGGAATAGAAATTAAATTGAAATATAATTGTAATAGGAAGTAATTGTTTGAGAACAGCAACTATGTTATAAGTGATATAAGCTATGGATAGATATTAATAAACTATTGAACCAGAGAATGGAAATTGGTAGTAAATTATACTTTCTTGGTATACCTACATTGTGCTATAAAATTTGTCAATAAATAAATACTTGCTAGTTATGTAAATTCACCTCACATAGAAACACACAGGACAAAGGACGATACAACAAAAAGAGGGATTGTTTAGTTCTGGAGCACTACATTTGATTATTTTACTACAATTACTTTTTAATTTCTTAAAATCTTTCTTCAGGTGTCATTTTTTTTAATTTTGTGTTTTTTATTTATAAATTATTGAGGGAATTATGAAGTATGAAGTGTCAGAACAAGCTAAATTAATTTAATTTATTAATTTATAAATAAAAAACACAAAATTAAAAAAAAAAATGACACCTGAAGAAAGATTTTAAGAAATTAAAAAGTAATTGTAGTAAAATAATCAAATGTAGTGCTCCAGAACTAAACAATCCCTCTTTTTGTTGTATCGTCCTTTGTCCTGTGTGTTTCTATGTGAGGTGAATTTACATAACTAGCAAGTATTTATTTATTGACAAATTTTATAGCACAATGTAGGTATACCAAGAAAGTATAATTTACTACCAATTTCCATTCTCTGGTTCAATAGTTTATTAATATCTATCCATAGCTTATATCACTTATAACATAGTTGCTGTTCTCAAACAATTACTTCCTATTACAATTATATTTCAATTTAATTTCTATTCCAATTCTCCACCATTAAATTGTAATGTTTTGTTTGCCTGCATTGCTGTTTTAATTTTTAATTTAATTTAAATCCACCTTTTGTATTGCTATTTATTAATTTATTATTTGACTACCAATATGGCATTTTAACTACAATTAATAAACTTTCGATCTCCCTACTCTTCTTATTAGAACAATAGTCCCACACAAGCAGTACACGTCACAGATCTGGTTTTGACCTTAAAATAATATTTTTACAACTGCACAATCAAATTCTAAAATACACAATAATTACTCAATACATTTAAGATCCAAACGTTGTCAATCTTACATTAATAATAAATAGAATTCCTTAATATACATATAAATATAGATAAAATTAAAATAAAATAAAATAAAACCTTTAAAATCAGCACACATTAAAATTGTAAAAAGTCATTCACTAATTTGATTTACACAAACATAACAACAGACACAGATTTGCTGGTTAACTTCCACCAATTATCTCATCACCCTCAAGAACTCCTAATTCCTATAGATTTGTTTACCTATGCTGCATCGCCCGTCTATTCCACCACATCCCGTTAACATAACTTTAAAAGAAACATCATGATAATGAAAACTGAGTTGATGGCTCCTTGTATCCGAATGTAAGTACGACACGTTATGATTGCATGATTATGTATAGCATACTTCTGCGCATGTTGTTGCGTTTGAGGGAAGTTTTGTATCACCACCCCCAAGAATGCTTTCATGTGCATTGGTATGCTATTTCGCTACTTTTATGTATGTTATTCAACATTGGCTTGATCATATGGATCTTTAGCATCTTTTACAACCAGACAATGTTCTAATTCTGGTTTTTATTTGTAGCATTTTGTAACTTGTTACCTTTGACCTGAAGATGCTCTACAAAGTTTAAAGAGCGAAACCGGTCGTCGGAAGTTATAATAAAGATTGAGAGTAAGTCTGACTTTTACTTCATTTAAAATGAACTCTCACATGCAACCCATTCAAGATTTGAAGAATACGATGATCACCAAAACAGGAGAGTTAAATCCAGAAATGAAAAAAAAAACAGATAAAAAAGGGCTGAAAACTCAAGTGAAGTGCAAGTTCTCACTTGTCCAAATATAAAGGCATCTACAGCCTATTACAAAACAAAACTTAAAGTTCACAATTGGACTATTTATAACTTGGCAACACATGAAGGCACATGCTTTGTTTGGCACGAAGGTAATGGAGGTGTAGAAAGTGATGTATTTGTTTCAATGGTTGTGAGATGTATTTGAGAAAAGAGTTGGAAAAAAAACCAAGTATCAATGAAATAATTATTTGGAGTGATGGTTGCACTTACCAAAACAGGTGTGAGACTGTTTCAAATGCTCTACTGTATTTCACTTGCCAAATAGGAGTAACTGTACATCTGAAATATTTGGAAGTGGGACACACACAAATGGAGGTAGACTCCATGAATAGCAAAATAAAAAAAAAAGCTTAAGAACAAATAGCATTACGTTCCGGCCGACTTCGAGAGAGCAATACGTGACGCAAGAACCCATCCAAGCCCTTACTGTGTAGAAATATTATCTTTTAGGGATTTTCTTTGTTTTTCAAATGGATACTGCAAGAGTATAAGGCCTGGTTCAAAAAAAGGAGACCCTTTTGTCACTGACTTAAGGTGCCTTAAGTATGTAAAGGATGGCCATATTTGCTACAAATTAAACTTTTCAGATAACTGGTTAGAGCTACCTACGAGACCGAAACCAATTAATGAAGTTTTCCTAACACTCAATCCTCTGTACTCCAAATCTCTACCAATTCAAGACAGGAAGTACAAAGAGTTAAAAGAATTAAAAGCTTGCCTTGAGGAGGACTACCACTTTTTTTACGACTACTTGAGTCATGGCAACTAGAAAAAAAGTTTTACTTACTGTTTTGTTACAAAAATGAGTAGAAGTTGTGTAAATAAAATTTTTAAAAATGTCGTATGTTACTTTATTTCTTTAAAATTAGAGTGCAAAAAGCTGTATGTCTACATGAAAAAAGTCGTATGTAGAGCTATAGCTATAAATTAAGTTACAAAGTGTCGTATGTACAAAAAAAATAAGTATATCATATAATTTTTGCTGTGTAATCAAAATCATTTTAAAAGTAAAGACTAAAAAGAAAAATATTTTTTATTCCCATGTTTTAAAAAAATGCATTTAAAAGTAAATACGTTTTTTCTACCTCCTGTAAACTACACTAATTTTACATACAACATTTTGCACTTAGGGTAACGATATGTATGTTTGATTCTTCCAATTCCTTATCCGCATATTATCTTATCCATATAGTGAACTACAATTGTTTCATTCTCTCCAATTCTCACTATACTTTACAAATACCTATTCAGTTGCTTTATCTTGTATCTTGCTTCATACCGTTCATTTGACGAATTACGTTATATATTTTTTAATTTCTTCTGGTCCTTATGATTTACATTTCCCTAAATTTTCTGGATATCTTACTAAACGCGAATCTATGACCATCTTAATCCTATATCTCATATGTATTCTATCATGTACTACGTACATAAAACTATAAACTTTTATAAAAAAATACCGGGTTTTTTGTAAAAGGTATATTTTAAAATACCCTAAATAAGGGTCACAATACAAAACGTTTTCGGATTAATAAATTCATCATCAGTGTTTAAAAGCTAAAAATTGCATGCCTGAGCCACCAAAATGTGTTGGGTAAAAACCCTTTAAATGTAAACGATTTAGTTGTTTTACATATTTATATAAAATTCATGTGATGTCAAAGATATGCCTGGATGTTACCCAGGGCAACACAGGACTCTTCCCACGTGGTTAGAATTTTTTTAGAGAAAACCTCACATATTGATTTCAATGGCCAACTGACCTGAGTCCACTGCAAAATCCAATTTTTTCTGAGGTGCCTGCCAAAATTTGTCCGAAATGGCTTATTTTTCAATATTTATTGAAATTTTTCTTAAATATTCTTTGAGTTGTAGGTACTTAATATGTTTCTTTGATTAAAAAATAAAAAAGTCTACCGTAGCTTCGAAAAAAATTCACAAAAAATGTGCTTGATAAGTTGATTTCAAACCATAACCCCCCCCCCCCTTAAGATACTCTGTTTTTGACATATTCATATTGAGGCCCCATTTTTCATGATCTTTCTCTATTGTTCTAAACATGTAATCCATGTCATCTTCATCATTCGCTACGACTACCTGACAGTGGCGGCTTTTCTTTATGTGCTGCTGAGCTGCAGAACTACCAAACAACCATAGCAAATCTTAATTATTAAAGAATAATTAATATAGTTTTATTTCAAATCTGCCATATTATCATATTAAACATCAACTGTTAATAATAATTCACCAACAACGATGATTAATATTATTTTTTTTACGTATTTACTCCTCTAGTGAAACCGTATAATTTTTTTACGTATTTGGTGCTCCAGTGAAGCAATCTTTTTACGTATTTGCTGCTCCAGTGAAGCCGCGTCGATAACAACCGAAACACTGGCAGCGGTAAAATGCATTTATTAGGCAAACGGCGATCTTAGCCGATGTGCTTCGGCAATCGGCTGATTAACGGCCTCGGAAATGTGTTTGCGAGCTGCAATTCACGACAGTTATTCGTGACCGTTGCATCTGTGCCGTGTTTAGAAATTCTTAGGTTACAATTTTGTTTAATTTGTTTTGTTCGAGCGTGTTTAAAACAATGGAGTTTCAATTTAAATTAGGTGTAAATAAATTTCAAAAACTTCACTATCAACAACAGTTGATTATAAAAGAACGTGGCCGTCCTATGCCTGATCTTAATATTGAAGTGTCCGGTAAAAGCCGTGGAAAAACATATACGCGTAAATTTAATAAAGACATGTATCTACGAAATCAGTGGATTTGTGGATGTTCCGAAAAAAATGCTTTTTTCTGTTTTCCGTGTGCATTATTCGGCGCAGATAAAGAGGAAAAATTGTGGCGCGAGACAGGAGTGCGGGATCTAGTGCATTTAAGTGAAAAAATAAAGAAGCATGAAAACACGCAAACTCATATGAACAATGAAATGCGATTTGCATTATTTGGGAAACTTAATATACAGGCCCAACTTGACTCTGCTTATTGGATAAATATACAAAAACACAATGAAGAGGTGACGAAAAACAGGTATGTTTTGTCAAAAATAATTGACTGTATAAAATTCTGTGGGGCTTTTGAGCTCGCCTTACGAGGACACGATGAATCTGAAACATCAGATAACCCTGGAGTTTTTCGTGGTTTAGTGAATTTTTCTGCTGAACTTGATAAAACACTTAGTGAACACCTTACAAATGCGACAATTTTCAAAGGTACCTCAAAAACAATACAAAATGATATTTTGGATTGCATGCTAGAAGTATACGCTGAGGAGATTTTAAACGAAATCAATGAAGCCCCATTTTTAGCAGTGATAGCTGATGAGACAACGGATGTTTCTATGAAATTTCAAATGGTCATTGTTTTTCGTTATGTAAAAAACGGTGCTCCAGTTGAAAGGTTTTGGACTTTTTTGCTTCCAGAAAAACATGATGCTGAAACCTTAGCTAACACAATTTTGAATGTTTTAGACCCAATATTAAAGAATAACAAAAATAAGCTCATTGCACAAAGTTATGACGGAGCAGCTGTTATGAGTGGGATACATGGCGGAGTGCAAACAATAATTAAGAGAAAATATGAAACTGCTCATTTTGTGCACTGTTACGCCCATCAATTGAATCTCATAATGTCAAGAGCATGTTCTATTAATTCCCAAGTACGCGTATTTTTTGGAGATTTACATGATATACCTGGATTTTTTAGTCATTCACCTCAAAGAATAGCTGTCTTAAATCAAATAGTTGGAAAAAATATTCCTCGTTCAATCCCTACACGCTGGAATTTCAATATTCGTACAGTAAATGTCGTTTACGAATATAGAGACTTTATTATTGAGTGTATGGAGCAACTAGAAGAAGAGTCAAATGCTATTACTTCCAAGGAAGCAAGAGGACTTAGACGTATTCTGGAAGATCAAAATTTTACTTTCTGGCTGACTGTTTTTCATTATATTATGCCACATGTTGACGTTTTGTACAATAATCTTCAAAAAAAGAACATGGACCCAACCGAAGCACAGAAAGCTATACATGTTTTTGAGCAAAGTATTAACAATGTCCGAAATAAAATAGACCCTATCATACATCAAGCTTCAAATTTAAATGCGGCGCCTAGTGTCCAAAAAAGGAAACGCCCAAATAACAGCCAACAGGATCACCGTATTGCCTGTCTAGAAGTTTGTGATGTTATTATAAACAATGCAAAAGAACGGTTTGCATATACAAATCATCTAGTTGCCGCAACACTTTTATCTTCAGAACATTTCGAAAAATATAATAATAAGTTTCCTGAAAATGAATTGGATTTAACTTGTACAGCTTATAACTTCTTTGATAAAAACCGTTTGCGAACAGAACTGTCAGTTTTGTATTCCAATATCGAGTGTAGAACATTAAAAGGTGCAGTGCCTTTACTAAAATTTATAATTTCTAATAATTTAGAGGACACATTAACAGAAACCAAAAAGTTGATACAAATTCTGGTGACTACGCCAATGACCACAGCAGAAGCTGAACGTAGTTTTTCAACTTTAAAACGGATCAAAACATTTTTAAGAAATTCAATGCGCGAAGACAGATTAACAGCCCTTTCCACACTCTCGATAGAAAAAAAGTTCATCGCTTCAATACCGAACTTTAACGATAAAGTAATCGAAAAGTTTGCGACAAAAAAGGACCGGCGTATTAATTTCCAATTTAGAAAAATGCAATAAATGTAAGTTAATCAGATTTTTATAGCATGTCGTTATTAGTTACTATTAATTAGTATTAAAGCTAATTTTATTGTTTTTGTTTTCGTATGTTATTCTATTTCTATTATTTTATATTGGCCGTGGTTCATGCAGCACACCCTATAGCAGATGTCACGAGCCGCCACTGCACCTGATCAGCTGCGAAAATCATAATTGTTAGACTTTTACCACCGCCTATGTCTATTCCCATTCCTGATACTTGTTTCTTCCACTGCTCTAGCAATGATTGAATATATATTTTAAATAAGGTCGGAGATAGACAACATCCTTGTTTAAGCCCCTTTGTTATTGGAAATGATTCGGATATACAGATTCCTATATGTTTCTAATTCTATAAAAAATTTAATTACCTACATAAAAATTATGCCTATTGATATACATATGTTTTAGAAATACTATTTTAGAAGCTGCAGCTGAAATTTTTACCAGTTTCGAAAATAAGTTTATGGAATTTACGTGCAAAGGAGGTGAAAAACGAGCCATGATGAAATTAGCCATAGATGCTTCTGACAGAATATTTAACTACTTTCTTAGCACTGAACAAAAGAGGGATGTTACTAAAAATGAAGTTATTAGAGGTTTGTTTACTTTTTTTTCTTGAGATTTATAGGTTATCAAAGAAGTTCCAAAGATCACAGAAGATGGACGTCGAAAAGCCCAGATGGTAAGACCAGAAACGAGATAGACAACATAATCAGTGACAAAAATTATATATTCAACGATGTCACAGTCCTTAATAGCTTTACCACAGGCAGCGATCATAGAATGGTAAGAGCCAAACTAAAACTAGACTTAATAACAGAAAGATCCAAAATGATTAGGAAGAAAGCCAACCCAATATGGAACGACCCAACGAATTTAAATGAATACCAAGGCAATATCAATAAAATCCTACAACAAAATGAATGCATGAATAATGTAAATGCCCTAAACGAAAATATCGTAGAAGCTATTCGAGAGGCTCAAGTAAAATGCTGCCCTAAAAGACGCCAAGACGAAAAATAACCATTGAAACAAAGCAACTAATGGAAACTAGAAGAAAAATCAAAGGAAACGAAAGCATTGACGAAGAAGAACTGCAAAAAATAAACAAAGAAGTATCAAAAGCTTTAAGGAAAGATTTAAGGAAATTTAAGAATGAAAAAGTCCAGCGAACTATAGACGGCTAAACAATGGAAAATGCGAAATATATAAACTACAGAACAAAGGAGTCCCCACATCAAATAGAGAAGAACTACCACACATAGTTGAAGACTTCTATCAAGAACTTTACACAAGCCAAAGAGAAGACCAAAAGAATTTGGAAGCCGCTGCATCACGCAAAATTATCAACCAGGGCCAGGGTTCAGAGCTCATGCCAGAGATCACACTAAGCGAAATCCAGAACGCAATGAAAAAGATGAAAAACAACAAAGCCCCAGGAGAAGATGGAGTCGTAATAGAAGCTATAAAGATGGGTGGACGTGCCCTTCTCAACCAAATAAAAATTATATTTAACCTTTGTCTAACAGATTGTTGCATACCGGAAACATGGAACAATGCAGCAAAAATTTTACTACACAAGAAGGGAGACAAGGCGCACCTAGAAAACTATAGACCAATCAGCTTATTAAACCACATCTATAAAATGTTTACCCGAATAATTACAAGACTAGAAAAAAAGTTAGATTTCTACCAACCCCGAAAACAAGCTGGATTCCGCTCAAAATTCGGAACAAACGATCACCTACAAACAGTAAAAACCTTAACAAATAGAAAAGTCGATAAAATATAACAGACCACTGGCAGGGGCGTAACAGAGGCCCCCGCAGCATGAAGCTTGCGGGGGGCCCCAATATGTCAGGGGCCCCATCTTGTTGTCTAATATATGTCTAATATATGTAAAAATGTTTTATTGTTATATTATTTTAATCATACATACTACATACGCAACATACTGCACTGCTTTTTAAGCAGTGTAGTATTGAAAATAAAGGTGCGCATCAGATAGATATTATGTATTAATAAAATTGTAAACATATTCGATGATAGTAGTGCACGAAGAAAGTTGTTCGTCTTATAGAATAATACTATGTAATACTGTAATCATTTATTAATTTTGGTTCTATTTTATTCGATACCAATAAAGATGAAAAATGTAAGTTGTCGTAAGTAGTGCACTAATACACTAATAGCCCAGTAAATGACCGTTTAGGAGTGTAATTATAAGCGTCACGACGGATTTGCTTGAAAATTTGGATGTAGGTTCTACTAAAGCTTCCCACAAATTGCGTTATTGTTCGACAGTTTTGTTCGACGAGCAAGTCTGGTCGAACAAAAATTACGCCAAACGGAAGTGTGTGGGTTGAAAACTGTGGTTGTTGCTCTCTTGCAAAAATGATGGAATAATCATTTCTGTTCGAACATACTTGCTCCTCGACCAAAACTGTCGAGCAAGAACACAATTTATGGGCCGCTTTAAACTCCACTTCAAAATTGTACTTGTGCCGTTGGTTGCTTTTTCTTGGGGAGTGAAATTCACCCCTTCTCGGGGGTGAAAAGCATACTTTAAAAAAGTCCGGAAATGAATAAACTTTAAGCTTAAACTTTTGTACTATACAGTTTCGTTTCCTAAGTCAATAATTTTCGACTTATTTGGTCGATTAAGGCTGTTTTCGCAAATATCTCAAAAAGTAAGTATTTTATCGAAAAGTTATCGAAAATATATTTTTAGCAAAAATGTAGCTTATAAAAAAAACAAAAAAAATGGTGTATTCATGAAGTCTATCGACACAGTAAAAGAAAAGTTGCAGCTCATGAAAAATTGTTGTATTGGTCCAATTCCAAATCGAATATTTCAACGTGAAATAACCAAAAAAATGAAGCACTTTTCAGGAAAAACTAATTAAAACTTTTTTTAAATGTTAAAGAAAGGTTTATTTTAGTTTTTATAGAAGTTTCTAGGATCAAAACTAAGCAAGTTACGATCAAAATAAAGTTGAACCCTTTTTTTGGTAAAAGAAGTCGTCAAAATCTCCCCCTATCTAGAACTCCACATAAAATTAATCGTTAACGCTTTACCATTTACTTTATACATGTATTGTTTGTATGATCTGTAAATTTGACCGGTTCAAAATTCTTACTTAATAAAAAATTTGAATTTATAGCAAAAAAAGTTTTTTTTTATTTTTAAAAAATGCACTTTTTTCAAAATAAGAAAGTATTAGTCATACGAAAAATCTCAAAGAGTAACGAAATGTAAGATTTGCTTTTATAAATATTTTGGTTTTATTTTGTTTTTCTGTAAGACAAAAATTGGCTGTTCAAAATTTGCATACACTCGTGATTAGTGACTCGTTCAAGCCGTGTCAACTAGAGCCCTACAAAAAATAAGCACTTTGAACCGGTGAAACTTACAGGTCATAAAAAAGTTTAAGTAATTTGTAAAGCGATAATGATTAGTTTCTTTTGGGGTGCTATAAATAGGGGCAGATTTTCTCAACTTGTTTTGCCAAAAAAGGGGGTTAACTGTATTTTGAGCGCAACTCGCTTAGTTTTGATGCTAGAAATTTGTATAAGAAAAATAAAAATAAAGCTTTTTTAAACACTTTAAAAGTTTTAATGAGTTTTTCCCGAAAAGTGCTTCATTTTTTTGGTTGTTTCTTATATTATATTTCCTATATTTTGGTTACGTTCTTAAAATACGAGTAATTTTTCATGAGCTACTACTTTGCATTTACTGGGTCAGGAGCCTTAATTTTTTCATTTTTTATAAGCTACATTTTTTCTAAGAATATTTTTCGATAAAATACTTACTTTTTAAGTTATTTGCGAAAGACAGCCTGAAAACGTGTGTTTTTTTGTTAAACAATAAACATTTTGACTCGCAATTAACTCTAAAACTATTGACCTAACCACTTCGATAGTAACACTGAAAATTACATGGTCTATACCTACTGGTCTATAACACATGTAAGTTTTTGTTACACAAGTTGCATTTAGTAATTCTTTAAAGGGGGCCCCATTTCCGATTCTGCGGGGGGGGGACCGACGGAGTTTTTTACGCCACTAACCACTGGTACTTATCTTCGTAGACTTTCACAAAGCCCTCGACACTGTGGAATTAGACAGCATTATAACTGCTCTAAACAATAGTAGAATAGATTACCGGTTTACAAAGTTACTGCAAACATTATCCCAAAACGCCACAATGCGTGTAAAACTACATGATACTACCAGAGAAATTCATATCAAGCGAAGTATGAGACAGGGCGACACTCTCTCACCTAAATTATTCATAGCGGTCCTCGAATACACCTTTAAAATGCTAAAGTGGGAAAATAGAGGAATAAAAATAGATGGAGAAATGCTCAATCATCTGCGTTTTGCCGACGATATAGTACTTATTACCGAAGATCTGGTAGAAAACGTATATTCAACAATAGGTCTAAAAATGAATATCAGTAAGACCAAATTTATGACAAATTTAGTTCCCAGCGAACACCTAACCGTCCAAAATAAAATGGTAGAATTTACAGAAAAGTACATATATCTCGGTCATGAAATCAGAATAGGCAAGGACAATCAGACTTGCGAATTTCAACGACAAATAACACTTGCTTTGGCGGCGTATGGTTCACTAAGAGAATGTTTAAGAGCAACATCCCGACAGCTATGAAACGGAAGACATTTGACCAATGCGTTTTTCCTGTTATGACATACGGAGCAGAAACTCTCACGCTCACAACTGCACTAAAAATGCGAGTGGCATAAAGGCGCATGGAAAGATCGATTCTTGGCGTGACAAAAAAGACAAAATAAGGAACTAAGACTTAAGGAAAAGAACAGGTATCACTGATGTCGTTGAACGTATAGCCAAGCTGAAATGGAATTGGGCAGGCGACTGAAAAACTCAAGATGGACCAGAAAACTAATTGACTGGCGCCCAAGAGAACACAAACGCAGCAGAGGACGACCACCAACACGCTGGATGGACGACATTAACCGAATATCCAAGAAATGGGAACAAGAAGCACAGACCCGTGAAGAGTGGCGAAGAATGGGAGAGACCTATGTCCAGCAGTGGACAGAAGAGGTTGCATGATGATGATGATGATAATGATGATGATGAAAGAGGTTCCGGGACAAAGTGTAGACCCCGAAATACGGTGTCAGAGGATAGCAAGTGACTCGATTTAAATCAAAACGAAATCGATTATTTTCCTTTTTGTTTTATACCATACTCTGTATTTATTAGAGTACATAAGATAGCGTTTAATGTGGGTAATTTGCGATGCATTGTTGGAATATTTTCCTCGCGTCGCTCGTTTGGTACTTTAATACCTGGGTTAACAGATTACTTGATTCGTTGTCGACATTCATTTCACTAATTTCATCGTTCCCCGTTAGAGGTCAGTCTAACCATACTACGGTGTAAATATTTGAATATTTATACCATCTCCTCGGTGCGTTTTGGTTCAAGTCAGCCTTCTTGCGAAGCCTCTTTGATAAAGGGGTAGACCCCGAATCACGTGTCAGAGGATGGCAAAAGACTTGATTTGAAATAAAAACGAAACCAATTATTTTCATACATATAACTATTTATTTATGTATTTATGTATGTATTTATTTATTTAAATAATTAATAAATTAAATTAACTGTATTTAATTTCCATTAAAAATGTTAAATAATATACAGTAGACTCGCGATTATCCGAGGTAACTGGGACCGTGACTACCTCGGATACGGAAAACTCGGTTAACACTGAGATTGGTTATATTGATAGAGAAACACGTAAATAATCATAACTGTGGATATTTTAATGACAAAATTAATACAGTACTGTTTATAAAAGATAAAAACATTTACTTTATCAATATTACTGTTTGTCAAAAAAGTCTGATTTTGCATAAGCTTTACTTTTGCCTCGGTTAACCGAGGGGCTCGGATGACCGAGACTCGGATAATCGCTAGTCTACTGTATTGTCACAAAAAATAGCTTCAGAAATTTTTAATTTTTTATTATACTCCAGTCAATGAGAGCAATAATAGGATATTACCTCCGAATTCTATCCTATTGCATGGCTTTTAATGAAATTATGGGCCTAGCCTCTATTTATCTCCTAATTCAAAGTCTACCCTATGCCGATGTGTGCTTTTATTTTGGGAGTGGTCCCCACCCCTTCTTAGGGGTGGAACAATTTTTGGTTAAAATTACCACGGAATTCGCTAGAGAAACTAATTCTAAGCAAGAACTGTTCTATAATTTTTTTTGAAAACTCAATACTTTTTGAGATATTCGTGGTTGAAAATTGGCCATTTTCATTGAAACATAATACCTTTTCGAACGGTTTTTTGCGAATACCTTAAAAATTCTGCATCTAACTAAAAAAACTATATTAAATATTTTTGTAGGTTATAAAAAACAAAGAGACACTTGCCTTCATAAATCTTCTAGTTATAATACAAAAAGAGATATGGTAGGTGAAAATAGTTTGTTTTTTGGTACATTCTCAAATTGGTGTATTCAACTTGAAATAACAGAGAAACGGTCAGCTTTAGGTGTATAATGCTACTAATACCTTTTGTATTTCTTGAAAGGACCTTTAAAATGAGCTATATTAGAGGTCCATTACATTAAAACTAAGCGAGGTATGCTGCAAATAAAATAATTGATAACTAATGTATTTTAAGAAAAAATGAGAAGTAATTTTAACCCCCATCCACCAAAATGTAAATGCAACGTTTTCCTTGTACAATACCTTTTATTATAGTGTTATTTCTATGTTCTATTAAGCGGGTTTAAAATAAATAGTTTTTGAAAAAAAAAAGATCAAATTATACAGCTCATTTTTAAATTTTCTTAAAAATCTTCCTTTTTCTCCATGTAACTTGAAAACGATAAGAGATACAATAATGAAAAATAAAAAGGAAATTTATATCTGAAAAAGCCCTACATTTTTGTGTGGCATCTTTTTTTCGTACCTCTTATCTTTTTCGAGTTACATGGAGGAAAAAAAGGTTTTTAAGAAAATTTAAAATTGCGCTCTATAATTTAATCTTATTTTTGTCAAAAACCGTTTATTTTAATCCAGTCCAACTTTTTGAACATAGAAATAACACTATAATAAAAAGTATTGTAGAAGGAAAACGATGTATTTAAGTTCTGATGGATGACGGGTTAAATATACTTCTCATTTCTTCTTAAAATACATTAGTCATCAACTTTTTTGCAGAATACCTCGCTTAGTTTGAATGTAATCGACATTTAGTATTACTCATTTTAAAGGTCTTTTCAAGCCCTACAAAAGTTATAAGTATCATTATACACCTAAAATCGACAGTTTCTCTGTTATTTCAAGTTGAATAAACCGATTTGAGCATGCATAAAAAAAAAACAAAACTCTTCTTACCTACCATATCTCTTTTTGTATGTTAACTAGAAGATTTATCAAGGAACAAATCTCTGGTTTTTTATAACCTACAGAAAAATTTTGTATAGGTTTTTTGTTAGATGCATAATTTTTAAGGTATTCGCAAAAATCTATCCGAAAAGGGGTAATTTTTCAATGAAAATGGCCAATTTTCAACCACGAATAACTCAAAAATTATTGAGTTATCAAAAAATAATTATAGAACAGTTTTTGCTTAAAATTAGGTTATCTAGCCTCTTCTGTGGCTATTTTAACCAAAACATTTTTCACCCCCGAGAAGGGGTGTGAACCAACCCCAAGATTAAAGACCAAATCGGCATAGGGTAGACTTTGTTTCTTGAACTATTCCCTACTTAATGTGAAAATATCAAGTTAATCGATGTAGTAGGATGGAATTGGGAGCCAAATACCCTGATTGACTGCCCTATTAGGCGGACTTACTTAAAGATGTATACATAATACTAAATTTTTGAGAAAATATAGGTAATTAGTTTTTATGTGAGTTTATATATTACTTTCTGTTGTAGGCGTTCTATATGGTGACTCTAAAAGAAACAGAGGTGGCAAAAAAGAAGGAAAATCTGTTACCAAAAACGACAACGCCGAACAAGAAATTAAAATAAAAACAGATAAGCTGTACTCCAAGTCAGGTATATACATTCCTGAAAGAAACTTGTTCTACAAAAATGATCACACAAAACCAGCAAAGTATGGATACAGAAAAATCTTTTCATGGGAAGACGAATCTGAAATCATGAAAACTTGGATTTTGGATGACACTCATGAAACACCTGTTTATACAATAAGTATTACGGACGAATTATTACTATCAATTAAGGAGTACGTGATGAGTAAAAATCGTTTCGAAGAAGCTGCATTAGCGAGACAAAAATTGAGCGACGAAGCTATGGAAGATAGGCAAGAAAAGCACGAAGCAGCATTAACAATGCTTAAAGACTGTTATGATAAAATTATAAGTGAATTAGAAAATATACACCAAAAGACCCTTGACATGTTTAAAGAAAATACAACCTTAATGGAAAAAGTAATTGAAAATCAGGAAGAAGACAAAGAAACTAAAACAGTGATAATTACAAAACTAGAAACTGCCCACAATGACATTTTGAATACTAAAGAAAAACAAGAAGATATTTTAAAATCAAACGAAGATATTAAAAATAATATAGTTGCAATAAGGACTAACCAAGAGGAACTAGCCACTAGTACCCTTAAACACGAAGATGTTGAAAGTATTGTTAACGATAAAGTTAAAGAAGGTGCCAAAGATGGCGTTAAAGAATTCATTAGTGAAACGTTAAGGAAAAATGATCCCGGTCCTAAAATTAAACAAGAAGTGGAAAGAAGTTTGGGCAAGGCTAATGATGAATTAAAGAGGTTCGAAAAAAGAATTAGAAAGTTATGGTAGTTGGAACAAATTAATACAATGCTAATTTATTATATAAAATTTTAACGAAATAGCATTTTGAGTTTTATTTTGTGTTCTTTCCTTGTATTTTTCCTTGTTTGACTCTCCGTATACTCCGAACCATACACCGGTCCTTTGACATTTTTTTACCACGAGGCTTGTTTTCTACCAATCCCCTGCGTCGTTTGATTTTAGCCATTATAATTAGTCGAAGAAAATTTTCCTGAATTTAGACATATCAATTTTCTTGTTTTGTGATTTCTAGTTCTGTGTCTATGTTGGATTCGTCTTTATTTCCTGTTTCTTCCTCTTCTTCAGGTATAATAGTATCGGTCCATTGTTCTGCTTCTATTTTATTTAAATTTCTATATTCGTTAATGGGTTTTTCCTACCTTTTAGTATTTTCCAAACTTTTCTTTGCGCCCCATACAAATCGTGTTCCATTTCTTTGGTAAAGCGTGTCCAATATTCTCTTTTTATATATAAAAAAAAACAGAAAAACATCAGGACCCGATGGGATACCAAATGAACTCCTAAAATACACGGAGGAGAAACCTTAATCGAAAACATAGGGATTCTCTTTCAAGAAATAATATATAGCCAGCGTGTATCAAACCAGAGGAGGACGAGTATAACAATACCTATATATACACAAGAGAGGAAACAGCAAAGACCCTAGCAACTACCGTACCATCACCTTGCTGAGCATATTATAACTCTTAAACTTTTTAACAAAATTACTTGCCACTAAAATAGAAAAATAAAATAAATGAAGAATACACAATTAGTGAGGAACAACAAGGTTTTCGGAAAAATAGATCCACAATAGACGCCATATTCACAGTCAGACAAATTGCTGAGAAAGCACTGGAGTATAATAAACCTGCATTTATGTGGTGACTGAACCCTTCGATTGTGTAAGATTAGAAGATGTGCTAAGATTGCTAAAGGAGAAAAATCAGCCCAATAAGATGAGAAGGTTAATTAAATACTAAAGACATCAATAAGAAGAACAAAACCAGTATAAAAGTCGAGAATGAACTAGCATCGGAAGTAGAAATCAACTCGGGAATCAGACAAGGTGATAGCTTGGGCCCATTGCTTTTTAATTTAGTAATGGACAAAATCATAGAAAACATTAAAAGTACAAATAAAAATCCTCTGTTTTGCTGACGACGCAATCTTAATCTCCGAGAACGAGAATAACCTATAGCGAATGGTATAAACTTTCAATACATTGACGAAGAACTACAGCATGAAAATATCAACAGCTAAGACAAAATCCCTGGTAGCGTCAAGGGAACCCATAAGATGCAAATTAGTAATTAACAACAAACTAATATGGGGAGTCGAATATATGGGAGTCGAAATATGTAGTTATGGGGATATTAAAGAGATCGTCCGACAGCAAGCAAATAAAGCCAATTACGTGTCAGGATGTCTGAGGGATGTCACCTGGAGAAATAAAGATGGGAGGCTGGAAGGGAAAGAAGGCATATATAAATCATGTGTAAGACCGATCATGACGTATTAGAAACAAGATGTGACACAGAGAAACCAAGAGAATACGGATAACTTCAGAAATGAAAACGTTGAGGTTAATAACTGGGAAAACACTGGGAGTCAGAACACCGAACGATAGAATTAAAGATCTCTGTAACATACAAGAGATAGTATTGTGGGTAATACAGAGAAGACGAGAGTGGAATCGGCATGTGACGAGAATCAACAGAATACCCCTTATAGCTAGAGATTCGGGGGCAACAGGCAAGAGACCAATAGTAGGAAGCCCCTTTAAAAGGTGGCGAGATAGCTGGCAGTCAACATCACAGCTACGAACACAAGCTCAAAATCGGTTAAGAACAGGCCAAGAGGCTTAATATAAGAAGAAGAAGAAGCTAACAATCAGCTAACGAGTAGCTTCTGCTCTATTCAAAACCGCTTCAATTGTCTGCTATGCCGTCCGAGATATTTTTAGTGCTCGTCTGTACAAACACATTTTAAAAGCGTCTAAGTGATTGATAGTACATACATATATACTTTCAAGATCTAAGCTTCGACACGATTCAAGGCATCTGACCATAGTCCATTGAAATGTTACATTTCTTAGGCCGTACCTTGCATTTGTTAGAGGAGTCAATTTTATTTTTTTAATGTGTAGGGGGGATCAGTAGAAGCTTAAGTTCAAGTTTTGGGTCGCCACCCTTGACCCCGGCCGCCATCTTGGAAAAGGGTTGCAAAGTAGCTTCGCGCTATATCTCGTAAACTACCAACCTTACAGAAAATTTAATAAAACATAAAATGTAGGAAATTTAATTTTCTGTAATTTTGTTTGTATTACTTTTTACCGTCAAGTGACAAAAAAAAATAGATATAAACAAAAATAAGTAAAAACATTCCTATGCTATTATTAATCTATTTTTGACCTCTCTCCCCACTATAAAACTAGAACCCTAAGCATATATAGAAAAGGCCCAAGAAGTTGTTTGAGGACAAATTTGCCGGTTTAGAAGAAGAATGGCGCAACCGCAAAATGCAAAATTCTTCAGAAGAGCAAAAAAAAATTTTTAAATATTTAAAGCAGGGATTAAATGAAGAGTAGGTAATCGTCCAGGAGCATCGGTATAGCATTTGTTTTTTGACAACGATGGCTTTTATTTTCATCGATATTGGTTCGAACTTCATTATCTTAATTTAGTCGCCCCATTTTCAACCCTATCTACAGTTGCGTGTTTTATGCATCTGAAACAAGGTCTAACATAGCGTGTATTTCAGTAACGACGCAACTACCCTATAGTGGCTCAGCACATTTTTACAGTACGGTCTTTTTGTATCATTTTTACATAGTATTTTAGAAGTTAATTGCGCAATAAACAGGAATTGACAAAATTTGCAGTTACGTCATTTTTCTTTCGTACCGGACTGAATATCTGCCTGCTATTACTTTTACTATTATAATTTCTCCTAGGTGACACATCAGTCGGTCGCCGTCTACTTAACTTATTCTTACAGTTGTGCTACCTATTTGGCCACGTGCAGTCGTATTAAAAATTGTGAGAAGTATTTTGAGATTTATAGATAATACTATTGGGAGTCTTATGGGAAAAATTTATATTTTTGTGATTAGATAACCGTTTTTTGTAAGAGCGCATCATGAGTGGTGTTTATTTTGTTTGTAAGAAACCTCTAGGGAAAATTATTTGTCAGTGGGAAAGTCGAGCCATTTTTACTCACTGTTGTCGGCAAACGCTTTTCGTCTCTTTATATAGCGGAAATAAAGACGATTCACTGGAAACCCTGAGATACAAACGATTCGCTAAAACAGTGACAAAAAATGCATTTAATCTCTTCTCACTCCTCCAACACAAGATGCAGCCCATTTCCACAAACTCCAAATGTATCACAAGATTCAGTCATGGCTCGGTAAACATTGTGATCCAGAAAAATGGGGCTGGAAAAAGCATGAAAAATTTTGGAAACCAATCCAAGCTTCCAAACCTCCAGTATCCCCAAGCTTATGAAATTCATCTTTAGCAGATTAAGTGGAAACTGGAAGTGCATGTGGTTGCCGAAAAGCAGACCTCAAATATTCAACAGGGTGCCTCTATTGTGGTGGTGAAAGTTGCAGCAACATCATGGACATCTCAACATTAATTATTGAAGAAAATGAATTGGTAGATGAATTACCGACAATGACTCCAACTCTAACTTTCATTATACTACAAAAATTCATCTCGGATACTGATTCAGATCTTGACTATCTTGACTCACAGCCTGGACCATCGAAAAAAATGAAAAAATAATAACTATGTTAGATCTTTTTCAACATATAATAATAAATAATATTATTTTGTCTAGAAATTGTCCGTGGATAAGGCCTATTGGGGATACCACAAAAAAAACGCGCCTCCAGACTCTACCTCATAGGTGGCCTAGAAAAGGGTCAAAAATAACTTAGTAATAGCATAGGAATGTTAAAATCATCATAAATAAATATATAGATAGAAAAAAAAGCCCAAGGTTTTGTTTTTATTGTATTCCTACAAGAATTCGAGAATCTGGTCAAGTTTGGAGCGCTGTAAAACCTAGATCAGTAACATAAATTTAACAACTTTATAGTGGAAATTGTTCGATGGAATATCCTCTATATAATCGCTATGGTTATAACCTCCATTATGGAAAAATGTTATAACCTCCAAAAGGAAACTTCTTACAAAATTTTCTCTTATTTTTGTTTATTACTTTTTCGTGGTCACTTGACGATAAAAAGTAATGGATATAAAATTGTAGAAAATTTAATTTTCTACATTTTATGTGTAATTAAATTTTCAGTATGGTTGCTAGTTTAGGAGATACAGCACGAAATCCCTTTGCACCCCTTTTTCCAAGATGGTGGCCGGGGGATAAGGGGGTCGACCCAAAAACTTGAACTCAAGCTTCTACTGAACCCCCTACACATTAAAAAAATAAAATTGATTCCTTTAAGAAATGCAACCCTAAATGTAACATTTCAATGGACTACCATATTTGGGTAACATTTAATCAAGCATTATTAAGTTAAAAAGAGCTTGTTTCATTTCAGTTCAGAGATGATCCACCATCCCCATACGTCTGTTTCTGTCTCTCCAGACCCCTTCAAGTTCAGTAGTGCTCCATGAACACCTCTGAATCGAAACGGATCAAGCTGCCGTTTTAAGCATAATTTTAAAAATAATAAGTGCGTTCGCGGGTGCCTGTCGGCGACTAGTCGGCGACAAATTAGCAGCAAAACGCATGCACAGATTAAAATGATATAAATAATATTGTAACATTCCTGTTTTCTTTGAGAAAAATTTCTCACTTGTGTTCCAAATTTTTCTGATGGGTTAGAGGAGTGTGTAACGTTACAAACGTCACATATTTAATATTTTATTTTTAAATAATTATTTTACCTTATTTTCTTTAATATTTCATTAATAAAATTATCTTCCTCTATTTGGTTTACCCATTTTCCCCTTTAAAAATCGGTTGGCGCCCTCTTTTATTTTCCTCTTTTATTATCCTCTTTTATTTACTATATCTATTTTTATTTAAATCATCAACTGAACATACTGAACGTACTCCGTATACTTTCTTACTCCGTAAGTATCTGTCTCAATACGGAATATGCCTGCCACCTATGTCGCACTGTCATGAAAGTGTCACTTCATCCGTCATCCCTACTCCATGACATAAACTGGAAGGAAAAATTAATCCTTAAAAAGGCATGTAATTCCAAAACTAAATCATTTTGATCCATCAAATCATTCCTCTTGGGGTAAGAATAATATTATATTATAATTATATTTCTCCGTCTAACAGTTTTTCTAATGTTTTTTTATATCTAACCTAACTTCCAATGTCAGACCATGTGTTCTGATATTTTAGTTTCAAATATAATTATCTTTTTAATTTACATGTATGCACGTTTAGTAATCAGAATTTTAACTATTCTCCTCATCTAAATTCCATGTAATTTAACCTTGCCATTTACTATTTCTGAATACTATTTGGCAAAGGTACAATTTGGTTTTCTTCTTGGTTGTTGATATGGTTTTACTGTTACAGTTTTTGGGAATAAAGATCCCAGTCCTCCCTCCGGGAGCTTCAAGCCATCTACACCGGTGATGGAACTAGGGCTATACCACAACAGTTGACCATGAAATCTAGGCTGCACCACACTACATCTTTCGCTGCAGGAGCCTAGGGCCGAAGATCCGTCCAGGCCTACGAGAAGTCTACAACAGCAGTACCATTCGACATCAAGAAGTTACCATCGAGCCGAATACCAAAAGCCATAAGTATAATCCAGAATTGTTAGTTTTTGGCAAGAATTTGAATACATTTGTTAATGCAATTTACTAAGTCATTTTATTTATTATATCTTTATGAACAATAAACATGATTAGTTAAAAATATTGTTTTGTTTGCTACCATTCTAAATTTTCAGGGTTCATATCTAAGGTTAGGACAAGACGAACACACTGGGCGCCAGTGAAACGAATAGGCGATGAACTACCCCAGCTAATTGAAACAACATTCGGAAATATTACCTCAACCAACCAAGATAGCCATCGTCACACCCTTAGCTTAGCTCAGTCACTCAGGTGTGTGTTCGTCTTGTCCTAACCTTAGATATGAACCCTGAAAATTTAGAATGGTAGCAAACAAAACAATATTTTTAACTAATCATGTTTATTGTTCATAAAGATATAATAAATAAAATGACTTAGTAAATTGCATTAACAAATGTATTCAAATTCTTGCCAAAAACTAACAATTCTGGATTATACCTATGGTTTTTGGTATTCGGCTCGATGGTAACTTCTTGATGTCGAATGGTACTGCTGTTGTGGACTTCTCGTAGGCCTGGGCGGATCTTCGGCCCTAGGCTCCTGCAGCGAAAGATGTTGTAGTGTGGTGCAGCCTAGATTTCATGGTCAACTGTTGTGGTATAGCCCTAGTTCCATCACCGGTGTAGGTGGCTTGAAGCTCCCGGAGGGAGGACTGGGATCTTTATTCCCAAAAACTGTAACAGTAAAACCATATCAACAACCAAGAAGAAAAGAACCGATTTTTAAAGGGAAAAATGGGTAAACCAAATAGAAGAATATAATTATTAATGAAATATTAAAGAAAATAAGGTAAAATAATTATTTAAAAATAAAATATCAAAGATGTGACGTTTGTAACGTTACAATATCGTTAAGAGCAAACAGTAGCGATCAACAGGTAGCAAAAAACGCATTCCAAGATTGCGGTACTAATTTTGAATATTTTGTCGAGATATTTGGCACACATATTCGTAATATAATAAAGAATGGCGGTACAGAGCCCAATTTCAGAAATATGTTAGTATGTGGAAATGACTCTATAACTCAATAAAATATTGAAAAAAGGAGCCTGTACCGCCATTAAGAAAGACAAAAAAATACACTTTCTTCAAATAAACTTTTTTATCCCGTGCCTAGATTTTGTGTCATATTGAAACTACTAAAAATTGATTTTTTTATAACAAGAAATCGAACGTCACTGACTTGGCAACATTTCGCGCCTATGTGTGTAAAAATTATTGTTTATCTACTCTATGTCATATTATATAAGTTTTTAGTTTGTTAAAACTGTCATTATAGATAGCAGTGCGTGAAGGGTTTAAAGTATGCGTGAAGTAACAATGTATTTTAAATGGGATTTAGTTTTTCGCACACTTTCAATGGGTTTTTTGCCACACTTTCATATAATTAAATATCCTTAATTTTCGCGTTGTCATGGTGATGACAATATGAGCAATGACTTACAACAAAATTTTTGAGAGTTTTGTAGTTTGAAAGTAGTTAGGATTTTTGAATGTCAAAGTTCTAAAAATTGTAGAATAGAAATGAATTCCAGTGACGAAGAGTTACAGTTTTTATTTGTTCATCGTAGATAAAATATTGTATGAAACTGTGCGTGAAGTAATTTTTGCGAACTTACGCGATGTATAGCACTCGCTCCGTTGTTGCTCGTGCTCTAAATATCGCGTGCGTTCGCAAAAAGCATACTTCACGAACTGTTTCATAAATAACTATTTTGATAGTATAAACGTCACTGTCAGTGTCGAATTACCGACACACGGTTACAGGAGCGTCATTTGAAATTTTTCTAGGGGGGAAAACATTATATATACAATACATTTATATGCAAACATAATACAAAATTGACCTATTTTTTGTAAATTTCAGTCATTTTCAGGATCAGGGGGCATTTGCCGCCCCCCCCTGCACGGCAACGCAATGACGCCTCTGCACGGTTGCCTCACTTTTGAAAGTTCGCAGAACTTTCGCAATCTTGGACCGCGTTTGTTGCTACCTGTTGATCGCTACTGTGTGCTCTTAATAGATAATTATACAAGGTATATTTACCTAGTATAATTTAATAATTATTTATTAATATTAATTAAAAGTAAAAGTGAGGTTAGAAATTGTCGGCGACAATTTGTCCACTGTACCTACGAACGCAACTAAAATACTGCGTATCGGACGCTGTAGCGGTAGCAACATCTATTAAAGAGCAATGACAAGTCCTAGATCTAAAATCTGAAAATTCTCTTGGAACCACTTTCTGGTAACATCCTTAATCTCTGCCTTTTACAATTTATAAAGCAAGACGACGACGAATAAAGGAGAAGAAAGGGACGCTACAATATGCAGTCACATTCCGTCTATTCGTCTAGGAAAAATTCCAACGAAAGTTCATTACCTGTACTCAAAACTCAAAATATTAATAAAATGAGAAATTAAAAACAGCTCATGTTTTATTTCAGTTCAGAGATGATCCACCATCCCTATCCGTTTCAATCTCTCCAGACCTCCTGTTATGTACCGCCATTTGGAAGAACAAAAAATACACTTTCTTCAAATAAACTTTTTAATCCCATGCCTAGATTTTGTGTCACTTGGAATTGACTGAAAGAAATCGAACTTGACTGACTTGGCAACATTTAGCGTGCCTTTAAGTATAATAATTATTGTTATCATTATCACAATATGGTGCTGTCGTTTTTGACAGCATAGTGTCACTGTCATACTGCCGACGCATTGTTGCCGCATCGTTAAATGTTCGCAGAACTTTCGAAAAAAAAATATTGATGACGCGCTGATGTAGCCTCTTAAAACGGGAGTAGTTGCGCTCACTTCTGTAACGTCGATAGTCGCGTGTGAGATTCTATCTCAAAATACGAATTTAAAACAAATTTTTATTTTGTACTATTTTTATCTACTGTTTATATTAGAAATATATATTTCCAACAAATTTTATTAAAAAAACCTGTGTTAACGGCCACCTGCCAACATCGGCCACCTGTCCTAACGGCCAGTTTAAAAATTTCCTTCTTTCATTTTTAGTGGCCGTTACTGACAAATTTTACTGTACAGTAAAACCTGTGTTAACGGCTACCTGCCAACATCGGCCACCTGTCTCAACGGCCAGTTTAAAAATTTCCCAAACTAATTATATGTAGACTACAAAAACTGGCAATAGCGGCCTTTCTATATCGGCCAATAGTCCTTTTATTTTTAGTGGCCGTTACTGACAGGTTTTACTGTATTACGAAAAAGGATGAAATGTGAGATTCTATCTAACGGCGCGACTACTCGCGGGTTAAAGCTAATTGGCTCTCCCCAAAGCCATAAATTCCAGAGAAAGAAGAAGAAAAAGAAGAAAAAGAAGAAGAAAAAAATTCCTACGAATTACTACACCCTTCCTCGAGGCACTTACGAAATTTTTTCAAAATTGCAGAATTTTTCATCAAGTTATCGCGAAAAAGGATAAAAATTGAGATTCTATCTCACCGCGCGACTACTCGCGGGTTAATATCTAAATATACTACATATCCTACGATTATATTTCGAAAGAAATATGTGGGTGAGTAAATAAAACTATGTGAATTATAATAAATGGTATACGTACAGTACTATAAACTTATTCACGTAATAGTTTTGTTTACTCCTCTGTCACTGACGCAGTATGTATTTACATATTACACTATATTTACACAATATACAATAATACATAACTACATTATATTAATTAACTATTTAGATGGGAAATAAGCCAAAATTAAATTGAAAAAATAATTTTATTAACGTTTCGACGCCCAAATCGGATGTCGTTTTCAAAATACAAAATAATACTAAATTAAACAAAAATGTTGTTGCTTAGTAAAAATTCTTCTAATAATTTATTTAATACGACTCACTTATATCGGGAATTCAGACATAATATATTATACATTTTAAAGTAGAAGACTTTAAAATGATATTGCCAATATTTATGAGTTGCGTTCCTGGTACGACTTTACTGGAAGCTATTAGCTTTAATAATAATAATATTAAATTTCCAACATTACATTATATGTACTAATATTTTCAGCTAAGATCTTTGCAGAAAACCACTTTGTAGCATGTTTAACTTTCTGTAACAAATTTTATTTTGATGTATTTGACTGCAAGCCATTCTAATCTCATTCTCTAATACATCTTATTCCGCTCATATCATTTATTTTAGAATAATAATAATTGATAAATTTTTTTTTTGTAGGACTATCCTATTTCATACGAAATAATTAAGAAATTAAGATTAGTTTATTACCACATATTTTTAAAATTTCAATATATGGTAGGGGAACCCAAGCGGGTATTTTGCACGTTACTAGAGCGCGTCAAAAATCATATGGGGAGAAATAATATACCATATGGACTCTTAATACAGGGCGGTTGTTGGGTGCACTCCGTAAAACAAATCTATCTTTATAAAAACTCGAAAACGTCAGATTAAAATAAGGTAAGTTAAGTACATGAAGAACAGTTTGTATTTTAAAAATCAGCGAGTAACAAAGTTACCCAAAAAAGCGAATATTTCGTGAATTGAACATCAGATGGAAAAACTAAAAAATACGTATTCAATATTTTTCAAAAATCTATCAAATTATACCAAACATAACTCTCACGTAGAAGGGTGGGGGATAACTTTAAAATTTTAAATAGGAACCTCGCGATATTTCGCCAAATGAACATTCGATCGAAAATCTGAAATCTACGTGGTCAATATTTCAGAAAAATCTGTCGAATGACGCCAAACACGACCCCCCACGGAGGTGGGGTGGGGGGTTACTTCAAAATCTTAAATAGGAACCCTAATTTTTTTATTGCAGATTTGGATTCGTTATGAGAGAATAATTAATAATTAATAATATTAATAAGTAGCTTTAATTTGAGACATTTTTCGAATTAGGGCTAGATGGCGCTACAATCGGAAAAAACGATTTTTGAACATGGAAAATTAAATTTAAAAATGAAAAATCAGCAATAAAATGGAAAACTTAACTTTTTTGGTTTTAGGACCTAATCTTCACAACTCAATAGGTCCCCTTGACGCTTTAGTTACTGCAAATTTAGTATCCAACGCTACCCTACTATTATACAGGGTGTCTAGAAACTCTACTGACAAACAAAGACCGGAGATTCCTCATATAATTTTAACCTTTAACTACACGCGCTGGCGTATTTTGTACGCCAGATATAAGAATTCAACTGCAAATATATTTAAAAATTTAATTTTTGATCTTCTTTATCTATCTAACCTTCACTGGAATGTGCTTTACAATTGGTTTTAGTTTCGTTATAATCGGCGTTCTGGGAAGATCGTAATTTACAGTGTTATTATTTGTTGTTTGCGGTGGTGGACAATATACGCCACGATTGTAGTAGTATTAAGTAGTAATATAAGTACATCTTTCAATTGTTTTTTGGTCATTATGGCACACAATATATTTTTCTTTATAAACAATACCTTTTTTCATGTAAAAAATTAGATTTCAAAAAATATTTTATTCGTAATTTTATTTATCATGGCATCAGATTTCAGTTATAAATCCCAATTGGCTTACTGAGAAGGAACTCCAAGTATTCGATGATGCCGAATATATACCAGGGCTGATCTGTGAGAAAACAACTTCAATAATAATAATTGACTTATACTCCTTCTCAAATATGCCCGGAACATTAATAAAAAAATTAAAATATTTAAAAATTTCGAAAACCATCGATCTATTTCTATTTTTTTGCTTATAACTTTAAAACGATTCGTTTTGGAACAAAGTCGTACAGAAATAAAATTAAGATAATTGAATTTTGTATGATATACGACTACTTAAAAATGCCTTAAAGTATTACCCTTTCTGCAATATAGCAATAAATACAAAATAAGGGGGCAAAATAAGCCTGTTGTTATTCAAAGTTTTTTTAAAACACTTCGGTGGCACTTAGAACCTTAGTCATTTGCTTAGAAAATTGTTAAAGCATACTTAAGCCGTCTACCAGATTTCGTTAAAATCGACCTAATAGATTTGCATAATAAATTTGCAATCTAAATTTTTTAAAAAAAGTTCAAATTTTTTAAAAACTTTCTGAACAAAAAGTAGACCATTTAGAAGTTGGCTAATTTTTTTACAGATAAAGAGGCACTCTACCTATTAAATACACTTTACAGAATTAAAATCGGATTATTTAAGCGACCTCAGCAATGTCTTAAAATTATAAATAGTTTTTTGGCTTATCAATAAATAGCTTTGTTTAACAATAAAAAAAAATTATCAATACAAATAATCAAAACCGGTATAATTTGACTTAAACTTTCAAATGCTGAAAGTAGAATTGCTATTTTATTTTTTAATCAAGAGTTTTTCGGGTTCAAAAATTGCAATAGTTGGATTTTTTTAAAGTTCAACCGCGTTTATCTCGAAAACTATGCATCCCCCGAAAAAACTTGTAAAAACATTTTTTGCTTAGAATTACTCAAGAAACACAAAAAATGTTTTGTTTTACGAAAAATCACTGTTACGTAATTCCTCAAGTTCTTTGTTCATAACAATCTTATCGATATCCGGATCAACTGTTACTCAAAAAATTCGTATTCTACGGGTCAAAATACATAAAGAAGGCTTGGGTAAGTTCATCTAAATAAAGCAGGCCGTTGCACTCAACCCACCCCCGGCGACAAAACTTTGAGGAGGCTGCTTAAATAATCCGATTTTAATCCTGTAAGGTGTATTAGATAGATAGAGCGCCTGTTTATATGTTAAAAAATTAGCCACCTTTTAAATGGTCTACTTTTTGTTCAGAAAGTTTTTAAAAAATTTAAACTTTTTTAAAAAAATTTAGATTGCTAAATTATTATGCAAAATCTATAAGGTCGAATTTAATGAAATTTGGTGGATGGTTTAAGTATGTTATAAGAATTTTTTAAGCGAATTATGAAGGTTTAAGTGCAACCAAAGTGGTTGAAAAACATTGAAAAAAACAGGGTTTTTTGTCCCCATATTTTGTATTTATTGCTATTTTGCAGAAATGGTAATAATTTAAGAAATTTTTAGCCAGTCGTATATCATACACATTTTAATTATCTTTATTTTATTTCTGTATGACTTTGTTCCAAAATAAATCGTTTTAAAGTTATAAGCAAAGAAATTAGAAAATATTCGGTGTTTTTCGAAATTTTTAAATATTTTAATTTTTTATTAATGTTCCGGTCATATTTGAGAAGGAGCATAAGTCAATTATAATTATTGAAGTTGTCACCTAAATTTATCTGCAAAAATCCGAATGCCACCTCTTACATCCTCCTCAAAACAGATCCGCCCTGGTCTCATAAGGTTTATAACAAACAACTAAGGGTATTTTTCAAAAAAAAAAATAAACAAATCCGCTGTTTTTAAGTGTATTTTCTTGTGGCGTATAAAGTACGCTACGCGTGTAGTTATGTTATAACTTGATGCGCGGGTAGTTAAAGGTTAAGATAATTCACCTAGTCCAAAAATGCTTTCTAAGTGAGCTACAGCTCTTTGAAGATGGCGTCTCGTCATTAGTTTTTTTAAACACCTCCAGAACGCTACGTCCATCAAGTTAGCAGAACAAAGTCAGCAGAAAACAGTTATTCTTATACCATAATTAAGTGTAAATAAAATGCAAATTTATGTTACAAGAAAAAATTTATTGCTCTTTTTTTTAAGTTATCGCATGTTCTGCTAACTTGATAATGAAGCTAGCAGAACAGTAGTTCAACTATTTGATAAATCATCTATAATTGAATGCCAAAGTATTCTCTGAATTAAATGCAAATTTAATGTTCCAAGAAAAAATGTATTGCTCTTTTCTTTAAGTTACCGCATGTTCTACTATAAAATCTACCATATTTTCTACCAGATTCTAAAATCTACTAGATTTAAAATTTTCCCACTAAATCACCAGAAATTCTAATAGATCTAGTAGAAAATCTACTAAATTGGCAACCCTGAATATGGTACAAAAACTTCTATTGTGCAGTGAAGGAGAATGGCTTTAGAGTTTCTTATCACATCTGCTTTTGGTAGTAATTATTGGTAAAATTCCCACGGTTTATTAACTTTTTTATTAAATTTAGTGTTGGAACATTTTATTTGCATTAATTTCAGAGAATACTGTGATATTAAATTATTTGATATTTTATCAATAATTATTGAACTACTGTTCAATGTTAAAGTTGAACTACTGCTAGCTTGAAATCAAGTTGGCGGAACATGAGATGATAACTTAAAAAAATGAAAAATAAATTTTTTCTTGGAACATTAAATTTGCATTTAATTCAGAGAATATTCTGGTATTCAATTATGGATAATTTATCAATTTGAGACCAAAAAAATTGATAAATTATCTATAATTGAATACCAGTATTCTCTGAATTAAATGCAAATTTAATGTTCCAAGAAAAAAATAATTGCTCTTTTTTTAAGTTATCGCATGTTCCGCCAACTTGATTTCAAGCTAGCAGTAGTTCAACTTTAACATTGAACAGTAGTTCAATAATTGAATGGTGGGCCGCAACAATGTTGTAAGTAGTTGTAAGCGACAGATTGGCTCAAAGTGAGGTTTTAATATAATATTATTGTATATCCAAAGACCAATGCGAGCATCTTTCAATCTGGCTAAAAACATTAATTATTTTGCCTTTCCTGAGTTTTTCAATATGTCAATATGTTTTTTTCATCTCTTGGATAATCTCAATTCTGTCGCTTACAACATTGTTCCGGCCCACCATTCAATTATTGATAAAATATCAAATAATTGAATACCACAGTATTCTCTGAATTAAATTCAAATGAAATGTTCCAAAGCAGATGCGATTAGAAACTCTAGAGCCATTCTCCTTCACTGCACAATAGAAGATTTTGTACCATATTCAGGGTTGCCAATTTAGTAGATTTTCTACTAGATCTAGTAGAATTTCTTGTGATTTAGTGTGAAAATTTTAAATCTAGTAGATTTTAGAATCTGGTAGAAAATATTGCGAAAATAGTAGAACATGCGATAACTTAAAAAAAGAGCAATAATTTTTTTCTTTAAACATTAAATTTGCATTTAATTTAGATAATACGGCATTCAATTAAAAATGATTCATCAATTTTTGAACTACTGTTCTCCTAGCTTGATTATCTAGTTAGCAGAACATGCGATAACTTAAAAAAAGAGCAATACATTTTTTCTTAGAACATTAAATTTGCATTTAATTCAGAGAATACTTTGGTATTCAATTATAGATGATTTATCAAATTTTTGAACTACTGTTCTGCAAGCTTGATTATCAAGTTAGCAGAATATGCGATAACTTAAAAAAAAGAACAATATATTTTTTCTTGTAACAATAAATTTGCATTTTATTTACACTTAATTGGGGTACAGTAGAACCTCGATTATCCGTCAGGGCACCGGACCAAGGGTATGACGGATAATCGAAAAGACGGGTAACAGAACATTAAAAAAAATTAAAAATTTATAGTACAACTCTCAAATTTCATTTGTATGTTTTGTTAGACAATATAAGAGGGATTTGTGTTCGTACAATTAAATCAATTTTAAATATTCTGAAATGTTTGTTTGTTTTACTGTTGCTTCACATTTTGCGACGGCTGAATTTCTTAATCGGCATAAGATCATGCAATCTACTTCATTGGCTTCTTCTTGTTGAGAATACCACTCGATGAATTATTGCATGTGCGATGCAGCTTCTCTAGATTATTTACGCAAATCTTTGTCAGTTACAATAGGTTCATCAACATTATCTACAGTTAAATTCCAAGTCTGTGTCAGCTTGTGAATCTGTTTGGTCCGCTTTTGTTGCCATTTCAACGATTTCTTTATCTGTCAGCAATGGATAACCGTTTGTGTCCTCATCACAAATCAAATTAACTTTTTTTTATTTTTTTACATTAAAATTTTTGCTGGTGTAGTCAATACAACGTCTGTATGTACCCTGACGGTTAACAGAGGTGACGGTTAATGGAGAGACGGATAATCTAGGTTCCACTGTATAAGAATAACTGTTCTGCTGACTTTGTTCTGCTAACTTGAAGGACGTCAGAATGCTTCCATTTAGAAAACCGTATCGCTACAATAAGTTATGTACATATTTGGATTCCCGGAGCCCCAATTTCAATGTTTTAATCGCCTTTACCTGACTGATCGTTGTTAGCAGGTGAAATTACAATAATTTCATAGAAAAACAACGCAAATTTTGTCCGTAGTCGTTTGGAAGAGGGTCCGTTCGTCGGAGATGTCTTCCTATTTACCCACATGTGAAATGTTAGGTGACCTAAAAATTGTCCGTTCCGCAGAGGTTTTCGTTGCGGAGAGGTGTCCGTTAACAGAAATTTTACTGTAATAAAACTACCGTATACATTTTTGAGTAAGACATAAATTTTAGTTATGAAAATTAGCTAATTACGCGAGCTGCGAGATTTTTTATAGAGGTTATAAAATTGTATTTTTTTATTTATTTAAATTTATTTTTACGGTCAAAATATTTATAATTTAATATACATATTCTGTACTTCTACTGAACTGCTAGTCTGGACAGATTACCAGAATATAGGCCATTTTTGGGAAAAGGTATTTACCAGCAATTTTATTGCTGGGATCGAATCTTATGATTGTAATTAATAATATCGGTAAGTATGTAAAATCCACAGATAGTGTGCTTTTTTTATAAACAAACTAACGCTACGAAATCGTGTTTTTTTCAATTACTGCTCTGTAACTCCGAAGATTTTAGCTTTCCAAAAACACTCAGATAAAAATTCAAACTAATTTAATGGTGCAGTTATTTCCCGATTTGCTTCGACGAAAATGTTCCTCGGAAAATCCGGGTTTTAATTGCAGAAAAAGCTTAATTGCAGAAAAAGTTTAATTGCAATGAGTGTTTCCTGAGATACAACCGGTCAAAGTTGACCGGTATGTGCGACGAAGATAGAAACAATAAGGTGGTAATTTTTATATCATTACCTTTTTATTTCGGTTCTTTTTCTACATATGAATTTTCATAATTCAAACATATCGCACTAATAATACAATAGTGTCGTAACTCAAAAAATATGATTTTTCAGAATCAACTAAAAACTCATTACTCACTTCCTATTGCAGGTAAACAAAAAATTAATGCATAATGTGTTTCTAATTAATATTAAAGGAAGATTCTTTGTACTCTTATTTAAATAAAAATACTGTCAGTGAAGTTATTTAAGAATTTTGATTTAACCTTTAACTACACGCGCTGGCGTATTTTGTACGCCAGGTATAAGAATTCTACTACAAATATGTTTAAAAATTTAATTTTTGACCTTGTTTATCTCTCTAACCTATCACTGGAATGTGCTTTACAATTTGGTTTTACTTTCGTTATAATCGGCGTTCTGGGAAGATCGGAATTTACAGTTTATTATTTGTTGTTTCCGGTGGTAGACAATATACGCCACAATTATATTAATATAAGTAGTAATATAAGTACATATTTCAATTGTTTTTTTAGTCATTATGGCACAAAATATATTTTCCTTTATAAACAATACTTTTTCTCCTGTAAAAAATCACATTTCAAAAAATTTTTTATTAGTAATTTTATTTATCATGGAATCCAGTTATTCCATGATTCCAGTTATAAATCCCAATTGGCTTACTGAGAAGGAACCAAGTATTCACTGATGCCGAATAAGGTTTATAACAACCAAATAAGTGTATTTTTTCGTATATAATATCACAAGAGAGAAAATTTTGCCGGCAATATTTTCGACTGGTATGAAAGTTTGTTGCCTGGCAATTTTCGCGAATTAAATTTTGACTTAAATCACGAGACGTCAGTCGAGTGATTTTGTCAAAATTTCATAAGCGAAAATTACCGAAAGGCAACAAACTTGAATGAAACCAGAAGAAAATTTTGCCGGTAAATAATTTTCTCGCGAATGATATTCGACAAGACTATTTCACGGGACAATTAATGCACCATATCAACGAAATATAATTTTTATTTATTTGTTATTACCAGACACCTTCGTGACGGATCTGTCATAATTTTGTCGCTGAGAAATCACGTCGCTAAGGAGTTTTGTCAGTAGAAAACGATGCGTTGCTATACCGTTTTATCAGTTAAAAACAGTCTAGTGAAATAGTCAAAAAAAATTAAACGAATCCGCTGTTTTAAGTGTATTTTCTTGTGGCGTATAAAGTACGCCACACGTGTAGTTATGTTATAACTTGATGCGCGGGTAGTTAAAGGTTAAAACGGTATTGTTCTAAGCAAAATGTTCGAAATGAAATATTATTTTTAGTTATGACATTATTTATGAAATATTTTGTGTTACTACAATTTGATTTTCTAATTTTTTTCTGCGGTTTACGTTTAGACCAGGCGCATCCGTAAAAATATTAGTACATTTGGACGTTGAGAGGTGACTCAAATTTTTTTGCAGAAATTGCTTGAAAATAAATCAAATAATAATATTTGAGTTATCCTCCCTCTGAAAAAGGGCCGGAACATTGTTTAAATAATCAAAATGTCAAAAAATTAAGGAAAAATTCGATTTTTTTCTTCGTTTTTTGATTATAACTTTAAAAGTGTTTATTTCCGAGAAAAGTTGTACTAACATAAAAGTTGCGTAATTAAATTTTAAACAATATAGAATTAGCTATAAATTTAAAAAATAGTCACCCTTGTTGCAAAATAGCAATAATTGCGAAAAAACCATACAAAAACAAGTATTCGCATTTTACGTTTTTCAACCATTTATGCTACACTTAGGACCTTCATATTTCAGCCATAAAAACTTTATGATACAGTAAAAGAACACTGTAAATTTCATTAAGATCGGTTTAATAGATTTTGCAAAATAAATTTTGAAATCCAGCTTTCGCAAAAAAAATTCATTTCTTCAAAATGTTACAGGACTGAAAATAAAGCAGATAGCAAGTTGAATTTTTTTTTGCGTATAGAAGTGTACTGTACCTTTCATTTGCAATTTTGCAAAATTAAAATCGATTAACACCACGGCGTCAGGAAATGTTTTAAATAAACATTAATTATTGGTGCTACGTGCAGGACAGCGGATAGTTTGCTCTGATTGGGCATTCCAATGACTTTTGATAATGATTGATACATTTTAATTTTTATTACATTTCGATATAAATAAATAAATTTGTTTATTGCAAAATAAAAACACATACTCTATCCTTTGAAATAACACCTTTATTAGCAAAAACTTTCTTTGTTCATATATTTTAACTTAGAGAATAAAAGTTTATTATTTTTAAACATATGCAATTGTTTAAACAATATTTCACAAACAATAATAAAATTAGTTTGATTTTTGTGGAATTAAAATATTAAAATACAACAAAATATAGAGTAAGAAAATAATATATTAGATAAAGATTGGAAGAAATTTTGGTGGAAATCAACTTGTGTGAATCGAACACCGCTGTCCTGCGCGTAGCACCAAAAATTAATGTTTATTTAAAAAATTTCCTGACGCCGTGTTAATTAATCGATTTTAATTTTGTAAATTGCAAATGAAAGGTACAGTACACTTGCTTCTGCTTTATTTTCAGTCCTGTAACATTTTGAAAAAATGAATTTTTTTTGCGAATGCTGGATTGCAAAATTTATTTTGCAAAATCTATTGAACCGATCTTAATGAAATTTACAGTATTGTTTTACTGTATCATAAAGTTTTTCTGGGTGAAATATTAAGGTCATAAGTGTAGCATAAATGGTTGAAAAACGTAAAATGCGAATACTTGTTTTTGCATGGTATTTTCGCCATTATTGCTATTTTGCAGCTAGGATGACCATTTTTTTAATTTTTAACTAATTCTATATTGTAGGAAATTTAATTACGCAACTTTTATGTCAGTACAACTTTTTTCGGAAATGAATACTTTTAAAGTTATAATCAAAAAACGAAGAAAAAAATCGAATTTTTTCTTCATTTTTTGACATTTTGATTATTTAAACAATGTTCCGGACCTTTTTGAGAGGGAGGATAACTCAAATATTATTATTTGATTTATTTTCAAGCAATTTCTGCAAAAAAATTTGAGTTACCTCTCAACGTCCATCTCAAAACAGATGCGCCCTGGACTAGTTAGTTTTTGGGAAATTTTGCGGACTCTTCGTCGCTCATTGTAAAATTAAAACAGTTAATTCTACTTCTCTAAAAAAATGACACTTATACGACGGCGAATAATGACGTATACGGCGAATATTGTTGAATCTATGTTAGCATTTTTGTCTTTTTCTTTCTCCTTTCTGGACAGTTGTTTTTCTTTCAAGTGGTTTTCGTACGTCACAACAATACTGTTTTTTCCATCCTCATCAGCATTTTTGAAATTTTCACAAAGATCACATTGATCTTTTTTGGTGTATGGAAGGAGATGAAAATATTTAGTAAAAATGCGGTTAAAAGTAGTTGCAGACGTAAATGATCTGAAGTTTTCTTCTGTACATTTATCTTTGTAGTCTCGATATAAATCAGCTAAAGACTTGTCAGACTGGAGCAGTGGCGGTCTCAAGGGGGGGCGACGGGGGCGATGGCCCCCCCCCCAGAAACCTTAGTTTTCTGAAAAATTGAGAAGTTAATATACATATTAATCCGAAGTGTGAGATCAAACTAATGCATTGCTATTATTGGACAAAATAATCTAACAGTGTGAAAGCGTCCGTAGACAGATTATTTTAATAGCCTACGGTTAGTTTTGATATAACGTAACAACATCAAATACGGTACAGTGACGTTTCTGTAATGTTGTCGTTGAAGTCACAGTGGCAGTGGCAACACTGTATAAATCACAGAGAATAGAACAAATCTTCTTCAGTCAGACGTTGCTTGCTAGCCTTGCTAGTTGCTACATATTGGCCGTGTATCAATGCCTGGCAAAGTCAAAGAATTCTTTTTAAAACCTTATACCTTGTTATTTTATTACTTATAACCTAATAAAACTATTACAATGTATAATGTGAACCTCATTTTTTCCATTCTAATAGACTAATTTGTATTGTATATTTATTGTAAATTTTAACATTTTAAAAGGTAAAATGTGTTTTGAGCTCTTTCAATTCAAGCGTAAAACTAACATTGTCAGACCAAACCTCTGAATTTTGACGTTTGTTCGTGATAAAGTAAAACCACCTAAATCGTCAAAGGTTTAGAAAGATGAGACTTGCTTCAGAGCCTTGCCATTGAAAAATACTATCACCCACAAACCTTTTCTATTAGACTTTGAGTTGTTTTCAATAGTTCTAAATTGGTTTTTGATACAATCACAAGAATACAAAATATATTTTGAATATTTTATTTGTAAGTTAGCCGAACAATATTTACAACAAGCTTTGAAGGCTAGCTTTTTTATTTTTTATTATAGTGTAAAACTGTTTCCACTCATACTAATTGTAATAATAATAAGTGATTTTCCTTTTTCTCCGTTCGTCACAACCACTAAGTGACAGTCAGTCCATATTCGGTCCATCAACTGTTCAAATGAATAAAATGCTTTTAAAACTCTCAAAATCTTGTCATATTTTTAAAAATTTTCTGGATTCCCTTTCCGGCTGGGGGGCTGCACCCCCCAGACCCCCTTGCAACAGACCATCGCCCCTCCCAAAATCTGACTCTGAGACCGCCACTGGACTGGAGTCTGAGCTCTAAGGTAATGTAATTCGACACGTGGTATAGCGTTTATAAAATGTTTGACACCTTCATAGATCTCCGGTTCCACAGTATGTTGTTTGCCATGTTTCCCGCATAACTTGCCATGTTTTCTGCATTTTCCAAGAGCTACTAGTAGAAGAGCTACTCGAAGAAGAGCTTCTTGAAGAAAAGCTTCTTGAGGAAGAGCTACTTGATGGTTTTACTGTTTGACATCGAAACAAACTATAGGTTTTCCTTTGCACAACAGGAACGAAATGCGGATCTCGGTTGGAGTCATCGGAATCAAAGTCGCTCTGGTCTGAGTGCATCGGTGTAATGTGATATTGCCTTTGGTTGGATTCTGTAATAGGTTTAGCATTACTGACCTTACTAAAGGTCATTGTTTACGTCAATTTCTTGAAGTACTTTGATGACTTGTAAATGGAGAAGGTATAGGTGCAGGTTGTACTTTCGTAACGTCACTGTTCTCTATCTGGGCACCAGGTTCATTATTTGTACTCACCAGTGGGAATAACGACGGTGAAGAGTTTTCGTGCTCGCCATCCTCAACATTTGTTGCCATAGCAACAAGTAATCGCCCACGATCACTTGTTGCTATGAATCGCCCCCTTAAAAATGAATTAAGTAATTGTTAACATATGGTAATTGACGAAATGAACAAGAATGTCACGAAGAGTGTGGTAACTTTAAATTTATAAAATATTTAGTATTTAGTAAGCTTTTGAATAACACTGCTGCACATTTTAAATGAGTTATTCCTATACGTTGATTAACAAATAGATAATGATTAATAAATGTTTCACAAACAACAAAAAAATGATTTAAAGTTATGATTCAACAATAGTGTAGCGTGTCAAAAATAATGAACTGAACCAATAATAGTGTCGTTAGTAAAAATATTATTTTAAAACGTGCTTGTGTAAATCAGTAATAGTGTAATAAGTAGAAAAACAACAATGTTATGGTTAGGTTCAAATCAACAAGAATGCAATAACTCAAAATATAGATATGCAAATTACATACCTGATTAAGCAATAACGTGGAAACTCAAAATAATGAGCAAAGCAACACGTACGTTCCCGATCACTGTTGGCCGCAACTAAAAATGGCGCAATATTATGAGGGCGGTAACGATAGTCGGTCAGTCATGAATAACGTCTTATGGCGCCATCTCTTATTCATTTTTTGCACTATTAAAACGACGGTTTTATTGACTTGTAGGGAATTTAATTTTACGTCTAAATATAGTGTTATGTCAAATTCAAAACATTTTGAGTTACGACACTATTGTATTATTAGTGCGATATATTATATTAATAAGATAAAAACGATCGGTATTACGCGTGAAAAATACCAAAAACACTAAAATCCCAATCAAAAATTAGGTTGAAGAAAATAGAATGTCAAAGTTCAAAATCGGTATACATAAAAAAAATGTATTTTCTCCGCTTCTCATGGAGAAATTTTCTTATTTTTTTTTTATTTCCAAATAGCTCGAGTATAGCCACCTACACAACCTTAAAACAGTAACGAGTATAGCCAATCTTAAAAAAAGTTTTTTTTTAAGTTGTTATTGAAAGCGCTTGAACGAGTCACTAATCACGACTGCATTCAGTCACATCTTAACCAATTTTTGTCATAAAGAAAAACAAAATATCAAAAATATTTAGAAAAGCACAACCTACATTTTTTTACGCTTCGAAATTTTTCGTATCACTAATATTTTTTAAGTTAACAAAGTCATTTTTAAAATCGGTAACGATTAATTTCATTTGAGACGCTAATTATGGGGTGATTTTCACAATTTTTTTTGCCGGAAAAAGGGACCACCTTTATTTTTAGCGTAACTTGCTTAGTTTTGAAGGTGGAAATTTGAAAAGAACAAAAACTTTCTTTAACAACCTTGATGATTTTTCTTTAAAAAGTGTTTCACTTTTTAGTTATTTCACGTTGAAATATACGATTTAGAATTTGAAGAATAAGAATATACTTTTTATGAGCTACAACTTTGTTTATACTGGGTCTACACACTTCATACATACACCATTTTTTATATAAGCTACATTTTTGCTATTACTTACGAAAAACCGTAAGACGGTTTTTTTGTTCAAAAATAAATGTATTCACTCGCAAATATCTCAGAAAGTATTGATTTAGTGAAAACACTCTATCGAATAAAAGTTACTTAGAATTAGTCAGTTTATCCTAATCCGGACTTATTTTAAACGTATGTCTTTTCACCCCGAGAAGGGGTGTCTTTCACCCTAAAGGTAACGCAACTCTGGGCTTAAGTCCAATAATGAAGTAGAAGAATAGAGGAACCTAAATCCAAATGTTCAAGCAAATCCGTCGTGGCGTGGAAAATTACACCCAAAAATGGTCATTTACTGGCCTAATATCAATATTTGAATATTTATACACAGTATGGTGCAAATGTACACGGGTACGTGTAGGAACTCTTTTAGACAGTCCTATCAGGGAAAGTGAATCAATCCCTGCCCTCCGTAGATTCCAGGAGTTCCCTGGCCCGGGGAACTAGAACCTGCTTAGGGTCCCTTGTCTAGGGTTACAGATGAAGACCACAACGGTAGGCATGGCGAAAAAGAAGATCTGTGATACGGCGTGTATGGCGGAAGTGGCGACCCCTAATTTTAGGGTTAGTATAAAATTAAACGTAGCGTCTGATCCAGAGTGGGCGGCTACAAACAGCGTCTGACCCAGAGTGGGCGGCTGATAAACAAACTCACCAACCCGCTTGGCAAGCGTGGTGTTTTAACTGCCAATAACCCCCTTTCAAACCACAATGGCGAGTACTAAAACACACGGATATGGTCCCCAGGTGGGTAGGGCATCTAGTGCCAAATCCCACACCTCGAAAAAGGTCAGTCTCACGGAGTCTGGGGGAGACAAGAACTCGCTTATGAAAACTCAACGAAACAAAACCCTAAAACTAAACGTCTGCACATACAATGCAAGATCTCTAAATGGAGACGAAAAAATTTTAGAGCTACAAGAAGAACTATCGAAAATAAAATGGGATATACTGGGCCTTGCAGAAGTAGGAAGAAAAGGTGAAGAGAGAATACAGATGAAATCGGGAAACATACTATATTACAAAGGTAACGAAGACAACAACAACAACGGAGTTGGCTTCATGGTGAACAAAAGGATTGGCAAATAAGTAAGCACATTTAGAGGAATTTCAGACCGCGTAACATACATGATAATGAAAATTAAAAGAACGTCACTAAAGATAGTACAGATATATGCACCTACCTCATCCTATCCAGAAGAAGATATTGAAGCATTTTATGAAGACCTGACAATGGCCATGGAAGAACGTAAAACGAGAATAACACTAATTATCAGAGATTTTAATGCAAAATTAGGAATAAAGCCGGGTGAAGAAGAAACAAGGATAGGAAATTTCGGATATGGGTCAAGAAATAATAGAGGAGATACCTTAATGAACTATCTGGAAGAGAGGAAACTATATGCTATGAACTCGTTCTTCAATAAGAAACCGCAACGAAAATGGACATGGATCAGTCCTAACGGTCAAGTAAAAAATGAAATAGACTACATACTTTCATCGGGAAAGTCTGTTGTACAAGACGTAAACGTTCTTAACCATTTTACAACTGGTAGTGACCATAGATTAGTTAGAGCGAACCTAAGCATTAATGGGCAACTTGAAATGAAAAAGGGAACACAAAATTTACGAAATTTAGATATGGAAAAATTAAGGAAATTAAACAAGAGTATAAAGAGAATTCGCCGGTCATACGATTAGACAAAAAGAAGAAAGATGGAATAAAATTATTACAGAGCGGAGACCATGGACATATAAACGAAAGAGAGGGAGACCACAGATGCAGATGGGTAGATGACCTAAAACACCAAGCCGGCTCAAAATGGATGCACATGGCTCAGGATAGAGAAAGATGGAGGAGCGAAGGGGAGGCCTATGTCCAATATTCGATGTCGCAAGGCTAATAGAGAGAATAGAAATGGTGCAAATGAAAGGAATACATTCTTTATTTCGTAAACCGGCGACTTTAGGGAAAAATCCCGAAACTGTCCGATTTTTATTTTTAAATCATCATTTTTTGACATATTAAATATCATATTGGTGACAACATCCATCTGGGCTTGATGACGTAATCGATGATTTTTTTAATGAGAATAGGGGTTGTGTGATAGCTCAATTAAAAGTTATTTAATTCTTTATTTATTAAAATAAACATTAACACAATTATTTATAGTGTCCAAAGAAATTGTTTTTAATTAAACTAATTAACAAAAAAAGAAGAATGTCAAATAAAACATTACTTTTCGCTTAAATGCAATGTTCAAACTGCCAAAAGGTAGGTGGGTGGCAGCTTGAACATTGAATTTAAGCGAAAAGCAATGCTTATTTGATTAATAACCATTTTTTGCTATTTTCTGACAGCAGTAAAAGTTATTTTGAATTAAATAAATTACATACATAAATAAATTTAATTTAATGTTAAAACTGCCACCTCACTGCATTGTTGGCAGTTTGAACATCTAATTTAAGCGAAAAGCAATGTTTATTTGTCATACAATTATTGTTTTTTATTTTCTGGCAGCAGTAAAAGATATATATATATATATATATATATATATATATATATATATATATATATATATATATATATATATATATATATATATATATATATATATATATGTATATATATATATATATATTTTGAATTAAATAAATTACATACATTCTTCTTTTTTTGTGAATTTTTTTATTTTAATAAAATTTTTGGACACCCAAATAGTATACATTTAATTACGTTAATGTTTATATTACTGAATGGAGAATTGAATAACCTTTCAAATGAGCTATCACACTACCCCTATTCTCATTAAAACAATCATCTATTACGTCATCAAGCCCAGATGGATGACGCCACAGTATGATATATGGTTCTAGGTCAATTGCTCGAATGCAATTGCTCGAAAATCAATTGCTCGACATGAAAATTGCTCGAAATACAAATTGCTCGAATAAAATAAAATAAAATAAAATAAAATAAAATAAAATAAAAAGAGAAGTATATATCTAAAATGTTTATTCACAATAATTCACAAAATACCCACAAAAATCCAATACATACCCAATAAAGAAACATTGGTGATTCGATGTTTAGACAGCTACCGATGAACAAGTGTTTTTGGTTATCGAGCTAGTTAAATAGTAATTACTGAAACATATTTAAAAGTAATTAAAATAAAAAGTACTATAATATAAAAGTACTAGTGAAAGTGATTTGTATACGGAATATTTTAATTGTAAGTAGATGAAATTTATTATTTGTGTCTATTTGGATTGAATATTTCAATAAATCACGACAATTATCTCTACATTATCCAATTCCATGAACGGGTGTCACAGCGAAAGCTGTGAGACAGCACCGGAGTTGGATTTTAAATAAATTTAAAAGATGTCATCTTCCAGTCAACCACAACAAATTGCATCATATTCAAAAGCAGTTAGCCAACCACGCAATATATTAACTCCAGACAGAGATCAAGCCATTTTATTTAACACTCTAGAGAATTGTACAATCAATGACTATCTTGAAGGATTGAGTCAGCATATAGAACCAAGAAATATAATTTTCGCATCCCGTATATCAAACGGTAGAATATGCATATATCTATCATCTAAAAACTTAGTAGACAAATTCCTAACAGAAACAAAGAAGATAAAAGTAAATGGAAATATACTAGAAGCAAGAAGATTAATAACTCCATCAGTCCGCTTAATTCTGTCCGGTGTATGTCCAAGTATACCTTCGAACTTAATTAAAGACGAATTAATAAAACTAGGTCTAAATCCTCTATCAGACATATCATACCTAAGAATAGGAGCAACCAATCCTGCTTTCAGTCACATTCTAAGCTTCCGACGACAAATTTTCATTTCACCTCTGCCAGACAACTTTGTATTACCTGAATCTTTTTTTGTCGAGTTAGAACAAACATCATACCGCATATTTATAGCCCAAAACGATACATGTTTCAAATGCAAATTAACTGGACACCAGGCAGCTAATTGTCCAAATATTTCATCTCATAGCCATCCTTACAATGATAATGCAGTGCAAACAGAGATGAAACAAACTTTACCAATAAATCATACTCAACAAGATAATCCGCAAAATACTCCCACAATTTCAAATACCATTCCCTCCACACCTACCATGTCTTCTCAAACCACATCGCAAACAGAAGTCATCCCGCATTTATCAATAAACACAACCCAACAACCACCACTACAAAATACATCCATACATTTAACCACGTCTTCGGTCAACACTACAATCGCAACACCTACATCGTCTGAGTCATCCTATAATATCCAAAAACAAAAATCAACCTCACCCGAAGCAAGTCAAAACTTACCTCTAAACAAAAATACACAGATGAATACTCACGAACCCCAGATAACTTCGGATAAAACAACAGGAAAAAGAACCTTAGAAGATGCAACATCGCCACCCGCCGAAGACGAATTCGAAAAACCTAAACTTCAATTAATGAAAAAAACCAAAACTGACGACAAAAACTTAACAGATGAGATAACAAATCTTAAAACGTTTTTAGAACCAGTTCGAGAATATCTAGAAAAAAGCGAAACACAATTGTTAAACTTTGATCAAGTAGTGGATTTATTCGAAAATATACAAGGAGCAAAAGACATAATCAGCATAACAAAATTATACTCAGATGACTCTCAGGCACTTATAAAGTTTCTAACAGAATTACATCCATATTATACCGACAAAAGAATGAAAAACAAAAGCACCAGATTAAGGAAAAAACTTGGCAAATACATTGGTTTAAAAACTTCATTCTCGGGAGAAGACTCCGACTCGTCTATAAGCTCTTCTAAAGAATAATTAAATTCACTTCTCTACTTCAATGGAACTTAAATGGGTTCTATACCCATTTCGAAAAACTTAAACATATTATCTCTGAAACCCACCCATCTATTATCTGCCTACAGGAAACAAATTTCAAAAATTCAAGCCACGTATATAACTTTCGTAATTATTCATGTTTCTACAAAAACAGATTAAACCAAAATATTGCCAGTGGAGGAGTAGCAATTTACGTAGATGAAAAATTCATGAGCACACAGTTAACAGTGACTTCAAATAATATTGAATTAATAGCTATCTCAATAAATATACCTCAAAAGATTTATATATGTAATATGTATATCCCACCAAATCAATCCATATCCCAAGAAGATTTAATAGCTATTATGGAACAAATTCCTTCACCTAGAATTATCGTCGGAGATCTTAACGGACACAATCCGATGTGGGGCTCCATAAAACTCAACTCGAAAGGTCGTATTATAGAAGACATAATAACATCCCAAAATCTGAATCTACTTAACGACGGAAGACCAACCAGATTCAACATCCAAAATGGCACAACATCGGCAATTGATATTTCTCTGTGTGACCCAATTTTGTCCACCACATTAACATGGGACGTACTACCCTATTTATACGGTAGTGACCACTACCCCATTATAATTTCTTTAACACATCAGAGCACAATAAATATTGAGTCATCTATCATAAAGTGGAATATTAAAAACGCTGATTGGACTAACTTTACCAAACAAATTGAACAGGACATTAACCAAACCAACTTCACATCATCAAACGACATAGACAAATTTTTAAGTACATTTTTACAAATGATCACTAATGCCGCCATGACATATGTAGGAAAAACAAAAATATTAAAGAAACATAAGCCTCTTCCATGGTGGACACCTGAATGCAGCCAAGCTACGAGAGAGTATAAGAAAGCTTTCAATAAACTAAAGCGTCACAAAACAGACGAAAACACAACGGAATACAAAAAACGACGAGCTGAGGCAAGATACATTCTAAAAAAGAATAGAAAAGAATCCTGGAAAAAATTCATCTCATCTCTAAATACCTCTTCAACAATAAGTACAGTTTGGAGAAACTTAAGAAAAATCTCTGGTAAAAGCCAACCATATAAAATTCCTTTTCTAGCAAAAAATAACAAAATAATTAGAGATAGAAAAGAAATCGTAGATATGTTAGCAGACCAATACGAGTTAAATTCCAGTGATGAAAATTATACTGACGATTTCAAAATGCATAAAAACAACGTAGAAAAAAACATACTGGGATTTGACGAACATGAGATTCACAACCTTAACGTTCCTTTTTCCTTAATAGAACTTGCCGAAGCCTTAAACTCTTCGAAAGATGCAAGCCCGGGACCAGACGGTATTCCCCTAGCATTTCTACTACATCTTCCAGACAATGGGAACAATTTATTATTAGACCTTTATAATTCAATCTGGAGTAACCAGGTTTTCCCTTCAACCTGGTCCGAAGCAATAATACTACCTCTTCTCAAACCTGATAAATCCCGGACATCACCAGAATCATATCGACCAATATCTTTAACCAATATTATATGTAAAGTGCTAGAGAAAATGATAAATAAAAGACTGAGATGGTATTTAGAACAACAAAAACTTCTTATCCCACAGCAAAGCGGATTTAGGCAAAATCGATCCACTGTAGACAACTTAATAGACTTAGAGTCAGGCATACATGAAGCATTTGCAAATAAGCAAGATTGTATCGCAGTCTTCTTTGATATTAATAAAGCTTACGATACTGTGTGGCGATTCAATATCATAACGAAATTGCATAATTGGAATATCAGAGGAAATATGTTAAAATTTATATCAAATTTTCTTCAATCTCGCAGCTTCATAGTTCGATCAGACAACGTTAACTCAGATAAAAAAGTTCAAAAGAACGGAGTACCGCAAGGATCAGTTATAAGCTCAACCCTTTTCCTAATAGCCATAAACGATATACTTCAACAATGCTCACCAATTGTCAAAGGAAGACTATACGCTGATGACTTAGTTTTATTTGCCAAAGGAAAAAACTCTACATCTATACAAAAACATTTACAACAAACAATCAATCAGTTAGAAACATGGTCTAGGTCTATCGGATTACAATTCTCACCGACAAAAACTAAATGTATTCTATTCACAAGAAAACATAACACTCGAACTCCGCATCTGAAGCTATATAACCAAACCCTTAGTTTCACAAATAATGTCCGATTTTTAGGTATGGTTTTCGATCAAAAGTTATCATGGAAAAAACATACAGAAGAACTTAAAAAATCATGCCAAGCAGGATTAAATGTTATGAAAACTATTTCCAGCAAAAACTGGGGAGCAGATCAAAATACACTATTACACGTATATAAATCTTTAGTCAAATCCAAACTCGACTATAGTACGATAGTTTATTCATCAAGCAAAATGTCAGTATTGAAAACCTTAGAAACTGTTCAAAACGCGGCTCTACGAATAGCTACAGGTGCGTTTCGAACGACACCAGTTGAAAGTTTACAATGCTTAACAGGAGAACCACCCCTAAGTTTACGATGCAAATATCTTTCTCTCTCATATGCTTCTAAAATAGCCAGTAATAAAGAACACCCTACTTATACCAATACATTCACAGATCGATTTCAAGGCACTTTCTCTGCAACAAGATTAGATCCACCATTTTACGAAAGAATTAGGAGAAACCTTCATGACCTACATCTTCAATTTCCTGAAATTATCCCAACAAATTTCCCAACTTCTCCACCCTGGTTAATACCAATTCCCAAAATTAATACTAACCTTAGTATATACAAAAAAAGTGAGACCATAACAGACCTAATCAAACAATCATTCTTAAAAGAAATGGAAACCTTTAAAAATCACTACAAGATATACACTGACGCATCCAAATCATCAGACGGTGTTGGTGCAGCCATCCTCACACCCAATACATCATTAAAATTTAAATTCAAGCCTATTACGTCGTCATTCACTGCAGAGTTGTATGCAATATTACAAGCACTGATCCACATAAAAGAGTCGAAACAATCCCCGTCTCTCATAATAACCGATTCACTCAGCTCACTTAACATTATCAAACGTCTTTACACCAATAATCCAATTGCCTTACATATCCAATCAGAAATAGCGATCCTAAATAAAAAAAAGATCACTGTCGACTTTATGTTTGTCCCATCACACTCAGGTATACAAGGAAATGAGGAAGTAGATCTACTAGCCCGTTCAGCATCCCTCAGCCAGGACTCCATCCTTATTAACGAGGTTTCTTCCGATGACCTGAAGTCAGAAATAAAATATAAAGTGTTTAGTGCGTGGCAAAATAAATGGAGTGCGTCGCAAAATAAACTCAAGGAAATCAAACAATCAGTGAAACCGTGGCCGCAAATAATAGCGAACAGACCCGACCAAGTGAAAATAACACGTTTACGGCTGGGGCACAGCAACCTAACACACAAACATCTCTTTACGCGAACTGTGCCGCCTATGTGTGAAAACTGTGAAACAACACTCTCCGTGAAACATATATTAACTGAGTGCAAAACATATGAAACAATAAGAAAGAAGTATACCATCCCAATGAATATAAAGGAAGCCTTAGGAGTAAACATGAATGTTAAAAACACAATAAATTATCTTAAAGACTCTGGACTGTATCACCTATTGTAATTTTTATTAACTTTACTTTTGTTATATTTTTTAGATCGCTAATAACCCCTGTGGTTACAGCGTAAATAAATAAAAAAAAAAAAAAAAAAAAAAAAGAAACATTGGTAATGGGTAAGCATGTTAATGGGTATTTAATGATTTTAATCTTTCCCTAATACCTGGAAATTATTATAATACCTAATTATCATAATGAGAGAAAATCAAAACCGTTATTTTTCTTATTATTTTAAAAGTTCAAAGATAGTTTAGATTTGTAATAAATACTTTTTCAGCATAAATTAATGTACTATTATATATCTATGTGACATATCACATAATTTGTCCTAATTCAAGAATCTTTCTTATGTCTATATTTTGTATTATTTTGAATAAATATTTTAGATATATAATTTTCTTTTTTATTCGAGCAATTTGTATTTCGAGCAATTTTCATGTCGAGCAATTGATTTTCGAGCAATTGCATTCGATCAATTGCATTCGAGCAATTGACCGGTTACCATGATATATATACATATATGTCAAAAAATCATAGTTTTAAAATAGAAATCGACCTCTTTCATGATTTTATAAAGTTGCCAGCTTACGAAATTAAGAATTTATTCCTTTCATTTGCACCAAACTGTATATAAAAAACTTGTATAATTTAGTTGTTATTATCATAGCCTTCGTTTTTAAAACATTTAACTTTAGTTTGTTGCTCTTTAACAAACGATAATATAAAATTCCGTTTCCATTTTAAACAAATTCTTAACATTGTTGTTACTAGATTAGGTATTTGATCGCTAGCGCTGACGACCCGACAAAAATAAACTAAAGATCGGAAATACCTATAATGCGCGCATATAATACATATACCAGTATATTATTATGTATATACCCGCGCATTATAGGTATTTCCTTATTTTATAATATTGATGTTGCGTTCTTTTTGCTTAGTCATATTACATCTTTGGTGTGTAGAAGAACAATATTTCAACATTATGTTGTGATTGGAATTATTGAGTGAAAGTTTCTTTATTTTCGCATCTATCTGTGATTATTTATCAGGTGAGTTTTAGTAATTATACAGGGTGTCCAGAAACTCTTCCGACAAACGAAGACAGGAGATTCCTCAGATAATTTTAAGATAATTAAAGCTAATTCATCTAGTCCGAAAATGCTTCCTGAGGGAGATAGAGCTCTTTGAAGATGGCGTGTTGTAACTAGTTTTTCTTAAATACCTCCAGACATTTAGAAAAATAAAAATTGGTACTACTAAAAATGCGAATTTCTAGTACCGGTCATAGGCGTCCGTTTTGGTTAGGGTGACGGTTATTTTATCGCATAACTTTTGTCTTTACATTTAAGCTTTTTTGACTCTGGATTATTAAATTATGAGTTATTCTAGTACTAAAAGGTACTCTTGCTTCAAGTCGATAGAATACACCGTTTTATAGAAAAATTGATTTGAATATTTTTCGTTTTTTTAATTAAAAAAAAAATTAAAAAAAAACTATTTAGAAAAACGAAAACTGGTACGTTTATTGATCTTCCAGAGGTGAATCGATTTTACCAATTGCGAATTTCTAGTACCGGTCATAGGCGTCCGTTTTGGGTAGGGGTTAACAGTTATTTTATCGCATAATTTTTGTCTTAACTTTTAAGCGTTTTCGACTCTTGATTATTAAATTATGAGTTATTCTAGTACCAAAAAGTACTCCTGCTTTAAGTCGATAGAATACACCGTTTTCTAGAAAAATCGATTTGAATATTTTTCGTTTTTTTAATTCCAAAACAAAATTTTAAAAAAACATATTTAGAAAAACGAAAACTGGTACGTTTATTTATCTTCCAGAGGTGAATCGATTTTACCAATTCCGAATTTCTAGTGTCGGTCATAGGCGTCCGTTTTGGGTAGGGGTTTACTTTACAGTTATTTTATCGCTTTATCGGTTTCGTCTTTAATTTTTAAGAATTTTTGACATTAGATTATTAAATTATTAGGTATTCTAGTATTAACAGATGCTCTTGCTTTGAGTCGATACAATACATAGGTTTTTTTTAATATTTTTTAAATTTTTTTCAAATTCAAAAAACGAAAATTTTTCAAATCGATTTTTCTAGAAAACGGTATGCCCTACCGACTTAAAGCAAGAGTACCTTTAGGTAGAAAACCTCAGAATTTAATAATCCCAAGTAAAAATGCTTAAAAGTTAATGACAAAAAATTTATGCGATAAAATACCCGTTGCCCTACTCAAAACTGACGCCTATGAGCGGTACTAGAAATTTGCATTTAATGGAATCGATTAACCTCTAGAAGGTAAATATGCGTACTAATTTTCGTTTTTCTAACTAGAAGCGTTCTGGAGGTATTTAAGAAAAACTAAATACAAGACGCCATCTTCAAAGAGCTCTAGCTCCCTTAGGAAGCATTTTCGGACTAAGTGAATTGGGTTAAATTATCTTAAAATTATCATTATCTGAGGAATATCCTGTCTTGGTTTGTCGGTAGAGTTTCTGGACACCCTGTATATTTTAACGTTTGGTCTAGCGAATTATTTATTTACTTCAATAGATCACATTTTTAGTATCTTATCGTATTTATAATAAGTTGAGATTTAGTTTTTTATTCTTATTCTTTCTGCTGCTTATTCATTGGCTGATTTATATATCTATGGAAAGTTGCCCGATCTTTTTCACGATAAACCCATACTTCTTGTGTCGATTGGTGATTTATCTCTTGCACCTTTGACCACACGGGTCTCCCCTATTCTGCTTATGTGGTTATTTCATTCATTTTTTTTTATATTTAGTACCTTACGTTACATTTTCTTCTAATGTCTTTTAATGTAAAGTTGTCTTTGTGTTGTGGCTGTGTTGGATCTTGTTTATGATGCAATATCATTATGTCATTATTAGTATGATACTGGTTTTATAAATTCTTAATTTCATTTAAGTGTTAATATGTCGGTTTCTCCATATAGTTTTATAGTTTAGAGAAATAAGGAAAAAAAATATCCTGTTGGTGACACAACCCCCTCCAGGCCGAAACCAAATTTTTTGAGCAGTATGGACATCTACAGTGCTAGTCAAAAGTCCGTACCCCCCCTCGTATCTTTTGAACGGTTATACCTATAATCGTGAAATTTGGAGGGAGCAAATAAACGGACGTAAGCTTCTTAACTAGTAATGACAGGTGACGTAATAGTGACAGATGACTTTACAGCGCCACTGTGACAGATAATTTTAAATGGGATCTTATGGCAAGTAATACCTCGTTTGAAAGATATTCAAAATACCTATTCAGCCATACTAATTTTTTTGGATATAAATTGATTTTGATTTTGGTAAATAAATGAAATAAATATAAAATTGTAGTTTCGCATTTAATTAATAAAAATTCAAATGTCCGCCTATGGTTTTTTTGTCAAAAAAGTTCACGTTTTTCAGTTCTCTAATAGTTTTTACGTCAACGTCAACCCTTTTGGCAAGTAATCATAGGTGGAGGTTTGAATTTTTATTAATTAAATGCGAACCTACAATTTTATATTATTTCATTTATTCATCAAAATTAGCTTAAACTCAAACAAAATTAGTATTACTGAATAGGTATTTTCAATACCTTTCAAACGAGGTATCACTTGCCATAAGGTCCCATTTAAAATTATCTGTCATGGTGGCGCTGCAACGTCATCTGTCACTATTACGTCACCTGTCATGACTAGTTAAGACGCCTACATCCGTTTATTTCCTCCCTCTAAATTTCACTATTATAAGTATAACCGTTCAAAAGATACGAGGGGGGGGGGTACGGACTTTTGACTAGCACTGTATATTAATAACCTTTATGTTTCCTGCAGCCGATGTTGATGATATACATAGTTATAAACAAATGAAGGTCAAAAAACGGTAAATTTTCACTTTTTTCGTCTATAACCAAAAAGTTAAGTATTGTAAACAAATTTGAGAGTGAGAAACTGATAAATCGTATAAAAAACTTCAATATGGCGTTCACTGAATATATCTATACCTATTGGTTGCTTAGAAAATTGCAAAATAAATCATAAATTTTGAGTCTTTATAAATATTCATAACTTATGTAAAAATTAACTTAGAACGTTCTTATTACACGGAATGCTGAGACTTCTGCTGCTTAAATCATACCCTAAATTTCAAACCAATTGGTCAAATAATTTGAAAGGTATTTAATTTGTTTATCCCAAATTAATTTTGTTTGCAACGCTATAAGTCAGAAAATGCTGAATTTACACTATTACTTTGGATCGTTTATGAAAGAAGAAGATTTATACTATTAACTTAATTAAAAAAAATGACGAAAAATAATTCTAAATACTGCAAAATTATTTTGCAAAAACCTGTGAATTAAAAAATGGGGGGGGGGGCTAACTTCGTCCCTAATAGCCCTAGGACAATTGTTTTTCTTTCTAAATGTGTATAAAAATTCATTCTTTCCAAATATGAAAAAATCATTTTTTTACGTCTAAAGTTATTCTTATTGTTTATAAGTAAGCAAAAAATCGACGTGTTTTTGCAAAATAATTTTACACTGATTAAAATTACTTTTGTAATTTGTTTTTAATTAAGTCAATAGCGTAAACCTTCTTCTTCCATAAACTGTCAGAAGGCTTACTGTAACCTCATAATTTTCTGACTTATAGTGTTGCAAAAAATGAATTTGGGATAAACAAATTAAATAACTTTTAAACTATTTGACCAATTGCTTTGAAATTCAAAATATAATTTAAGCACTAGAAGTCTCAGCAATTCGTGTAATAAGAAGGTTCTAAGGTAATTTTTACATAAGTTATGAATATTTATAAAAACTCAAAATTTATGATTTATTTTGCAATTTTCTAAGCAACCAATAAGGATCGACATATTCAGCGAACGCCATATTGAAATTTTTTAGACGTTTTATGAGAATTCTTACTCTCAAATTTCTTTAAAATGCTTAACTTTTTGGTTATAGACAAAAAATGCGAAAATTTACCGTTTTTTGATCTTCATTTGTTTATAACTATGTATATCATCAAAATCGGCTGCAGGAAACATAAAGGTTATTAATATAGGTGTCTATACTACTAAAAAAATTTGGTTTCGGCCTGGAGGGGGATGTGTCACGAGAAAAATCTTATTTTTCTGGACTATTATTAAATCATCCTGCCACTCTATTTGCTTTTTTTTTTCTTGATCTTTTACTTTTTTGTCCAGGACTCCATAGCTGGACTCGACAGTGTAATTCCAAGGTATTTTATTTCTATTAGATGTTAAAGTTTTAGTTTTCTGAGTTATCTGGTTATTCTGGGATATCAATATTGCGTCGTCTACATAACTGAGTATGTTGATTTCTCTGTTTCCCATTCTGTATCCTCCTCCTTTGGTGACACTTCTGATGATTTCATTCACTATTAAATTGAAGTTCATAGGGCACAATAAGTCCCCCTGTCTTATTCTATTGCCTATGTTCATAAATCCTGTAAGTTCTCCATCTTTCTGACTTCCATTTTGTTGTTTTTGTAGATGTTTTTAATAGTTTTTATGACACTTAGGGAAACTTTTCTATTATACGGAAGATGGAACACATCTTTGACTCCTACTCTGTCCTGTTAAATGCTTTCTTAAAGTCAATGTTTGTTTATGACAAATATCGCATCTATACACGATCGTCCAGTACGAAAACCCTGTTGTTCATCTGCTAAACTTATCCTCTCATTCATTAGTTCTTGTAACATGTGTTTTAGGGTAGTATTTAACAATTTTATGCCTCAATAATTTTCTGGATGTTTTGTATCTCCTTTTTTTAATAGTGGAATTAGTTCTCTAATTTTCCATTCTTTCGGTACACGGTACTCTATTGTGTTTTATAATTTTGTTAATCCATATTGTTAATAACCCAAATAATACTAGCCCTAAGAAAAGCTAAGAATAACAAATCTCCAGGCGAAGATTGTGTAGTTACTGATGCAATCAAAATCGGAGGCACTTGTCTTCTTAAGAAAATAAAAAACCTTTCTAACATGTGACTTTTAGATAGTAATATACCCGACAAATGGCACAATGCTGAAGTAATTTTATTGTACAAAACATGAGATCCCCATGACTTAGAAAATTACAGACTTATAAGCCTTCTTAGTCACTTATAAAAACTCCTTACAAGAATAGTAACGAATCGTCTTGAGAAAAAACTTGATTTCTACCAGCCAATGGAGCAAGCGGGATTTCGTACCGGATTTGGAACAAATTATCACCTACAGAACATTAAAACGGTAATAGAAAAGACTATCGAATAAAATCGACCACTCGTTTTGGCTTTTGTAGGTTTCCATAAAGCCTTTGACACGGTAGAATTTGACAAAATTATGGAAGCACTACAAGCATACCGCATTGACTACCGATACACAAGATTAATTTACAATACATACAACAACGCAACTATGTCGGTGAAACTACATAAAAACACGGACCATATCCCAATCGGCAGAGGAGTCCGACAGAGCGATACCTTATCGCCTAAACTGTTTACCGCAGTACTAGAATATGCTTGTAAAAACCTTAACTGGGAAGAGCGAGGCCTGCATATTGACGAAGATTAACAAATTTGAAATTAGCAGACGACATAGTTTTATTCTCTGACAACCTCAAGGAGATATGTACAATGCTACATGAACTTTAGTTAGTGTGTGCCAGTTTAGGTCTTAAAATAACCATCTCCAAAACAAAATTCATGGCAAACCTAGTACCTAGCGGAAATATCAATATTGGAGACGACGAAGTAGAGCTAGTGGAAAATACATATACCTTGGACACGAAATAAAGATCACAAGAGACAACCAAACATGCGAATTACGAACAAGAATAAACCATGGGCAGCCTATGGAAAACTCAAAAAGACATCTTTAAAAGCGATATACCAATTTCTTTAAAACGTAAAACATTTGACCAATGTCAAAGTGTGTTGCCTGTGATAACTTATGGTGCCGAAACTTTGACATTGAGAGCTACAACTTCTAAAATGCTGCAAATAGCCCAGAGGAAAATGGAAAGGTCAATGCTGAGTATATCGCTTCGTGACCCAGTTAGAAATGAAGACTTAAGACGAAGAACAGGAGTTACCGATGTAATTTCCCGAATTGCCAGCCTGAAATGGAACTGGGCCGGACACATCGTCGTGTAAAATCGGAAGAATTTTTGCAAGAGCCTTTTGATTTGCAAGATATTGTTAAGCACTGTCCTGTTGTGTGCCGTATCGTTTTGTATGTCCAGAGAATATCGCATCGCGGCGAAAAGACCGCTGGATGCTGGCTAAAACGCATATCCCTCTCTCTCTCTCTCTGCATCGCACACGGGCGGCCGATTATAGGGGCGGCCAAAAGCAGTCCACTGATTATATTTTTTTAAACGAAAATAAATTCAAAAGACAAATAGTAATAATTCAGATATTTCTATAAACTCTAATATTTGAAAAAATCTAAACAAAATGCAAGAAAATGTTATTTATTGTATGAACTGCCCTTTTGCAACTGTAGTCATAAAGTACCGTGAAATGGGGTGAGATTGATCAATTTTACCTTTATTTTATTTATATTTTAAACGTTTTTGTTACTGTTCTATATTTAAACACTTCACGTGTTATAATAATATCTAAAGAGTAGTGATTTAACACTAGTTTTGTTTTAATTATTAAAAAAATCCACTTATCTCATAAAAAAAGGGTGATCAATCTTAGACCCGTGACTGGGGTGAGATTGATCATGATGATTTTATAGCATGAAACAGTAGTGCTTTTAAATAGAATATGATCAATCTTAACCCTGACTAATTCGGTCAGACAGTTTTTCGAATTTTTACAAAGGGGTGAGATTGATCATGCGGGGTGAGAATGATCACACTATTTTTATTGTACTATTCTTTATTTATACAAAAAAAAAACATATTTTAACAACTAAAAATGTAATTCAGAACAATTTATATATAAAAAAAAATTTGATTTAACATTCTTTTATATTAATTTCTCCGCGAAAATGATATTTTTGTATCCTATCAGAAATCGTCTCAAGTGTTGGATCTGGTAGTAAGGCAACTACTTCCTTGAAGGGAACAGTGGATATGTCATTTTTAATTATTTTGAAAATCTTCCTCGATCCTGCTGATTTAAGGCCTTGAACTTCGATTTCTTCTTCTTCTAAAACTCCTTTTACCTGACAGACATAGGTAGATACTCTTGGGTAGATGCACAATTTTTTTCCGGTGTCATCTGAGATGTTGGACTCGTTGTAATTAAAAATATTTTCAACTGGAACATTTTCAATCGTTTGTTCTAAATTGTCAAAGTATTTTTTAATCAGGTCCGGAGATACTTCTGCTCGGCTTTTTTTAATATTAGTTGCTAATCTTTTACCAGCAATACCTCCGTGTCTCTTCAACAAGCTATTTACCCAGTCAATTCCAGGAATATTCTCCTTAAACTAGATACACTTCTACCAGTTTTGTCCAAAAAACTTTTAACGCACATTCTCAAATCAATAGCACTTAGAGGATATCCCTAATCTGCACACGTTAAAATGGCTACTTCTATAATGGCTAGAATGGCTACTTCTTCTTCATATTATGTGAATACAGATTGTCCACCTCTTTTCTTAATCTTCCTTCCATGGTACTTGTTATTTAAAGTTCCGTAGGACAATTTGAATTTTTTTGCGGCTTTTCTTAGCGATAATCCATTTTCCAATACATCGTGCAGCGCCTGATTAACTTGTTCTTCATTAAAATTGCCATACGTTCTAGTGCCTAATTGTCTTTTGTACGTTCTTCCCATTGTGATTGATATTCTTAAATCTGTGACAAAAATTATAAATTAATTTCTGGAACTTACGTAACGTGGGGTTAGATTGATTACTTGATCAATGTCACCCCATTCAATATTATCCGCCATCTTAAAAAAGCTGGCGTTAGTTAAAATGCTAGATACTTAAAATTATTATTACAGAACCATACAAAATAATTTTATAACACTAGAAATAGCAAACTTACCTCTGTTCTTTCTCTACCATCAAAAGTACACAAAGTATAAAAATAGGCCAAAAATTATGGTTAATTTCAAAGCCACAAAACTTCTTCCCAATGGCAATTGCAAACTAACAACGACGTGAACTGATCATAGTCAATATCCAAGAAATGAATAGTGCCACAACCAGAAACAATTTTACATTGTGGCCGGTTGTATCTACATATATGTGATACAACGACAAATGATCAATGTCACCCCGGGAGATCAATCTCACCCCATTTTACGGTAGTTCCGGGAATGCTTTTTAATTCAAAGTGGCTGGCGGTTTTCGGACTTTAAGGATATTTTTATCTATGTGGTCCATATGCGAATTTTTCAAATTCTGAACATTTATTATTTGTTAAGAGACTACGACACGACAATAGAATACTTTCCGAGAATTTAGATAAGTGCTTGTTAAGTTGCTCTCATTGAGTAATAAAAAACTCTTTTTTATTACTCGATGGTTTAAAAAATCTGTTTTATTACTCGATCGTTGCTCTGTTATAATATTGTTCCTTTATGCTTGTATGGTTATAGATGGGTTATAGTTCAGTCTAAGTTGAGAATTTGATAATTTTAGACACGCTTTTGATAAACGATTTTGTTTGTAATAGATGTATAGTAGTGTGCCCGTTTCTTTTGCGCACTACTGTATTTCAAATAGGCCTGGAACCCGCGTGTTAAAAATAGTCGATTAATAGCAAGCTGAAAATTTGTTATTAGCTTAACGGTGTCTAGTCGTGCAAACTTTGATGTACGGGAACACTGGAACAGGGGAAGTTTTAATTGTAAAACAGTTTAAAAATTTGGAACTTCAGATTACGAAAACTTCCCATGTATTTGTCGGACAGAACATCCAATTAATTTGTTACCCTTTCATTAAACTCTCATGCAAAAATCAGACTGCTATTACTAACCAACATAATTCCTGTCAGTTGACATGCTCTTCGTGTTTCACTCATTAAAATGCCCAGTTGGTCATAGACACTAGTCTGATTTTTGCATGAGAGTTTAATGAAATGGTAACGAATCAATTGGAAGTTATGTCCGACAAACTACATGGAACGTTTTCGTAGTCTGACGTTCCAAATTTTTAACCTGTTCCACAATTAAATCTTTCCCTGTTCCAGTGTTCCCATACATCAAAGTTTGTCCAACTAGGCACCGTTAAGCTATTAACAAATTTTCAGCTTGCTATTAATCAACTTTTTTTTGGTACGCGGGATCCAGGTGTCTAAAAGTAAAATCGAGATCAGAGCAATTATTTTTCATATACCCGTTACGGTTATAACGATGTATCTCCTGCACATTTCTTTAAATACTAGTACCTATGTTGAAACGACTAAAGTGTTAAAATAAAAGGGGGCGGCATATATTAAGTTGCACACGGGCGGCCAACACTTTAGCGGCGGCCCTGTCTCGTCATCTCCTCGTTGTAGTCATCGGGAGAGAGGTGGCGAACTGTTTACACCGTTAGCTCTCGGCTGAAGAACAGTTAACGGAGTAAGAGAGAGAGAAAGAGCATCGTCCAGCCAGTTTCAAGCAGAATAAACACATGGCTGTTTTCTTTGTTCCGGCAAACTAAACAACCATCCTGGAATCCAAACAGGCTGGCCAGTCCCAAATTCAATTTAGTCTTTGCATGCGGCATATATCCCAAAACTTCTACACCGACATCTCGCCAACTTCGGTTTCAATTGACCGTTAGTGTGGTCGTTCGTTCGCTTACTCGCTTTTTTCATTGCTCCCAGCTCTGCTCCAGTGGCGGCCGGTGAGGTAGTGCCATGGAGCCATGGCACTACCTTATTTTTATACAGAAACATATTTTTTTTTATCTTTAAACCGTTTAAATGTCCGTTCATTTTTTTTGCGTATTTCTTTTCTCTTTATAAATTATATAATATCTGGCAACTGTGCAGTGTAGTACAACCCTCGCCACTCACAGTGGAAGGAATGATCGCATCGTGCCCCGTGCCGAAAGCTTAGATGGCTCAGCTGAAAAGAGAAAGATTTTACGGGTATTCTATGTAAGTGACAGAGATAGAGCTATATTGCACTTTTCATACACGTTTAGACTATTCGTGCCTAGTTCGATCTAATATTTTTTACTATGCTCATCATAGTGAATATTGGATCGAAGATCCAAAAAGATTCTCGTACAGGGTAGTACATTATATTTTCGAGTTTTTTTACGCGCTCGCTCGCTCGTTTTTATATTTATAATTATTACATTTTTAATGATTAAACTTTTAATTATAAACTATTATAGTTTTAAGTAATTTAAAATTTTTAATTTTTAATAAAACCCGAGTTAAATTCAGCTTATCGTGATAGTCTAATTAAACACAATGAACAAGAAGTGGATAAAAAATCGATATGTTTTGAATCAAATTAAAAATTATATCTATATGGTTTTATGAAGCTTTCGAGTTAGTTTTGAGAAATCACGACGAAAAGGAAAATTCACAAGATAGAGGCATCTTTATGGAACTGTTCAATGTTAGCCGAATTAGACAACGACTTAGGTTTATATTCAAAGTTCCAAATCTTTAAAAGCATGTAGGGTAACGGGTACAGTGATTGGCCACTTAAGGGATTTCAAATTGAATTAAAATTGTAAATTGGTATATTTTAATGTGAAATATTTTGTAAGGGTTTTTTAATAACAATGAAACATCAAATTTTATAAAAACTCAGGTTATTTTAGTAAAAATAATATTGTACATAAAAAATTAACACAAATTTGAAAACATACAAAATTACACAGTTATTGGCCATGCAAACATAGTTATTGGCATATAGAATTACAGTTATTGGCCACTCATAAAATTCCTAATTTTCTTTTTTTGTTTGTGGAGTTAGGGCACACAAAACTATTTAGATTTTCAATTTCTTGTTGTTTTTTAACACAACTACCAATATGGGAGCATCTGACAAAAAATAAACATTTTATTCCAACTTTTGATTTAGAAATATTTTAGGAACAAGAATAGCACAATCCTGTATACAAAAGATTATTATTTACAGATATGTTGGTGTTGACCGATTGTTTCACTAATATATCTGAGAGAATTTGTATTTTTTTATGTTCTGGATATCCCTCTGTTTCGAAAAACAACTTGTGACGTTCCGCCCCTTATAGAATCGATTATTGATGGGAAGATATTATTTAACTATCCAAAATATTATTTAATTATTTTCAGAATTATTTTCTTTCAATGTTTATTCAAATAGAACTTAAACCCATCTCAGAATTTTTAAATGCTTGATGACGTCACATTTAAAACGTGGCAACATTGGTTTCCCCACTTTGACAGCCAATGCTTAGTAGAGGGGTACGAAGGATTCAGCTGTGAACGTGAGCCTTGGATTGCGATTGTTTCTCGAGTGTTCGGTCTGAATCGTAGTGTGCGGGGTCATTAGACTCAATTATTCACCTCTAATTCTCAGTTCCAAATTGATTAAATATTACAATAAAAGTATAGTGAAGTTATCCAGCAGCAGTGGATTTGAAGAATTTTAGAGCATACTATATCCAATGAGTTCTACCCCGCACCTACCATGAAATCTTAAAGCCACCCTACAACAACACCAAGGCCAGACCACACAGAGAGAAACAATCAATAGGCGACCAGCCTGGATTATTTCCACATTTTCTTTTTTTGAGTACCTCCAGCTGCTTTCCAACAGTTTTGAGTACCTTCAGCTACTTTCTACCAGTCTTCCTCTCCTGTACCTCCAGCAGGACAGCTGCTAGCGAGAGTTAGCACCCTTGGGTGCTCATTACATCAACTTCAAGATTAGGAAAGAGTGGTTTGTTTGGGAACATTTACTGTGCTCTTATTAAAGACAGACTGGTTTTGTGATATTTAGTACATTTTTTTTTATAGTTCAATTGCACACACATTTTTCCTGCTTTATATTTTTTATAGGTTTTTTTTCTTTACAACATAATATTTAATTGATAGCGTTCCCCAACACTCTGCAATCTATAAAGGTATAAATTTCTGAGCTCAGATATTTTCCCTGATAATAGTAGTCGGTACTCTTATCTTGATTATTTTTAGGCTGTGTTCCACTTTTGTATAATTATTTAAACTCATTCCATTATTTTAGTATATGTTTAATTAAATTTTTAAAATTTAACTTCACATATTAGTCAAAATTGTAATTATTAACTTTATTTAACTTGAACTTATTAACTTTACTTAACTTTAACTTATTAACTTTATTTAACTTTAACTTTAATTTATTAAATTCATATGAACTTCTGGATTCTAATCCCTCAGATTAGTTTTTGGTTTCACTTGTTATTATTACTATTATAAACCACGAGTTAGGAAAAGGATCTGTGTATCCACTCGTAGGTTTATTTATTCAATAAGGCTTGTGCCTGTCCCACTCACAGTGAGGTATTTATATGTTATATATAGTATCAGGTAGTATTTAATTAAGGTGTACGTATTATAAACGTACAATTATTATTTGGTGAGGGTTCTACTAACCTAGTTGTAAGTTGTACTTCCTGTATTAGAGGTACCCGTAGTCAGTTTTTCTAACCTTATAAAGAGTATTCTTAGATCATAGTTGTATGATGATTTTGTAATTGACTTTCACTAGTATCACTTTTTCCTGTCATGTTAGAGTTACACACTAGTTACTTGTCCTAACTCAGAGATTGTTAAAAAGATCTAGTAGTTACATTCAATAAATATACATTTATTGTGATTTTTTTTTCTTATTACTCCTTTATTTTTAGTAGTATATTTTATAATTTAATAATCTTTAATAACTTTTCACATACTTGTACTACAAATTTAACATACTCTATAGCAGCGTAGAATACCTGGAAGAGCGTTAACCTAGTTATCCTTCTTCTGGCGCCCAAAAATTCATTCTATTTTCAGTATATTATTATATTTACTCTATCTATTTTCTGAACATTATCTTCATATCTTCTTTTCGAGCCATCATTGTCACTTCCTTTAATCTATTGTCTGGCCAAAAATAGCCGTGCAAATTGGCCGAATCCTTCCTTGAGTGTCAAGTGGCCCTTCTCATACATATTTAGCTAGCCATTCAAGTTATATCTATCTATTAATGATTTCTCATCTCTAGTCCTGTATCAATTCGATATTCTTTGTCTTGGCATCCTTCCATACAAATACTACTACAAAGTTGTATTTTAGTTACTCCAGCTTCTTCAACGGAGAAGCCACACATTTTTGTCCTTTGGCTACATTAAGTAGACCTTCTTCTTTTTACTACTTCTGTTGGAGTTTACCACTCCCTTTTCATTCACTCCAACAGAAAATCATCAGCTAGTTGTTACATCGGCTTTCCAACGTGGTGGCTTTATTTTTGGTCTGAGACAGTATTCATTTAGGTCAATTCTTCTCTTTTATCTGAAATCTCTTTGTTATTTCCGTTTGGTATCCTATACACATATTGTTACTTATTTATTTTATTTTTAATTTCTGATACATATCAGGTATTCTTAAACGCTGTTTTGATTTTTGTTTATATTTTGGGACCTCATTATAGTATATGTTTGTGCAGCTTACATTCTGGGTTAGATTTTGAATTTTTATTGGGAACTTATATTTAATATTGCTATTAATAATATAATTCATATAACAATTTTATTTCTTCAGTCAATAGTGGTATAGTTGGAGGTACAACTAAGTGTTGATTATTATTATTATTATTATAGATATATATTTTTTCTAGAGTGGTGGTAAGTTACATATAAATAAAAAAATTTACTTCCAGTATTTAGGTAGTAGGTTTACTTGAGTATACAATATTTATTGGATTATTTATCCATTTATTTGATCTTATATATTTATTTGATCTTATTTATTAGATTATATACTGCATTATATATATATTTTTTTTTGCTGGCTATTTTGATTTTGTTGGTGTGTTGCTGATATTTTCTCGGTTTATATTATATATATTTTGCGTGCAAACTTTCATATTTTCATATTTTTCATATTTCTGTTCTTTGGACTATTTGTCAATAACTTTGCTCTCATCATGTGTGCTTTTAAAGCTGAACATCTTCTGGTGGATGAATTGGATTATGAATTAAAGATTCGGGACATAATGCCAGAGGAGTCGACAACTGTCGATAAAAAACGCAATCTTTTGAGAGGTGCTTTGAAACAAGAAGCTGGCAATAGAAGTTTTCTCCAAATTTCAGCTGTATCCCTTCCTTTTGAGGAACAACAAAAAGGAATCACTGAAACATTGGACAGCTTGTCTAAAAAAATCGAAAAGTTTAGGGGAACTGTAAAGGATACAGAGTATGCGCGATTAACATCTCGTCTAGGCCATATTTCTGCCCGTGTACACTTGCTACACTGTCCTTCTGAAGAACAGGAACCGTTCAAGAGGTCTGTTTCTCTTAAAATATTAACACTAGAGGGTGAACTTGATTCTAGAGTTAACCCCATTGCTACCTCTACTCCTAATGCTTCAGTCAATGTACCTAGCTTTACGTACTCCAAACCTGTTCAAGTACACAAATGGGGTATTTCATTTTCAGGTGAAAAACAGCACACTGATGTGATGTCATTTTTAGAAAGGGTTGAATGTCTTCGAATATCTAGAGGTGTTTCTGAAGAGGATTTGTTTGCTGCTTCTGCTGAGTTGTTCACCGGGACCGCTTTTACATGGTTTATGAATAACAGGGGTAATTTTTCTTGTTGGTCTGATCTGATTAAAAAGTTGAAGTCGGATTTTCTTCCGTATTCATTCCAGGATGATTTATTAGATCAAATTAAGAATCATAAGCAGAAACCTGGGGAATCTGTTACTATGTTTATTAATACTATATTAGGTATGTGTAGTCGTTTAGACACTCCTTTGTCAGATTTAGCTAAAATTAAAATCATCCTTAAATGTCTATTGCCCTTTTATCATCAACAATTAGCTCTTATGGACATTCAGAACATTGATGACCTTACTATAAAATGCAAACGTTTGGAGGAAACGTTATCCTGGTCTTCTCAACCTCCATCCACATCTCGATCCTCTTCTAACTCTTCTTCTCAGCCAACTTCCTTTAGGCAACGTTCTTGGCTAAATAAGGGTCATGAACATAATGTTTCGGTTGTTAGTTCTCTTGTCTGCTGGAATTGTGATCAGCCTGGTCACCCATTTTACAATTGTGGGATTCCTCAAAATCGTATTTTCTGCCATGGTTGTGGCCGAGAGAACACCCTTAAAAGAAACTGTTCTAAGTGTTCGGGAAACGACACGTCGGAGGTCCGTCCCCTGAACGTTTCTCCGTCCAACATCCAATCAGGGAATCAAACCCCATCGTCAAACGAAACTACAGGACCAAGCACATCCAGCAACCCAAACCCATCTTCACGAAAAGGGAAAGGGGTGTCGTTCAAGAAAGCAGCACACACCACAAAACAAAATTAAACCAGAAATTTATTTCTATAGATAATACGTTAGATTCGCTTGATTCAAATGATCACAGATGGTCATTTACAAACGCTTCTTTGATTGGTAGTGTTCAACGTAACAATAATAATTGTGATAGTAATGTGGTTCCATTATCTATATTAGATTCTAGTTTTGTTAATGATGATGATACGTCTGGGTTAGTTCCATATAACGGTTGTAGACAACCAAATACTTTAGATCTAGATATTAATTCGTTATTAGTTAGGAAACAAAATGATAATAGGCCATATCTTCCTATTCAAATTTTAGGACAATCGTGTTTAGCTTTGTTAGATAGTGGCTCTAATATTTCATTGATAGGGGCACATTCGTTAAATTTATTGAAAAATTCTAGTATTCCCATTATGCCCATTTCATCTTTGCAAGTATCTACTGCAGATGGTACAGTTCAGTCCATTACGGGCAAACTCCAAATTAAAATCACAGTGGCAGATTTATGTAGGGAAATTACATTTTATGTTATTCCTTCCGTGCAGAATTCTATAATTTTAGGTATGGACTTTTTCAATGCTTTCAATAGTACCTTAAGTTGTTCTGATTTTTCTTTTTCCATATCTGAATTTAATTTATCTACCCTTAGTGCTATTCACGATTTTGCTAGTTTATCAAGCTCTGAACAAAGGCAATTAGAGAGTATGATCTCTAAATTTACTACTCTTTCTTCAAAAGACAAACTAGGTCGTACGTCGTTAATCTCTCACACTATCGAAGTGGGAAATCCCACTCCTTTCAGATTATATCAGTACCCCATACCTCAAGCCTGGCAGGCAGATTTAGAAAAGGAAGTAGATTCGATGCTTGCTTTAAATATCATAGAACCTTCAACATCGTCCTACTGTTCTCCGCTCTGGTTAACGAAGAAGAAGGATGGATCCTTCAGGATCTGCTTTGACGGTCGAAAACTAAACAGTATCACAACTAACAGGGATGCTTATCCTATCCCCAGAATAGATGTGATTTTGAGCAAACTTCAGAATGCCAAATACATCTCTTCTATTGATTTGTCTAAGGCCTTCCTACAGATCCCACTGAGTGAAGAGAGCAAGAAGTATACTGCTTTTGCTGTCAGTGGTAAAGGATTATTCCAGTTTGTCACCATGCCTTTCGGTCTTGTTTCTGCTCCTCAGACAATGTGTCGTCTGATGGATTTAGTCATTGGTCCACCGTTAGAGCCCTATGTTTTCTATTATTTAGACGATATTTTGGTTGTCACTCCTGATTTTTCCCTTCATATGGAAATTTTAGATAAGTTATTTTTACGTCTTAAGGAAGCTAATCTAACGGTCAATCTGGATAAATGTCAGTTTTGTCGCCCTAGTCTTAAGTTCTTGGGTTATGTTGTGGATAACCAGGGGCTGAGGACTGATCCTGAGAAAATAGTTGCTATCAAAAATTTTCCTATACCAAAGACCACCACCCAAGTCCGTAGGATATTGGGAATGTGTGGCTATTATCGGCGATTTGTACCGTCCTACTCTACTTTGTTGTCACCTCTTACTGATCTTTTGAAGAACAGGAAAAAGGGACAGACCATTACTTGGACTCCTGAGGCTGACGAAGCTTTTAGGCGCGTTAAAGATGCTTTAACGAGCGCTCCGGTTATGATGTCACCTAATTTTGATGAGCATTTTTATCTAATGACAGATTGCTCTAATACAGCTTCTGGAGGCGTATTATTTCAGTTGAAAGATGGCTCCGAACACCCCATAGCGTACACTAGTAAGAAGTTGAACAAGGCCCAGAAAAACTATTCAACTACGGAGAAAGAACTCTTAGCTATCATCCATGGGTTAGAAGCTTTTCGTTATTATCTGGAAGGTCGTAATTTCACTATAATTACTGATCATAGTTCCTTAGTATGGCTTCATAGTATGAAAAACCCTTCACAGAGGCTTTCTCGATGGATATGCAAACTGGCTGCCTATTCATATAAGATTGTCCATAGAAAGGCAAACGGGGTAGTGGTCGCAGATGCTCTTTCACGTGTCCATGATATTAATGTCCTAGATCTGTCCTCTTTAAGTCCTGATATGTGGTATCAGAATATGATTGATAGGGTCACTCAAGACCCACAAAAATATCCTGATTTTAAGGTAGAGAATAATATTCTGTACAAACACATCTTAAGTCCGATAGAGTCCTTATCCAATATGTCGGAGTGGAAAATAGTTGTACCTACGCCAAATAGGGAAAATATTCTGCATATGTTTCATGATGAAGTTACGGCGGGTCATTTTGGTTTTTATAAGACTTATCACCGTATTGCCGAATTATATTATTGGCCTGGTATGCGGAAGTCTATAAAAAGGTACATTTCTAAATGCATGGTTTGTGCTACTTGTAAACCAAGTAACCTACCACAGGCTGGACTTATGGGTTCCTTCAGGAACATAAATTTTCCTTGGCAGATGATCTCAATGGATCTCATTGGACCTTATCCTCGGAGTTACAAGGGTAATACCTATTGCCTGGTAGTTGTGGATTATTTCACTAAATTTCCTTTAGTTTGTCCCCTTCGCCAGGCCACAACTCCAGCAATTTTAAAATATTTGGAGGAACAAGTCTTTTTGGTGTATGGTGTTCCTCAAATTGTGTCATGTGACAACGGTCCTCAGTTTGTATCGAAGGCCTTTAAAGATCTTCTAGCTAAATATAAGGTTCAAAAGACCTTTTATAATGCTGCCTACCATCCACAAGCAAATCATACTGAGAGAGTAAATCGCAGTATTGTCACAGCTCTAAGGTCCTATACTTACCCTGATCACAGAGCTTGGGATCAATATATTCATTCCATAGCTCAAGCCATAAGGACTTCTGTCCATGAAGTTACCCAGTGCTCTCCAGCATATTTGAATTTTGGTAGGAATGTGGCTTTATCAGGTGATTATTTTGGTGTAATTTCAGACAATTCCGAAAATCTTCCTCAAATATCTGAGAAACTTCATCGCTTAGATGATCTCCAGACGTTACCTCATATTTTCGCAGACATTAGGAAGAAGTTAAAAACTTCTTACCTAAGGAACCAGCAGCACTATAATTTGAGGAAACGAGATCTGCGATTCTTTGTTGGTGATCGAGTCTTAAAGCGCAATTTTGTCAAATCCAATAAGGGTGATGCCATTTCTGCAAAGTTTTGCCAGAAATATGTCCCATGTACTGTCTCAAGGGTAATATCTCCTTTGATTTATGAATTAAAGGACAATTCGACTAATAAGCGAATTGGTCAATTTCATGTAAAGGATTTACTGCCTGACAACACCATGGACGATGTGGATTCTCCAACTTCATCGGAAGAAGATTAGCTTAACAGGGTTGTTTAAGCTAATATCTTCCTGTGTTTGCCTTTAATTAGTTTTATTATGGTATAGTATTTTAGTTTAAATTGTTAATCACCAGATAATGCCTGACCATAGCAATTTTTATCCTTCGGCATGGCTTGATGATTTCTCACGTATTAGTTATTAGGTACCGAATTCTTGTGTAATACCGCTTGTATGAGTTTATTATTATTTTTTTTGTATTATAGATTGCATTTGAGTCATTATCGACAAATATTCTCAAATACTAATCCAGCCAGTAGTATTACCAAGTTAATAACCTCCACTTGTACTCTTAGTTTTGTACTCAACCTCTCAGAATAAAAGGGCTGTTGATTATTATATATTAAGATATTTGGATGTGTGGGCTCATACAAGTATTCTTGCTTAATATAGATGGAGCTATGTTACACTACCATATCTTAGATTATGTGTTATATCTTGGATATTTGATTACATACCTATTATTTTTTTTTATTGTTTTTATATCATGTCATTGGATTTGCCATATTGGAAAGAAGTTGTGGTTGTTAATTTGTTATTGGGTTACTTTATTGATATTTGTCACAGGTACCTTAAATACTTTATATTAATTCGGATTCTTACTTCCTCCACAGGATGATTCTGGAATGAATTTGGAATTTTGATTTATAAATGAATTCTTGAGTCCTTCATATTTCTTCTTATGAACTAGTCTGTTAATGCTCAAAGTTGGTGAATACGTGGGTTCGAAGTTCAGCAACTGATCACTGCTATCCGATTTCGTAATCCATGTCTTTCTTGTCAGAGTAGGCAGATGTTTATCCATGATAATATTTCTGGTTGGGAAATGGTGTACAACACTTCCTAACCATTCTTGTGCAATTGTTCCAAATATTCCAGGCACATTTTCACACGATAATAGGGAAGTCTAGTTTGCTTATTTTATGTCTCTTAGTTCATAGTATATTGATGCTTGACCTTCCATAGACGTAGAGTCGTAATGTTAGTGATTAACCCACTGGGACAAATTATTGATTTTCTTTTTAGTAGATTCCCTCTTCTTTCCTTAGGCATTAATTGTTGCTTAGATTCAGGAATATCTCCTGGATAATCCTATGTATGTTCACATGAATATACAGTCTTATGAAAGATTGGGAGCTCGTTCCCGTCATATTTTGTATTTACCATGGAGTCATAGAACTTATAAGTTCATCCTTTATTTTTACTATTTAGTTTCGATAGGCTCATATTACCGGATGAGGGTAGATCTAGAGCTAATTTAGTTAGTTATTTAGTATTAGTGAGAATTGGTCCATAAATCTTCCTGATCGTTCTTCTTTGGATATGCTCCTATAAATCTGGTGTCCATTGCTAGTCCGATTTTGGATTAAGTGTCCGATTCTTCACTTATTTTGTTTATTTGGTTGTATAGGTTCGTATTACCGGATGTGGGTGTACGTAGACCTAATTTATTTATATGATTTAGTATGGATCTGAATTGGTCCATAAATCTTCCTGGTCGTTCTTCATTGGATATGCTTTTGTGAATCTGTTGTCCATTGATAGTCTGACTTTGGATTGAGTGTCTGATTCCACATTTATTTTGGTTAATGTGTTTGCATTCCTTTGGTATGTTCACTATTTATATTAGTTGGTATTGGTGAAAATTATTCTATAAATATTCCTAGTTGTTCTTCTCTGGATATGCTATTACGAATCTGGTGTCCATTGCTAGTCCAATTTAGGATTGAGTGTTTGATTCTTCACTTATTATAGTTATTGATTTCATTGGTGACTTTAGTATATGTACTTGCGTTATGGTATGAATTGGCTCTCACCTTTGCCTGGTTGTTCGTCCTTGGATATACTCCTTATAAATCTGATGTCCATGGATAGTTCAACTTTGGATTTACTGCCAATTCGACACTTATTTGTCATTATAAATTATGTCTCATCTTTAGCACTTTTACTAGGACTTCGGGTCATATTTTGCAATTTCCGTTATTTGCTGCAGTGACCATCCTACTTTCCCTTGATTATTAGTGGTGATTATTTGTAATCTTGCGAATCAACGGGGAATGATACACTAAGCACTACTACTCTAGTTTAATATTTTGAAAAAAAAAAAAAAAAAAAAATTTTTTTTAAATAAATTTTTTTTTCTGGTGGTTGAAAGGGAATGTGACGTTCCGCCCCTTATAGAATCGATTATTGATGGGAAGATATTATTTAACTATCCAAAATATTATTTAATTATTTTCAGAATTATTTTCTTTCAATGTTTATTCAAATAGAACTTAAACCCATCTCAGAATTTTTAAATGCTTGATGACGTCACATTTAAAACGTGGCAACATTGGTTTCCCCACTTTGACAGCCAATGCTTAGTAGAGGGGTACGAAGGATTCAGCTGTGAACGTGAGCCTTGGATTGCGATTGTTTCTCGAGTGTTCGGTCTGAATCGTAGTGTGCGGGGTCATTAGACTCAATTATTCACCTCTAATTCTCAGTTCCAAATTGATTAAATATTACAATAAAAGTATAGTGAAGTTATCCAGCAGCAGTGGATTTGAAGAATTTTAGAGCATACTATATCCAATGAGTTCTACCCCGCACCTACCATGAAATCTTAAAGCCACCCTACAACAACACCAAGGCCAGACCACACAGAGAGAAACAATCAATAGGCGACCAGCCTGGATTATTTCCACATTTTCTTTTTTTGAGTACCTCCAGCTGCTTTCCAACAGTTTTGAGTACCTTCAGCTACTTTCTACCAGTCTTCCTCTCCTGTACCTCCAGCAGGACAGCTGCTAGCGAGAGTTAGCACCCTTGGGTGCTCATTACATCAACTTCAAGATTAGGAAAGAGTGGTTTGTTTGGGAACATTTACTGTGCTCTTATTAAAGACAGACTGGTTTTGTGATATTTAGTACATTTTTTTTTATAGTTCAATTGCACACACATTTTTCCTGCTTTATATTTTTTATAGGTTTTTTTTCTTTACAACATAATATTTAATTGATAGCGTTCCCCAACACTCTGCAATCTATAAAGGTATAAATTTCTGAGCTCAGATATTTTCCCTGATAATAGTAGTCGGTACTCTTATCTTGATTATTTTTAGGCTGTGTTCCACTTTTGTATAATTATTTAAACTCATTCCATTATTTTAGTATATGTTTAATTAAATTTTTAAAATTTAACTTCACATATTAGTCAAAATTGTAATTATTAACTTTATTTAACTTGAACTTATTAACTTTACTTAACTTTAACTTATTAACTTTATTTAACTTTAACTTTAATTTATTAAATTCATATGAACTTCTGGATTCTAATCCCTCAGATTAGTTTTTGGTTTCACTTGTTATTATTACTATTATAAACCACGAGTTAGGAAAAGGATCTGTGTATCCACTCGTAGGTTTATTTATTCAATAAGGCTTGTGCCTGTCCCACTCACAGTGAGGTATTTATATGTTATATATAGTATCAGGTAGTATTTAATTAAGGTGTACGTATTATAAACGTACAATTATTATTTGGTGAGGGTTCTACTAACCTAGTTGTAAGTTGTACTTCCTGTATTAGAGGTACCCGTAGTCAGTTTTTCTAACCTTATAAAGAGTATTCTTAGATCATAGTTGTATGATGATTTTGTAATTGACTTTCACTAGTATCACTTTTTCCTGTCATGTTAGAGTTACACACTAGTTACTTGTCCTAACTCAGAGATTGTTAAAAAGATCTAGTAGTTACATTCAATAAATATACATTTATTGTGATTTTTTTTTCTTATTACTCCTTTATTTTTAGTAGTATATTTTATAATTTAATAATCTTTAATAACTTTTCACATACTTGTACTACAAATTTAACATACTCTATAGCAGCGTAGAATACCTGGAAGAGCGTTAACCTAGTTATCCTTCTTCTGGCGCCCAAAAATTCATTCTATTTTCAGTATATTATTATATTTACTCTATCTATTTTCTGAACATTATCTTCATATCTTCTTTTCGAGCCATCATTGTCACTTCCTTTAATCTATTGTCTGGCCAAAAATAGCCGTGCAAATTGGCCGAATCCTTCCTTGAGTGTCAAGTGGCCCTTCTCATACATATTTAGCTAGCCATTCAAGTTATATCTATCTATTAATGATTTCTCATCTCTAGTCCTGTATCAATTCGATATTCTTTGTCTTGGCATCCTTCCATACAAATACTACTACAAAGTTGTATTTTAGTTACTCCAGCTTCTTCAACGGAGAAGCCACACATTTTTGTCCTTTGGCTACATTAAGTAGACCTTCTTCTTTTTACTACTTCTGTTGGAGTTTACCACTCCCTTTTCATTCACTCCAACAGAAAATCATCAGCTAGTTGTTACAAACTTTCTTTTAGCCGACTCACCAGCACGTTTTTCTTTGCTGGTTTAAAAATTTGTACATTTGGTTTAGGAAGTATTCCTCAAATTTGATGAATTCTTATTGTTGGAGACATCAAAAGATACGTTATCAATTGAGGGCAGAATAGCGTTTTCCTCTACAGAATCAGGAAATTGGTTCCGTGGCAGTTCGTGGTTTTCTTTGGCGTTAATCATTTCTGGTATATGTACTCTAACTACACTTCTCAAAATAGTGCTTTTAATTGTATGATCAAGAAGTGTGTCTGATTTAAAAGTATTTGTATCTACAATATCATCTGTATTTAGTGTAACATTTTCTTTATTCTTCACAACATTTTGACATTTTTTGCTCTCGGAATTGGCTCTTGTGGCAATTTTTTTTATTACTTTCTTCTTGGTTTCTTTATTTTGTTTACTTTTATTGTTTGGTTTTGCGTCAATTCGCTTTTGTTTTCGTTCTAATTTTATTTTTTCTTGTTCGTCTTTCTATTCAATTTTACGCCTTTCTGCATTTTGACGATCTGAAGAAGTGAGCACGAAAGGCAACCGTTCTGTTTGCTTTTTACCCTTTCTTTCTGGGGTTTTTGGCCAAAAAAGAATTTGTTTGAGGTGTCAATTTCTTTATATAATGCGTTGTCTTGATTTACTAAAGGCAGATTATCGGATGTCGATTGATTATCTAAAGTCATTGTATCTTCTGTGACAATAGTATCTTTTTGTTTGGGTTTTCTCGTCTAAACTTTAATACTGCCCGGTTCTAATTTGCCTTTAATGGTTTAAATGCAGCAACATCTGCAGGCTGTATAATTCTGGTCGCATTGGGATATAATGCCACTAAAATAATTTGTAACTTTGAGCATAATTCACTGGTTTGAATGGTTAAGTAAGTTTTATGTCCATCAACGAACAAAATGACTGGAAATTTAGTGTTTTTTGCAACTAGGTACTTATATAAGACGTTTCCTATGTACTCATAGAAGTTTTCATTCTTCATCCATCCCGTATCGCTACAGCCTATGCCCCATTCTCGAGGAACTGAATTTATAACATTGCTAGGAAGTCGTTTGTATGGGTAAATAATCATCGGTGCTGTTATTTCTTCAGATGCTGCAAACCTAAACATAACCATCAAATTAACTTTAGAGTGATGTTCTATTTGATATTCATTTTTGCTTCCCTTTACAGCCAACACTCGTTTATTTTTGGGACACAAGAGGAAGCAGATTTCATCCCCATTAAAAACACGTGAAGGGTCTTGAAGAATATCAATGTAACGTTTACGGTGTAAATATTGTTGAACACCGGTGAAGCATTTTCTTATATCTTTTTCAGACCCAACTGAACTTGCTGCTGTTACCGCTTCTGGAGTTCGCTCGCTTAAATCTGGATGTCTCTTTAAAAAGGATCTATAGGTACCAACCTCTTCCGGGCCGATTGTCAGTAAAAGGATTAGCACGTGGATTTGCATCAAGAAAACCTTTAACCGAGTCTTGTATAGTTCCCACTCTTACTGGAAAACCTTTGTCTTGGCATGTTACGATCCAATTCTTTAAACGATTCTCTTCCTCCAAAGAAAGAATAGGATTGGGACCAAGGTTAGTTTTTTTCATTAAATTTTTCGCAGTTCTAAACTGCAATGTTGCTCATGGCACATTAAATTGTTCAGCGGCTTTCCGTTGGCTCATGCCATTTTCTATGGCCTGAAAAGCAGACTGAAGATCTTGTTCTGTATATTTTTTGTGATACGTTTTATCTTTCCGGATATTTGGCATTTTTTATTCTAAAAATAAAAATCATTTAATAGTATCTAATAATGTTATCTATACAATACTTACGTTTCATATTTGATTCATATTGCCCGCATTGGCATTAATTTTATAACAACTAAAATAATTGTAATTTTATAAAAACGAATCCGGACAAAAAATATATTCTTATTACACATTACAGTTATTGGCCACCCTGTGGTTTAGTGATTGGCAGTCGGCCAACCACTAGTTATTGCCATAAAAAATAAGAAAAAATGCTTGAAATATGTTGTGTTGGGCCAAACTAAGCTAAAAGAGCCTACATTATAATAAATATTTTAATTTAAAGTAGGTACAGTAATTGGCCGATAGGCCAATCATTATAATGCCGACATATTTAAGATACAGTGCTTGGCCACTAAAATTTACCGCCAAAAATTATAACCTTACTATTAAAACCACCGATAACGTAAGATGTACCCCACTAAATCGCCACAAAACATTAATATAAGCAGATACACAATATTATTAGCCAAGATAACTCACCTCATGAATGGCCTTCCTTAACAAATTCTTTAAAAAACTCTTAAAACTGGTTGCACCTCCTAAGCTTCGAACAACACACGCTGTCACAACTAGACAATATTAACTGAGAGAGATAATGGCTAGACCAAATATATAGCAATGTTGCCGAATTGCAATGCAAATACATTTATTTCCTTATACCTTCTAAAAATCTTAATATTTCGGATTTTTGTGAAAGTGGCCAATCACTAGTGACCGGCCAACAACTGTACCCGTTACCCTACTACCTCAAAACAACACAAAATGAACTCCTTCAGTGCATCTTAGATGTTTATAACTAGGAAATAAGGAAATAAATTGAAAATTATCTTTGTGTTGCAGTGATTGCCGATGAAACGACAGACGTCGCGTCGCTGGTGAATTTCAGTTAGTTATAGTTGTCCGATATTTGTGTAAAGGGCGATAAGTTGAGAGATTTTGGAGATTTTACTTGTTGGACGAACATGATGTCAAATCAATCACTGAATGCATTTTAAATGTTTAAATTTCTTGACACCCCAGAAATGGTATATAGCTACATAATGTAAAAGTATCCGTACCTATTTTTTTTTATTTCTATTTTATACCTTTTTTGACAATATCGTGAACCCGTCACTAAAAATTTAGGCAGCTGCCCGAATTCTGGCACTACCTACTTAAAGTGATACGAGCCGCCACTGCTCTGCTCTGACGATGTTACCGATGCTGGACGCTTCCGAACACTAGATCTGTGATAACCTCGGGGAAGTCATAACAAAGAAGCCGATTTTTATACTGCCAGGTGTTAAGACTCGACTGCGCCAATTAAAAATAAGAAAATGTTTTTAAACTTTCATTTCGTTTTTAGTCCAGGGCGCATCTGTTTTGAGATGGACGTTGAGAGGTGACTCAAATTTTTTTGCAGAAATTACTTGGAATTAACTCATATAATAATAATTGAGTTATCCTCCCACTCAAAAAGGTCCGGAACATTGTTTAAATAATCAAAATGTCAAAAAATTAAGGATAAATTCGATTTTTTTCATCGTTTTTTGATTATAACTTTAAAAGTATTCACTTCCGAGAAAAGTTGCACCAACATAAAAGTTGCGTAATTAAATTTCCTATAATATAGGTTATTGGTTAAAAATTTTAAAAGTTGTCAACCTTGTTGCAAAATAGCAATAATTGCGAAAAAAACACATAAAAAACAAGTATTCGCATTTTACGTTTTTCAACCATTTATGCTACATCTAGAACGTTTATATTTTACCCAGAAAATATATATGATATAGTAAAACAATACTGTAAATTTCATTAAGTTCGGTTCAATAAATTTTGCAAAATAAATTTTGCAATCCAGTTTTCCCAAAAAATTCATTTTTTCAAAATGTTTCAGGACTGAAAATAAAGCAGACAGCAAGTTGATATTTTTTTACATATGAAAGAATACTTTACCTTTCATTTGCAATTTGCAAAATTAAAATGGGTTAACTACCACGGCGTCGCCCGAATCAGTGATGGGAGGTGGACGAAGAGATTACTTGAGTGGAGGCCGAGATTAAACACAAGAAGTAGAGGAAGAATACCTACTCGTTGGACTGACGATCTCAAGAAAATGTCAAGAAATTGGATGCAAAGTGCTCAAAATAGAGCACAATGGACAAAAATGAGGGAGGCATATGTCCAGCAGTGGACGCAAAGGGCTGAAGGAGGATGATGATGATGATGATATTGTTAATTGTTATGTCGTTTTTTTACACAATATTTCAGTAATTAGTTTAGTGTTCCGTCTTTACCTGCAACTTTTCTGCTTTTTATCTTTAAGTGATTGTCGAAGTTCCTGTATATTTATATTAACTTCTTCCTCTGCATAGAGCTTTTTGGATAGTCAGTTCATGAATCCTTTTCCATCTGCTTTGGTTCTGTTAGTTTCCTTTGCCTCCGTCCTTTGACCTCTTATAAAGCGCCTTATTTCCTTTAGCAGTTTTCCTTTTATTTTTGTTAACTTCTTATAGCAGGGCAATTGAAAATTATCCATGCAATGTTTGATGTTAATCTTGTAGTCCGAGTTCCCCAAAATTATTTTGGTAAATTTACAAATAACAAAAGGTACAGTATTTTTCTATTTGTAAAAAAATTTCAACTTGCTATCTGCTTTATTTTTAGTCCTGCAATATTTTGAAAAAATAACTTTTTTTTGCGAAAGCTGGATTGCAAAATTTATTTTGTAAAATCTATTAAACCGATTTTAATACAATTTACAGTATTGTTTTCCTATATCATAAAGTTTTTCTGAGTAAAATATGAAGGTCCTAAGTGTAGCATAAATGGTTGAAAAAGGTAAAATGCGGATACTTCTTTTTTTATGTTTTTTTTCGCAATTATTGCTATTTTACAACAAGGATGATAATTTTTAAAATTTCTAGCCAATCCTATATTGTAGAACAGAGGCCGGCAAGGGGCGCCCGCGGGCGCCACTGCGCCCTTCAATAAATTTTAATGCGCCCTTAAACTATTGTTAACTTAGACAAGAAATTCAAAACGTATATTTTTTATACGTTTATATTAATATATTTGTTAGGTCAAAAAATAGTTGGCGCCCGCCATGAATTTTTAATTTAGTATTTCACTCTTTACATTAAAAATGTTGCCGACCTTTGTTGTAGAACATTTAATTACGCAACTTTTATCTTAGTACAACTTTTCTCGAAAGTGAATACTTTTAAAGTTATAATCAAAAAACGAAGAAAAAAATCGAATTTTTCCTTAATTTTTTGACATTTTGATTATTTAAACAATGTTCCGGGCCTTTTTGAGTGGGAGGATAACTTAATTATTATTATATGAGTTCATTCCAAGCAATTTCTGCAAAAAATATTAAGGGTCACCTCCCAACGTCCATCTCAAAACAGATGCGCCCTGGACTATCAGTTTATGTTATACTATTTATTTTATAGATGATGCTAAAACCGTTGATTGATAAATACGGATACCAGTATATTTACATATGTCAGTATACCTATTTATCAGCCATTGCTAAAACATTGATTTCTTACAATTTTGACTATTAGTTTTCATAATATCTGAAATTTTTTGTAGCTATTTAAATGGCTTCCACAACCTTAGCAGACAATCTGCCAGGTACGTATCTCTTTTGTTCATTCAGTTGATTTAGCACAATGTCTATCTGACTGTTCCATATTTGATTTCCTTTTTTAATTTTATTAAACTGCCAATTTACAATCTTCTCCATGAGATCTGTAAGCAGACGTGATTACATTATGTACATAATTTACGAGAGGCTATCAGATCAGGTATTCTAATCTTATGAAATCATAATGCGACAAGTCACGCTGTCCGGAACATTTTTTATCGATATGTAGACATTAAATGACGTTTCATAAACATCATTTTATTTTTTGCATTTCATTTTTAATAATAAAATTATTAACTAATAAACTAATTAGTATTTAGTATTCACTATTTGTAAATTCATTTAAGTTGGTTAGGGCCCTGAATAAAGAGTGTACCTCCTGGTCAATTTAATGTTTTCACTTTCTTTTTGGTAGTTTTTTTTGCTTTTTATTTATTAGTATATAACTATGCATAAGTATATTTTATGTGCGCAGATGTACATAATGTTGTTTTATTTGGGATGCTGTAGCAAAGAGTAAGTTATTATCTGTCGTGGCTGAATGGATTAAGCAATCCAATACCAATAAGAAAAGAAAAAAGATAATGGAAATTATCATAATGTCGGTTGAAAAAGCATTTAGTTTTACTTCGAAAATACTTTCAAACGTCTAAATAAACATATATTTAACTGAAATTCTAGTTAGTATTCATTAAAAATAACAACAACAAAAAAAAAGATTCAGAACCATATTTTCAGGATTTGTTGAGACAATTTAATTACAAAGTAGATGACATTTAGGATTATATTTTGGGTTAGCCGACTAACCCTATCGTCGTTTAAGAGTTGATACTACATACTCCGGTCAACTTACACATACACATCCGAGGTTACAAAAGTTGCCATCAAGCTGAAAATTGGAAGGATTGTTCAAAATACCATCATAAATGAAATCTAAAAAGTCCTCATAAATCCGACCCGAGCCAAAAAATTTACGCAGGGTCAAAGGTCACTAAATATAGTTTTTAGCGATTTTCAGCGAAATGGTAAGTTTTGTCATAAAATTAGTTTTAACAAATAATGTAGATTAGATAATTATATATAAAAAATGTCTTATTACTTTTTTTCCTAAGAGCCACCGTTTTTGAGATACAACGATTCAAAAAGTTGTAATCGTCATAATATGCGCAACGTTTCCACACCACCTTTGAGGTAGTGTACTTTGCTAGTTTTTTAACATAATTTCCCCAGTAGGCCTATTCCACGGATCTGTTATGATTCTGTTTAATTTGAAGCTATTGAATAATTGATATTGGCAAGGGTTAAAAATGATAAAAGTTATAAAAAGCGGTATAAATTAAAAAAAAAGGGAAATTTATTCAACTGGTTCATAATTTTCTAATACTTTTGCTTCCTCTTCACCTTGTTCTTCTTCTTCTTCACCTTCTAGTTCTTCTTCTTCTTCTTCTTGTTCATCCTGGCTGCAAGTAAATTGCTCCAATAATGACTCATCGCATTCCTCCTCGATAGAATCAAATGAATCCTCAATTGTTGGTGATTCAACATTGGAGCACGGGCGGTTTTGACAATAAGTGCATGTTACCGAACAAAACAGTCCAACTTTTTTGCAACCACATTTAGCGCTACATCCCTTTTTACAGTTGCAAAAAATTGTGCTCAGGAGTTTTCCGGCGCAGGTGGGAGTAAAGTTTGAATTGGTTCTAATGAACTGTCGACTAATTTCCATCCCTAGTCTTTTGGATCTCGCTGATAACCCAGCCACACTTGAACTTGGTAATATACCCGAAAAATATGTTGATGAGCAGCCGCTGAGGTTGGAGGAAGACAAGATAATTGCACTTGTCTTTTATTTCGAGTTTTTTAAAGAAAAATGCATATCGAAACTTATCTAAGCACATAGTTCTTTTAGGCGCTCGATACATAGAGAGAAGAAAGCTTATTCCGTTGGAAATAACTTCTTGTGGAGTTGAATTAGTTTTTTTGAAAACTTCAGCACATTCAAGTAAAATTAGGTTTAACACGTATTTTCACTCCGGAGTAGTAATCAAGACTAATTAATAACTCGAGGGTGACATCTACCTGAAGGATTTCTCCACCCAGGAAGATTACGTAATTTGCATAATAGTAAACAAACTAAATTTGTATAAAGTTTATTGTATATTGAAATGTTTATTGGTAGTTAGCAGTAAACATTTTGCCTAGAAAGTTGTCTTTCATTATTATGTCCAAACCCTTCTGAGAAAAGAATAGGTAGGCTGATTAGATTAGCCGGCGTACCGATAGAACGTGTTTATTCCGACAAAACCCATCTTTACAAATTGAATAAGCCGCATAAGTAAGAAGAATTTTTATAAGTTAATACTTTGTCATATCAATTTATTATTTTTGTTGGGAATAAGTTGTAAAATTAAAATAATAATTCTTATTATTTTCGCGTTACATTCACTTTGTAACGATTTTTTTGTTGGCTCTGTAATATAATACAGCTTAACATTGCATCCCTCGGTAGACCGCAAGCTGTATAGTACAAACATTATCATATTTATAATATCTTATATTATTATGTGTAATATAAGTTACGTTGACCGAGAGAATATTATCTTTACTTGTATTACAGCTTCATTGATATATATACGTGGTGTACTAATACATATTATGACGATTAGAACTCTTTCAATTGATTGAATCGTTGTATCTCAAGAACGGTGGCTCTTACGAAGAAAGTACTAACATATTTATTATAGATAATTATGTAATCTACATTTTTGTTAGAACTAATTTTATGATAAAACTTACTGTTTCGCTGAAAATCGCTAAAAACCATATTCGGTGATAGGTCTGGATCCCGCGTATGAAAAAAAAGTTGATTAATAGCAAGCTGAAAATTTGTTAATAGCTTAAGGGTGTCTAGTCGGACAAACTTTGATATATACGAACACTGGAACAGGGGAAGTTTTAATTGTGGAACAGGTTAAAAATTTGGAACGGTCAGACCACGAGAACGGCGCATGTATTTTGTCCGACAGAACAGACTTAAACTCTCCGAACAGAGATTAAACTCTCATGCAAAATTCAAACTGCTATTTATCACCAAATGGGCGTTTTAATGAGTGGAACGTGTGGAATATGTCAAATGACAGGAATTATGACAGGTGATAAATAGCAGTCTGATTTTTTGCATGAGAGTTTAATCTCTGTTCGGAGAGTTTAAGTCTATTCTGTCGGACAAAATAAATGTGCCGTTTTCGTGATCTGACCGTTCCAAATTTTTAACCTGTTCCATAATTAAAACTGCCCCTGTTCCAGTGTTCCCATATAACAAAGTTTATCCGACTAGACACCCTTAAGCTATTAACAAATTTTCAGCTTGCTATTAATCAACTTTTTTTTCATATGCGGGATCCAGACCTATGACCTTTGACCCCGCGTAATTTTTTTAGCTCGGGTCGGATTTATGAGGACTTTTTAGATTTCATTTATGATGGTATTTTGAACAATCCTACCAATTTTCAGCTTAATGGTAAATTATTGTAACCTCACTCCTATTTTTGAGTCTAACTAGACCGGTCTATACAGTGCGAGGCATAAGTTAATAGAAAATTATGCTCATTTTCATAGTTGATTTTTTCATGAACAGATTATCGGATTACAGTCCCTGGCCAAATTATTCGACGCACTATAAGATTTTATAAAAAATGTTAATTATGAGGGGATACTACGTAGGTTTTTTGTATGTGTTACAGTTCAAGTTGATTATCCAGTTGGAGTTGACTCCAACTAGTTGGAGTCAACTCTAACGGCTTGTTTCAGTAAAAGTTGATTATAAATATAAAATGAAGATTTATATTCAACATTTACTAGTAAAAGTAGACTCCAACTAGGAAAAGTATACTCTTCCCAATGCCATTTAGTAAAAGTAGATTCTGATTCACACAAACAGCCGATTCTAGAAATTAAATGTTACTGAATATGTTCAAATTAGTCTAGGATGTATCGTCGCTCCGTTAGGTAAATTACTCCGATTCGAATTTTTTGCACAAACTTACTCAAAATGAGGTCCTTATAACAAATCTACTAGGTGCCAGGCAGTACCTTCATCGATAAATTGTTTAAACAATTCTTTTTAGACAAATTCACAAAAATAATTTTTTCACTTCGAACATTTTTTTTTTAGATCATTTGGGTTATTCTGAGCAAAAAAAGGTATTTTGTGATTTTTCTCTAAAATTGATTGTTGTCGAGTTATACGCGATTTAAAATTTGAAAAATGCGAAAATAGCCATTTTCAAGGCTTAATAACTCGGTTAAAATTCATTATTATGAAAGTCAGAAAGTGACCAAATCAAAGTTTATAGCCCCCTCTACAAGATCCAGCAGAAATTTTTGTCACTATTTTATTACTAAGCTTTATCTTTAATTATTAACAATGAGCGCAAAGTGCGTATTAGGCGGCCGTCAATGGTGAGTGCTAAAGAGATGCACCATTCCAGCCGTCCAATGGCGAATCTCACTCGCACTCACATTGACGGCCGCCCTCAATACACGGTTAGCGCTCATTGTTGATAATTAAAAATAATATCTTATTAATGAAATAATGACAAAAATTCTTCAGGATCTTATAGAGGTAGCTTTAACGGATCTAAAAAAAATTTGTACGAATTGAAAAAATTACACACACCGGCAAAATTAGCCGAACACCTTAAAAATGGGACATGTTTGATGTCTCGAATTTCCTAAAACTGTTGTCCGATTTAAGTGATTCTTTTAGTAAGTTATAGCCTTATTAGTTAATAATATCGGTGTAATAATATTGTTGCTAGACAGGTACATGTCATTTTATACCGGATGTTACAATCATACTGTCTTTTTTTCTTTAAGTTCGGAAAACCCTGTGGAATATTCTAGTATATATAATATTTTAAAATTAAAACTCGATTGTAGGCTTTCTTAATGTTGGAAAATAAAAAAGTTATGTGCTTTAACAAGTAGCCATGTTTTTTATCAATAAATCCTCATAGTAGGGGAGGAAAGTATGCTAAATTTGCAGTTTGTACAGATGTCTCCTATTTAAGATTTTAAAGTAACCCCCCAGCCCACCTCCGTCGGGATCGTGTTTGGTGCCATTCGGTAGATTTTTGAAAAATATTGAATAGGTGTATTTTGCAGTTTTACGATCTGATGTTCATTTCGCGAAATATCGCAGGGTTCGTATTTAAGTTTTTTAATTTACCCCCTCCCCTCTCCGTGGGGTGTCACGAACCCCCACGGAGGTGGGGTGGGGGATTTAATTTAAAATCCCAAATAGAAGCCCCCAATTTTTATTGCATATTTGGATTCTCCACGTAAAAATAAGCAACTTTTATTCGACACATTTTTTTTAATTATGGATAGATAGCGCTATAATCGGAGAAAAATGATTGTTTCAAATGGAAAATTAAATTAAAAAATGAAAAGTTCTCCACTTTATGGAAAATTTAACTTAACCTTTTTCTGATTTTAGCACATACTCTTCACAACCCAATAGGTTCCCATAAAGCTAGAGTAACTGTAAATTTAGTATACTTTCCTCCCTAGTATGAGGATTTATTGATGAAAAACATGGACAGTTGTTAACGCACATAACTTTTTTATTATCACACATAAAGTAAATGAATCAAAAAGAAAAATGTTAAGAAAGCCTAAATCTACAATCGAGTGTTAATTTTAATATTTTACATGTGCTAGAATATTCCACAAGGTGTTCCAAACTTTAAGAAAAAACACAGCATGATTTGTACACCCGGTATAAAATGATATTTACCTGTCTAGCAACAATATTATTACAACGATATTCTTAAATAATAAGGCTATAACGTACTAAAAGAATCATCCAAATCGGATCAGTGGTTTAGGAAACTCGAGACATCAAACATGTCCCATTTTTAAGGTGTTCGGCTAATTTTGCCGGTGTGTGTATTTTTGCGAATTTGTTTAAAATCTTTGTTTATCGCCAAACGTCACTAAAATCATTCATTATTGTACTCATTTACCCTCATTTTCGACAGTAAAGTAACACTTTGTTGTATTGAAAGAAGAATGTTACTTTAACTGCCGCGATAATTAATCAAATTAACCGAGATTGAATGTAAGTGGTCAATGGCAGCAATCGATTATTTATTTGAGTGAAATTAAAACTTATTTACTTTAATTATTAAAAATATTGTACAAAATTTATCTTATTATTGATAAAATTTATGTCAAAAAGTAAAATTCTGTAGTGTTTCGCAATTATATTCATACAAAATAAATCAAAATTTTACAGATTTAGTAATTAGGTAGGTATACAATATTGATAAAACTATTGATTAAACATCAAAACCGGCCATCATGCAAAAGTCATATGTGATTACTGTCATTACTGTCATACGAATTTTTTATTTCGTCTAAAATAAAAAAAAATTCTCAAAGTTGTAAGTGTTAATGTTTTTTATGATTGACGATACAATTTTGTACGCACCACCTCAACACTCTTTATCGAACGCGTCTGTTCCTCTGCTCGTAATATCAGACTCGTTCGATAAAGTGTCACTTTACTGACTGACTTTACTGAAATTGGTTAAACAATTTTTCGACCGCGGTACTGCGTGACACCCTGTGTAGTTGTTATAAGGATTGTTATACGGATGTATTTCTTTGAGTAAGTTTGTGCAAAAAATCGAATCAGAATAATTTACCTAACGGGGGTGACGTTACAGACTATACTGATAAGTAGTTGAAACGGTCAAAACAAAGAAACGCACACTCATCAAAAATGCACTTGAGATTCTCGTATAATCAACATTTACTGAATCGATCCAGGAAGAGTCAACTCCAACTAGTAAAAGTTGATTTAAATTTTTAAAATCAACTTTTACTGCTCGTTTCAGTTGGAGTTGACTCCAACTAGTTGGAGTCAACTCTAACTGAGAATCAACTTGAACTGTAACATATGTACCAGACACAATGTATGTTGTTTGGTTGTCCATTTAATTGTCTATATTTTATCACAAATAAAACAATATTATAATTGAACAAATATGTATTTATTGACTCTTGATGGAAAACAAAAATAACGACAATTAAATGTTATTTTGTTGAGCCGCCTTTAGCCACTATTAGAGCTTTAATTCTACAGGTATCGTAGTACAGGTTTGCAGTGATAGTATGCTGCGCATAATTAAAGCTCTAATAGTGGCTAAAGGTGGCTCAACAAAATATTTAACATTTAATTTTCGTTATTTTTGTTTTTTTCAAGTCATTATTTTTTAGTCAATAAATACATATTTGTTAATTAATAATGATGATTAGTTTGTGATAAAAACTAGACAATTAAATGGACAACAAAATAATAGATATGCATTGTGTCTGGTACATACAAAAAACCTATTTAGTATCACCTCATAATTACTTTTTTTTTATAAAATCTTATAGTGCGTCTAATAATATGGCCAGGGACTGTACATTAATTTGATTTTTATTATTTTAGATTTTTCTTTAGTATTTACACAGTTGTGCAAAGGTTTACTCAACCTTCTTTTTTGTAATTATAGTGGGCGGAAAAAATGTTTTTCTTATGTAAAGTTTGAGACACCATGTAGGGAGGACGAGGTACAAATGTCACCTCATCAGTAGTCTTATGTTTTGTGAACATTTTATTTTTTTAATATCCCTGATACCTTTAGAAACAAAGAAAATAGACTATTTAGCATGTGTTTTAACTGAAACAAAACTAAACTAACAATAAAAAATAATGTGTGTGTACTTTGTACGCACGTAAGAAGTTATACTTCTATTATATGATTATATGATTATAAACGAAATTAATATACTTTTTGTTTATATTTTATTTAAATATTAAACTAATTTTTTGCACGATTGATCATTTTTGACTGTTTACCGTGACAGATTTTACGTCAGTAGGTGACATTTACTAGCAACTCGCCGGTAAGTAATCCAACTCGACGGTAAGTACTCCAACTCGACGGTAAGTAATTCACTTACCGTCGAGTTAAAAATCTCTTAATTTTAATTTATTTTTTGAAAGAATAAAGAAAACTAACGAATTATTTATTAATATTGAAACTTATGGTACAATTTGTTAAATTATTTAATGAAATCCCACTTGTTTGGGCTTAACGACTGTAAAAGTACGCTGGATGTTCGTTTTTGTATTGGGTACTTTTACAATCATTAAACCATCGGTTTGTTGGATGTCATTCATAGTAATATTATATAATTCTTCTCTTCTACAGGCACCAGATATTCCCAATATCATTGCGACCTACAAATTATGAAAAAATCTTCATTAGAGTATTTCTTTTACCTAAACTAGCTTATATTACCTTGTGAACTAGAAATTCTTCATCCGGTGCTTCCATCAGAAATTTTTCAAATTGCTGCCGTGTAAAAATGCTCGCTTTCTTGGGCCTATAGCCAACATTTTTTCTCTTCAAATACGCGATCAAAGTTGAAAACTTGGAAATATCAATGCCATCATAAAGAAAAACGGTGGATTTAATCATTGAATATTCTGCCCAGAGGCTTCCAGGAGCTTTCAACTGCATATGTCTTTGAACGAAATATGCCAATAGGGTCTTTTCTTCGATTCTTGCCTTCGCACCATTTTTTAAAACTTTGGTAGGTATTTTGATAACGGATTTTGGATTTTTCTGGAATAATTGCGGAACACCCTTCTTCCCAAGCCCGTTCAATTTCTTCAAATTCACTTTCGCTCATATTTTAATTTATAATAATCAAAATTGTACTTAAAATTATTGACAACTAAATAAAAACTCAATTTTCCATTGTTGTTATGCACCCTAGTTACCACCTAACAACCAAAGTCTCTATCTTGATAAAATGAATGAAACTAGTCAATATGACGAAAATGTTTAATTTTATAATTTATAATGGTATCAATCGTGCAAAAAACGTTATAAGCATGTCGAACGTTAAGGGTAACCGATCTCAGACAATAATTGGAGTCGTCGCTCCGCTCCTCCTCCAAACAATTGTCTTCGATCGGTATAAAACCCTTATCGTTCTCCATACTTAATATACTATATACTTACTACCTCTCAAACATTTTTATTAAAACAGTGCCAAAAATTAAAATAATAAAAGAATAAAACACACACAAACACATTAAAAATGCCACAAATGATTTCTGAACATTAATTGTCGGAAAATTTTTTAACTAAATACGTATTTTCTGAAAATAAAATTATATAATAAATATACTTACAATCATAAAATGTATAAAAAAAATAAAACAATAAAAGTTTCTATTGGGATTCGAACCAACTTACCAGCGCGGCTGGTATTGGCGTTGCATTGGGGTTCACTCGCATTAAACGCTTCGCCACGGAGACAGTGTGTCATTATGTGCGAAGATCGACTAACTAAACGGATTAAACTTTTGACATTTTTGAATTATGTAAATCAAATTATTTTGATTTTGAATTGGAATGATTTAGAATTGAAAAAATACAACAAAACATAGAGTAAGAAAACAATATGTTAGGTGAATATTGATAGAAATTTTGATGGTAATCAAATTATGTAAATAAAAGTATTACATACTATGTATTTTGGTAATCAAGTATATTTAAATGGGAAATAAGCCACAATTTTACCTAAAAATGATTTTATTAACGTTTCGACGCCCAAGTCGAGTGTCGTTGTCAAAATACAAAATAATACTAAATAAATAAAAATGTTGTTGCTTAGTAAAAAATTCTTCTAATAATTTATTTAATCTGACTCATTTATATCGGCAATTCAGACACGTATTATACATTTTAAAGTAGACGACTTTAAAATGATATTGCCAATATTGATGAGTTGCGTTCCTGGGACGACTTTACTAAAAGATAGTTCATTCGATTACATGAAATCAATCCCAACTCAAGAATATCCGCCACAAAAAATCATAGCATGTAATCTGTCTTTAAAAAGACAACCAAATGCAACGGTGGCACTGAAATTCTCGCGTTAGAGATTTCATAGTAAATCACGAGGGAAAACCAGGAAAAACCTCGTGATACTATCCCGACATCGTAAGTATTTGGGTTTACATTTAGTTTACTCTCAAAACTAATACCAAATTCTGACTTGATATTTTAAATTTTAAATAATACTAAAATACTAAATATGTACTAACTCGATATGTTACTGATTTACTAATTGTGGTATTTTCTTTCTATTGACTTCCTCCTTTAATATGGGTAACCACATCCTACTGCATTCTACCGAGGAATTTGCGACACAATTGGTTTCATTTAGCATAATTAGAGCCGCTTCTTTGATTTTTCTCTTTTTACTATCTGCTTCTTTTAGGACTATACTTGAATCTCTCCACTGAACTCTATGTTCATTATCCCATGCGTGTTGACATATTTGAGATCTATCAAATTCTCTATTTTTTATATAAGACTGATGTTCATTTTCTCTAACGTCTATTGGTCTTGACGTTTCACCTATATAAAATTGTTCGCATTCACAAGGTATTTTATAAATACAATTCTTTGTTCTTTCTTGTTCACTGTTAGGTTTAGTTTTAGATAGAATAGATCTCAAAGTGTTTGTTGTTTTGAATGTTGTTGATATGTTGAATTTATTTCCTATTGTTTTAAGTTTCTCGGATAGTCCTTTTACATATGGTATTGATATTTTCCTCGTATTATTTCTTGTGAATGTTGTAGGATCCCGTTCTAAGTTGTTCTGTTCCATTCGATCCAATCTTGACAATTCCTTATTTATAAACGATATGGGATAATCATTTTTTAATAAAACAGATGTTAACAATTGTTTTTCTTCTAAAAATGAATTTTCGTTAGAACAAGTAATTTTGGCTCTATCATGTAAGGATTTAATGATTCCCTTTTTAACGTTGATGTTATGATTTGATTTGTAATTTAGATATCTGTTGTTGTGTGTTGGTTTTCTATACACTTGAGTCTCATATCCAGTATCCTTCTTTGAGACCAAAACATCGAGGAAAGGTAGGGTGTTATTGTATTCCTTTTCCATTGTAAACTTTATTGTCTCTTCTTGATCGTTTATAATATTCAGGAAGGTATCCAACAATTCCGATCTATGAGGCCATATGGAAAACACATCATCTACATATCTCCACCATACTGTGGGTTTTAAATTTTGTTTAGAAATGATATTAGTTTCGAAATCCTCCATAAATATATTAGCCAATAATGGAGATAAAGAAGAGCCCATTGCGAGACCAAAATTTTGTTTATAGAATTCATTATTTAGTTGAAAATAGGTATTATTAGTACATAATGTCAATAACTCCATTATAGCTGATACATTTAGTCTTGTCCTAGTTGTTAATATATTATCATTTTCTAATTTCGTTTTGATTAAGTTTAAAGTTAGTATAAGAGCTGTGAGACATTTTTGAGTAGGTATTTTAGGCAACCTGAAAATTTTTCAGGTGACTCTTCTATGATAGCCTAATACAAAAATGCCGGTCTGGCTGGAGGGTAGCGGTTATTTTCCCCAAAAATCCCCCCCAAAATTAAAAAAGGGTAAAAATTGTTATTACAAAAAATATCATTGATATGACTTGAAAGTAAATTTAAATAATAAAATATAAAGGAAATAAACAGGCCAGACGATTTGAGGGCGATTTTAACTCTGCAAGATATTTGCATAGGCGCCCCAGGATTATTTTCAGGGGGTGCATCTGAACTTCAGAAGATTTCATTTGAATCTGTACATACTATTAACGAGTAAAAAATATACAACTATACATGCATATATATGTACATTCCTTCTGGACAGGGAGGTGCAATTGTTATTTTGACAGGGTATTTTTTAATTGTAAAAATAAATATTCAAAAAAGACAGTTTTTTTTTTCATGAAATTTTCCAATTGCCATTTGATCAAACAAATTACGCTTGCATATAAATGAAAAGCGCTATAGGTAAGCATCAGTGTGAGAAAGAGCGTATACCGATAGCTGTTTGCGTCCTCTGTTGTAGCTGAGCGAGTCCGTTTGCTCGAGAAAATCACGTGACCTGGCCATATCTATGTTGTCGTGCCTCGAAACGTTAGAGTAATTATTATATATATTATAGTTTTTTAAGTAATTTTTCTTAATTAAAGTAAAATAATACGTAATATACAATAGATTTTGCAAATATGAAACAAAAAAAAACATATTTATTATTATAAATATATAGGTAGAAAAGTATAAAATTATAAACTAAATTAATTCTGTGTCCGAATCTTGTACTTCTTCTTCAAACTCCTCATCTGAACTTACTATTGATTCCTCTTCTACACGATCTGTAAATAGTTGTAATATGTATTTAGAATTAGTTAAAAATTAATCAGTGATTAATTAATTGAGTTTCTCTACGTATTCTCTGTCCTTTTATACGGAGTCGAAGCCTGGACAATCACGGGCGCATCTGAAGAAATACTTGCCATTTTTGAAATGTGGTGTTATCGACTAATGTAAAATATAGCATGGACACAACACTTGACAAACACGGAAACATTAAGAAAGATGAAAAAGGGAAAAGAAATACTCAACAATATGAAGGAAAGAAAAATGAGCTAAAATAAATATACATTCTCTTCTTCTTCGTCAGACTCCCCTCGAGAATCAGATTCTTCTACCTGATCTGTAAATAGTTGTAATATGTATTTAGAATTAATGAAAAATTAATTAGTGATTAATTGATTAAGTTGCTACCTATTCTTACTTATATAACCAATGCTTAATACTTTTCCTTATATAACCAATCACATTAGGTATTTTATTTCTTAGTACATATATGACCAAAGTAGCTCATGTTTCTTTCGTTCATAGTGTTGAGTATTTCTTTTGCCTTTTTCATCTTCCCTAATGTTTCCGTGTTTGTTACGTGTATCCTTGATATATTTAACATTATTCGATAATTCCACATCTCAACAACAGGCTTCGACTCCATATAAAAGGACGGAGAATCCGTAGCAACTCAACTAATTAATCACTAATTAATTTTTAATTAATTCTAAATACATATTACAACTATTTACAGATCATGTAGAAGAGGAATCTGAGTCTCGAGGGGAGTCTGACGAAGAAGAAGAGAATGAATATTTAAGCTCAGATGAGGAGTTGGAAGAAAAGTACAAGATTCGGACACAGAGTTAATTTAGTTTATAGTTTTATACTTTTCTACCTATAATATTTAATTAAATAATAAATTTGTTTATAATATTTGCAAAATCTATTGTATTATTTTTCTTTAATTAAGAAAAAGTTACTTAAAAAGCTATAATATACAATAATTACTCTAACGTTTCGAGGAACAACAATATGGATATCGCCAGGTCACGTGATTTTTCTCGAGCGAACGGACTCGCTCAGCTACAACAGAGGACGCAAACAGCTATCGGTATACGCTCTTTCTCACACTGTTGCTTACCTATAGCGCTTTTCATTTATATGCACGCGTAATTTGTTCGATCACCTAGCAATTGGAAAATTTCACCAAAAAGCCTGTCTTTTTTAGAATATTTATTTTTAAAATTAAAAAATACCCTGTCATAATAACAATTGCACCTCCCTGTCCGGAAGGAATGTACATAGATATGCATGTATAGTTGTATATTTTATACCGGTTAATAGTATGTACAGATTGAGATGAAATCTTCTGAAGTTCAGATGCATCCCCTGAATAATCCTGGGGCGCCCATGCAAATATCTTGCAGAGTTAAAATCGCCTGGCCTGTATATTTTCTTTATATTTGAATATTTAAATTTACTTTAAAGTCACGTCAATGATATTTTTTGTAATAAAAATTTTTACCCTTTTGTTAACTTTGGGGGGGATTTTTGGGGAAAATAACCGCTACCCTCCAGCCAGACCGGCATTTTTGTATTAGGCTATCATGGAAGAGTCACCTGAAAAAATTTCAGGTTGCCTAAAATACCTACTCAAAAATGTCTCACAGCTCTTGGACCATAATGGCACATTTGTAAATAAACTGTTTATGTCAAAACTTACTAAAATATTATTTAGATTAAATTCAATATTTGATAATTTGTTTAAAAAATGTTGTGTATTTTTTATAAATGTGTCATTATTATTTGCAAATGGTTTTATAATATTTAATAAAAATTTTGATAGTTCACTACAAGGAGAACTGATGGTACTACAAATAGGTCTAAGTGGAATATTTGCTTTGTGAATTTTCGGTACTCCATAAAAATGTGGTGTCTTACTGTAATGAGGTGTCATTAATTTTCTTTGATAGTACGTTAGGTCATTTTTAAATTTGAATAAAGTTCTATAGATTTTGTTTTCCAGTGTCTTCGTTGGATCCTTCGTTAATTTGGTATAAGGTCCATTTGTAATTAGATCTGTAATTTTGTCCTCATATTGTACTTTATCCATTATTACAGTTGCATTTCCTTTATCCGCTGGTAGGATTGTTATGGAGTCATCATTTTTTAAAGTTTTTAAAGCTTTCATTTCCTCTTTGCTGATGTTCTGTTCAATTTTATTAGATTTTTCCAATTCAAGTTTGCATAGTACCCTATATTGTTCTTTTTCATGAGTTGGTAAACACTGGGATATTTTTTCTACTGCGCTAATTATGTCTAAATTTGGAATAGATGGATGAGTGACAGCATAGTTTAAACCTTTTGACAATACCAAATTTTCCGTTGCATTTAAATGTCTATTTGATAGATTGACAACTGTCGCTAATATGTCATTATTTCTATTTAAGTTATCAAAATTATGTATACTATTTTGTTCTAAAAGAATATTAAATTTATTTAAATGTATATTTCTTTGTTTCTGATATGAATTTTGATAAATTATGTGTAAACTAAAAATAATTCGATCAAAATCAGAATTTGATATCATTCCGTAAAGCAAATCTTCAATACTTACGATGTCTTGTTCAATATGTTCTAATTACAAATGGACCTTATACCAAATTAACGAAGGATCCAACGAAGACACTGGAAAACAAAATCTATAGAGCTTTATTCAAATTTAAAAATGACCTAACGTACTATCAAAGAAAATTAATGACACCTCATTACAGTAAGACACCACATTTTTATGGAGTACCGAAAATTCACAAAGCAAATATTCCACTTAGACCTATTTGTAGTACCATCAGTTCTCCTTGTAGTGAACTATCAAAATTTTTATTAAATATTATAAAACCATTTGCAAATAATAATGACACATTTATAAAAAATACACAACATTTTTTAAACAAATTATCAAATATTGAATTTAATCTAAATAATATTTTAGTAAGTTTTGACATAAACAGTTTATTTACAAATGTGCCATTAGATAAAACTTTAAACTTAATCAAAACGAAATTAGAAAATGATAATACATTAACAACTAGGACAAGACTAAATGTATCAGCTATAATGGAGTTATTGACATTATGTACTAATAATACCTATTTTCAACTAAATAATGAATTCTATAAACAAAATTTTGGTCTCGCAATGGGCTCTTCTTTATCTCCATTATTGGCTAATATATTTATGGAGGATTTCGAAACTAATATCATTTCTAAACAAAATTTAAAACCCACAGTATGGTGGAGATATGTAGATGATGTGTTTTCCATATGGCCTCATAGATCGGAATTGTTGGATACCTTCCTGAATATTATAAACGATCAAGAAGAGACAATAAAGTTTACAATGGAAAAGGAATACAATAACACCCTACCTTTCCTCGATGTTTTGGTCTCAAAGAAGGATACTGGATATGAGACTCAAGTGTATAGAAAACCAACACACACCAACAGATATCTAAATTACAAATCAAATCATAACATCAACGTTAAAAAGGGAATCATTAAATCCTTATATGATAGAGCCAAAATTACTTGTTCTAACGAAAATTCATTTTTAGAAGAAAAACAATTGTTAACATCTGTTTTATTAAAAAATGATTATCCCATATCGTTTATAAATAAGGAATTGTCAAGATTGGATCGAATGGAACAGAACAACTTAGAACGGGATCCTACAACATTCCAATTGGTGTACACCAAATCCTGTACACCAATTGGTGTACAAATGATATTACCACTTGTACACCAATTGGTCTATCTCTTTAAATTTCTTTAAATTTAAAGCGATAGACCAATTGGTGTACAAATGGTATTATCACTTGTACACCAATTGGTCTATCTCTTTAAATTTCTCATTTACCTATAACCGGGCTATACCTATGATGCATTTACAATTATTACGTACCTGTTGCTTTAAAAACTATTTAAAAATCACTACAATTATAAACTTTTTTGTTTCTGTCCTCACAACAATAAAACTAATATATTATACATTTGTTTACCTTCATATTGAACAATTATTTATTATTGACAGGTCATTTCAACACCCACTCAGAGCCCGTATAACGACTAATACATTTCGCAATCACTTGCATCGTGCAAAGTGGCTATGTTCAAATATCATAACAAAATTTGATCAACTATTTTTAAAACACTTACCAGTGTAAGATTCTTTAGCTTTGAATAAGCGAGATCGTAGATCGTCCCGGTTGAATGTTGTTATCCACAGTTCTCTAAGCCTTCGAGCTAATAGGTTTTTTATCAGTAATTTTGCGGCACTCATACTAGTTACAGTTTGATGGGCTTTCACATTGGCATGCAACAATCATCTCTTCTATGTTAAGAAGTCCAAAAATATAATATGAAAACTATTTAAAAAGGCAGTATAACCATTAACTAACTTTTTGTTTGTTGTTTCTCTTCCTACAAATTTTAAAACGCAACAACCATACATAACCAAACCACAGTCCCACAGCTGCCATATTGGATAATTTTTGTCATGTCATTTGAACATCCAATCAGAACAAAGTTGTAATGCGACTGCGCCGGGATCAAAGGTTTTAATCCTATTAAAATTCACCCTCATATCGCGCGTAAAGAAGTATAACTTCAAAAATAACAATTAACAAAACTTTTAAAAACAGAAAGGCACATAACGTAAACAGTGCTTATCGACACATATTATAAGAGTAATTTGTCGACCAGTTAAGCGGTATGCACAGCGCAACATAAGTTTGGGGTGGAATTTCCTTGAGAATAAGTAGGGATTTGGTGTCTACGTGGAGGCTCTTTAAATAGAGAAAGGTACATTTCACAGATTTTTTCTTTGAACATTTTGTTCCTTTCGCACTATATATGGGAAATCATTTCATCTTAGTAGTATGATAAGACATGGCCTCATCACGTATCACATGTCGTCAATTAAAACTCATATTAAAGAGTAAAACCGTCTAGTTTCTTTGTTATTAAAGATATCTGAGAAATTAAATAAAGAAATCATTTATAAGTAAATGATGGTTTTGCTTGTTTTTGATTCAGAGGGATGTACAATCGCCGGACAGCTGTTTCCACCGTGTCAGGCTTTTTCAACAGCACTAGCGTGCACTCCTCTGAATCGAAAAACAACTCAACCATCAATTTAAGGGGGATTTGAAAGATCATTCAAATTACCATTGGGACGCGATCCAGCGACATCTCTTAACAAATTGAAGAGTCTCAGATGCAGAGCAGAATCCACCATTAAAATGGTAAATAGTAATTTAAATCTGAGACTTTTCATGTTGAAAGTTCTTTCTGGTACATCCTTAATCTGCGACTTTAACAATTTATAAGACCACAGACGACGAATGTAGAAACCAAAAAGGATTCCTTCCAATCACATTCCGTTTTCATTCGTCTCGGAAAAGGACAGAAGAGGAACTTTCTAGTACTCAAATCTGAGTAAAGATAGAAAAGTAAATGATGGTTTTGCTTGTTTTTGACTCAGAGGGATGCACAATCGCCGGACAGCTGTTTCCACCGTTTCAGGCTTTTTCAACAGCGCTAGCTTGTAAAACATTTATAAACTATGAGACTGTAACATACTATCGATGTATACCAACCTTTGTACCTTTCCTCTCTACAGGATATCTAAAATTTTGTTTCGGTTAAAACATATGTTAAACTACAAAACCGTATATTGTCTTTATTTCTAAAGATATCAGGGACATTCAAAAAACATAATAACCACAAAACATAAGACTAAAATATCATTTCAATGTATACTCACATTTGTACCTCGTTCGCCCTACATAGTGTCTCAAACTTAACATAAGAAAAACACTTTTTTTCTTCCACCCGGTATAATTCCAAAAAAAATTGAGCAAACCTTTGCACAATTGTGTAAATACTAAAGAAATAATTTAAAGAAGAAATCCGTTAATCTGTTAACGAATATTTATTATCAACTATGAAAATGAGCATAATTTTCTATATCCCTAACTTTTCTATATCCCTTATTTGCAATAAGTTATCCTGTTGTATATTTCAGATGACGAGTTTGACATTGAAACGCCAACAGGTTCTGATGCATTCACGGTTGTCCAAAGACTGAAAGAATTTGCGTATTACTTAGTGGAGAATATAGAATTTCACCTAACTTTTTTGCTCAAACTATTAGAAGAACGACAAGTGCCCCCAAAACCGACCAGTCAGACTGTTGCTGTGATAAGTACACTGTTTTCGGTGGTACCAAAAATTGGAAGCGGAATTAGCAGCGGACTGAAAACTGGAGAGTCGTATGCCTTTCGAAGAATAGACAAAAAACATGCACGGGTTTTAGCTGAACTTATTTATCACTTTAGCGATAATAAACAAAAATTCAGGTATGTTAAAATAGTTAGTATATTATTCAACGAGCATGTACTAGCCACTATACAGTGTGTCAATTTTAAAACTTACAATGGGCTATATCTCCCAAACAAAAGCTGATATCGAAAAATGCTTGAAACAGTTTCTAGGAAAGTACGGGGGAACTAAAATGACATGAAAGGGAGCTCACCCCCATCAACCCCATAGGCCTCACCCACCACAACCAAAAAATTTTAAATTGCAAACCCCTACTTGTGATACATCATTTAAAAGACTATAAAAAATGCTATCCAATGGTATAAATAATAATTATACAGGGTGTTAATATCAGCTGGCTTTCTATGACTTTTATATTTAAACCAATTACAAAAAACTCGAAGATGTACCACAAGGTTATTTATTATTGTTAAAAAACATATGAAAGGACGCGTTTCGGCTTTACACAAGCCATCATCAGCTTAAATACAGGACAAAAACAACGGACTGACCTACAATGTAAAAATATCCAACGTTACACATGAGAATAAAGTAAATGGTGACAACGCCCACCTCAGTTTAGGAACTTACCAGAAAAACAGGAAGGAGGAAGAATCAGCTAGTTTACATTATAAAATATATAGATGTACACATTTCTTCATTAATAATTAGCTATTAGTAGCATTTTGTTATTATTGTATTGTAAAATCCTCAAGAACTTCCGCATGTAGAGGAACCATCATGTGAGCCGGTCAGGTGTAAAGACCTTCCGGTGAAAAGTCAAATTGCTGTCAATGATGACATAGAGTACTCAACAATGAAGTGTCATTAATGGTGGTAAACTTTGTAACTAGGAGACTGTTCGAACTAAGGAAAGAAAAAGAAGAAGATAAACGTCAGAATTCATTTAAGTGGATTGAGCCGAGTGGAAAGGAAACTGAGACTGTATTAAAGTGTGACAAAGATGGAAACGACCAGAGAATGTCTGTAATAATGTTGAATAGCAATAACTTTTATGTAAGTAACTACTGAGGCGGACGAGACCAAGTAAGGTTGGATAGAAGTAGGCCAGTCATTAAAAAGATTCAATCAGGACAAAAAACATATTACGGTAGTACCAAATAAATTACAATAAGATAATACTCCGAATTAGGTATCACAGTCGGGAAGAAAAATAAATAAATAATATATATTACAATATCTGTTAAGGTAAAATGGTTTTAAAAAACCGAAATAACACCCTGTACACTCAAAAGTGTTAAACTAAAAGAGTACATAGATTAAATGTATAAGGTTATTTGGTAAGAGTATGGGTGTTAAAACAGTTCTATCACAAGAAGATGCATAAGTGATGGACTACAATAATTAGGTGAAAAAATGTAATATTGTACAAAAAAGACCATGAGTGTCTTTGAACATGTTACTTGGCAGTGACACCATGAGAAAAATATGTGAAATAAAATTTTTATATTGAAATTGATTTATTATTTAACAAAATTGATATGGAGAGAAGGTAAGTTAAAAAAGTGGGATTCAAATAGCCAAAGAATCTTTAAGACACTAAATCAGGTCGCAACAAAAACAAAACCCCAACTATCAGACAACTGTACAAACAATCTTTAAAGTATATTGAAATAAAAGGAAAGGTTTTAACTGGCTGGAAGGAAGAGGTGAATATTGGAATAAATGATAGGATATATCTAGATGTGTGTATTATGAATAGGTATAGTGTAAGAGATTTTATGAAAAAGTTCTATAGGAGGAAGCATCCTGTAAGTTCGTTTATTGAAAAGAGAAAAGAGACAGATTATGTTAAAAACAAGAATGAGATAATATTAACTGAGAATGTGGGTAAGATCCAATATCTTGGTGACTGAAAAAACTTAATTAGAACGCTAAATTAAGACAAATATAAGGTTCAGTAGGTAGGAGTTGTTCATTGAGAACATTTAAAGATGAGTTATTGGTAGCTTTATGTATTTCGAAGGCTTCTAGTATGTTTAATCTATTGCCTTTATTACAAGAATGAACTATTTGAAAATCAGAGGTAGAAAATTGATGATTAGTAGTAAGAATGTGATTAGCAAAGGCAGAATTGGTGTTAGAGATATCCGTGTCTTTATATTTTTCAATAAATTTCAAACGTTCTGCATGTTGCGACCTGATTTAGTGTCTTAAAGATTCTTTGGCTATTTGAATCCCACTTTTTTAACTTACCTTCTCTCCATATCAATTTTGTTAAATAATCAATCAATTTCAATATAAAAAATTTTATTTCACATATTTTTCTCATGGTGTCACTGCCAAGTGTAGCGATCACGCTACTAATTAAATTAATTTAATTAAAATTGGATTAAAATATACCCCTCTACAAAATCCTTGGGTGACGCCCGCGAAGATCCAACTACGATTTTTCGGTGCACAGGCGCGCCAATAGAAAGAAAATCGATGATTGTCGATTTCTAGTTTAGTTGGTCACGAACTCACAAAGAGGCAACACATCGTCATTACTTAGGTGACGGAGTTTGGGCAAAATTGGGAAAATATATAACTAAAAGACCTCGAACATCAGCCAATAACCCATACTAATAAAAATCAAGCAGTAGTTATATCTGGAGACTTATTTACAAGAAAGGAAAAAGGTTATAATACCGCCGATGTGTTGCTTTGCTCAAGTGAGTATATTGATATATTTCTCTTTATTTCTTCATTATAAAATCAAATTCACCATCCTAGATATCTCGTTCGTTATCTGTAGATATTAATTTCAGTTAAGAAATAATTTAAATGTCACATTATAAGTTATATTACGGTAAGGATATTCATTTCCATTTGCAAAGGAACAGTCAAGGCCATATGTTTTAGTGCTAAAGTTAAATTCCAATTTCTCATTAGACTTTTTGCTCTAGGTTTTTTTGAGGTAATAATATAAAAAAGTTTTAACGAATATCAGACATGTCATGCGCATGTCCCTGCCATGTCTGATTTGATGATTTGAGTTAGTTTCAGTTTGACATGACATATGTATACCTAACCTGAGTTTTTTTTGTTTTGGTTTCCAGTGCAGTGACCCTGTGCTGTCTACACATAGTGTTATAAATAATGTAATTAAATTGATAAAATTTATTTTAGATTCCGTCCCGTAGCTACTTGTCACATAGACACTTAGCCTAGTCAATTTATATAGATTGTATCATCATTTAATGTGCCATCATATAAATATGTGCCAGTTACTGTAAGCAGCTAGGGTATGGGTTACCCCTAGAGTTACTTTTGATTGGATTGGATAGTACCTATTTCACAACATCCAGGATTGGATTTATCACCACAGCAGCCCACTAGTTTTTGCCGTGCCAAGAGGAAATTCATTCCTATCTGGACCTTTTTAAATAGGACTTGTGGTTAAGATAAGTTGTTTAATCTTATTATTTACATATTTTGGGTACTCTATAGTTGCTTGCACTGTAAACTTCTTGTATGCATACAATTGAGGTAAACTAGGTACATATTTCTTGATACATAAGGTTTTAGGTCGTTGGTTTTTTTTGATTTAATATAAGTAGTAGTTTCCAATAAATAAAATTAGGTCTTGTTCAATAATCATTATAAATAATAATTGTAGCTTAAAAATTTGATAGGGAAGGGGTCGTTAAAGGTTTGTCGCGGATTTCAAATAGGGAATATGTCTTGTAGGTTTTTACATTGTATATAAAGAGTAACTGACCAACTCATTTATACAACTCATTTATATCACTCATTTATATAACTCATTTATATAACTCATTATATATTTACTTATTAGTGTTTTTGCTAAGTGAGATCTTTATTATTTTTGGTAACCGTAGCGTTCTTGTTGTGGATCTCACTCTAGCGTAGTTCAATTTAGGAAATAATTACTAACTTTTTAGTTGTAAGGACTTAGTGCTATTCTGACGGACTTTTGCTTTGGATTTTGATTTTAATACCTTTGCTTGGCCAGTGATAGTGGATAATTGCTTGTTAAGTGGCCTTTGCGGTCCTATTTGATCTTTTCCCCATCCACTATCACTGTTATCACGTTGCGTTATATGTAAATTGTTAGTATTTAACATTTGTGATTAATATATTTGTATGTATTAAGGTTGGTGTTTTATTTCAGTCTGTATTACCAGTATATAACATAGCAAGACAAGATCAGTATTTAGTATTTTGTATTTCAGGTGGTTGTAACCAGTGTCATAGAGTTCCTGTTGTTCGTTATTTCAAAATCTCGAACCTGTCCAACTTCTTGGTTCTGAGAGCCGAGTTGTTCGTTCGAGTTGGCGCCCTTTTTTCTTCTTCTTTCTTTGTTGTAACTCGATATTATTTTATCTCTAGCATTCTTATCTATTTTCCTTCCATTTTTGTATTAACAGTCTCATTTTCTTCCTAGTTACTATCATTTCATTACCAAATTTTCTTCTCATATCTCCAAAGCCAATATTCGGTGTATTGAAGCTAGCCCGAATACTCACTTGAGATTTAGTGTCTCTCTGCCCTTTTAATTTTTTTTCCTGAGCTAAGCCCCTCTTCTTGTCTTCTTAAATCTCTTATCATTTATTTTACCCATCTTTATTCAGTTCTTCTCTTCAAAAATCTCTATACCCAGAGTAAAGAGGTTTCAATTGGCGCCCAACGTGGGGCTTCTTTTACATTTTTGGCTTTGAAAATATCTCATTTTACTTTTGGTTTTATCTTGGTGGTTTCAGTGATTGTGTTTTTAGATTTTGATTCGAATGTTCACTTTGGTACTTCAAATTTTTTTTGGACGTGTCTTATATCTATATCTTGAATAAACTTGTTTTGCTATAGTATACTGTGTTGACTGAATAAATTTATTTGTTTTGATTGGTTAAATTTAAATTAAAAATTTAAATATCTTGAATTTAAAGATTTCACCTATTTTTACAAGTCCGGAGTAGCATTAAAAGTGAATCACTACCTTGAATTAAAAGTTTTTTCGATTTTAGGTTTATCGGAAGTTGTAGCAGTACATTTCAACGGATTTCACGACTGGACCAAACAAATAAACATTACTGGTATAGGTATCCACTCACAACATTAACTTGAGGACAAAGAGTAAGTTACACTTTACCTACTTACATTTTATCTCATTCTCGTGTTTATTTACCAGTTGTTTATAATGGCATCGTTTAAGGTGGAATATCTGTTAACTCCTGAATTAGACTATGAATTGGGGATTCGTCAGTTGACTGATCCATCTTTAACTTCGGATGATGCTAAGATGGTCGTGTTGAGAGGTGCGTTGAAACAAGCTTCAGCAAATAGGAGTTATGCTGTTCTGTCAGCTTCCCATCTTAATTTTGTTGGTGAGGTCCGTGAAATAGAAGTCACTATTGCAGATCTAAAGGCTCAAATTAGTTCTTTTGTTGGCTCCGATAGTGATGTCGTATATGGTCGCTTGACTTCCCGTTTAGGTCATGTTTCAGGTAGGGTTCATTTGTTAGAGTCAGTAAATGAGGAAGAGGATGCCATCAAGAAGTCTCTGAACTTCAAGATACTTAATCTGGAAGGCGAACTTGAGTATAAAGTAGTTCCACAGGCTCACTCCACTCCTCATAACCCTAGTGTTTCAGTAAATTCCTTCCCTTTCTTTAAGTCGGCTCCTATTTATAAATGGGGCGTACATTTTTCTGGTGGCTCTAATGAAAATGTTGTTGGTTTCTTGGAGAAAGTAGAGTGTCTGCGTCTAGCACGTGGGAATAGCGAAGAGGAGTGCTTTTCGTCAGCAGGTGATCTTTTTAAGGATTCAGCCTTTACTTGGTACCTCAATAATCGAGGTAGTTTTACTTCATGGCAAGAGTTAGTTGCCAAACTTAAGTCTGATTTTCTTCCTTACAACTATGAAGACAACTTATTAGACGAAATTAAATCCCGGAAACAAGCTCCCCAGGAGAAAGTCACCATCTTCATCAATGAAGTTGTCAGTTTGTGTAAACGTTTGGAAGTCCCTCTTTCTGAGTCCCATATAGTGAGAATCATTAAGAAAAATTTGTTGCCGTCTTATCATCCTAGTCTGGCACTCACTGACATTCTCTCGATTGCTGACCTTACAGAAAAATGTAAGAGGTTAGAAGAAGTTTTGTCATGGTCTTCTGAACCTATATCTAGTGTCCCTAGTCGGTCAAGCGTTAGAAACAACGAATCTTCCTATTCTGGTAGGCCAAATTATTCCCGGTCTGGTAATGTAGCTACTTTTAACTCGAAGATTACCTGTTGGAATTGTCTTCGGTCCAAACATCGGTATTCTGAATGTTCTGAACCTAGAGGTCTGTTTTGTTATGGGTGTGGATGTCAAGGTGTACGTAAGAGTGAATGTGAATTCTGTTCAAGAAATGACAGAAGGGGTGACTCCCACTCGTCATCAAAATACAGGGAACACTCTAGAAAATCCTCAAGACCTAGAAATCAGTTTCTCGAGTCAGAAGGTCCATGCCCCAACCACTCAAATATCCCAACCCCCACCGAAAGACAAAAGACCACAGAACGGCAGATACCAACCGAAAAGAGGACGTTAGTCGATCATGTCCTTTGTGATTCTTCTGTAGTTTCTCCAAGTAATCCCTTATCTTCCCTCATTGATATTGACATTAATTCATTATTAGTTAGAAAAAACAAGGATAATCGTCCATACCTTGAAATATCTATCTTAGGACATTCTTGTTTAGCTTTACTGGACACAGGGTCCAATATCTCTATTTTAGGTTCTTTAGGTCTGGAATTTCTCCAGAATTCTAATGTTAAGGTAGGAATGGATGAGAGTTTGCAAGTGACTACAGCTGATGGTCAGGTCCAACCAATTTTAGGTCAGTTCACAACTGAGATTTCTGTTAGTTCATGTAAAAGGATGATTACATTTTTTGTTATACCTTCTGTTAAGAATTCAGTTATCCTAGGGATGGATTTTCTGAAAACTTTTAATAGTGAATTGAATTTTCCTGAATTTTCTTTATCTGTCTCTTCTTTTAATATCTCTTGTGTTGATGCAGTTAAAGATATGAGTAGACTCAATGCTCAGGAGTTAGAGCAGTTGAATAATGTCATCAAATCATTCTCTTCTATCTCTTCGAAGAATCAGTTAGGCAGAACTCATCTCATCGAACATCACATTGATGTGGGTTCGTCTAAGCCCTTCAGACAATACCAGTATCCATTGCCTCAAGCCTGGAATGAGAGCTTAGTTAAGGAGGTGGATGAGATGCTTAAGCTTGGTATTATCGAGCAGAGCTCGTCTAGCTTTTGTAGTCCCTTATGGATGACAAAGAAGAAGGATGGGACTTTTCGTGTCTGTTTTGACGGACGTAAACTTAACAGCATTACGATGAATAGGGATGCCTATCCTATACCTCGTATAGATATCATCCTCACTAAGCTACAAAATGCTAAATACATTTCATCCATCGACCTAAAGAAGGCATTCCTACAGATTCCATTAAGCGAAGAGAGTAAGAAACTTACGGCTTTTGCAGTAAGTGGCAAAGGATTGTACCAGTTTACTACAATGCCTTTTGGTCTGGTGTCTGCTCCCCAGACTATGTGTAGATTAATGGATTTGGTAATAGGTCCTGCTTTAGATCCCTATTGTCAATATTATCTTGATGATATTCTAGTCATTACTCCTGATTTCGACACTCATATCTCTGTATTGCAACAGTTGTTTCAGCGTCTCAAAGATGCAAATTTGACTATTAACTTAGATAAAAGCAGCTTTTGTCGTGATTCTATTAAGTTTTTAGGATATGTTGTAGATTCTCATGGCTTACATACTGACCCTGACAAGGTGTCAGCTATTCGTGATTTTCCTGTGCCTAAAAATACCACCCAGGTCCGTCGATTGTTAGGAATGGTGGGCTATTATAAAAAGTTTGTTAAGTCTTATTCTACCTTGTTGTCCCCTATCACTGATTTGCTTCAAAATAGGAAAAAGGGACAAAACATTGTGTGGACTCCTGAAGCTAATGAAGCTTTCATTAAAATCAAGGAGGCTCTCACCAACTCCCCAGTTATGGTAGCCCCAGATTTCACTAAGCCTTTCTATTTGATGACTGATTGTTCAAACACAGCATCTGGTGGTGTACTCTATCAAATTGTCGATGGAGAGGAACACCCTATAGCCTATACAAGCAGGAAATTAAACAAAGCCCAGAAAAATTATACTACAACCGAAAAAGAGTTGTTAGCTATAATTACGGGCATTGAACATTTCAGATATTTTCTGGAAGGTCGTTCGTTTACGGTCATAACTGACCATAGTAGTTTGGTGTGGTTACAGAGTATGAAGAACCCATCTCCTCGTTTGGCTAGGTGGATTTTAAAATTGGCACAATATGATTATAAAATTGTTCATCGTAAAGCTGCAGGTGTAGTAGTCGCTGATGCACTATCGAGAACTTTTGACATTAACTTGTTAGATTTATCTACTTTACAACCAGATGACTGGTATCAAAAAATGTTGTATGATGTCCAGAATGTTCCAGGTAAATTTCCTGATTTTAAAGTTGAGCATGGTGTGTTGTATAAACATGTGTTAAGTTCTATGGATGCCCTTACTGGAATGTCTGAATGGAAGATAGTCGTTCCAACAGCAAATAGAGCAGAGGTTTTGGCCACTTTTCATGACCATCCTACTGCAGCTCATTTTGGCTTCTACAAAACTTACTGTCGTATATCTGAACTGTATTACTGGCCGAAGATGCGTCAGACTATTCGTAGTTATCTCGCCCGATGCAAAATTTGTGCTACGTGTAAGTCGACAAATCTTCCCCAACCAGGTTTAATGGGTAATTATCGACGGATTGATTTTCCATTCCAACTTATATCTTTAGATCTTATTGGTCCTTATCCTAGGTCGTATAAAGGTGCTCAATATGCCTTAGTAGTTGTTGATTACTTTACAAAATTTCCTTTGGTGCATACTATGTCTAAAGCAACTACTTCAGCCATTATCAAGTATCTAGAGAATGAAGTTTTCCTAATTTATGGTGTTCCACAGATCGTGTCTTGCGATAATGGACCCCAGTTCACAGCCAAGGCTTTTCGTGATCTCATGTCTAAATATAATGTACAAAAGATCTGGTACAATGCGAACTATCATCCTCAAATTAATCATACTGAAAGAGTAAACAAATCTATCGTTACTGCTTTAAGATCATATTCATTTCCTGATCAGAGAGCTTGGGATACTCATATCCACTCTATAGTACAAGCTATCAGGACTTCTTCTCACGAAATAACCAAATGTCCTCCATCATACTTAATGTTTGGTCGTCATGTTCCTCTTTCTGGTGATTATTTTGGTAAAATCTCAGAAAATGCCACTAATTTTCCTGCAATATCAGATAAGTTACACCGCTTAGAAGATATTCAGCATCTTCCTGACATATATGTGGATGTTCGCAAACGTTTGAAAGCATCTTATGACAGAAATAAGTGCCGTTATGACCTGAGAAAGCGAGCCTTATCGTTCAGAGTCGGAGATTCCGTTTTGAAGAAAAATTTTGTCAAGTCAGATAAAGTGAATTTCCAATCTGCCAAGTTGTGTCAAAAATACATACCTTGCACTGTTATTAAGGTTATCTCCCCTTTGATTTATGAGTTGAAGGAAACGTCCACCGGCAGGAAACTAGGAAGGTTTCATGTCAAAGATTTACTTGAGGATAAGACTGTAGGTCCACATAACTTGTCTGACAATTCAGATGGTTCATCTTCAGATGAAGATTAAATTGTGAGGGCCAGTTTGTTATTTATGATCTATTTATCTATTCTGTTTACCTGGTTAACATCTGTTGTTATGCCTTTTATCTTATTTTATCTTATATTATCTTATCTTAATGTTGGTTAATATCTTAGTTTATGGACTTGTTCATTTTGCTGTTGGTTGTCTCTTGAAAGTCCAAACTATATATCATAGGAGTGCAGGATGGATAATGGGAATTTTCCCCATCTTGAATTCTGGGTTAAATAGATATTTATAGGGATAGTTAGGAAACCGTTTCTATAATATTTTCTTTGATTGACGGTTGCATGAGCTCGTGGACCATGGCCATAAAGCTTATGCATTCAAAAATGAATAACCATTTTCAATTTCGTTGCAAAACGAAAATACAGCCGAACCATATTCCAGTCCAACCAGAGAGTGCTGCAAGCACCTCTACCGGTTTCGAAACTTATTAGTCTCTCATCAGGAGGCACATATGCTGCTCTCCCTGATCAAACCAAAACAAACCCCAGCGTGCAGTCCCGAATTGCAACGAAAGAAATGGCATAGATGCCCTAGCGGCAACTGCTAGCAAAAGACTAAGTTTTCACTCTAATGGCATATAACATATCCCACCAGAATGAAAACAATGGGAACCTTCTCTGGTTACACCTCCGAGGCTTCTACAATTTGCAAGCCATACGGATGCTGAGACTAAGGAAGATGAGGGAATTCTACAATTTACAATTCACGTCACATCTGCTCAGCGCGGTAAAGTTCCAACGAGACTGGTTCCCTTCATACTCCACACAGAGTAAATGTAAATCAAAAATGAATAACCATTTTCAATTTCGTTGCAAAACGAAAATACAGCCGAACCATATTCCAGTCCAACCAGAGAGTGCTGCAAGCACCTCTACCGGTTTCGAAACTTATTAGTCTCTCATCAGGAGGCACATATGCTGCTCTCCCTGATCAAACCAAAACAAACCCCAGCGTGCAGTCCCGAATTGCAACGAAAGAAATGGCATAGATGCCCTAGCGGCAACTGCTAGCAAAAGACTAAGTTTTCACACATTCTGGTGGGATATGTTATATGCCATTAGAGTGAAAACTTAGTCTTTTGCTAGCAGTTGCCGCTAGGGCATCTATGCCATTTCTTTCGTTGCAATTCGGGACTGCACGCTGGGGTTTGTTTTGGTTTGATCAGGGAGAGCAGCATATGTGCCTCCTGATGAGAGACTAATAAGTTTCGAAACCGGTAGAGGTGCTTGCAGCACTCTCTGGTTGGACTGGAATATGGTTCGGCTGTATTTTCGTTTTGCAACGAAATTGAAAATGGTTATTCATTTTTGATTTACATTTACTCTGTGTGGAGTATGAAGGGAACCAGTCTCGTTGGAACTTTACCGCGCTGAGCAGATGTGACGTGAATTGTAAATTGTAGAATTCCCTCATCTTCCTTAGTCTCAGCATCCGTATGGCTTGCAAATTGTAGAAGCCTCGGAGGTGTAACCAGAGAAGGTTCCCATTGTTTTCATTCTGGTGGGATATCTTATATGCCATTAGAGTGAAAACTTAGTCTTTTGCTAGCAGTTGCCGCTAGGGCATCTATGCCATTTCTTTCGTTGCAATTCGGGACTGCACGCTGGGGTTTGTTTTGGTTTGATCAGGGAGAGCAGCATATGTGCCTCCTGATGAGAGACTAATAAGTTTCGAAACCGGTAGAGGTGCTTGCAGCACTCTCTGGTTGGACTGGAATATGGTTCGGCTGTATTTTCGTTTTGCAACGAAATTGAAAATGGTTATTCATTTTTGATTTACATTTACTCTGTGTGGAGTATGAAGGGAACCAGTCTCGTTGGAACTTTACCGCGCTGAGCAGATGTGACGTGAATTGTAAATTGTAGAATTCCCTCATCTTCCTTAGTCTCAGCATCCGTATGGCTTGCAAATTGTAGAAGCCTCGGAGGTGTAACCAGAGAAGGTTCCCATTGTTTTCATTCTGGTGGGATATGTTATATGCCATTAGAGTGAAAACTTAGTCTTATGCATTCACTTACTTACTGTGTCAGGGTTTAGCGTGGGTTCAGGACTGATCACCCTGGACTTGGGCACTTCACTTGGCTCAAAAATATATTAATATCTATAAGTTGTTCCTAGAGTATCTCTTAGGTTGAAATTAGAATGTGTCATGTAGAATTGGATCGTTCTGATATTCAGCAGTAAGTCAGTCTGTTTAACTTGGTTGTCATCTCCTATGCTGTTATCTTTTAAATGATTTGAGTTTTAACATATCTTATTACCATAAGTTTGGTTACCTGTCTCTACCACTTGCTTGGATTAGTGGCTGTGAGTATGTGAGTTACCTTATTTGTCTCCCTACTGAGCATTATGTTAGTAGATGTTCTTCTGCCTTAAATATGAAAAGGTAGATGTGAGTTTATCTTTACCTTTACCTGAAGTGAGTTTATATTTACCTTTAGTTTGAGTTTATCTCGTACCTTTACCTTGATGAGTTTATCTCTTATCTATATCTTGATTGAATGTATATCTTATCTTTATCTTGATTATTATAAAGTCCTAAGAATCTGTCCTTCTCTGTGCTTGTCGTGAGTAAAGAATTGGACCACGTCAATAGTACAGTTTAGGTATTACAGTTAGGATTTTTATTACCTTTTACCTTTTGTGCATACCCTCTACCACGAGTAGATGCGGGCTTGCCAGTATCTTTACCTTTTAGCATACCCTATACTATGCGTATAGTGCGCTTGCTAGTATCTTTACCTAGATTGTGTCTTCCTATCGCTACGAAAGCAAGTAGACGTTATGAATTATCTTTTACCTTGAGTTTTAGATGTTGATATCCGGAACCATATCATATATGTTTAGGTTTGTAGTAATGTAGTTTTAACTGGTCCTAATGAATTAGTCCCTCATTGAATTCTGGGGTGATTAATAGAATTTGTTCGCTCTCGTGTCAATGTTGGGTAAAGTTAATAGGATGCGTTTAGGTTAATTGTTGTTTATGGTTCTTAGTTATATTGTGTTGGGGGTTGTTAATACACACCTGTAATTTAGTTTTAATCATGGGTTTACTAACACTTGAGAATGTAGATAGTAAGTAGTGTTAAGAGTTGACTTACTCTATAAGGTTGTATAATTATATTTAGAATGTTAGTGATTAACGCGTAATTATTTGTTTTTCTCTATCTTTGGTTTTACTAAATTAAAGTAAATTATCTTGTTGAATAACTTATGTCAGTCAGTTACGTATGTCGGTTAGTTACACATCCCTTCTATGTTCTATACTTTCTGCAAGTACCATTAAAGATATCTCGCGTGGCCTCTATACTGTCTGTATGACTTCGTCCTGATTTTTGTTCTGTCTCCTCAGCAAATAGTATGGCTGTTGAGCCTACCAAAATTATGGTTTTCTACCACAACGTTTCTCCTTTACCGTGTCCATCCTCAGGTTCGCCTAGCGTCAGTTAGTTCTGGAAAATAAAAAAAAAAGGAAACTTGTAGAGTTTTCCTTTTTTTGCTGGAGAAGAGGGAGAATGTAGCGATCACGCTACTAATTAAATTAATTTAATTAAAATTGGATTAAAATATACCCCTCTACAAAATCCTTGGGTGACGCCCGCGAAGATCCAACTACGATTTTTCGGTGCACAGGCGCGCCAATAGAAAGAAAATCGATGATTGTCGATTTCTAGTTTAGTTGGTCACGAACTCACAAAGAGGCAACACATCGTCATTACTTAGGTGACGGAGTTTGGGCAAAATTGGGAAAATATATAACTAAAAGACCTCGAACATCAGCCAATAACCCATACTAATAAAAATCAAGCAGTAGTTATATCTGGAGACTTATTTACAAGAAAGGAAAAAGGTTATAATACCGCCGATGTGTTGCTTTGCTCAAGTGAGTATATTGATATATTTCTCTTTATTTCTTCATTATAAAATCAAATTCACCATCCTAGATATCTCGTTCGTTATCTGTAGATATTAATTTCAGTTAAGAAATAATTTAAATGTCACATTATAAGTTATATTACGGTAAGGATATTCATTTCCATTTGCAAAGGAACAGTCAAGGCCATATGTTTTAGTGCTAAAGTTAAATTCCAATTTCTCATTAGACTTTTTGCTCTAGGTTTTTTTGAGGTAATAATATAAAAAAGTTTTAACGAATATCAGACATGTCATGCGCATGTCCCTGCCATGTCTGATTTGATGATTTGAGTTAGTTTCAGTTTGACATGACATATGTATACCTAACCTGAGTTTTTTTTGTTTTGGTTTCCAGTGCAGTGACCCTGTGCTGTCTACACATAGTGTTATAAATAATGTAATTAAATTGATAAAATTTATTTTAGATTCCGTCCCGTAGCTACTTGTCACATAGACACTTAGCCTAGTCAATTTATATAGATTGTATCATCATTTAATGTGCCATTATATAAATATGTGCCAGTTACTGTAAGCAGCTAGGGTATGGGTTACCCCTAGAGTTACTTTTGATTGGATTGGATAGTACCTATTTCACAACATCCAGGATTGGATTTATCACCACAGCAGCCCACTAGTTTTTGCCGTGCCAAGAGGAAATTCATTCCTATCTGGACCTTTTTAAATAGGACTTGTGGTTAAGATAAGTTGTTTAATCTTATTATTTACATATTTTGGGTACTCTATAGTTGCTTGCACTGTAAACTTCTTGTATGCATACAATTGAGGTAAACTAGGTACATATTTCTTGATACATAAGGTTTTAGGTCGTTGGTTTTTTTTGATTTAATATAAGTAGTAGTTTCCAATAAATAAAATTAGGTCTTGTTCAATAATCATTATAAATAATAATTGTAGCTTAAAAATTTGGTAGGGAAGGGGTCGTTAAAGGTTTGTCGCGGATTTCAAATAGGGAATATGTCTTGTAGGTTTTTACATTGTATATAAAGAGTAACTGACTAACTCATTTATACAACTCATTTATATCACTCATTTATATAACTCATTTATATAACTCATTATATATTTACTTATTAGTGTTTTTGCTAAGTGAGATCTTTATTATTTTTGGTAACCGTAGCGTTCTTGTTGTGGATCTCACTCTAGCGTAGTTCAATTTAGGAAATAATTACTAACTTTTTAGTTGTAAGGACTTAGTGCTATTCTGACGGACTTTTGCTTTGGATTTTGATTTTAATACCTTTGCTTGGCCAGTGATAGTGGATAATTGCTTGTTAAGTGGCCTTTGCGGTCCTATTTGATCTTTTCCCCATCCACTATCACTGTTATCACGTTGCGTTATATGTAAATTGTTAGTATTTAACATTTGTGATTAATATATTTGTATGTATTAAGGTTGGTGTTTTATTTCAGTCTGTATTACCAGTATATAACATAGCAAGACAAGATCAGTATTTAGTATTTTGTATTTCAGGTGGTTGTAACCAGTGTCATAGAGTTCCTGTTGTTCGTTATTTCAAAATCTCGAACCTGTCCAACTTCTTGGTTCTGAGAGCCGAGTTGTTCGTTCGAGTTGGCGCCCTTTTTTCTTCTTCTTTCTTTGTTGTAACTCGATATTATTTTATCTCTAGCATTCTTATCTATTTTCCTTCCATTTTTGTATTAACAGTCTCATTTTCTTCCTAGTTACTATCATTTCATTACCAAATTTTCTTCTCATATCTCCAAAGCCAATATTCGGTGTATTGAAGCTAGCCCGAATACTCACTTGAGATTTAGTGTCTCTCTGCCCTTTTAATTTTTTTTCCTGAGCTAAGCCCCTCTTCTTGTCTTCTTAAATCTCTTATCATTTATTTTACCCATCTTTATTCAGTTCTTCTCTTCAAAAATCTCTATACCCAGAGTAAAGAGGTTTCACAAGTAACATGTTCAAAGACACTCATGGTCTTTTTTGTACAATATTACATTTTTTCACCTAATTATTGTAGTCCATCACTTATGCATCTTCTTGTGATAGAACTGTTTTAACACCCATACTCTTACCAAATAACCTTATACATTTAATCTATGTACTCTTTTAGTTTAACACTTTTGAGAGTACAGGGTGTTATTTCGGTTTTTTAAACCATTTTACCTTAACAGATATTGTAATATATATTATTTATTTATTTTTCTTCCTGACTGTGATACCTAATCCGGAGTATTATCTTATTGTAATTTATTTGGTGCTACCGTAATGTTTTTTGTCCTGATTGAATCTTTTTAATGACTGGCCTACTTCTATCCAACCTTACTTGGTCTCGTCCGCCTCAGTAGTTACTTACATAAAAGTTATTGCTATTCAACATTATTACAGACATTCTCTGGTCGTTTCCATCTTTGTCACACTTTAATACAGTCTCAGTTTCCTTTCCACTCGGCTCAATCCACTTAAATGAATTCTGACGTTTATCTTCTTCTTTTTCTTTCCTTAGTTCGAACAGTCTCCTAGTTACAAAGTTTACCACCATTAATGACACTTCATTGTTGAGTACTCTATGTCATCATTGACAGCAATTTGACTTTTCACCGGAAGGTCTTTACACCTTGAAGCACGGCAAATTAGCTAAACATGTGATGTACATAAACTTAAAAAAATACGTGCTACATAATTTAAAATCGCACCGGCGGCTCTAATCATCAAGAGATTTTAGGATGTGAGTTCATACAATAATATTAATGCTAGAGAAAAGAAATTATTAATTTTTTGGGCGCCATTAATAGATCAGAATCTATTACTATTTATCTATATAAAAATTACAAAAATGTTACGAAAAAAATGGTATCCCTTTGACTACTAATGGTACTTACCCTTGTTGTCTGTGGTAGGCTGCATTTCCTAATACAATAAGGATACATAGATGGATTGTGCGAACAGAAAAAGACGAAATAAGTTTTAACATAGTTACCATTTATTTAGATAGAAAATTGTCATTAAACTGAGTTGATTAGAAAAATAAAAAAAAAAATAAGTCTTTCGCGTTTCATCTTAAAAGTTCAAAAAAAAGAAAAAGGAACGAAACAGTTTATTGCAAAATACCCGGTGATGATCCATTGTTGTTGAATTGCTGGAATCGGGTTAGCTCGCCAGAGTTGTGGATTCGACGAAATCACTTTCACTTTTCACTTTCATTTTTAGAGTTAAAGTACTGTTACATACATGTAGTTGTTATTATATTATACGAAAAATAAAAATTCCATAGTTCTTTTTGTTTTATGAAAAGAAAATAACTGCATTCATGATTATTAGTGATACTTCTCACTGACTTGATAATTAAACATATTTTATTTAGACCATTGTCTTAAAAAAAATGGAACTGCGTTCCACGAAGATTGAATTAAGTGCGGTTTATATGAGACATATTAAACGGAAGTCGTATCCGCAAATGTTGAACTAAGTTCTGTTTGAACGAAACATATTACACGCCGTACTAAGAAAACTATTATTCTATCGTACCGGACACAACACAGAGAATATACCGGTATGGTATTTAAGACAACATATCGCACTTGCGATTTTCACGACAGAACCTTTAAGATTCCATTTTGCCTATCTAGACACAGACAAGAAAAAATGCAGGTCTTCACTGCATGACCGCTAGAACTTTATTGATTCCTTCTTGTCCTAATCTCGGACAAGATTCTTCTCTGCTCTCTATATTCACCTCCCTTTTTCACAGCTATCAACTAATTTGACCAATAATCATCATTCCGAAATTTTCGTACCAATCACATAGCTGGAAAATAATGTTTAGACCAGCCTTATTATGATCATACGTTTCTTTTTCGGCCAATCACCACGAGTGTCCTTTTTGTAACCGTTTAAGGATTCCCACGAAAGTTACTGCGTTGTAACCTTGTGGAATTCTGAGATTTCTATCACTCAAACACTTAGCAATCTTTCCTATTCTTCTTTTTATGAGGCATATCCTGTGCAAAGTAAATACTTTTAGGAAAGTTGTCTTCGAGCCCTAAAGTCTCTTTGTCATTTTACTGCCTGCAATAGCTAAATGACCAGCTTAGGCGTCTAGAATTTCTTAAAATATTAATCCTTCCGCTTTCTTGTGGGTGGCCTAAGAGAAACGCGTTGGGAAGTACATTTCGTGTTACTTCTATCTATAACGCAGAGACGGACTTTTGCGATATTTAGATTGTGATTCTTCGAGCCTGTTTCACTGCCTCCCCCACGATTTCAACTTCGTGCTAACCAGTTTGAAATCGGAAACGGAAATAAAAAAAATGAAACAGCAAAAAAATGAAAACCTCATTTGTTAGTCACCATATCGTAATATCGTTCAGAGGCCTTAGGCTTTCTCTAACGATCAATACATGTCTTACAATCTAGACATGGACGCGTTAATCATAACACAAAAAATTCACAAGAATACAACGACGCAATTCGTCATCGTAGACACAAAAAAAAATAAAAACACAAAAATAGGGCAAGATATGTTAACGTTTTTTCGGATGCATAGGTTTCTTTCAACCTAGACTAACACCACGAATAACATAAGAATAATGATGTCTTAGCATCATTAACGCCATAAAAAATTAACATGTTATCCTTTACTTGGATGCATAAAGTCTCTCATTCATGACTTATTCCAGAGATAACACAATATAATAACGCCATAAGCAGTTATTACTTACGGACAAAAAAAAACAAAAAAAAGGGAGTTACTGATAGTTCTAAGTTGGACCTTGTAATTCTATAAAAATAAGCCTGTAATTAGTTTATTGTGGAAAAATGGACACATTGCTTTTCAGAAACTTACTACTCTTTCAAGAACAGGGGGGATTAGGAAAATATTGATATTTTAACTTCGTTGTGGTAACCAGAACAAGCGATAACTGACGCGTATCATACGCCTATCATAGGAACATTTTCGGTGGGGTCAACTTAAGGTAGGGTCATAGTCGGTAGAGTCTATTATTCAAAGTTACACAACCAAACGGAAGTTTTAGGAAATGACATAGGAAGTCATCACCTAAGGTCTGTGGCTAAATTGCGATTATGAATGGCATCTCATTCCGACGAGTCAACTGGCGGGAATCCGCTCACTTCATCCCTAGCCTTTCTCAGTGTCTGGCCATCCATACCGTAAAGGGGGTTAGACAACATATTTTAATAGAGGGCGCTGAAATTCATAGGTCCTTGAAGTAAGAATAAACTTAGGCAAAACAAATAGGTTCTATTACGAACTATCACTAGTAACTGTACTAAGGACTTCTGATATCAATCTAGATACAAAAAAAATAAGAAACGATTTTCAAAAAAAATATAAAAAACATTTTCCCTAAGCTTAAGCTGGATTGCATATAAGCGAAGGTAGTATATCCTAGAAGGATACCAAAAAAATAAAAAAATAAAAAAAATCAAACTTTTTATTATGTAAAAAAAAGTTTTACTTCTATATCGGACTAACGCACGACATAAAAACATTTGAAGAAGGATTTTTAATATTTCCTTTCAACAAAACAAAAAAATTTTATTCTTATAACTAGGTAAAACAGTTCAAAGAACTGGGGTGTGAGCCAAACTGAGTTGCTCTGGAGATCAACGTGCGGAATCCCCTACACTACTTCCAGAGGCTCGTCTCCTTCGCGACAACATCAAAAAAAATATATCAAATAGATAAACATTGACCGCAGCGGGACAATTCCCTACTATTGGTCTACACCACACATCAAAAAAAAGGTTGTCGAGACAGCTCTAAAAAAATTAATGCGCGTCTCTCGTCCTGAAGGGAACGAGGCACTTGGGGACGGTTTTGCCGAAGCAAAGTTGTATTCAACGTACTACGTACTAGGGTATCAGTGCATTACTGATCCCACGCCAAAATTTGTTGGAAGAGAAACAAATCCCTTCCAGGAAAAAGTTCGCAATTTGCGCGACTTTTCCTTTAACACGGACCACGGAGGAAATGGGGTGTCGCTAAAAAAAATTACCGAAGTATTTAGATTATAATAGGCTTTCAGATCAAAAATTCATGTGTCCAAAATCATTTATTTGAAATCACACTTTCCAAAATTTAAGAATTTCGACTAATAAAAAAATTTGGTGCACAAAACACAAAAAAAATTATTTGTCTCAAAAAAACTTTAAGCACCTGTACTAAAAAATAGAAAAAATCAAAAATATCTAAAAAATTATATTTAAAGTTGGTTCATATCGCCCTGTAAATAACGGAATATACATTTCTATTCGCTATCGGACAAATCTGAAGCATCTGACGAAACATTGACGGATGAATAAGCTTTTAAATCTTTAATATGCCAATTTCCAGCACTGGAACCATCTGGATTCCTAAGAACGTAAACTAACGAGGATAGTTTTTTAATTATGGTACATAAAATATATTTGGGAGCCAATTTTGCCATGAAATGTTTCGGGGCGCTAGATAAAACCATATTTTTTCTCCAAACTTGATCGCCAACGTTAAACTGTACGTCGCGTTTACGCAAATTATATGTTTTTGCATTTCTCTGATATGCACGAGACAAATTTTTACGCACGGCCGTGAAAACTTCTTTTATTCCCGTTACTTCGGACGCGTAATTATCGCGATCACCCGGTAGGATTTCTATATCAACAAAATCATGGGGTATTTGACCGTAATAATTTCCAGACAACGGTACGTGTCTAGCGAAATTTAAAAATGCCGGTGAATATTTGGTTACTTCATGTTTCGCTGTGTTCATGGCTTGCCGAATTTCATGCATGTGTTTGTCCCAATCGCGATGTTCGTCAATATAACTTCTGATTGCCGTACCAATAGTACGATTGCTCCTTTCAACAAAATTTACTTGGGGAGAATAAACCGCAGAGAACCAGATTTTTTGGACTGCATATCTCTCACAAAGATCTTTCATTATTTTACAATTTAAATTAGAGGCATTATCACACATGAGATGTTGTGGAACTCCAAATATGAGAAACACCTGTTCCTCTAAAAATTTACAGATATTTGAAGCAGTAGCCTTGCGAAGAGGATGTAACAAAGTGTACTTAGAAAACCAATCTGAGACCACCAGCAACCACGTAAAACCGTTTCTACTTCTGGTTAAAGGGCCTATTAAATCAACGGCGATAATTTGCCATGGGTATTCGGCTTTTTTCTCTTTACCCATTTTACCCATTTGCGCCATATTTGGTGCTTTTTGTGCTCCACACGTTTTGCAGGCACGGACATATTTAACAACATCTCTTCGCATTTTTGGCCAGTAATAATTTTCTTGGATTCGAGCAAGAGTTTTATAAACACCAGGATGGGCACAAGTTGCAGGATCATGACACGACTTAATAACATCCTCACGTTGAGGTTTGGGAACAAGGACTTTCCACTCGATTAAATTTGAATTAAAAGGAAGACAAGCCGGAATAAATTTGTATATGAGGTCGTTCTCTACTTTCCACTGTGGAAAACTTTCTGGGTTAGACAAAATCTTTGTACGCAAATCATCGTACCAGGGATCGATGCGATCAGTATCAACTTCAAGATAAGCAATTTGATCATTCTCATGAATCCTACTAAGTGCATCAGGCACCTTATGACATGCTCCTTTACGATGGACGATTCGGAAATCAAACTGTTTGAGACGCATAGCCCAACGAGCTAAACGGCCTGTGGGATTTTTTAAATTTCTAAGCCATAACAACGAATAATGGTCAGTGATGAGGGTAAATTCAACACCATCTACGTAAGGACGAAATTTTTCAACAGCAAACAAAGCTGCAAGGGCCTCTTTCTCGGTGGTTCCATACGAACGTTCTGCTCTTGTCAAAGACCGACTAGCATAGGAAATCACCTTTTCTCCACCGTCTATTTCTTGAGTCAATACAGCTCCTAGACCGGTGTTACTTGCGTCACACTGAATAGTGAAGGGACGAGAATAATCGGGTTGTACTAGAACTGGGGAAGATACTAAAGCTTCCTTTATGGCGATAAAAGCATTCTCAGCTTCTGATGTCCAAACTATAGGTTCTTTCTTTTTTTTCCTTTCAAAAGATCATTGATAGGGGAAACAAGGGTAGAAAAATCTTTGACGAAGCGTCTATACCAAGAACAAAGACCAATAAAACGGTTAATCTCCGTTGTGTTAGTTGGACGGGGATAATTAACCATAGTGGAAATTTTGTCGGGGTCCGACCGAAGAGAGTTATCACCAACGATATAGCCTAAATACTTCAAAGTTGTTTTGAAAAATTCACATTTGTCTACATTTATCGTAAGGTTAGCATCCTTTAGTTTATCTCGCACTTGTCCTAACAAGGCAACGTGTTCCTCAGCAGTGGAAGAACAAACAATAATATCATCCAAGTAAGTAAAAATAAAAGGTTCGAATTCTGGTCCAAAAATTTGATCTACTAATCTTTGCTGGGTTTGAGCACTATTACAAAGACCAAAAGGCATCACAGTAAATTGAAAAGATCCACGGCCAACAACAGCAAAAGCAGTTTTTTCTCGCGAAGATAGATCAAGAGGGATCTGCCAAAAAGCTTTTTTCAAATCTATCGAACTTATATATTTAGCGTTACGCAATAATGACAAAATTCGGTCAATATTGGGGAGAGGATATGTGTCATGACGAGTAACTTCATTAAGATTCCTGCCATCAAAACAAAACCTAAACTCGCCTGTCTTTTTCTTTACAAGCAAGACTGGACTACATCAAGGACTGTTACTCGGTTCTATAACTTCAAGTTTGAGCATCTCGTCTAATTCGCGATTTAAAATATCTGACATGTATGGCGACATCGGAAAAGGACGTTGTCGAAAAGGCTTTGCGTCACCCGTATCGATAGTCATTTTGATCTTATCTGTTCTTCCTATACCATTCTTTTTGTCTACCTCCTGAAAACTATGGATGACAGCATCCGCTAGAGGTCTTAACTCGGCGGCAAGAGAATCAATCGAACACAAAGATTGTGGGAACGAAACATCGCCTTTAGGTTTTGAAGTTACTATCTCGCAACAAGGATTTCTGACACTCCATTTATTTTGTTCGAAATTTATCGCTAAAGAAAATTTTGAAATAAAGTTACTTCCTAAAATAAAATTTATTGGTAGCGATGGCACTACAAGACAACTAATCACATGACAAATTCCATTCGCCACAAACGGCAAATCTACAATACCAGAAACCTTTTTACTCGATCCGTCGGCTAAAGACACATTCTGACTACACGGTAAATCGATCTCAATGTTGTTTCTCTCAAGAAAATCCAATCCCTTGGATCCGACTACAGTAGTGGAACACCCGGTATCTAATAAAAGCGTAAAGGGTTGCGAAAGAATTTTAACCTCCAAGTAAGGTCTGTTATCGAATGGCTTTGAAGCAATGACCTGAGATAATTTTGACGAATGTTTATAAAAATTTTTTACTGTACCTAGCCATTTGTACCAATCAGAGACATTAAAATTTTCTGGAAACTTATTATCGGCCGCAAAACATGAATGTTCGGGGTTTGAAATTTTATTGTGAACACTCTTACCGAACTTAAGGGTGTTGGTTATTCGTTTTTTGAAGGTTTGACACAGTTTGGGCATGTCCTTACTGTAACATTATCTGCGCCACATCGGAAACAAAAATATCTATCAAAACGCTGTTTACAGTCGTTGAAATTGTGCCCGCGTCTTTGGCAATTAAAACAAACGATCATCTTCGATTTATTCGAAGTACTTTTACTAGGGTTTTTCGCCTCAGAATTTCGCGGAGCCGAGCGGTCGTCATTATTTTTAAAATTTGTTTTTCCGTTAGGAACATTGGCTTTTCTGGAGGGACCGGGGAACTCATGATTAACATAAGCGACGGACGTTTCCTTCTTGACACTAGGCACGACCACATTCTTCTCTAGTTTACGAATAACAGCAGACAACTCCTCAACAGTATTGGTATCGACTAATGCAATCAACGGAATATATTCAGGGATAATATTTTGCCTCAAGTGTTTCACGATAGTTTTCTCTAAAGGCTGCACCGTCAGCCGTTTTGCCAAAGACATAACCTGTGCCTGAAATAAAGCGAACGACTCATTTTTCTTCTGCTTCCTGGATTTGATCTGGTTCCATAAATCCTCGTCGTAGTCTTGGGGAAGAAACGTAGCCTTCAAAAGACCAATCAATTCGTTCCATGAAGAAACGGTACTACGAACACTCCTGAACCACACAGCAGCGCTACCTGTAAATAACTCGACAGCTGATCTGAAAAGAACCTCTTGTCCTACATTACGGGATTCAGCCAGGTCTCTAACTTTTTCTATGAAAGGGAAAACTCCTTTAGAATCTCCACTAAACTTAATGTTCCAATCAGCTAAATTAGTTGGATGCGACACCTGAACGACGGGAGCTGGAATATTAACGACCGGCTGTGAAGGAATTATATTCGAAGAAACTGATGGCCCAACAGGAACGACTTTGTCATCTAATTGCCCTTCTAAAAGTAAACAATCTGCAGAAGCCTCTGCCTTATACTCTTCTCCTTCCTCAAACTCTACGGGTAACCTAGCTATTCTAAAAGATAAATGCGTAAGATGAGCCTTTGCCCTACGATAGACCGAATCTCTAACGTCTCCTTCGAAATCTCCAATTAAACTACGGATGTCAACAGCAGTTTCGTCTATCTGCTTCTTCTCATCGTTGAATATTAACCTATTTTCCTCTAAATCAATAACGGCCTTTTTACTAAGTAATTTACGAAGCATTGTTTTTTTGTCACTAAGATTTTTCTTAGTCTTAACCCCTCGTATAAACAATTCATAATCAATTTCGTCATTTTTTAAATATTGAACCACGGAGGATTCCATTTTGAATTATATTCTCTCAAAAATTATGCAAAAAAAATTCAACAAAACTATTTAAACTCAAAATTTACTGTAAACTTGGAATTGAAAACTAGCAGTTATTATTTTATTTACCTTTGGAATTTTCTCTTTTCATATTTACATTACTATCTTATTTCTTATCTGCGCATCCATCGAAATTTTATAAACAGTATAAAATCTCTATTCAGACACATTTAGACAACAAGGAGCCACATTTTAAATTAGTGCTGGGAAAAATACCATTTACGTGTAAAACAAAAAAAGGAATGCAATGACGTTGTTTTTAAGTACTCGTTAACACGGAGCAAAAAGAAACAAAAAAATGACAGAAACCTCTAGGTGCGGTCGCCGTTTTATGAATAAAACTTAGGTTGCGTTAAAAATAAAAAAACCTTTTTGTGATATTACTAATTAAGAGTTACATGAAAAACTTAGCGTTATTTTATGAATCAATAATGAGCAGAACAACGTGGACAAAATAAGAAAACAAACTAATAAGAATTAGACAAGAGATAGCCCCACATGTTGCGCGCCATTTTATGAAGCACGGCAAATTAGCTAAACATGTGATGTACATAAACTTAAAAAAATACGTGCTACATAATTTAAAATTGCACCGGCGGCTCTAATCATCAAGAGATTTTAGGGTGTGAGTTGATACAATAATATTTATGCTAGAGAAAAGAAATTATTAATTTTTTGGGCGCCATTAATAGATCAGAATCTATTACTATTTATCTATATAAAAATTACAAAAATGTTACGAAAAAAATGGTATCCCTTTGACTACTAATGGTACTTACCCTTGTTGTCTGTGGTAGGCTGCATTTCCTAATACAATAAGGATACATAGATGGATTGTGCGAACAGAAAAAGACGAAATAAGTTTTAACATAGTTACCATTTATTTAGATAGAAAATTGTCATTAAACTGAGTTGATTAGAAAAATAAAAAAAAATAAGTCTTTCGCGTTTCATCTTAAAAGTTCAAAAAAAAAGAAAAAGGAACGAAACAGTTTATTGCAAAATACTTGGTGATGATCCATTGTTGTTGAATTGCTGGAATCGGGTTAGCTCGCCTGAGTTGTGGATTCGACGAAATCACTTTCACTTTTCACTTTCATTTTTAGAGTTAAAATACTGTTACATACATGTAGTTGTTATTATATTATACGAAAAATAAAAATTCCATAGTTCTTTTTGTTTTATGAAAAGAAAATAACTGCATTCATGATTATTAGTGATACTTCTCACTGACTTGATAATTAAACATATTTTATTTAGACCATTGTCTTAAAAAAAATGGAACTGCGTTCCACGAAGATTGAATTAAGTGCGGTTTATATGAGACATATTAAACGGAAGTCGTATCCGCAAATGTTGAACTAAGTTCTGTTTGAACGAAACATATTACACGCCGTACTAAGAAAACTATTATTTTATCGTACCGGACACAACACAGAGAATATACCGGTATGGTATTTAAGACAACATATCGCACTTGCGATTTTCACGACAGAACCTTTAAGATTCCATTTTGCCTATCTAGACACAGACAAGAAAAAATGCAGGTCTTCACTGCATGACCGCTAGAACTTTATTGATTCCTTCTTGTCCTAATCTCGGACAAGATTCTTCTCTGCTCTCTATATTCACCTCCCTTTTTCACAGCTATCAACTAATTTGACCAATAATCATCATTCCGAAATTTTCGTACCAATCACATAGCTGGAAAATAATGTTTAGACCAGCCTTATTATGATCATACGTTTCTTTTTCGGCCAATCACCACGAGTGTCCTTTTTGTAACCGTTTAAGGATTCCCACGAAAGTTACTGCGTTGTAACCTTGTGGAATTCTGAGATTTCTATCACTCAAACACTTAGCAATCTTTCCTATTCTTCTTTTTATGAGGCATATCCTGTGCAAAGTAAATACTTTTAGGAAAGTTGTCTTCGAGCCCTAAAGTCTCTTTGTCATTTTACTGCCTGCAATAGCTAAATGACCAGCTTAGGCGTCTAGAATTTCTTAAAATATTAATCCTTCCGCTTTCTTGTGGGTGGCCTAAGAGAAACGCGTTGGGAAGTACATTTCGTCTTACTTCTATCTATAACGCAGAGACGGACTTTTGCGATATTTAGATTGTGATTCTTCGAGCCTGTTTCAACCTGACCGACTCACATGATGGTTCCTCTACATGCGGAAGTTCTTGAGGATTTTACAATACAATAATAACAAAATGCTACTAATAGCTAATTATTAATGAAGAAATGTGTACATCTATATATTTTATAATGTAAACTAGCTGATTCTTCCTCCTTCCTGTTTTTCTGGTAAGTTCCTAAACTGAGGTGGGCATTGTCACCATTTACTTTATTCTCATGTGTAACGTTGGATATTTTTACATTGTAGGTCAGTCCGTTGTTTTTGTCCTGTATTTAAGCTGATGATGGCTTGTGTAAAGCCGAAACGCGTCCTTTCTTATGTTTTTTAACAATAATAAATAACCTTGTGGTACATCTTCGAGTTTTTTGTAATTGGTTTACCTCGAGACCACATTTGAGTAAGTATGGATACTTCTCTTCATGACTTTTATATTTGTAATGCTATCTCCCGGACTATTATTGTGAATGATAAATATCCGTCGGTACATTTTTTTGTATAAAAACTTAATTTGCCGTTTTTACAAAACAAGTTAAAAACTTTTTTTTTGGTTTTTGTCAAACACAATAATTTTTGGTTTATTTGAGACCTTTAAATGTCATTACTTTTCATCATTTGTACGATCGGTATTGTCATTAAGCTGTAGTTGTCAAGATGGTTTACATTACAGAACGCGTGGAGATTATTTTCATATTTGCGTCCCAGAACCAGTGTTATTTACGAACAGCTTAAATATTTAATGAAAGGCATTCGGACAAAAATTTAAGTCACGTGTACGTCCGCGATTTAGTTGAAAAGTTTAGAGAAACGGGATCAGTGCAAAATAAAAAAGGGATGCCCCAAGATTACTGAATGAAGCATCCCAAATTGAGGTCCTTGGAAATTTTGCAATAGAGCCTACTGCATCAACACGTCAAGTATCTGCAATGACAGGACTTTCACATGAGTCGATTAGAAAGGTGTTGAAATTACATATGTTTCACCCGTACAAAACACAAATTCTTCAAGAACTAGGCGATGATGATCCAGACCGACGAATTGAGTTTTGTGAACTCATGACTGAAAGAATTCGCGTTGAACCGAGATTGTTAAAAAATATGTGTTTCACTGATGAATGTACTTTTATGCTGAATGGTAATGTAAATAAACAAAACTGTCGGTACTGGAGTGATGCGAACTCGCATAGATTCAGAGAAGGTCACACTCAATATCCTGAAAAACTGATGTTTAAGCAGGAATATTAGGCGATGCTATAATTGGCCCCTTGTTCTTACCAGGCAATTTAAGTGGCGACATTTATCTCGATATGATGGAAAACACAATCGAACCTTTAATTGTGCATCAATTAGAGAACCAAAGGGACGACCAAGGCAACCTAGCTCTAGACAAAGATTTGCTGTACTTCCAACAAGATGGAGCACCTCCTCACTATGCAGCTCCAGTTAGGCACTGGTTAGATACTAATTATCCGAACAAATGGATTGGAAGGAAAGTTCCTATTGAGTGGCCACCGAGATCACCAGACTTACCGCCACCTAACTTTTTTCTATGGGGTTACCTCAAGTCAGTTGTTTATAAAACGCAACCTGCGTCAGTTGAGGAATTGCGAGAAAGAATTACGCAAGCATGTCGCGCTATTACAAGAACAACATTTGCCAAAGTTTTTGAAAATAGGATGTATTATTGTTTACAAAACAACGGAAGCCACCTTGAACATTTTTATTTAATTGACATTTTTAACAAATTTGTAGTTCAACAAAAACCTTATTAAATTTTTCATTTAAGCTAAAGTTTCACAATTATTGCTTCGCCCTGTATAATTATTATTTATACCATTGGATAGAATTTTTTATACTCTTTTCAATGATGTATCACAAGTAGGGGTTTGCAATTTAAACTTTTTTGGTTGTGGTGGGCCCACCTAGGGGGTTGATGAGGGTGAGTTCTCCTTCATGTCAATTTAGTTCCCCCTTTCTATCCTAGAAACGGTTTCAAGCATTTTTCGATATCAGCTTTTGTTCGTGAGATATAGCCCATTGTAAGTTTTAAAATTGACACACTGTATGCGAGTAGAATACCTACTTGTTCTACGATCTGGTTTTTAAAATTATACTTCTTTAGGGCGCGTCCATAATCCACGCTGGTTTTCGAAGTCAGCGCCGAGCTTTCTGACTCGGAAAGCAGCGTGCACTATAGACGCACCCTAAGGCTACGGCTCCACGGGCGCAAAATTCACGCTAGCAGTAGCGGTAACATGAAGAGTGAGTGATAAATGAAACCAACTTCGATAATACTGGGCGGCTCCACGATGCTGTAAACTACTGTCGCTCAAGATCGGTAAAAGACGCATCCTCAAGGTCATGTCGCAGATGGATAGGTCCAGACCTATTTTTATAGTAATTTACAGGGGCGTAGGTAAATTGAGTCCCATATTTCTAAATTAACCCGCGAGTAGTCGCGCGGTGAGATAGAATCTCAATTTTTATCCTTTTTCGCGATAACTTGATGAAAAATTTTGCAATTTTGAAAAAATTTCGTAAGTGCCTCAAGAAAGGTTGTAATAATGCGTAGGAATTTTTTTTCTTCTTCTTCTTTTTGTGCAATTTATGGCTTTGGGGAGAGCCAATTAGCTTTAACCCGCGAGTAGTCGCGCCGTTAGATAGAATCTCACATTTCATCCTTTTTCGTAATACAGTAAAACCTGTCAGTAACGGCCACTAAAAATGAAAGAACTTCTGGCCGATATAGAAAGGTGGCCGTTATTGTCAGTTTTTGTAGTCTACATTGTCATATAATTGGGTTGGGCAATTTTTAAACTGGCCGTTAGGACATGTGTCCGTTGTTGGCAGGTGGCCGTTAACACAGGTTTTACTGTACAGTAAAATTGGTCAGTAACGGCCACTAAAACTGAAAGAACTATTGGCCGATATAGAAAGGTGGACGGTATTGCCAGTTTTTGTAGTCTACATATAATTGGTTTGGGAAATTTTTAAACTGGCCGTTAGGACAGGTGGTCGATGTTGGCAGGTGGCCGTTACCACAGGTTGTTTTAATAAAATTGTTAGAAATAATTATTTTTAATATAAAAAGTAGATAAAAATAGTACAAAATAAAAATTTGTTTTAAATTCGTATTTTGAGATAGAATCTCACACGCGACTATCGACGTTACAGAAGTGAGCGTGACTACTCCCGGGTTAAGAAGGGTCAAAATATTTAGATGGTCGAATTGAATCCCGGGCATCGTAATCCTTCTAATTACCTTTTAATAACTTTTAATTTGTAAGTATTTTATTGGTTATGCATTTTATGATAATCAAATATAAAAGTAATATATACAGTGCGCTGGAATAAGTGTTACCCCCTTATTAACTTATTTATTTTAGCACATAAGCAAAACGCTGGGACAGGTCGATTTTTAAAATAATCATAGTATGTTATAGCATCAATGTTTCGAACTTTACGCGATCCCTCTTCAAGTGACAGACATAACTTTGATTTTTTAAATGGAAAAGTACATCATATGACACCTCATTTGAAAGCTTTTGAAATACTGATTACAAAAATGGAGATTACTTTAATCCTATTTGAGAGCGTAGGCGCAAAAAGTATTTTTAAACGCATTCACTTTTTTTTCAAATCCTGAGAAAACCAATAAGTATTTTTGAAAAATTTAAACGCCGGATGAAAGATTACATTAACACGGAGGGCTGAAAGTCCTTAGAATAAACAAGAACTTTCATTTGAATGATATATTTGAAATTAAAAATCAGACTATATTTTCTCTTTTTTTCACCCCTGTGGCTTATTAAAATAAACATTATAGAAGTTCTCAGGAGCATTTGACCCTCGATAATACTGTAATATTTAATTCTGCGTTTAAAATTTTCAAAAATACTTATTAGTCTTCTCAGGATTCGAAAAAAATGAATGCATTTAAAAAGAATTCGATCGAAATTTTGCACCTACGCTTTCAAAAAAGGATTAAAGTATTATACATTTTTGTAATCAGTATTTCAAAAGATTTTAAATGAGGTGTCACATGATGTACTTTCCCATTTAAAAAAATCAAATTTATGCCTGTCACCTGAAGGGGGATCGCGTAAAGTTCGTAACATTGATGCTATAATATACTATGATTATTTTAAAAATCGACCTGTCCGAGCGTTTCGCCTATATGCTAAAAATAAATAAGGAAGGGTAACACTATAGAGCGCGATCTATCTGTATACGGTTTGAGTTGATTGCCAAAACGAATTCTGTGAAAGTTTTTCTTAGTGAAAAAGGAAAACAATTGATTGTGTTAAATGGCTTCAAATGTCGTTTTCACAAATCTTTAAAAAATGACGGCATGATGACAAAGCCCTCAAATAGGAGCGCCCGCCTGCAGTGCATCCATTGCAAGCCCGTTATCGCCGACCCTGAATGAAGCCACTACAAGCCAAGATGCGGCGCTATGCATGTTGTAAATTGTCGTTCTCGTGGAACCAAGATTTTGCAGCTGTGCTGCTGCCGTAATTCTACCCCTACTGCTAGCGTCAATTTTGCGCCCGTGGAGCCGTAGCCTAAGCGCCGGACTCCACTTGCGATTTTCTAGTCGCGCGATTGTTTTGTCGCGAAGATGGAATACATTGTTTCAAATACAGTCAATCCACGATTATTTAGTCGCAAATGGATTGACTATTTGAAACAATGTGTTCAATATTCGCGACAAAACAGTCGCGCGACTACAAATCGCAAGTGGAGTCCGGCGCTTAGGCGCGATTGGGAATTATATTGAGAGTAAATTTTTATAATAGCGACAGTATGAAGTACCTACGCGCATACCGACAGTATGAAGTTAGTTGCTATGGTTGTGCAAAAAAATAGGGAATTTACCCAAAAATGTTGTGATTGGCTAACTTTCAAAAATCGTATCTCGGATACTATGAATCATTAAGACCTCTTGCAGACATCATTTTAAAAAGGAATAATAGATGTTTTTTTCGTGAAACAATGCCTATAATTATATCTCCTTGGAAAAAAGGTATGAGGCAAAAAACAACGTCGCGCGCTTTTGTTTTTTGTTGCTTTGCCTTTTTTATGCAAGGTGTTTGGTAAAGAATGGGCCATAGCTTAACCTTAGCTTTCTAAGGTTAAAGCAGGTCGATTTAAGCTAAAACTTACTTTAGTACAAAAGTTGATAATACCCGAAATACAGGGTGTCAAAGTTAAACTTTTATTTTATTGATTCTTGAAGATTTCCTGATAAGCATGGGATAACAACACGAAATTTGGTAAGCGGGAGTTTTTTGAGATGAGAAATCTAAATCCGTCACCAAAAATGATGTATTACCCAGAGGGCGCCACATACGTCTTTCAGTGTTCATTTAATATGTTCAGATTTTTTTTATCCCCACTCTACATACTTTTGGAGTCAAAATTTTTATTCTCTTAATACTTCTACTTAAAAAAGGTACACTACATTTATCTCGCTAAATTCAACTGTTTTTGAGATAAACGCATTTTAATTCTGCGATACAACATATTTTTGTCCATAATATCATTTTAGTTAGCCCCGCAAAATAAACTTAAAACCATAATAATTGTGCAAGTTCTCATATTTATGTCATTGCATCGCAAATTCCAATTGAAGAAATTTGCGATACATTTTTGTAAATTTTTATGGTTTTAAGTGATTTTCGGGTGTAACTACAATGATTATTTTTTTCACCTGTCAAATTCTGACGTTTTTGCTTTTTCAGCCAATCACCACGCGTCGTTCTAGCCAATCATTGAGTGTAATACTGATAAAACAGCCTCTTCCTTGATAAAACAGTCTCTTCCCTGATAAAACTTAAGGTACCCTAAATTTCACATAATACGTTACGAACGACATTGGAAAATCTCGTATTCGTTATAAAAATTGTGTTTTTAATAATTGTTCATTTTCGATTTAAACAGTTTTTTATGTATTAACAATATAATAAATAAATTGGTTCATTTTTAAATCATAAAATAATTTATCTATAACCTACTTAAGACATTGATCCTAGTTGTCTTAAAAATATTTCACAGATGCCCGTATTTACTAATAATACATATTGGTTCACAAAATAATCTTTTCAAATACCACTCGTTCTCTAAATTTTGCTTGATAAATTTTTTCGTTTTCATACTTAAACTTCTTTATTTAGGGTAAAATCACTCAAACAAACCGAAATGGATAAAATCACTCGTCCTTTTTGTTTTCGTAATTTTACCAAATAAAGAAGTTTTCGTGAAAACAAAAAAATTTATCGATAAAATTTAGAGGACTCGTGGTATTACCTTTGATTATTTTTTTCACCTGTCAAATTCTGACGTTTTTGCTTTTTCAGCCAATCACCACGCGTCGTTCTAGCCAATCATTGAGTGTAATACTGATAAAACAGCCTCTTCCTTGATAAAACAGTCTCTTCCCTGATAAAACTTAAGGTACCCTAAATTTCACATAATACGTACATACCTGTGTTTACTAACTTAATTTATGAACAGCCCTGGTACATAGATATTTTAAAAACACTAACCACGATATACTCAGATTTTCTACAGTTTTTATTTTTAAAATAAATATTTCTAAACTTTTCATAAACGTCAAACAGAACCGATGTAAACCGTACACAGAACACATAACTAATTCTTCTATTTTGTTGCCGATTTCAACAAACCAGTGTTATCACATAAAAGGATTCGAATATTTACAACCTAATATTTTGGAACAATAGTTACTTTTAAAATACACATTATATTAGTAGAATTAGTAAAATAGTTCTAAAATTACATTCTCCTATTTTATTATTACAAAAACACGGGTGAATAATAATTAAATAAAATGCATTCACCTGGGGGTCAGGCAAAACCAATTACACCACTGCACTGTGGTGAACTCACCCAGCGTAGCTGGGTAAGACCACGAAGCAAGTAGACCGCGCAATTTTGACCGATTTAAATTTTCGCGATTTAACATCGTCATAATTTAATTTAAACAAAATGGACGTATTTACTAATAATACATATTGGTTCACAAAATAATCTTTTCAAATACAACTCGTCCTCTAAATTTTGCTTGATAAATTTTAGAGGACTCGTGGTATTACCTTTGATAAAATGCAAAAAGTTATGTTGCCTCGCAGATTTAAAATGCGTTTATTTCAAAAACGGTTGAGTTTAACGAGATGAATGTAGTATACTTTTTTTAAGTAACAATATTAAGAGAATAAAAATTTTGATTCAAAAAGTGTGTCAAAAAATTGAACCTATTTAATGAGCGATGGAAGGCGTATGTGGCACCCTCTGAGCAATACATCATTTTTGGTGGCAAATTTAAATTTCTCGTCCCAAAAAACCCCCGCTTACCCAATGTTGTGTTATTATCCCATGTCTGTTAGGTTATATTCAAGAATAAATAAAATAAAAGTTTAACTTTGACCCCTGTATTTCGGTTATCATCAACTTTTGTACTAAGGTAAGTTAGCTTAAATCGACCTATGGCTATGGCCCATTCTTTACCAAATATCCTGTATATATTTGTGTCAAAAAAACCGTTTTTGATAAAATAATTTTTACTCCCGACAAGGGGAGACATCCACCCGAGGGTATAAGCGCCAGTTGGCACCATGTCACTTTTCTTTCTTGAGGTGTCCTCTACCTACTCAACAATTTTCATGAAAATCCATGGAGGTTCAACGAAATCAGAGGTGAAAACCTTCATTGACTGCACTATTTAGAATTTTCGGTAACCATTTGTTGTGATATTTTTAACTGTTCTATATCCTATTGAGGTGTATCTACATCTAAATAATATAATAATTATTGTCCTTAGGGCCGATTCTAGAGTTTTGAGCGCCCCGGCAAAACAAAATTTGGCGCCCTTTCATACGAAATATTATATCGGTACTGCAAATATAAAAAAAATAGTAAAAAAGGCAAAAAAACAAAATTTCATTATAAAGAACTATGTAACAATATATTTAATCAAAAAATAGTACAATAGTCAGTTATTATTTATAGCTAATGCAACATATGGCGTAGCATAACAAGCGCATTTGAAATTCAAGCAACGAAGGAGCGAGACAAAAGATAAAGATAAATGCACATTGCCAACAAACAGAAAAAATGTATAACGTTGTCCTTTTGCAATACCAAAAAAAGATGTTGATTGTGCGCACTGCAAGCTCTCAATCTGCATTCCCAATGAGAGAGAGTGGGAAGCCACATAGCATAAAAAATAAGGAGGATATTCTTTGCAGACACGAGCTTGTACACCTTTACTTCTTCCCTTCATGTTAGAGCCGTTGTCATATCCTTGGCCTCTACAATTATCTAAATTCAATTGAAAATCATTCATTGTTCTATTATATAATGAGTAGGCCTATGCCTCGATACCTAGAACTAAGGCTATGGGAAACATTGGAAGACCTCGAAGATCCACGAATATTAATAAAAGCAGTATAAGCACTATACAAGAAGAACAAAGTAGCTATCAAAACAAGCAGTCCATTTAAGACGAAAAATGGACTGCTACAGGGCTGTTCCATATCCCTTTCTTATTTTAATTATTCCTGGAAAATACCCTGAATCCATGGAGAAGAAAGTGCGAAGGAATGGGTGTATCAATAACAAAAGAATAGGCTGGAAATAGACGAAGGTAAACACATCAAAGGAACAGACAAGTACAAGTATTTAGGTTTCATAATATGAAACAAAGGAACAACTGAAGAAGATAATATAAAACATAGACTAGGACAAACAAGAGACTGCATATGAATATTTTGAAAATTAACCCGGTATTTTTGGACAAGAACATCAGTATAAAAACAAGAAGAAGAATATATCACACCATGACAAGAAGTATCCTGACTTATGGGTGTGAAAATTGTATAATAAATAAGAAAACCAAAATCAAAATAAAAGCCACAGAGATGGAATTTCTAAAGAAAAGCTGTGACTACCAGCTGAAGCTAAGAGCAACGAAAAGAGATAGCATAAATAACAAAGAGATTAAGAAAAGAATGGAAATGAACTCAGATATAATAGACTACATAGAACAGAAGGAATTAACCTGGTATTGACAAGCAGAAAAGAAGACAAAAAACGTTGGATTAACAGAATAACAGAGTTGAGCCCGATAGGAAGAATAAAGAAAGGAAGGCCCGAAGATCTTTCAGAGGTGAAGTGGACGAAGCAATGGAGAGAAGAATAAACAGAAAGAACTGGAGAGAACGGTTGAGTGAAGGAATACACTGAAAACTATGGAAATTAGAAAGGATACAGGATGTTTTTAAATAAGTGCGACAAACTTTGAGGGATAATTTTACATTAAAAAATGATGCCAGTTTGCTCTATAAACTTATGTCCGCAAATGTTTTGTTTCCGAGAAACGAGGTGTTGTAATTTTTCTAAAAAACTGACGATTTAATCATATTTCAAATAAAAAATCATTTTAGAATTCCTCGTTCAATTTGTGACAAAAAATTTACCTTGTTTTTCATACGACGCGCCGTTTTTTATGCAAAAAATAAAACATCTTAACGCTTACAAAGTATTCGAAATAGGTTTCTTTCTATACATTCATAAGAAGAACTTGTCATTCCTAATTCATACATACCCAGATTGGGAGAAAAAATTTTTAAAAGAAGAAATAAATCACTTTACAATGAAAGAATACTTAAATTTAATTACTTAGACCGATGAGAATAATAATTTTAAAAAATCACTTCAAATGTTCAAAATTCTCGTCGTTTACCTCATGACCTCATATGCAATAAGTTAATAATATGTATTATGATTTCCTACCATTAATTTAATTATTCATTTATTTTTTTATTACGTGGATGGCTACTAACCGAAATTTATGTAACGGAAAAATAATAAAAATTTATTAATTCCACAACCAATATTTTACAAAACTGTTTTTATTCCACTTTAAAACACACGCGCCAGTGTTAATGCAAATTTATAGAAAGACAAAATTATTTAACCAAAGAGTTTTACGACATAGGCACCAGTAGGTGTATAGTATCACTGAATATTCATAATTTTGTTGATAATTTAAAATTTGATCTTCGTGCATTTTTGAAGTAGATTGCTGACATATATGACACCTACGTGACAAATGACCCAAAAAAATGAACAACCTTTGTAGATCGTAAAAACAATTTGTCTGCATTAATTTTGTATGAGTGATAAAAACCATAACAATTCTTAGGTTGCATTATATTAATTAATGAGCTTTGGTTTTAGTCTATTAATGTATTTTTTTGAGTTATGAATTCTGACTATAGATAGAAATATTTTTCTTATAATATTAGAATTATTCAAACAATGTCATAGGAAAAATGTTAATATATAAAATAAAAAAAAATAATGAATAAAAAAAATATATTTTTATATCGGCGTTCTTCAAAATTTGGCGCCCCCGGCAGTCGCCCGGCTCGCCCGCCCCTTTATCCGGCGCTGTGTCCTTCATGTACCAAAAATTATTATTTGACATCTTTGTTAATTCAATAAAAGCTGTGAACTGTTACATGTTATTAAATCATTCATTTTGTTTTTATTTCTACTATTTATCTCGAAATAATATTTTCGAATTTTTTTTAGATATACTCTGATTGAAGCCGCTGTAGAAGTTTTTAGTAATTTTGAACTCCAATTTATGAAGCTAACGTGTAATGGAGGGCCAACGAGAGCAATGCAAAAATTAGCTAGAGATGCTTCTGATAGAATTTTTGATTACTTTCTCACAACAGAGCAGGACAAAAATATTACTAAAGCAGAATTAACTAAAGGTTGGTTGAACTCTCAGATTTTTATTAGATAATATTTTTATGTTGTTTTTAATTTTTTCTTATAAATAAAAATTATGACAGTAGATAAATTGATTGAAAGAAATACAGTTCTTAACCATTCTTGGACATTAAAATGTAAAATATTTTTGTTGCAATATTTTGTGTTTTCCATACAGGTAGTTGATGTTTTTTATCTATATCCAAGGGTCATTGGATAATATGCTTGTATTTCTTCCTACCTTCTTCTTCTTCTTTTGTAGTGATGAGCAAGACTGGTCTTGGTCTTGCGGTCTTGGTCTTGGTCTTGCAGCAAGACCAAGGCCAAGACCAAGACCACCTTTTGGTTGCAAGACCAAGCTTGCAAGAACAAGACCAAGACCAAGACCGAACCTTGCAAGACCACGCAAGACCAAGACCAACCTGCAAGACTCTTGCACTTTTTTGAGAAAAATTGGTTTTTATTATTTAACTTTATTTTTTTAGTTCAATAATATATACTGACATTGTAAGAAACCTTAAAGAATATCGAATTTTTAAAATACATAATATTTTGGTTACCTATATTTTTAAGTCGTTTTGATTAAGTCAAACGGTTTGCATTTTCTCAACCTTCAAAGTGTTCAGAAGGCAAGTTTTCAAACGGCGACAGTTCAAGGACAATTGAAATAACTTGTAAGACAAAAAAAATGCATTTATAGATAGGGTAATCCAGTTAAAAAAATGCAATTAAAAACGGTTTTTCTGTACCAGTAGTTTTCGCTTTTTTGTCTAATAAAAATACTGACACTTATTTAAATTCTTTTCGCATAATTGAGGAAAAATGTAGGTCGTTAAATTTAAAATTAATACAAAAAATATCATAATAGATTTTGAAAAGGGATTCACAATGCTGTGAAAGCATTGTGGCCTGAATAAAAAATAACTGGTCGTCGATTGTAATGTGTCAAGCTTGATATCGCAAAATTCAAAGCTTAGGTTCAGTTTCTGAATATAATGAGAAAAATTCCGATACTGGGAAATTTTTAAAATTATTTTTTGGATTAATTTTTTACAATCAACGAAAGTTGGAAGTTGAATTATTTGTGAAAATCCCGGATGACAAACGCGTAAAGAATTTTACTTATTTCATAGTTGAAAACTATTTGTAAGAATCTAGGTTGTTCCCAGAAAGGGCCAGTACTACAAATAGTATGTGCCGCACTTGAAATGCATGCGCATCATTTCAGTGTGTTTTAAATTCTAGTTTTTACTACCCACATCCGAATATTTTCAACTTTTTAAATGTCATAATGGGTATTGTAAATATGTGAAAATAAAAAGTGCGAATAACTCGTGTTACGAGAGCAATGTAGTTTAAATAAAATTAAAGAACTGCAAGATCACAAATTACAGAATTACATTAGGTTTAGTTATTATGTTATAGTATTCGGTCTATAAATAGGTATGGTAAATATTTTTTTATTGTTATGGTAAATATATTTTAATTATTTACTAAAAAGTATGTTTTAGTTAGTTTATAAAAAAAGTTAATTATATTAAATAATGATTAAATAGAGTAAAAAATATTTCATTTTTGTGTTCTCTTAAAAATATTTAATTTATGTTCTTAAATTTGACCCTCGTAGGATAAATACTACAGTGTTCGAGTGAAAGGAGCAGATCATTATCTGTTAACAACTATAAACCGTTTATCCCTGTTCGTAAAATCCGTAAATTGAAGGTCCCCGACCATTTGTGGCACCTTTAAGAAGCTCTTTTTCTTTAACATTTTATTAAAATACAGGGACAATAAACAATAATCCAGACTCAAGACGTGGTCTGAAGGCAGGCGGCAGGTATCGATAGCATGCAAAATACAACGTGACACAACCGAAGGCCGGCAATTGCAACAGGGGTTGTAAATGCTGGTTTTTTCCTACTGATAAACATTACCATTATAAAAATATACTCTAATCTCTGTATATAGAGAGAAATAATTAGGTCATTAGGTGAATATGTAATGTTAAAATTGGTATCCGTTTGAAACTACATTCTACATTCTGTTAAAAATTTAAAGCAAAAAATATAGTTTTATTCTTCACATCTTTATTTATTTCATTGTACATTTTATTCGAAATTGTTTGGCTCAAATTATTGCTACAAGACCAAAAACAAGACCATCAAAACTCTTGCAGCAAGACCAAGACCAAGACCAAGCTTGCAAGAACAAGACCAAGACCAAGGCTAGCCTGGTCTTGGTCTTGTTCTTGTTTTGCTCATCACTATTCTTTTGGTATCTATTCGTTTCGAATATTGGCGATTATTCTGTCTATTTTATTAACTGATGCTTTAAAGAGATTAGTTGTTAGTGGTGGCCTTACTCTTTTCCGTTTTTGTGGACTATACTATACTAAACATACTTTTTTATTACTATATTACCAAATCTACATAGAAGGAAATGAAGGATATTAGAGTATCCACGCTATAGTTCTGATTTATCGCTCTTCGATTTTCACATCTTTGGGCCACTGAAAATGCCGTTAAACGGTAATCGTTTTCAGATGGACAAAGAAATACAAAATGCCGCAAAAGAATTCTTCGGCCTAGAGCAGCAAGAATTAAATAAATTAAATATATCTTAAATATAGGTATCTATACTAAATTTAAATTCAAGATGCAGTAGAAATAAAAAAACCAAGACACGTTAAATGCTACTAGGAGCCAGTGCCGGATTAACCATTAGGCAAAGTAGGCAGTTGCCTAGGGGCCTCGGCCCCGAAGGGGGCCTCGCAGGGCCCAAAACGAAAAAATAATTAGAATTAAATAAAAGCTATAAATCATATTATGTTGAAAAATTCAAATATCGCTCAATACCATAAAAGTGATGGTGGACGTATAAAACTACATTACAATGCATACTTTTGTTTACATAGAAATTCTATGTTGTGAGAATAAGTCGCTAATAAATGCCATTTGGTAAACAGTACTACCTGTCAGTCTGCACGATTTCTTAGAAAAGTAGTAAGATCAAAAGGAACAAATTAGTCAGCGCCCCGTCCCTACCTTTTCATCCACTACCCAAGCCTTTCGCTGTAGTTTCCCGCGGAATTTATCATTTAGCCTCTTATTTCTTCTTAGTTTGGTTACTTCACAACAGGACATTCGGATTGGAAAAGTTCTCATAGAATGAAGTCACGTGAAGAAAGTCAAGCTCACCGATCATGTGTGAAAACACTCATCGACAGGCAGCGCTTTCGTGGTCGAATTGACAGCTCTTTGGAAATTCAATTTAATCAAGAACGAGATTGCTGGATGCAAGTTCTGAAAAATAGTCTCTTTAGAGCATTTTAGAGCTACTGGTAAAGTACGATTCGTTTTTAAGCTTTCATTTAGCTAAGTATGACAATAAGGGTACTGGAAAACCTTATTGCTTATCTTCAAAGATCTGCGAAAAAGTAATAGAGGTAATGGGAAAACACGTTTTGAATACAATTGTTGAAGAAATTAAGGAAGCCGAATACTACTCCTTAAGTGTTGATTCAACATCAGGTTTGTCTCATATTGACCAATCAACTATTATTATTTTAATTCATCTGATGGTAGTCCGGTAATGGTGTATGAGCGTTTTCTCACATTCATACCCATAAGTACCTAGCCATAGTGGAGAAAATCTTTCTTCTGCTGCTTTAACCATTTTAAACAATTGTGGCATTGATTTTAGAACGACATGAGGGGACAATCGTACGAAAATGCAGCAAACATGTCAGGCAAATACAATAGTTTCCAGGCTCATTTATCTAAAATTAACAAACTTTCAATTTACATTCCTTGTGCCGCACACTCACTTAATTTTATTGGAGTAAGTGCTGCTGAAAGTTGCGTTGGAGCAATATCGTATTTTGGGTTTGTTCAGTCCGTGTACAACTTTTTTTTAGCCTCTACCCACCATTGGGAAGTTATGATCAAATGCTTAAATGAAACTCGACTAAGCAATCCCATTCGCCACGATCTAGTCCTTAAAAGCACTTCTTCTTCTGGTTCCTATCCGTTTCGGATGTTGAAAATCATATTGGCAATCATAACCTTGCTCACTGCGGCTCGCAACAGTTCCGTTGAAGTTTTCTTAAACCATGTTCTCAAATTCCGTCGCCATGGTATTCTCCTTCTACCGGGTCCTCGCTTACCTTTGAGTTTACCTTGCAATATGGACTTCAGCAGGGAGTAACGGTGCTGATTTCTCATAACGTGTCCCAGATACTGCAGTTTTATACGTTTGATGGTAAACAAAATCTCCGATTCCTTCTTCATTCTTTGTAGAACTTCCTTGTTCGTGATCCTTGCTGTCTAGGATATTCTCATCATTCTTCTATAGAGTCACATCTCAAACGGATTAAGTTTTTTAATAAGGGCCTCTGTAAGCGTCCATGCCTCCGCTCCGTACAATAATATAGAGAAAACATATCATCTCAAATGTCTCATTTTTGTATCTATTTTCATTTTGTTGTTCTGAAGCTATTTCCTTGTGGCATTTTTATAATTACGTATTTTTTATGGGAAATAAGCCATAATTTTACTAAAAAATGAATTTATTAACGTTTCGAAGCCCAAATCGGGTTTCGTTGTCAAAATACAAAATACTATTAAAATAAAACAAACATGTTGCTAAGTAAAAAAATTCTTCTAATAATTTATTTAATCTGACTCATTTATATTGGCAATTCAGACTTATATTATACATTTTAAAGTAGAAGACTTTAAAATCATATCGCCAATATTTATGAGTTGCGTTCCTGGGACGACTTTACTAAAAGATAGTTCATTTGATTACATGAAATCAATCCCAACTCAAGAATATCCGTCGCAAAAAAATCATAGCATGTGATCTGTCTTTAAAAAGACAACTAAATGCAACGATGACAGTAAAATTCTTGCGTTAGAGATTCCATAGTAAATCACGAGGGAAAAATCATTTTCATGTAATCGAATGAACTATCTTTTAGTAAAGTCGTCCCAGGAACGCAACTCATAAATATTGGCGATATCATTTTAAAGTCTTCTACTTTAAAATGTATAATATAAGTCTGAATTGCCAATATAAATGAGTCAGATTAAATAAATTATTAGAAGAATTTTTTTACTTAGCAACATGTTTGTTTTATTTTAATAGTATTTTGTATTTTGACAACGAAACCCGATTTGGGCTTCAAAACGTTAATAAATTCATTTTTTAGTAAAATTGTGTCTTATTTCCCATAAAAAATACGTAATTATTTTCATTTTATTACAATCCGTTCTTGCCTTTCCGATGCGGCACTTTATTTCATGTACGTTGCTTCACTGCTCATTTATAATAGATCCCAGGTAGTATTGCTGTTTTACGCGCTCTATCTGCGTTTCATTAATGTATAGATGAGCCCCGTTTATATTCTCCTTGCTGATAATCATTTGTTTGGTTTTTGGGTATTAATGTTTAGTCCGTACTGTTGACTATACTCGTTGATTCTGTCCATTAGCCTCTGAAGTCATCGGCATATCTAATATTGTTTACTATTTCTCCATTTAGAAGGATGCCTTCGTCTACTCCGTATAGAGCCTCGTTTCTCGTTAATAATTCTCTCTGAGTACATATTAAATATCAACGGCGATAGGATACATCCCTGCCTAACTCCACGTAGTATTTTTATGTGATCTTTAAAAGCACTCTCTAGAGTTATCCACTTATCTAAGAAATGCCGCTCGGAGATGGAGGGGTTATCCGAGGTTTTGGAAGGAGAAGGCACAGGCTTCTTTAGGAGCCTCATAGAATGGTTTGCCTAGGGGCCTCAATAATCTTAATCCGGGACTGCTAGGAGCATTCCCGAATCATAATTTACAATGTATGTGTTACGGTAAGTATGATTAATTGGAAATTATTAATAATTACCGGTTATTATTAATACAAACCGAATAGCTAGGTAAAAGTAATAAATATGCCAGAATTAATCACATCGACCGGTAATTATTAATAATTCCCGGATTAGAACGGTAAATGTGATAAATTTTAATACCGTTAAGTGCGTAGAAGCCTGCGGAGTGTAGAGAGGTTTATTAGTCACTGCGACATACCAAAGCTAATACGGCGCATAGAGCATTCCACCGTGTTAGTCAAACTGTAGTCGGCCACTGTGTAATACACTATAATGTATTAAATACATAAGGCTAAAGCAGGGTTAAAACCATCCTTACCTCCTGGTATTTTATCCGAAATCAGAAGATTTAGAAGCGATAAAAGCAGATCATTCTGATGACGCTGATGGTGGAGCAAAGCATCGTGGTGATATCCAACTCAACACTACAACCGAGGATTCACAGTTAGCGAATATTTAAGATACAGGTAATACTAACAGCCCAATGGAACATAATGCGTGTGCGGTAATTGCTGTAAGTGAGGTAGACAATGCCAGTATTGGCGTTAATGCATATGAGGGAGACGAAGAAGATGGCACTGCAATTGACAAAACTTCAAAAGAAAATTCAGGAGACTCGGTATCTTGCTAAACAGTAATTTCTAAAAGATCTGACAGAATGTTAAAGGATTCCAATGATAGATTCCCTGTTGAAAAAGTAGGTCAAAGTGTTCGACTGCGAATTCCAGAAGTTTATAGAGAAAAGGCCGATAGCCGAAACAGTATTGCCTTTATTATTTCTGTGATACATGAAAAGCTATAACACTTATTTCAGTCAATAAAGCGTCTGATGCTCACATAAGTCTCATTGAATGCGTTCGCAAAGATTCAAATTTATTCCGCTACTGCAATTGTAGTGGCCAATGCAATTAAAAACGCTGCAAACGCAAAAAATTAAGCGTTCTTTTTAATTATAAGTGCCACAAGAGCCTTTCCTATAAAAACAAGTAGTTATAGTCTAGTAACTTAAAGCCTAATGCGTGTGTATGAGTTTGGTTTTACTTATAAGGTGTCTAGTTGAATTTTGTTATTGATAAATTATGTTTAAGTGTTAAATGCCTAGTTGCACCAACAAAACTTAAGCTCCAGCTTGGCCCAGCTCAGTTTATAGATATGGTCGCTTTAAGTCTCACTTACGTTGCACCATAATTTTCGATTCTTATCTATGCAATCCTCGTGACAATCCATTGTGGCAAGCTTAAAATTGATGTAAGAGTCAATGGTGCAACGCATATGTTTCGTAAGCTGAGCTTAAGGCACGGCTTAAGCTTAAGATCTGTTGGTTCAACCAGGCATAACTTTATTATCAGATTTCATAAATGAGCAATAGTGAAGCCCAAAATGCGTTTTTAGTACATTAACCAGAATTGCTATCAAAGTATTAATAATAACCGGTAAATCTAATTATAAAGGCATTATTAATCACATTCACCAGCTGCTACGGTTACTATCAATATTTACCGGTAATTATTTACCGGTAATACAGACGGCATTTATCACATCAACCGTAACATATATGCAATGTAAATACCAAATCATGATTTCCAAAGTTTATACATTGTAAATTATGATTCGGCAGTGCTCCCAGTAGCATTTAACGTGTCTGAGTTTGTTTATTTTTGTGAATTTATATTTAGATTAGTAGTAATTATTTGTAGTTATGTTTACTGATTAATTTCTTCTGGATCAAAGATACGTTTCAATTGAACAAGCCTATATAGTACAATTAATATTTACACACTTAGCGCTACATTGCCATCCTAATTTTTGCTGTTTTAAAAAAATTACCATGATTTTTGTAAATTGTTTAAATATAACATGAAATATTACAATAACACGAACTTAATTTTTAGGTATTATTTATGGAGAGTCCAAAAGAAATAGAGTAGGCAGAAAAGAAGGAAAAGAAGTTTCCAATGAATCATCAAAATGGAAAACATGCAAACTGTACTCGAAAGCGGGCATATTCATTACTGATCCAGGCCTATTTTATAAAAATGCTCATACTAATCCTCAAAAATATGGATATCGCAAAATGTTTACATGGGAAGAGGAAGACAATATTCGTAAAACATGGATTTTAGACAACCATTTTGAACTGCCTGAATATATCTTACAAGTGTCCGAAGACTTACTGACGGACATTAAAGAATATATTATGCGTAAAGCTCCATTTGAAGAAGCCCAACTGGACCGAGAAAAATATCATATGAGTGCAACGGAGGACAGACAAGTAAAACATAACCAAACAAAATCACTTTTGAAAATACTAACTGAACAAATTTTAAAAATAACTATAGACACGGAACATTACAACAATCTGCTAGATGCTGTATACAAAAATCAAGAAAATAGTAATAAACAACAGTATCAGATTGTTACCAAATTGGAACTAGTTCATAATGATATTTTAGATTCAAAAGAAAAACAAGAAAACTTGACCAGAACAAGCGAAAACCTTCAAAACGAAATCCAAGAATTAAAAAGTAACCATGATGAGATAAGCACATCTCTTATTACTGTAGAAGAGATAGAACAATTAGTAAAAGAGAATGCAACAAAAACGGTTTTAGAAGATCTAAAAGAAGGTGTTGGAAACTGTCTCCAAAGGTTAAATCCCAGTCCCGTAGTTCAAACAGTGGTTGAAGAGGTAATACCAAAAATTAAAGTAGGTGTAGAAGCAGTAAATTCAAAAATTAAAGAAGGAATAGAGTTAGTTGCTCCAAAAATTAATGAGGGGGCAGAAAAAGTTCTTCCAAAGATTCAAGATTTAAGTAATGATATTTCGAATAATATTCCCGTTGCTAGTGAAGTAATTAAGAAAGGACTTGAAGAATCAGTACAAAATGTCTCAAGAGGCGTGGAGACTTTTAAGAGCTGGTTCAATCGTTAAGAATATAAATTATAGCCTGTGTCCACGGATGGGGTGCCCAAGAGGAAAAACTTTTTTATTTTCAATTTTAGCGAAAAATGTTATTCTTGATAAAAAGTTTTGATTGTTCTAAAATCCCATGAAACAAAATTAAATTCAAGTTTTTCAAAACCTGCTTAATTTTGTAGCCAATTTTATGTAACTCCGTATAAATCTTTGCACTAAGTTCGAAATCGTAACAATAATTTAGTGCTGCTAAGCTACGCTGTAGCTTAGTAACTTTCAACTTCGATAAATAATTTGCGAATTGTCTCGACAATTTTAAGCGTTCAACAAAGAATTTATCTTGTGAACTGTTATTCTTGATAAATATTTTGCTTATTCTAAAACCCCATAAAAAGAAAACATTAAATTTTAATATCAATAACAAAACGATAATAAGCAATAATAGGAAAAATAACAGTAAATAAAAAAATTTAAAGCACTCATCGGAGTGCCGACAGAAGTGAAAACTTCTTATAGTATATAAATTACGAACTTAATGCTTTTCCACATCCAAAAATAATTGCTATACCTATATTATATACGCGTTGCGTACATTCTATGCTGTTTATATATACATACACATAATATATTTACGTACAAAATTTAGTTCGGCAAAGTGATGACGGTCGCAAACTCAATACTTTTTTCCTATCTAAACAGTGCTCAACGTCCCTAAAAAAGTTATCACTTTAAAAATTTATTTCGTCAAACAATGACGGTCGCTAATTTAATACTTTTTCCCCATCTAAAAAGTGCACAACGTCCCTAAAGAAGTTTCCACTTCAAAAATTTATTTCGTCGAAGCAATAACGGTCGCTAATTCAATACTTCTTACCCATTAAAAAAGTGTACAACGTCCCTAAGGAAGTTTTCATTTCAAAAATTGATTTCGCCGAAGCGATGACGGTCGCTAATTCAACACTTTTTCCCCATCTAAAAAGTGTATAACTAAAACGTCCCTAAAAAAGTTTCGCTTCAAAAATTTATTTCGTCGAAGCAATGACAGTCGCGATGACGGTCGATAATTCAATACTTTTTCTCCATCTAAAAAGACCACAACGTCCCTAAAGAAGTTTTCACTTGAAAAATTTATTTCGTCGAACCAATAACGGTCGCTAATTTAATACGTTTTCCCCATCTAAAAAGTGCACAACATCCCTAAAGAACTTTTCACTTAAAAAATTTATTTCGCCGAAGTGATGACGGTCGCTAATTCAATACTTTTTCCCCATCTAAAAAGTGCACAACGTCATTAAAGAAATGTTCACTCCAAAAATATATTTCGTCGAAGCAATGACGGCCGCGATGACGGTCGCTAATTCAATATTTTCCACATCTAAAAAGGGCAAAACGTCCCTAAAGAAGTTTTCACTTCAAAATATTATTTCGTAGAAGCAATTACGGTCGCGGTGACGGCCGCTAATTCAATACTTTTTCCCCATCTAAAAAGTACACAACGTCCCTAAAGAAGTTGTCACTTCAAAAAAACAACTATTTGACGTAGCCTTCACCAACTTCAAAATATCTCTCCACCCTAGCAGGTCTGGGGTGATACCTCTGACGGCATTTATCATTGCTTGTTTCAGATCTTCAATATTATGATTTAGATTTCTTTTGTAAACATTCTGTTTTAAGAAGCCCCATAAAAAGAAATCCAAAATAATTAAATCTGTTGGTCGGGGCAGAAAAAATATCGGTCCCTACCTTCCAATCCATCTTTCAAGGAAAATACTCATCTAGCCATCCTGTTATCAGCAAACTCGAATGTGACGAACAGCCATCATGTTGAAAATACATTTTACTTCTTTTCTCCAAGAGAAGTTCATCTACTTCCGATATTAAATAGTTGTCTAACAAATTGAAATATTCTTCCTGTTTTAGTCTTCTCCAGAAAATACGGTCCGGTAATTCGAACTGGTAAAACAGCACACCAAACACTTACCTCCTTATAAAATTGTCTATTACGTTGAATCCTGAAATAGCTATTTGTATAACAAGGGAGGAAAGTGCTACTTTTCCTCCCGAGAATGAGGTAGTAATTATTCAAGGGAGGAAAAGGCACTTTACTCCCATGTTATACATATGGTTTTTCCACCTTCCTCAAATAACAAGTCATTTTTTCATTTTTACTTAATTTATTTATGTAACTAACCAACAAAATTTATTAAAACTAAAACTAACAAGTAGGTAGAATATAACTGTCAACTGTCAAATATAAGTCAAATTATTAATGTAAACATTGTTAAATCAAAATAACAATTTACTGTTTTTACCATTCTGCAAAATACAGAGTGTTTTAAAAATAAACGTTAAAATGTATAGATACACGTAAAAATGTAAGATATTGTACAGGCCGTCAATAATTTATACATATTTCATGCATGAAATACCATGACGTCACTTTTATTTTCCTCCCTAGGGAGGAAAAGTACAATTTTGCTCCCTACAATCTGGTCCGGAAAAGTTTACTTTCGGTAGAGGTAGGTGGAAATAAATATTTTCACTAGCCCAATACCGACAATTTTAGGATGAAACGATTCCATTTGTCGTGAACGCGGACTCATCAGAAAATAGAATATTGTAGTGAAAGAAGCGGTAATTCATAAGTGTTTCACCAATGATTGCGCAAAAGTCAAGCCTCGTGTCATAATCACAATATTGTAAGATGTGAATAAATTTTGAGTTGAAGGGATGAATGTTGTTTTGCTTGAATTTTTTGTGTAAGTTACTTTTGCTAAAGCCAACTTCCGCTGTTCTTTTTCGTAAACTTAAACTTGGATTTTCCTTTACTGACTGCATAGCGCATAGCTAGTACTATAGGGCAGTAGCTGCTTCATCGTCCTCACTATACATCGTTTTCGACCTTTTTCTGTTTTCAACAGATCCTGTCTCATTGAATTCCTTCATTAGTTTCTTCAATCCATTTCGCGTAGCGAGTAAGTACAGTTACGATCATTGAATAGTTTACAGGCTTACGTATCTAGGAGCCAGTTTTTTTAATTTTTACCTCGTTTAAACCCACCTTTTACGTCAAAGTGACGTTAACAGTGGTGTATCTACAATGGGTTGATTAAAGTTAAAAAATCAAAATAATATAAATATATTTTACAAAATTTAAAAAAATGGATCGTATAGAAAGAAGTTTTTTTGAATAAACTGGATTATGGTCTTAATAGGTCACGAAAATAGGGAATTATGGTTTTAAAATATCCATTATTTTAAATCTATTTTATATTAAATAATGATAACAATGTTAAATAATAAACAATAATTTGTGTAATTCTTCTACGTTCAGTGCAAATACTGCCCGGAAATGCTTGTCTCTTCGTTAGCTTTTTGAGCTCTGGCAAAAAGAGATTCACTCAAATAATTTACTAACAACTCATCCTGTTGATATGTGGAGATCTTCTGCTCCCTTGAACCGCCCAACCTTGGTATAGAGTGATTATTATCCCATCTTTCTTTGATTTCCCATATGCGCATATGGCTCACGTACAAATCTGCAGCAACTTTCCTTAGTGAACAACATTCTTCGAGTTTGGCAATTGCTCTTGCTTTTTGCATATCACTCAAATGCATTCATTTTGGAGGAGTTTTCAACACTAGCGAATTTTTTGACAAGCATTGACTTTTTGAAATTTTTTGATTTTGGCATTTATCAAATCCGTAAGACACTGCAATTGTAGAGTATTACAATATAAAAATTAAGGTGTACACTATTCAGTGTTCGTAACTGTACATCTGAATATTTTTCATTGAACATTTCAATCGCATGTCGATGCGAAACAGCTCCAATTTCATAACACTTTACAAGATAAATTCCTTGTTGGATGCTCAACAATCTCTTATCGAAAAAGCATGACAATTTGCAAATTATTTATTGGAGTTGACATTTACTAAGTTACATTGTAGCTTAGCAACGCTAGATTATTGTCACGATTTCGAACTTAGTGCAAAAATTTATACGGATTTACATACAATAGGCTACAAAATTAAGCAGGTTTAGGAAACCTTAAATTTTATTTCGTTTTATGGGGTTTAAGAACAAGCAAAACTTTTTATCAAGAATGACATTTTTCGCTAAAATTGAAATTAAAAAAGTATTTCCTCTTGGACACCCTATCCGAGGACACACTGTATAATTATAGAGAGAATATATTTTATCATGTCACAGTAGCCGATACTTCGTTTCTTATTTGACGTATATTTAGATACATTTATATATAAATATTTTAAATAATATACTGTATGTTCTCTAATCTTCAATTTTTAGGTTTTTCTGACTTTGCAGATATACATATACAAACGTACTAATATTGTAACCAATTCAGTTTCCTTACCTCTCGTGTGCAATCCTAACAAAATAAACAAGTAATTATTTAATTATCAGCAGTAATTATACGAGCGCTCTAAAATTATCGATTTCTATCCCGAGTGACACTTTGACAGTTTTAATTTCACAACCCGAAAGGGAGTGAAATTATGTCAAAGTGTCATACGCTGGGCTAATTAGCAAAATACAAGGAAAAGTTATTTACCAGCAATTTTATTGCTGGAATCGAACCTTATGATTTTATATATTAATAATATAGGTATGCAAAGTCCGCAGATAGTGTGCTACTTTTTTTATAAACAAAATTGCCCCCAAAAATCGTGTTTTTTTCAATTTTTGCTCTATAGCTCCAAATATTTTAACTTTACAAAAAAAAAACACTCAAATAAAAATTCACCGTAATTAAATTCTGCAGACATGTTTTTCCCGATTTACTTCGACAAAAATTTTCCCCGGAAAATGCGGGTTTTTCCAACAAACTCTTTAATTTTCAACTAAAATTTTAGATTAGTAATTGTTTATCGATAATTAAATAGCTTGCTAATATAAAAGCTCTTTCCGCATAGATTATAATTCCAGAAGCCGATGAAAATTTAATGAACAGTTTAGCAACAATTGCATTGTTAATTAAAAATTTAAGGTCACTATAATAACCACAATAATTATGATACATAAGGATAACTATGATTTTTGTATAAAAAGACACTGTACATATCCAATTTACTTTACAGAATTGAAATTGGACTATTTAAGCGGCCTCAGGAATATTTTAAAATTACAAACAATTTTTTGGCTTATAAACAAATAGAATAACTCGGTAAATATTAAATTAAATTAAATCATAAAAATGGTATTGAAAAAAAAAAAGTGGAAGGACGCTTCTTTTAAAGAACAAACGTTTAATCGTGATGAGTAGTTCCTGAGATACAACCGGTCAAATTTGACAGGCATTTACGGCAAAGATATAAACAGTTACAGTAGGATCATAATTTTCAAACCATTATCTTTTTATTTTTGTCCTCTTTCTCCACACCAATTTTAATAACTTTAAAATATTCATAACATATATTATTATAATAAAAACTATCGATATTACGAGTAAAAATTGCCAAAAATACATAGCAAAATTCCAATCAAAAATTAGGTTGCAAAAAATGTAATCTCAAAGTTCAAAATCGGTAGACGTTAACAAAATGCATTTTCTCGGCTTTCCATGGAGCAATTTTCTTCATTCTTTTTTTGTTCCCAAGTAAATCGAGTAGAGCCATCTAACTAACGCATTATTAAATCTCAAACTTCCTTTTGTTTTGTTATAATAGATTAATTTTTTTATAAGAAAAGAAAACTACATATTTTTTCCAGTTGTAGACTTTTTTTAGATAAACTTACTATAATTCTACCTTTTAACGTTAAAAACACAAATATTCTCATTTGAAAGCTGTATAATTATTTAAACAATCTTTATTTAAACAAATTAAAAAATTTTGTTATAATAAATAAATAAATTTATTATAACAAAACAAAAGCAATTTCGACATTTAATAATGCTTTAGTTAGATGGCTGTACTTAAGAACAAAAACAGAATGAAGAAAATTGGTCCATGGGAAGCCGAGAAAATGCATTTTTTTAACGTATACCGATTTTGAACTTTGAGATTACATTTTCTCAATTATAATTTGAGATTAATTTTTGATTAGAATTTTGCTATTTTGGCAATTTTCATTCGTAATATCGATAGTTTTTATTATAATAATATATGTTATAAATATTTTAAAGTTATAAAAATTGGTGTGGAGAAAGAGGACAACAATAAAAAGGTGATGGTTCGAAAACTATGATCCTATTGTTTATATCTTTGGCGTAAATGAAGGTCAATTTTGACCGGTTGTATCGCAGGAACCACTCATCACAATTAAACGTTTGTTCTTTTAAAAGAAGCGTCCTTCCGCTTTTTTTTTTCAATACCGTTTTCATGATTTAATTTAGTGTAATATTTCCCGAGATATTCTATTTGTTTTTAAGCCAAAAAATTATTTATAATTTTAAAATATTCATAAGGCCGCTTAAATAGTCCAATTTTAATTCTGTAAAGTACATTAGATAGGTACAGTGTCTTTTTATACAAAAATTATAGTTATTTTTATGTATCATAATTATTGTGGTTATTATAGCGACCGTAAATTTTTAATTAACAATTCAATTGTTGCTAAACTGTTCATTAAATCTCCGTCGGCTTCTGGAATTATAATCTATATGAAAAGAGCTTTTATATTACCAAGTTATTTAATTATTGATGAACAATTACTTATCTAAAATTTTAGTTGAAAATTAAAGATTTTCTTAGAGAAACCCGCATTTTCCGGGGAAAATTTTCGTCGAAGTTAATCAGGAAAAACACATCTTTATTCAAAATTTAATTACAATGAATTTTTATTTGGGTGTTTTTGGTATAAAGTTAAAATCTTTGGAGTTATAGAGCAAAAATTGAAGAAAAAAAACGCGATTTTCGGGCGCCATTTTGTTTATAAAAAAAGTAGCACACTATCTGCGGACTTTGCATAACTATATTAGGTTTGTTATAGCATCAGTTCCAAACGGTTTGAAACCATCAGGGAATAGTGGACCAGCGCGAGTAGAGGGGATAGCACGGGTGACTGTATTATGTTTTCTCACTGACCAACTGTTTGCTGAAGGTTTCTGACTAGTTTGACTGTTTGTTAGAACAAACCTATAATTAGTATACACAATCACAAGACTCGATTCCAGCAATAAAATTGCTGGTAAATAACTTTTCCCAAAAATGGCCTATTCTCCGATAATCTGCCCAGACTATCACGAGGTAAAAACAAACCAGTAATTTCTAAGAATTAGAGTAAAATTCGGTAAGATTACTTCATGAATAAAACTGTTTTTATATCATTTTAAGTAATATTTTGTTGATATTTTCGCCTGAATATTTGCTAAATCTGTTTCTTGGTGTTCTCTGTGACAAGTTGTAAAACATTAATGGATATTAATGTCACCGAATATTCATGTTGGCGCAACAATGAAGGGCATCTAATTTTTCAGGTGTAAATTGGAATACTTTGGTCACATAATGCGTCACCCAGAAAATTATGACATACTTCACCTTGTCATGCAAGGTAAAATAATGGGAAAAAGAAGTGTGGGCCGCCGTACAACTTCTTGGCTTAAAAACCTACGCCAATGGTTTGGGAAAACGCACTGAACTATTTCGTGCGGCTGTAAATAAGACAGTGATTGTTAATATGCTGGGCAACATGAGAGCCAACGAGCGACAAGCGGTCTCGGCACCTTAAGAAGAAGAAGGGCATATGACGTAATACTTGACGACGGGAAATTATCGAAAAAAATTACCAATAATAATATCACTAGAGAGTTAGAATAAATTGGCAATATGAGAATTGACGTCATAGGATTTGAAGAATATCGCAAATCATTACATGACATTTTAGTTAAATCTGACAGTTGTCAGAATATTTATATTTATAAAAACATCAATATTTATACAAATATTTGCCAGAATAATATTATATAAAATATTTTAATGTAAAAATAAATAAATATACAATCAAATTTCACCATACAGTTTCCGAATAGGTATACCAATGACATAAAATATTTGTATTTACATCGCTGAAAAATACTAACCTAGAAATTACAATTGTCATTTTACCATATGATCTTGTGACAATACTGTCACAATCGATTACTTTTGTGTCAAATTATTTTTATTCGTATTATTAATTGGTTACCTATTTAGATTATTGTAATCGCCAACCAATTATACGTCTATAAGTATAAGTCGTTTTAATATAAAGAGTAATAATAGAGCATTGGATAATCTGTGACGCTCTGAATTTTTTTCGATAATTTCCCGTCGTCAAGTATAACGTCAGATGCCCGTCGTTGCTACGCAAAAATGAACATTCGGTGACTGACAATTAATGTTTTACATCTTACCGAATTACACTCGAACTCTTTTATAAATTACTGATTTGTTTTGCGCTCGTGACAAATTATGCCAAATTTTCATTCTATGATAATAATCTGATTGGACAGAATTAAACAAGTTATGATAAATCATTAAAAAATAGCGGCTGTAATTTTAATCTTGAAGGTTCCTGTTGGTCAGAATATCTATGAATGGAAAAATCAGTGAGATGCCTTGAAAATTTATATAAAAAACATATAATTATGCTATCCGAATATCAAAGCACTGCGATATAATAGTGAAGTCACTGAAGGTAAATATGAGCTATTACTTCTGGTTTCGGTGAACCTCCATCGATTTTCATGAGAATTGGTGAGTGGTTAGAGGATACCTCAAGGAACCAAAGTGATATGCTGCCAACTTGCGCTTTTACCTTGGAGATGGATGCCACCTTTTCTTGGAGGTAGATTCCATTCCTTCTCAGGGGTGAAAATTATTTTATTAAAAATAACTCCAGAAATTGATAGAGGGACACAGGGCCGCCTCTACCATGTGTGCTAAGTGTGCATCGCACACAGGCGGCCAACAATAGGGGCGGCCAAACGCAGTCCACTCTGTAAACTCTGAAATTAGAGCTATTCAACCATACTTTATCGCAGAAAAAAGCCCTTGTAAAACATTTCCAAACTTAACAACTATAAGAGCAATAAAATGAAGCGCTAAAAATGGGTCCTATCCTATATTGCTATGTTCCTGAGCGATATTTTACAGCTTAGTCTGGCCATCCACTAGAATCACCGTGGGACACATTTTCGCGCTTCACTTTACTGGTCTCACAGCGCTGTAAATTGTCGCTTGTCTGGCCTAACTCTACCTATAGCTAAGGGTGAGCGGTGGTTTTCAAAATTTAAAATTATTAAAAACTATTTTCGACCCTAAATGAAGCAAGATAGACTTTGTGCTTTAGCAATAGGCGGGTTCTCATTAGTCAACCTCATTGATCAATAGCGCTGATTCTATGCAACTAAACATAGAATTCAAATTCACACTATTTCAAGGATATTGAATTCGGTCTACAAAGTGCTAACTTTAATCATCGCTGTAAAGAAGAAAATTGTGCATATTGACGTTCGCATTGTGTGTGAATATTTAAAAAACGTAATTAAAAATAGGAAAACAAGAACATCTCTCACTGTCTTTTGCAATGGAAAAACCTCTTAAACGTTTTGGTTCGGGCAATTCGCTTGGCCGAACCAAAACAATTTGGGTTTATGGTTTATACAGATCATCTGTTCGTGTACCACTTTTATTTGCTTTTAATATTTTATTCAGTTCATTTATTTTTAATATTGTTTAGAGTCAGGGTTTCTATTTCCATTCCAAAACAATTTCAAAACTTCATAGCATTTTTCCCGCTTTATTATATTTTTATATTGTTCACTCCTAATATTCCATAGCACTCCTCTCTCTGGTATAATTCTAGAAACTTGCAGATATAGTTGTCTCTCCATTTAAAATTTGACATTTTTCACGAAATTACAATATATTTATGGTTTTCACAAAGAATTTAACCTGATCTCATATGCTTACTATACAGAGAGAGTCTGTAATTTGGAATAAATTCAATATCTCAAATACGAACTGTTTTTTTGAAAAATGCTCAGACACGTCGATTAGTATTTCAAATTGTCATTTTTGACATATAATAATAATGTATACAGGGTGTCCGAATTTAGAGATATGACGTCATCGTTGATTTTCTTAAATGGTAACACTGTCATTTTGATAGCTATTTTGATAGCATGTGTAAAATTATACATAACTGCAAAGTTTTAAATTTTTATTCCCTACCATTTACGAGATAATAAAAAATAACAAATTCATGAAAAACAAGTAATCAAATAATAATTGAATTTAATTATTTCAATTAAGCTAATGCTCATAACGTTGCCCATTGACAATTTGACAATAATTGAGGGCAACATTATGAGTATTTGCTTAATTAAAATAATTAAATTCAATTGTTATTTGATTACTTGTTTTTCATAACTTTGTTATTTTCTATTATCTTTTAAATGGTAGAGAATAAAAATTTGATATTTTGCAGTTGTATATAACTTTACTATTTTTGCAAATAAAACACTACTTAAAAGCAAAATACTGTCTATTAAAACCAAGATGAGAATGTATAACACCATAATTAGACCAATATTATTATACGCAGCAGAAACAATGACGATGACTAAAAAAGATGAAGAAAACTTAAGAATAGTGGAGAGAAAGATCATGAGAACCATACTGGGACCAATCAGAACAGAGCAAAATGAATATCGAAGCCGAACAAATGCAGAGATTAAGAAAGTACTAAAAGAAGATATCGTGACCAAAATAAAGCAATGCAGAGTTAGATGGTTAGGTCACATCTGGCGGGCAGGAGATGAAGCAGTGACATATGCTATGATAGAATGGAATCCAGGAGGAAGAAAGAAAAGAGGAAGACCAAGATCAAAGTGGTTGCAAGAAGTTGAAGAAGACTTAAAAAACGCAGGAGTCAGAGAATGGCGGGGAAAAACTAGAGATAGGAAAAAATGGAGAGAAATCGTTAAGAAGATAACATAAGCAAAAGGGACTGATCCTCCCTAAGAAATAGGATCTAGAAAGCTTACGCGACTTAGCCCCATATCGGGGTGTACAGTCACTATATATATATATATATATATATATATATATATATATATATATATATATATATATATATATATATATATATATATATATAACTTTACACACCCTATCAAAATAGCTATCAAAATGACAGTGTTGCCATTTAAGAAAATAAACGATGACGTCATATCTCCAAGTTGGGACAACCTGTATACATTATTATTGTATATCAAAAAGGACAATTTGAAATACTAATCGACGGGTCTTAGCATTTTTCAAAAAAACAATTAGTATTTGAGATATTGAATTTATTCCAAATTACAGACTCTCTCTGTATAGTTTACTCCACAAAATTCAAGTCAACGCAACTGAACGCTAGTTTACCAAAGTTTACCAAAAAATTTGACATAAATGTCAAAATGATTAATTTAAAATTAAAATTAAAAACATTAATTATAAAAAATATTAGTTAGTCAAAGCTGTAGTATATATTTTTACCTTAAATATACTTACGTTTTAAATGCTGAATTTAAGTTTTTTTTAATGTTCCGTAATATGTAATTATAAATTAATCTGCGCCATCTACACGATAATTGTGAAAGTATCCGAAGTAATAAATTCATATTTTATCAATAAAACTTCAAAATGGTTAGCAAAATCTTAAAAAAATCGATTACAATTTAATTACTTTTTTGCGTTGTAAATATTAAGCGATAACAATCAAATAATAAATTTAAAAATTACCGGTGAAATTTGAATAAGTAATCCGCCAGGAGCGACACCAGCGAAGCTCAGAGCGTATAGCATAGAATCAAGGATATTGATCAATGAGATTGATTAATGAGAACCCGCCTTTATCTATCGAACATGAAGTGTGTGCGACATTGGATATTAAAGACATTGTCAAAAAGTTTTTCAAAACGGAAGCTCGAAAGTCACTTTTTAGTTTTTTATGTGTTTGTGTCATCTATTCACGGTTTATTTTAATTAAATGGACGTTTAAATTAGGATATTACATTAGAACAAATAATTCAATTTTGAGAGAGCTAAAAGTTAGCCAACGACTCTCCAGTAAAGTCCACATCCAACAATTAAAATACTGTAGACATGTTATGAGAGCAAACACAGAAAACATGGAAAGACTCATTATACAAGGAAAGGTGGAAGGCCGAAGATCACGAGGAAGCTCACCAACAAGATGGATCGATCAAATTACAGGAATATGCAAAAGACCTATGCATGAGTTAAAAGAAATGACCAGAAATAGAGATCTTTGGAGACGGACAATACACGACATCACGTCGACCACTACACTCCCTCCGGGGGGTCAGGATTGAAGAGAGAGAGAAGGGGGCGGCAAATATTAAGTTGCACACGGGCGGCCAACACCTTAGCGGCGGCCCTGGAGGGACAAGTTCTAAACACGATTTTTTATACAAAGCTATTAAAATATATCAATACTTTTTGAGTTAGGTACCTACCAAGATCAAAGATTTTTTTAATTTTTCGTGAAATATGCATGATTTAAAGCGGTTTTTCATAAATAACTCAAAAACTGTAAGTTTTTACAAAAAAGTTATCATTACCAAAATTGAAGCTAATAAAAAACGAATAAATTCCTTACTTGAGAAACATTTTAGTATTAATTCAAAATTAGTTATAGGTCATTGAATGTGTATTTTTTCGGCGAGTACTCAAATCGAATTATTCGTGCTTAAATAACGGAAAAACAATACTAAACACTTGTCAAAGTACTCAGAAATACCTATTAAATAAGGTTCAGAAAAAGTTGATAGCATCAAAATGTATGCTCCAAGAATTTTTCCAAATTTATGGTCCAAAAACTTTTCTAAAAAAATGTTATTGTTTTTTTAGAATAACTTCTAATTAATTTTTATATCACGTTCATCTAAAAACCATTTTAAAGGTAATTTCAAGAGCTATAAATTCGTAGAAAATTTAGTCTTATAAATCCCTTATTTTTTAATATAAACGGTTAATAGGCTATTGATTATGTACTATAGAAAGGAACTACAACGTTAACGGGGTTTTATTATTTCATATGGTCAATGAATCTCTATATATGAAAAAACCGCGGAGTGCTACCATTTAAAGGGGTGCGTTTTTGAGAAATGGGTGAATTAGTCCCTGGGCACAGGTTACATTAGGGTGAGTTCTATGCACTTTTGGTACAAATACGTATACACAAAAATTGTTCCTGGTTAAATTTCCTATCCAAATATAACTTTTGAAAGTCAAAGATACTTTTTTTTACAAAAATATATTCAAAAGAAAAAGCACAAAGAAACCCAAAAGAAAGAAATTTTGTTTTTTGTCCCATAACTTTTGTCCACGGGGATATAGGTATAGACATTGCTTCACAGAAAAAAAAGTTACATATTTTCTCTTTAAAATGGTGTTCGGTAGAGGTCATTGGGATTTACAGTTTTCGAAATATGATTTTTCAAAATTCGCCACTCACAGCAATTTTGGGCAATTTTCCTTGTTATTTCGCAAATATTGTTCTGTAACTTTTTTCTACGCAGCTTTAGGCATATGCAATGGTACATGTAAGAGGAATAGAAATCAATTACCTTTAAAATGTTCTACTGTATAATGTTGTACGAAAGAGGTTATCATTTTCAAGATTTTATACTTTTAACGAGTTTTATATTTTTTACGGTTATTTTTTAACTTTCCCATTATAACTTTTTTTTTCTACATTTAGGTATATATTATATGTATAATAAAAATGAAAGCTTATTCTGTTTTATAAGTATTATAAAAAAATTCCAGGATTATTTTTGAATAAGATATGCTTTTTCAAAATGTAATAAGTAGGTACTTGCAACGATTTTTGATTTTTGGATTATTTTTTAAATTTCTCATTATAACTTTTTTATATGATTGTGTGTTATGATTAAATCTTCTTTTTTATAGGTAATACTTTCGATCCACTTGACTCGGCCGGGCAAACTTCAAAATATGGATTAATTTCAATATTTGCTCTCAAAGCTCCTGCACCACAAGCTTTGCTTGAAAAAAATAGCATATAAATGTACCAAAGGATGTACAAAAATCTGCGGTTGTAGGAAGATAGGAATTAGTTGTTTAATATTCTGCAAAGGGTGCATGTGCATGGGTACTAATTGTGGGAACTCTAAGATAACTGAGGTGTCAGAGGAAGATATTGAAGCTAATGCTAACGAAGAGATGGACTTTGATTTTGAAAATGTTTTAAATGTCAACGTTTAAATAATTTTAACTAAAGTGATGTTTTCTAAGACTAATGTTTATGTAATTTTTGTAAAAGAAATAATTTTAAATAATACAGGTAAAAAATATCAAAGAATCACTCGGTTTCCATTATTTAAATATAGATGATACACCATGTTAAAGAACAGAAAGCAAGCTCTCTTTATTGAGCAATATATAGTATATTCATGTACAAGAAAAAAAGTTATAATGAGAAATTTAAAAAATAATACTAAAATCAAAAATCGTTGCAAGTACTTATTACATTTTGAAAAATAATATCTCATTCAAAAATAATCCTAGAATGTTTTGTAATACACCATTTTAAAGTAAACAAAATAAGCTTTTATTATTATATAATATAATATATACCTAAATGTGGAAGAAAAAAAGTTATAATGAGAAATTTTAAAAATAATCGTAAAAAATGTAAAAAATAATATTTTTTTTTATATTAGGTATCATATAATATATAATATAATATTATATTATATATACTATATATAATGTATTATTATATAATATATAATATATTATATAATAATATTATTTTATTTTTATATTATATTATAAAAATCGTTAAAAATATAAAACCTTGAAAAACCATAATCTCTTAAAAAAAAAAAGTCGTACAACGATACACAGTAGACCATTTTAAAGGTAATTGATTTCTATTTCTATTACGTGTACCATTGCATATACCTAAAGTTACGTAGAAAAAAGTTACAGCACAATATTTGCGAAATAACAAGGAAAATTGCCCAAAATTGCTGTGAGTAGCGAACTTTGAAAAATCATATTTCGAAAACTATAAATTCTAATTACCTCTTCTAAACAACATTTTAAAGAAGAAATATGTAGGTTTTTTTCTGTAAAGCAATGTCTATACCTATATCCTCGTGGACAAAAGTTATGGGACAAAAAACAAAATTTCTTTCTTTTGGGTTTCTTTGTGTTTTTTCTTTTGAATATATTTTTGTAAAAAAAAGTATCCTTGACTTTAAAAAGTGATATTTAGATAAGAAATTTAACCAGGAACAATTTTTATGTAGGTATGTTTGTACCAAAAGTGTATGGAACTCACCCTAATGTAACCTGTGCCCAGGGACTAATTCAGCCATTTCTCAAAAACGCACCGCTTTAAATGGTAGCACTCCGCGGTCTTTTCATATATAGATATCCATTGACCATATGAAATAATAAAACCCCATTAACGTTGTAGTTCCTTTTAGCTATCTTATTTTGAATATAATCAATAGCCTATAAATTAAAGTGACCCTGTTACAAGGGTCTCACATAGTGTTGCCAGGTCCGATTTGTTTTTAATCGGTACATAAGAAAAAACAAATCGGGATTTAGGGTTGTAGATCGGGACAAATAAACAACAATAGTCCAGTAAATGACCGTTTGGAGTGTAATTTTCAGAGTCAACTTCGAATTGAATGAAAATCTGGGTTTAGGTTCTACTTACTGTCTACTTCAAAGTTGAACTTGTTCCGTTGGTTGCTTTTACTTGGGGGTAAAAAATTAAGTCCGCGTTTAAATAAGTCCAAAAATGGGTCAACTGACTAACTCTAAAAAACCTTTGTTCTATATAATTTTTAAACTAAGTCAATACTTTTCGAGTAATTTTATGGAAAAAAATATTCTTAGCAAAAATGTAGCTTTTAAAAAGCAAAAAAAATTGTATGTTAAGAAAGTCTATAAAACCAGTAAAAGCAAAGTTGTAGCTCATCAAAAATACGTTCTTATTCGTCAGATTTTGTTGGATATTGTAAATATAGTTTTAGTAGACCACTCTGTAAAACCTAACAACTGTTATCAGAGTAACACATTTCTTATTATTGTAAAAAGTACATTCGCCATGAGTATTAAATGAGCCTTCTTTGTAGAAAGATGTGTTTTATTTTAATAATTTATAGTTTGTAATATTCATCCTCAAATTAGGGCTAAAATATATTACAAAGTGGCGATGAGTTTTATGGACATTTGTTCTAGTATTACGAACGAGACTAGTGACTTTTTGTCGTAGTTAACGCATTTTTTATATTAAAAATGCCGGACGTGCCAAAAACGCCATCGTATGTTCCGTTTACCGATACCATTCAAGAGTTCGTGCCCGGTAACTCAGATTGGACAGTGTATAAGAAACGATTAAGTAATTACCTTGCTGCAAATGATATTAGTGACGAAAATCGGAAACGCGCTATTCTCTTAAGTTTATTAAATGAAGAAGCGTATAAATTTTTGTTCAATATGTGTATTCCAGCCGAGCCAGAGATAAAAACGTTCAAAGAGTTGGTTGATTTGATGGATGAACATTTTAAACCGATTAAATCAGTTGTTCTGAAGCTATTTCCTTGTGGCATTTTTATGATTAATTATTTATATGGGAAATAAGCCACAATTAAAATGAAAAAAATAATTTTATTAACGTTTCGACGCCCAAATCCAAAAGGATTTGGGCGTCGAAACGTTAATAAAATTATTTTTTTCATTTTAATTGTGGCTTATTTCCCATATAAATAATTAATGATTAAATCAGTGTTTAGTAACAGGGAAAATTTTTTTATAGCACGCAAAATGGCCAACGAAAGTGCCAAAGAATGGGCAGCACGTCTACGTAGTTTGGTAGTGTCGTGTGAGTTTGGTGGCGCCCGTGAAATCGAACAGGCGTTAGTGAATCAATTTATCATAGGCTATGATAATGGCACAGTAAAAGATCGTCTCTACGAGGAGAAATCCACGGTAAAGTTTTCCGAGGTGGTGCAAATAGCTTCAGCAAAGTCTGTAAGTTTTTCAAATTTACAAGTTGTAAAAAAGGAACCAGAAATCCATTTCGCTGGCGGAAGCTCTTCCAAATTTAAACAGTCAGCGCATGTTCGCGCATCTACATCTCAGGAAAGCAACTTCGACGCAGGAGGGAGGAGCCAATCTTCAACAGCTGGAACTTCCACCAAAACTAAATGTTTGGTATGCGGACGTAAAAACCACAATTCAGATAAGTGTACCTATCGAGAATGTTTTTGTCACATTTGCAATATAAAAGGGCATCTAGCACCAATGTGTTCAAATAAAAATAATAAATCTAATAAAACAGGTAATAAAAACAATTTTCTAGATTCTGAAGAATATTGTTTATATAGTTTACAATATAATACGAATCCTGTGTTAATAGATTTATTAATTGATAATGAGTTGTTTACATTTACGTTGGATACTGGCGCTAGCTATAGTGTTATTTCAGAAAGCTTTTATAATTTAAATTTTAGCAATAAAATTTTGCAGGCAACCTCCAAAATTTTTAAACTTTATAATGGGGACAAATTAAAACCTTTAGGTTTCGTTAATTGTGAGGTTAAATATAAAGAGAAAAATGCTATGTTAAATTTGTATGTTATTAGTAAAGGAGGACCTCCATTGCTAGGTAGAGATTTTTATAATCTGTTCGATCTTACCATTTTTAACGTAAACGATTTAGCATTTTCGTCAGATTTGAATGATATATTAAATAAATTTCAAAATTTATTTTCGCCTGATTTGGGTAAATTTACCAAAGGTGTAATTTCAATAAAATTAAAATCTGATTATGTAAGTCCTAAATTTTTTAGAGCTCGTCCTTTACCATTCGTGATGAGGGAAAAGGTAGAAAATGAGCTAAACAGGTTACTACAACTAGGTGTAATTGAAGCTGTAGATTTTTCAAATTGGGGTACGCCTATTGTTCCTGTATTAAAAAAAATGGGTCTGTTCGAATTTGTGGTGATTTTAAAGTCACCGTAAATCCTTTAATAGAAATTGATTCATATCCTTTACCTAAAATTGAAGACTTGTTTACAAAATTAAACGGGGGGTTACATTTTACAAAATTGGATTTATCTAATGCTTACCAGCAGATATGTTTAGATGAAAAATCGAAAGAGCTTCTAACGATTTCTACACATAAAGGTTTATTTCGTTATACTAGAGCACCATTCGGGATTGCAAGTTTACCTTCTAAATTTCAAAAAATTTTAGAATCACTTTTACAGGGTCTTGATGGTGTTGTATGTTTTCTAGACGATATTCTCGTCACTGGTAAAAATAGGGAAGAACATTTATCAAGGCTGGAGACAGTTCTTTTTAGGTTAGAAAATGCAGGTTTAAAATTATCTGTAGATAAGTGCGAATTTTTTAAAGAAAAAATTACATATTTAGGCTACGATATTGACAAAGATGGTTTACATACCTCTGAATCTAAAATCGAGGCAATTGTCAAGGCGCCGACGCCTACTAATGTGAACAGTTTACAGTCATTTTTAGGGTTAATAAATTATTACGGCTAATTTGTTAAAAACCTATCTACCGTGCTAAATCTTCTTTATAATTTATTAAAACAAAAGGTATCATGGAATTGGTCAGTTGACTGCCAAAATGCATTTCTAAAAGTTAAACAAATTTTAGTGTCAGCACCGGTTTTAGTACATTATAATCCCGAACTACCCCTAAAATTAATAACTGATGCTAGTGAGCAGGGGGTTGGAGCGTTAATCTCTCATGTAATGCAGGATGGTACGGAAAAAGTAATTGCATACGCCTCACGTACACTATTAGACAGGGAGAAAAAATTTTGTACATTAGAAAAATAAGCATTAGCGGTTGTATTTGGGTTATGTAAATTTCATAACTATTTATATGGAAGAAAATTCACGTTAGTCACGGATAATAAACCATTGTCATATATTTTTCATCCAAATAAAAAAATACCGGAATATTCAGCTAATAGATTGCGAAGGTGGGCCATAATTCTATCTAGTTATCAATATGATGTACAAGTAGTAAATAGTGAAAATAATCCAGCGGACATGTTGTCACGTTTTCCGCAATGTATTGAAAATAATTCAGTTGAAAATGTTGAATTTAATTATGTTAAGTATTTTTCAGAAAACTGTAATTTTCCTATTAAATTGGAAGACGTTAGGGAGGCAACCAAAAATGATAAGGTTTTATCTGCAGTTCGCAAAATTGATGTGGGTTGGTCTATAAACAAAAAATTTGCAAAAGATATTAAATTTAAGTCATTTTATAAAATTAGGAATGAATTATCTATCGAGTCAGATTGTTTAATTTGGAATAATCGAATTATAATTCTATCTAAATTACAACAAAAATTTTTACAAAGTTTACATTCATCACACATGGGCGTAGTTAAGATGAACAGCTTAGCGCGATCTTATATTTGGTGGCCTGGATTAGGAAAACAAATTGAAGAAATATGTAAAACTTGTGAAAACTGTTTAAAATTTAAGAATGTACCTGAAAAAACCGAAATTCAATCGTGGCCTTGGCCGGAACGACCTTGGGAAAGACTTCACTTGGATTTTATGGGTCCATTTTTGAATAAAAACTTTTTAATAATATTAGATGCTCATAGTAAGTGGATAGAAGTATTTCCCATGAGTTCAATAACTTCTGCCATGACTATAGACGTTCTACGGTCATGTTTTGCACGTTTTGGGTTGCCGTGTCAAATGGTAACCGATAATGGTAGTTCTTTTTGTTCGGATGAGTTTCAAATTTTTTTAAAAAATAATAATATTGTTCATATTACTACTCCCCCATATCATCCTTCATCTAATGGCGCTGCAGAAAATGCTGTGAAAACAGTAAAAAATGCTTTAAAAAATTTTTTAGGTGATAAAAAAAGGCTGAAACACTAAAAATCTCTTACCGCTAGAATACATTTTTTGTTTATTTTGTATTGTAGTTACATGATTTCTTAAATTTGTTCGATCACCTGGTAATAAAATGTCAAATATTGTCCTTAAGTTCCTATTTACACCTTAATTTAGCATTAAATAATTTTCTCTTCGATTATCGCTCCACTCCTCATTGCACAACTAAGGTAAGTCCTGCAAAATTAATGTTAAATAGGAACTTAAGAACAAGATTTGACATTTTATTACCAGGTGATCGAACAAATTTAAGAAATCATGTAACTACAATACAAAATAAACAAAAAATGTATTCTAGCGGTAAGAGATTTTTAGTGTTTCAGCCTGGTGAACAAGTGACTGTGCGCGACTATCGTAAAAAAATACGGTTGAGTGGATAAAAGCCGTAGTTTTAAGGAAAATCGGAAAAGTAACATATATTGTTAAAATTCCTGAACTAAATGATGTTAACTGGAAACGTCATTTGAACCAAATTAAAAATTTTCATATAGTGGAATCTTCACTACTGAGTGGTTCAAATAAAGTTTCTCCTATTGTAGATATTGATGTAAATATTGTAAATAAAGAGAATTTGAGTAAAGAAAGTACTGAACGGCCTAAAAGAGTGGTCAAACCCATAGATCGTTTAACGTATGAGTAATTTCTTTTTTATTATTTTGTAAACACTTATATTTGTTTTACTAGTAAAAAATAATTTTTTTTAAGGGGGAGATGTTGGATATTGTAAATATAGTTTTAGTAGACCACTCTGTAAAATCGAATTTTTCAACTTAAAATAACCAAAAAATTAAGCAATTTTCCAGAAAAAATTTTTTTTAAACTTTTTAAAGTCTTTAAAAAAATCTTTAATTTTGTTTTTATACAAAAGTCTCTAGCATTAAAACTAAGCGAGTTAAGCTCAAAATAAAGTTGGCTCCTTTTTTGTTTTTTTGGTAAAAAAAAATCGTGAAAATCTCTTCCTATTTAGCACCGTAAATAAAATTAATCGTTACCGCTTTACCATTGATACGATCTGTAAGGTTTACCGGTTGGAAGTGCTTAGTTAAAAAAAATGGTTTTATAGTAAAAAAAAATTTCCTAAAATATTGGAAAATGCCCCATTTTCAAAATAACATCTCATGGAGTAAAAAGTAGGTAGGTTTCGCTTTTATAAATATGATAGATTCATTTTGTTTTTCTGTTAGATAAAAATTGGTTCAAATATGGCTGTTCATAATTTGCATACACTCGTGATTAGTGACTCGTTCAGGCCCTTTCAATCATGTAAAAAATACATAAGTAAAGTAAATTGTTTGTAAAGCGGTCACAATTAATTTCATTTGGGGTGCTAAGTAGGGGGAGATTTTCACGATTTTTTACCAATAAAAAAGGAGTCAACTTGATTTTGAGCATAACCCTCTTAGTTTTGATGCTAGAAACTTTTTTAAAACATAAAACTAATAAAGCTTTATTACAAAAGTTTTAATTGGTTTTTCCCGAAAAGTGCTTATTTTTTTGGCTATTTCACGTTGAAATATTTGATTTGTAATTTGACGAACAAGAATGTATTTTTCATGAGCTACAACTTTGCATTTGCTGGGTCTATAGACTTTACAAGTTCACAATTTGTTTCATTTTTTTATAATATGCTACATTTTTGCTAAGAATATTTTTTTCGATCAAATACTTACTATTTGAGTTAATTGTGAAAATCGCCCGAAAACGTGATTTTTTTGTCGAAAAATAAACATTTTCAATCGTAAATAACTCGAAAAGTATTAACTAAGTTAAAATTCTATAGAACTGAAATTGCTTAGAATTAGTCAATTTATCCGTCTCCGGAATTATTTTAAACGAGCGGTTGTCACCCCAAAGTCACTGTCACCTCCCAATTAAAATCAACCAACGGCACAAGCCGTCCAAATTTTTATGCAATTCGGAGTTGATCCTGAAAATTACACGGTATCGCCGTACTTCCAGTTCATTTACTGGACTACAAGGTGTTTCTATAATCTGTATTTAATCATACATAATAATAGTAATCGGACGAAATTACAAAAAAAATCGTTGATAAGTAAATTATTTATTTTTTATTAAAATTATATTTTTCATTCGATTTTGCCGCTTTTCGGAGTGCCTTGTTTTTATAACATCGTTATAAAATTAACTGCAAGTCCTCCTGAAATTGGTTTTCGTGGGTGAAAATCGGGACATTTAGTGTCCCGGTCAGGTACAAATCGGTACGCGTTCCCATACCCCCGAAAATCGGGACGTCCCGCGCAAATCGGGACACCTGGTAACGCTAGTCTCACAGTAAAATTTAGGCTTTAAACGTTTCCATCTCGTTTATTTTTTGTCATAGAAAGCTAATAAAAAAGTAAAAGTAATATTATAGCTAAACAAAGTAAAATTTGATTTTGTATCATTTTTACGTATAGATATCGAGTATTTTTTGAGTTATTATCAAAAGAAAATGAAATTTACGAAAATCTGAAAAATTCTGATTTTTTAAATCATATTTTTTTCAAAATTTAAATTTGAATATTTTGTCGAGATACCTATTTGACACACACATTCGTAATATAGTAACGAATGACAAGACGGACCCCAATTAGAGAAATATGTTAGTACCTACCTATGAGGAAATTATTATATAATTAAATAATATAGATACATATTAAAAAAACGATTCTGTACGGCCATTAAGAAGAACAAAAAATACAGTTTATTCAAATAAACTTCTTTTATACCATTCGTAGGAAGAAGAAGAAGAATTTTGTTAATAATTTTTTTATAAAACTTATAGTTTTTGAGTTATTTATGAAAAACCGCTTTAAAACACGCATTTTTTCACAAAAAAATAAAATTTTGGGTAACTAATAGCCCAAAAAGTACCAATTTATTTATTTTAATAACTTGATATAACAAATTTTGCTTATAGAATTATTAGAATTTATTCCTCTGTCGATTTATGGAGTAATTTATTATAATAGGCTTTTAGAAAATATAAAACTGTCTTTGTTAGTGGCATCTGAGAGCGGATATTTAAAAGTCCTAGATCGTTACAGAGTTCGTTTACAATAATTCTCTTTGATATATCTAGTTGGGCATAGATGTCGCGTATAGGTGGAAAACGAATTACCTATAAAAACCAGCATAGGGATTACGTACACTCGATACGCATCGTATCCGCCATGTTTTCCCGTAAGACGCTATGGGAAAACATGGCGGATACGATGCGTATCGAGTGTACGTAATCCGGGCCCTGGGAAGCTCAAAAAGATCTGTTGTAAAATTAGAAGATATAAAAAATATGATAACATTTGAAGTGATAAAATAATAATTTACAGTGAATAATTACACTGGTGGTTACACTAATTAATTAAAATTTGGTAAAATTGGCAAAAAAATCATTATTACTAAATAACTTAGTAATTTTGCCAATTTTAGCAAAATTGGACAAAAACAAAAAAATTACCTACTAAAATCACTAGCCAGTTGTGTCTGAGTTTAGCCAACAGACTATATCAACTATGAAGAATTTTAGGTAGGTATCGATATTTAGACCAAAAATGAAGATAATGTTAAAAAATGAAAATACTTAGATGCGGTAAAATGTAAAATGATTTCCTGAGAAAACTACTTGCAACTCCGATCAAGACGGCTAAACAATTATTTGAAGAACAACAAAGAAATGTCAAATCGTGTCAATATTGGAAAAAGAGGAAATTTTCTTAAAAACTTGAAATTACCAAAAAGGTACCTTCGACAAATACGCGAAAAACACACTTCTAAAGTTCTAAATGAAAAACACAAGGATACTCACGTTGTCAGCGATTAGACCTCTAAAAATTATACGATCAAACTGAATTTTGCTAAGAATGTCAATTTTAGGATCCTAAAAAAGATACCAATAAGTTGGCCACTCCTTCTTCCGGGCTTTCATCTAACCACGGGGAAAACGGAAAACATCAACATGGATTTACCAAGAATCTGTACTTACATACGCCGTAGAAAAAAAATGGGAAAAAGGGGAAGTCGCCTATGATGGCATAGTGCGTAAGATCAGGGGCGTAACAGAGGCCCCCGCAGCATGAAGCTTGCGGGGGGCCCCAATCGATTACGGGGCCCCATCTTGTCGTCTGATATTATATAATAATCTGTTATATATTATTTTACGTTGTGTGGTTAAATTTAAACACGTAAATTTCTAAATAGGCGTATTCGGCAAGTGAATCATCTCATATCTAGAAACTTAATCCTTTCCGGTCTCTCGAACTTTTATGGTGACGACAATAAACTATAGTGCTTTGTTCGTGACTATTGAAAGATTTGAGAATTGCAATTTGCCGAATTTTAGAACAATATTTATAAATCTAAAAATGGGCCTTTTCTTTCATCTTTAGCTACGTTTATTATTTCGATATAATTATCCAGAGGCGTAACAGAGGCCCCCGCAGTTACGGGGGGCCCCAGTATGTCAGGGGCCCCATCTTGTCGTCTAATATATATGTAAAAATGTGTTGTTATATTATTCGCATACATACGTTTTTTAAGCAGTGCAATATTAAAAATGAAGTTGCCCATCCCAATTAATAAAATTGTAGATAGATTCGCTGATAGTAGTGCACGAAGAAAGTTGTTCATCTCATAGAATAATACTATGTAGGTACTAATGTTATATTTTAGTAATTTTTGTTCTATTTTATTCTATACCAATAAGTAGGTCATTATATACCAAGTAAATGACAGTTTTGGAGATTCTCAGCATCACGACGGACGTATTTGTTTGAAAATTCCACACCTGTAATTTTGAACCAATCAAAATACGTTATTTTGACAGATCACCATGGCAACGGAGGTATTTTATCGGAAATTTTTTGCTCGTGGGGTACCCAACAGCGAATTATAGTGGAAATTTTTTGACGTTTACAATAACAGAACATTTTTGACAGACTGGTTTTTATTTGTTTACATCATTTAGTTTTGATTCATTTTAGTTACAAAGCTAAGATGTTTTCTATATTCTTCGGACACCTCCTCTCTTCTTAATGGCGAAAATGCAGGACTTTGAATGTTTTCAATTAAGTTTCTATGTCTAATAAAATATATATAATATTTAGACACTAATTTATTTACCTTTTTCCCATTCAGTACTTTCAATTTTGCGTAGTTTAGTTTTAAAAACGCCAAAAAATAATTTTCTATCACTTGTAGTTACTCAAAACTTATGTAAAATTGAAGAATATACTATTTTCTATCTTGAAATGGTATTCCCATGCAACTACAATGAGTAGAAATTACGAATTTGAAAGCCTAAATAATTGCTGACAAAGCTATGGCGCGCTATTAATCTGTTCATGCAGCTTTGGATTTTCAAATGCAAATTTGGTGTGGAATTTTCTTACCGAATACCACGCGAAGTCAAATTAATATCCGGAAATTTTTTTTTGATCATGAATATTTTTAGAAAATTTCCCTCGTCTGCGACTCGGGAAATTTTCAAAATATTCATGATCTCAAAAAAATTTCCGGAAATAATTTGACCTCTAGTGGTATTACTAGTGACAATTTGGATTTAGGTTCTAGTTACACTCCACTTCAAAGTTGGACTTATGCCGTTGGTTGCTTTTATTTCGGGGGGTGACATCCCTTCTTGGGGTGAAAACATACATTTTAAATAAGTCGAAAAATGTATAAATTGACTAATTATAAGCAACTTTTTTTTTCTATAGAGTTTCTTTATCTATGTTAATACTTTTCAAGTCTGTTGAAAAACCAAAATGAAAAGTTTTTCGGGAAAAACTCATTAAAACTTTTTTAAATGTTTAAAAAATATTTATTTTTTATAAAATTTACAGCACCAGCACTATGCGAGTTACGCTCAAAATCAAGTTAGCTCATTTTTTGGTAAAGAAAATCGTAAAAATCTCCCCCTATTTCGCACCCCAAATAAAATTTATCGTTAGCGCTTTACCATTTCATCATCATCATTAGCTCGACAACCCTTTTTGGATCCTGGCTTGTTCTAGGATTTTCCGCCATTCTGTTCCTTGCTTTGTTCTTCCAGTGGGTAATCTCAAGTGTTTTAAGATCTTGTTCCACTTGTTCCATGTATCTAAGTTTGGGTCTTCCCTTTTACCTTCTCCCTACTGGTGTTTGCTTCATTATATGTTTTGGTGTTTCGGTCTCCAACATTCGTTCAACATGGCCCATCCAGCGCAGACGTCCGATCTTTATGGATGTTATGACGTCGGGTTCGTTATATGCTGCGTATAGTTCAAAATTATATCTTCTGCGCCATACGTCATTTTCTTTCACCCACTTATATATGTGTCTAAGGATTTTTCGTTCAAACATACCTAATAAGTTCTCATCGCTTTTCGACATTGTCCATGTCTCTGATCCATATATAAGGATCGGTTTTATCAGGGTTTTGTATATTTTGCATTTGGTTTTTCTCGTGATGTTGTTAGATCTTAGATGTTTAATGAGTCCATTATATGTTTTATTAGCAATATGTATTACCATTTACTTTAAATATTTATTGTTTATATGATCTGTACGCTTGACCGGTTCGAAGTTCTTATTTTTGAAAAAAAAAATGGTTTCATAGTAAAAAAAGTTTTTCATTTTGGAAAAATGCCCTTTTTCAAAATAACTTAAAAAGTAGTAGTGATACGAAAAATCTCAAAGAGTCAAGTAATGTAGGTTTTGGTTTTATAAATATTTTGGCTTTATGTTGTTTTTCTGTAAGACAAAAATTGATTATGGTTTTTTTAATTTGCGTATATTCGTGATTAGTGACTCGTTCAAGCTCTTTCAACTAGAACCCTTTCAAAAACAAGCAATTTGGACCGGTGAAACTTACAAGTCATATCAAAAAGTTAAACAATTTGTAAAGCGATAATGATTAGTTTCATTTCGGAGGCTAAATAGAGGAGATTTTCACAATTTTTTCATCAAAAAATGGGATTAACTGTATTTCTAGCGCAACTGGCTTAGTTTTGACACCAGAAATATTTGTAAAAAATAAAAATAAAGCTTTTTTTAACAAAAGACTGAGTTTTCACTCTAATGGCATATAACATATCCCACCAGAATGAAAACAATGGGAACCTTCTCTGGTTACACCTCCGAGGCTTCTACAATTTGCAAGCCATACGGATGCTGAGACTAAGGAAGATGAGGGAATTCTACAATTTACAATTCACGTCACATCTGCTCAGCGCGGTAAAATTCCAACGAGACTGGTTCCCTTCATACTCCACACAGAGTAAATGTAAATCAAAAATGAATAACCATTTTCAATTTCGTTGCAAAACGAAAATACAGCCGAAACATATTCCAGTCCAATCAGAGAGTGCTGCAAGCACCTCTACCGGTTTCGAAACTTATTAGTCTCTCATCAGGAGGCACATATGCTGCTCTCCCTGATCCAACCAAAACAAACCCCAGCGTGCAGTCCCGAATCGCAACGAACGAAATGGCATAGATGCCCTAGCGGCAACTGCTAGCAAAAGACTGAGTTTTCACTCTAATGGCATATAACATATCCCACCAGAATGAAAACAATGGGAACCTTCTCTGGTTACACCTCCGAGGCTTCTACAATTTGCAAGCCATACGGATGCTGAGACTAAGGAAGATGAGGGAATTCTACAATTTACAATTCACGTCACATCTGCTCAGCGCGGTAAAATTCCAACGAGACTGGTTCCCTTCATACTCCACACAGTTATTCATTTTTGATTTACATTTACTCTGTGTGGAGTATGAAGGGAACCAGTCTCGTTGGAATTTTACCGCGCTGAGCAGATGTGACGTGAATTGTAAATTGTAGAATTCCCTCATCTTCCTTAGTCTCAGCATCCGTATGGCTTGCAAATTGTAGAAGCCTCGGAGGTGTAACCAGAGAAGGTTCCCATTGTTTTCATTCTGGTGGGATATGTTATATGCCATTAGAGTGAAAACTCAGTCTTTTGCTAGCAGTTGCCGCTAGGGCATCTATGCCATTTCGTTCGTTGCGATTCGGGACTGCACGCTGGGGTTTGTTTTGGTTGGATCAGGGAGAGCAGCATATGTGCCTCCTGATGAGAGACTAATAAGTTTCGAAACCGGTAGAGGTGCTTGCAGCACTCTCTGATTGGACTGGAATATGTTTCGGCTGTATTTTCGTTTTGCAACGAAATTGAAAATGGTTATTCATTTTTCTTTTTTTAACACTTTAAAAAAGTTCTAATGAGTTTTCCCCAAAAAATATTTCATTTTTTTGGGTATTTCACGTTGAAATATTCGATTTGAAATTTGACGAATAAGAAAAACTTTTCATGAGCTACAGCTTTTCTTTTACTGGTTCGACAGACTTCATTTTTGTTTCATTTATTTATGAGCTACATTTTTGCTAACAATGTTCTTTTCGATCAAATACTTATTCTTTGAACTATTTGCGAAAAATCGCATAAAAATGTGTTTTTGTTTTGTTAAACAATAAACATATTTACTCATAAATAACTCGAAAAGTCTTGAGTTGACCACTTCGGTGGTGACACTGGAAATTACACGGTATCGCCATATTTTACGTTCATTTACTGGGCTGCAACACATATAGGTATTTGTTACACATATCGCATTTAGTAATTTTTTAAAGGGGGCCCCATTTCCATTTCTGCGGGGGGACCCCGACGGACTTTGTTACGCCACTGCGTAAGATGGCATACCGAGTGTATTTTGGAACGGAACCCACTTGTCCCACTTATTCTGACAACTAATATGTATTAGAAAAAAGACTAAGTTTTCAATCTAATGGCATACAAAACAACATAATGTTACTCTACATCCCACCAGACTGAAAACAATATATATTTTTTTAATATTAGTTTATGCTTAGCTAGTCGGTTTGTAGTTTCGTTATAAAGTTAATGGTCCTCTGATGCTTCTTGTGAGAGAACGAAAATTATACATTATTCGGCAAGTCCCGTAGGTAGTATCTAACACTACACAAAATTAATAGTCCAGGGTCGAAAAATAAAAACGGGAAAAAAATCAATACAGGTATTTGAAGGTGCTAAATCGTAGGGGGAATATAGTTAATTAAAAATACATACAGAGGTACTCGTAAATCGACCTCACTTTTTTATAAAAAATGCCAAAGTCAGAAAATATTTTTTTTTGCCTATAGCATTTTTAGTATCATATTTACAGCAAAAGTTGTATTACAAAAGTCGTGTATCATAAAAAAACGATTAATTTGAACTTTTATAAGTTAAAATACATAAAGAATTAACGGAGATAATTGCAAAAAACCACATTTTTTGCACTATTTTGTAAATGTTAATAACTTTTACCAAATAGGCCCTAAGAAACTAATTATACCTTGATCATGAGGTAATTTAGTGCCTTTATTAGTGTACAAAATTTCGAGAAGATCTGTTTGTTAGTTTACAAGTTATGTTAATGTTTTTCCTAGACATCGAATATTTAAACAATCATTGTTGCCCAAGGAGTATTTTCAGAAATTTTTGGCAAATTGAAATGAGTTCATAAAGACTCAACTTACTAATAAGTAAAAAAAAGAATATATTTATTTTTTAAATGTTGTTAAACAAGTCGATTAAAAAATCAGTGGCGTAGCTAGGATGGGTGGCATCCGGGGCGGTAATCGATGGTGTCACCCCAAATCCTAAAAATAAAGATTGTGAAAATCAACGAAAATCCGATAAACGTATGTTTTCAATAATGAAAAAAAAATAAAAGTTATAGTTAATGAAATTGCTCCGAAGTTATTTAGTCTTGTTTGCGTTATTGTTGCTCGCAAGTAATTCTTGATTAATTTTAGCTTATATACTAAAACTTCTCTCACATGAAGCAACCGATACACAAATGGTCATAAACAATTTTAAAGCAACCATTAAGTATAGGAGGGATTCCATGAAATTCCATTCCACAATGGATTTTAAAAAGTCTACAGCTAACCATTTAGAGGCTGTAGTATTGGCCGCTTGTAAATGTCTTCTGAACCTTGGTATTTCTAGTAGGAGGTCTGCTTCTAATACTTCTGCATGGAAAAAGTCACAAAATGTTGAAACAGTTAATTTCAACTGTTCACTGTTCGTGAAAAGCAAAGTGTGTGTCTGCATAACCTCGAACAATGAAGCCACATCTAGAATGGACTTTGATCTGGTTTCGAGTTCAACATTGGATAGGTCAAAACATTCCAACAAATCCTTTTGAAGTTCGGCTTGAAGTGTGAGTCCTGCGTCGGTAGCTAACTCACCATCCATTCGTTTTTGACGTCGAATTCGATTTTCGGTGCGAATGTCTTCGTCTTTATATCTTTTCGTTGCTTCATCTATAATATGACCACGTTTTTCTTCAATATAAAGACGAAGTGCTCCTATTTTGGTCGCTGATTGATCAACGGTTATGCCTTTACTTTGCAATCCAATCTGACAAAAATTTATTTCTCTTAGTACATCATTCCAAAAGAAAATATAACAAAGAAATGTGAAATTACACACAGCGGGCATAAGGTTATGTGTAACACCTCTGGTGTCTAAATTTTCTTGTTGATGACATAATTCCTCAATTGCAGCAACAAGCTTATCAAAATGTTCTGCTAATACATTAACTGCAGCATAGTGAGCACTGCAACGTGTTGTGGATAGTCGCTTAACAGCTGCTTTGCTGTGTTTAGTAAGCAGTTCCCAGCAGCGAGTGGAAGCAGAAGAAAAATTAAAAATTGCCTCTAGAGTTCTGAAAAATGTACCACAAGATGTATTTTGTGCAAAAGAGTGCTGGCCACATAAATTAATTAAATGATCAATACATCCAACGAAAATAGTCCTTTTGTTTTTTGCTTTAATAATAGCTTGTATTCCTCCATGTATGCTGCTCGTAACAGCTGCATTATCGTATCCCTGTGAACGGTACTTCATAATATTATCTATATCATCAATTTTAAGCTTCTCGACAATTTCGTTACTTAGATCAACAGCTTTTTTGCTTTTAACGTAACAAATCCAAGACATGCCTCTTTGACCTCGACTTTTCTCGGTTTAGTGTGTTCACAAATAATATCGAATTGTATTTTGATTGTAAAGTGAGTAAAAATACAAATTAACGATTCATTCTTTTGTGATCGGGTCTCTCGGGTGTCACTCCCGAACGGGTGACACCCGGGGCGGACCGCCCCCTCCGCCCCACCCTAGCTACGCTACTGTAAAAAATGGTGAGTTTTTTCCTTATAAACAATTAGAATATCTTTGTCATTTTTTATGATATCTAATTATAGCTGGTTGTATCAAAAAGCTGGTAAAAAAAGTCACATTAAAACAGAAAAAAACTTTCTAGGACCAATAATGGCCAAGTTATATATTTTTTTTTGAAAAATCACATATCTATTGTTTATAAATATTAAGAGTAGAAATTTTTACATAATGATATCAAATATCTATGTTTTATATTACGATTGATAAGTACGGAATATCTTCTATTTAAAACGAGTAATAACCCTTTAAAGTCAAGTTACTCACGCTGACTTAGCTGGGATCGTGTGATATGGAAGAAGGTCGGAGTCCAGTTCCTCGCGGCTAGATTTTGCTATAGAAATTTCAATTTGGAGCGCTTGAAAAATTTTACACTATCTCAGCTTCCAGAGAACGTAGAGCCTTCATTTTTTTTAAATTGGGGTAACTCGACGAAAGAATAGGAACTAGCTCATTTTCATTGACCGGAAAAATCGGAAAATTCTGGAAAATGGGTCTTTTTATTCAACATCCATTTACAACGTCAACACTAATATATTTTGATAAATATTTTCATAAAATATTATAAATTTGTGAATAAATATTAAAATATAATTATAGTATATGTTTATTTATATACAGGGTTGTTCATTTTATTAGCCTCGGTGTCTGTACGGAAAACGACTTGATTTAATAAAAATTTCTTCATAGAAATATACAGGGCCATTAACACTACAATCTAAAAATAATTTAAATTATACAGGGTGCTTATAAAAGGAGTGTGGTATATTAAAGATATATTTTTTTATGGAACACCCTACACCTGATGAAATTTTTGAATTGCCCTTAAAAATAAGCTAGACTAAACCTAAGTACAGGGTGTTTTGATTTATTTCAATTTAAAAAAAATGTAAGGTTTAAAAAAATAATAAATATTTACGAATCTAAGAATCGGTGACAATTTTTTTTTTAGATCTTCATAATAGACTATTCAGCATATTTAAACAGATGTTTATTGTAACTAAATTTATAATTACTTAATCGTACATGTTTAGATTTAAAAACTAATTGAAAACAAAAACATTCTCAAATTGAAATAAAAATGTATGTATAGATTATAATTATTTATCTTCGTTAATTCTACACAGTTTATGTACAGATTCATTAATTTCTTTAACATTATCCCTAATTTTTTTAAACAAACCTTCTTCAACTTCACTTTCGTCATATAATAATTGTCAAAAGGTTGTAGCATATTTTTCGTCAGTGTCATTTTTGCAATTTATGCAAAGCTCGGTACAATTGATTTATTTCAAGAAATTATGGATAATGTGGAAGAAATTAACGAATCTGTATTAAAACTGTGTAGAATTAACGAACATCAATAATTATAATCTATACATATTTTTTTTTCAATTTGAGAACGTTTTTGTTTTCAATTAATTTTTAAATCTAAAAATGTACGAGCAGTGGTAAGAGCGCCTACCTTTGGATCGAAAGGTCCGAATGGTCGTGACTTCGAATCTCACCAGGGTCAGGAATTTTTCGTTTATTATAAATTAATAAATGAAAATAGTTTCTGTCCTTGTGGGATCGGTACTCACCGGAGGGACCGGAGACGTTCGGATATAATTAGCGTCTCTTTGCAAAGACAATGACGTCGACTTTGCAAAGTAGCAAGACACTTACTCAACACACACACACACACACACTACACATGACACTAGGTACCTACCATGCCAATGGCCATTAGTTGTCGAGGCATTAGCTAAATAAAAAAAAATTACAATAAACATCTGTTTAAATATGCTGAATAGTCTATTATGACGATCCAAGAAAAAATTTGTCACCGATTCTCATATTGGTAATTATTTATTATTTTTTTAAACCTTACATTTTTTTTAAAATTGAAATAAATCAAAACACCCTGTACTTAGGTATAGTAGTTTAAGGGCAATTCAAAAATTTCATCAGGTGTAGGGTGTTCCATAACAAAAATATATCTTTAATATACCACTCTTTTTGAAGCACCCTGTATAATTTACATTATTTTTAGATTGTAGTGGTTATGGCCCTGTATATTTTTATGAAGAAATTTTTATTAAATCAAGTCGTTTTCCGTACAGACACCGAGGCTAATAAAATGAACAACCATGTATATAAATAAACATATACTATAATTGTATTTTAAAATTTATTCACAAATTTATAATATTTTATGAAAATATTTATCAAAATATATTAGTGTTAACGTTGTAAATGAATGTTGAATAAAAAGTCGATTTTCCAGAATTTTTCGATTTTTCCGGTCAATGAAAATGAGCTAGTTGTTATTCTTTCGTCGAGTTACCCCAATTTAAAAAACGCTGGACGGAAGGGCCGCCCGAGAACTTTATCGTACCGATCTATTATCGTTATCGTACTAGATACTGGCATTCTATAAAAATAACAAAGTTACTCGTTATTTTGATATTTTAGAAACACCTTGTATACTTGAAAATATTTTATGGTTCTACGCATCATTAATTCCCGCAGTTGAGAAAATGTTCGGGGACACACTATAGATTATTGCATAAATCAATAGAATATTAGTCATACTTTCATTTCAAATTAGTCCATTTTTCTGAGAAATTAATAGTTTACAATATTTGCATTTTACTGCATGGATTGAAATGAAATTTTGGGAGTAGCCCAAAGCAAAATCTCCTAATTCAAAGTCTATCCTATATACTATGGCGCTTTTATCATGGGGGCGGTTCTCACCACTTCTCGGGGATAGAACATTTTTATTTTCGAATTGCATGGAGCAAAAGGAAGAATTTTAAGAAAATTTAAAAATGCGTTCTATAATTTGATCTTATTTTTTTCACCCGTCCAACTTTTTGAAAGTATAAAAACACTATATTAAGAGGTATTGTAAAAGAAAAACAATGCATTTAAATTCTGGTGAATGAGGGGTTAAATGTATGTACTTCTCATTTTTCCTTAAAGTACATTAGTCATATATTTTTTTGCACCATATCTCGCTTAGTTTGAATGTAACCGACATTTAACGGTGCTCGTTTTAAAGGCCTTTTCAAACACTACAAAAGCATGAGCACTTTGAGCATGCACCAAAAAACAAACTCTTTTTACCTACCATATCTCTTTTTGTATTATAAATAGAAAATTTACGAAGGAACGAATCTCTTTGTTATTTATAATTAAAAAAAAATTATATAGTGTTTTTAGTTTGATGCATAGTTTTTAAGGTATTCACAAAAAACCGTCCGAAAACGTGTCATTTTTAAATGAAAATGGCCAATTTTCAACTACGCATAACTCAAAAAGTATTGAGTTCTCAAAAAAAAGTATAGATCAGTTTTTGCTTAAAAAGAGGTTCTCTAGCCACTTCCATGCTTATTTTGACCAATAAATTTTCCACCCCCTTGAAGGGGTGGGAATTGCCCCAAGATAAAAGCGCCATAATATATAGGGTAGATTTTGTTTCTTGAGCTATTCCCTACTTACTGTGAAAATATCAAGTACATCGATGTAGTAGGATGGAATTCGGAGCCAAATACCCTCATTGACTGCCCTATAATAATGCTCTGCTATAGTCGCGTGAGAGGGGACACACACAAGATTCTAGCAAAATTTCAATTTTCTGTAACTTTTCGAGTTTTTGAGTTACAGCAACGAGTTTTATGTCATTGGAAAAATAATTTTACATTCTTTCAAAATATGTAAAAATATACAGGGCGTATGAAAAAATTAATATTTTTTTTCATTTCCGGTTAAACCGGAAGCCATATTGTGGGTAAAATTTATTGTGCTAATAGATAACAAAGTACTATCTATATGTGTCTGCCAAATTTCAAATTTTAGTTTCTATTACAGAGATAGTTACGGGCACTCGAATATTTTTTTATAAAAAATTCATAACTCCCCTTCTATGAGGAGTTACGAAATCTGACCAATACTATTAAATTTACCGATACAATATCAAAAATATATCAAAAAATAAACAAATTCCTTGGACTCATTTTTGAGAAAATTTAGTTCAAATTTATGTCAAACTTTGACCCCTTAAATATAGGCAACCCATAACTTTTTCTGAAAAACGATAATATTTTTGTTATAGCCCCATCTTTAGGCTATATAAATGTTTTTTCAAATTAAATTTATCTTAAACAAGTTTTTAGATTGGTAGGGAAATGTATCGGGTGGGCGGTCGGCCATACTGGCCGCCATTTTGGATTTGGAAATGTCAAATTCCGTATTTCTATTTACCTATCGATGAGCTAACTTTAAGTTAAATTTCATTCGTTTCGATCAAAATTTGCAAAAATGGGCCCCAAATAACCCCTCTATTTCGGCCCCCCTTTGAGAGGTTTTTTTCAAAAGCTTAGTTTCTCGACAAAATTCTCTTAAACTTACTCATACCGAATTTCATCGAAATCGGTCCAGTAGTTTTTGCTGGGCGGTGGCGACATACGTACGTACATACGTACGTACGTACATACGTACATACTTCCATGTTTTTTTTATTTGCTTTTTAGACTCAGGGGGACTCAAAACGTCGAAAAAAAGTGAAATCTGAAAAACATTTTTTTGCACGATCCTATAACTTTATATATTATACTCATACTGCGTATGTAGTACGATAAAGTAAAAAAAATTGAAGGCTCTACGTTCTCTGGAAGTTGAGATAGTGTAAAGCGCTCCAAATTGAAATTTCTATAGCAAAATCGAGACGCGAGGAACTGGACTCCGACCTTCTTCCATATCACACGGTCCCAGCTAAGTCAGCGTGAGTAACTTGACTTTAAAGGGTTATTACTCGTTTTAAATAAAAGATATTCCGTACTTATCAATCGTAATATAAAACATACGTATTTGTTATCATTATGTAAAAATTTCTACTCTTAATATTTATAAACAATAGATATGTGATTTTTCAAAAAAAAAGTATTATTGGTCCTAGAAAGTTTTTTTTCTGTTTTAATGTGATTTTTTTACCAGCTTTTTGATACAACCAGCTATACTTAGATATCATAAAAAATGACAAAGATATTCTAATTGTTTATAAGGAAAAAACTCACCATTTTTTATCGACTTGTTTAACAACATTTAAAAACAAATATATTCTTTTTTTACTTTATTAATAATTTGAGTCTTTATAAACTCATTCCACTTGCCTAAAAATTTCTGAAAATACTCCTTGGGCAACAATGATTGTTTAAATATTCGATGTCTGGGATAAAAATTTAACATAACTTGTAAACTGACAAACAGATCTTCTCGAAATGTTGTACACTAATAAAGGCACTAAATTACCTCATGATCAAGGTATAATTAGTTTCTTAGTGCCTATTTGGTAAAAGTTATTAACATTTAGAAAATAGTTCAAAAAATGTGGTTTTTTGCAATTAACTCGGTTAATTCTTTATGTATTTTAACTTATAAAAATTTAAATTATTCGTTTTTTCATGATACACGACTTTTGTAATACAACTTTTGCTGTAAATATGATACTAAAAATGCTATAGACAAAAAACCATATTTTCTGATTTTGGCATTTTTTTATAAAAAAATGAGGTCGATTTACGAGTACCTCTGTATGTATTTTTAATAAACTATATCCCCCCTACGATTTAGACCTTCAAATACCTGTATTGATTTTTACCCTGAAATCGCTCATATTTATTTTTCTACCCTGGTGTATAAAATTTAGAATCCAGCATCTAGAGTTAATAGAAGAACAGCTTATTTTTAATCTTAATACACTTTGAATATATTTGTTAGACATAGGTATTATAGTTTGTTTGTTGTGTGCGTTATTTTGAAGTTATCTTTGGATCTAAGATTTTTTTGTCTTGTTTTAATAAAATGACGGTGTTTGCCTTGTAATGGTCCCAAAGAGAACGCAATCAATAAGTATGTTTTTATTGTCAGTACAAAATATAATCACTAGGTGATTTCAATACAAAGATTGGAAAGGGGCAAAGCGGAAAGTGTGTAGGAAAATATGGTCCGGGAAATCGTAATGAGAGAGGGGATCGTCTACTACAATTTTGCCAAGAGCAGAACTTTATTATTACAAACACAGTTTTCAAGTTTCCCAACAGACGACTGTATACATGGCAATCACCCGCAGATTCATCGGAGAAAGTAGTTAGGAACCAGGTAGACTACATTATGATAAATGAAAGATATCGTAATGCTGTTAAAGCCGTGAAATCATATCTCGGAGCAGACGTGGCCTCAGATCACAAACCCACTTATCGCCAAAATTATACTCACATTTAAAAATAATAAAAGACATCTGAGAATTGCTACAATAGACATAAGCAAGCTTAAAGAACCCAACGTAAAAGGGGTAATGCCTTCAACACGAACTGCATATGAACTGCAGAAAGCTGAACATAGACACCAATGATATTGACGAGCACTGGGAGCGACTAAAACATTGCCTACTAGAAACTTGTAAAGAAATACTAAAGACTTCCACAAAGAGAAAAGAGGAATGGATGACCGACGAGATACTGAATATGATAGAACAACGGAGACAATATAAGAACAAAGATAAAAATAAATACGGGGAGATTCACCATGAGATAAAGAAGTTGATAAAGAATGCAAAAGAAAAACACTTTGAAGAGAACTGCAAAGAGATCGAGGACCTCCAAGAAAGATACGACCTATTTAATCTTCATAAGAAAGTCAAAGAAATGGCTGGACTAAGAAAATCTCACTGGTTCACTTCTGGATAGACACGGGGTTGTTATAACACAGACCGATGAGAAAGTACAACGTTGGGCAGAATACCTACATAGACAATGTTCGATGATGAAAGAAGGGACCTGGAAAACATAGAACTTACTTCAGGAGGGGTACCCCTTCAGGAGAAATATGTCCAGATATTACAAAAGAAGAAATAATCCACGCATTAAAAACAATGCAGAACGGAAAAAGCCCAGGACCTGACATGTGCCTGAGCTATAAATTTTGTTCAAGAGTATCACTAAAACAGCGATTCTCAACCTTTTTGAGTGATGTACCACCTACAGTTATTTTTATTATTTTTGGTACTACCTGTATTTTTAAATTGTATTACCAATACTTACTAAATACTATTATTTTTAATTTTAACTATTTAAAATGGGAAATAAGCCACAATATTATTAAAAAATGATTTTTATTAACGTTTCGACGCCCAAATCGGGTGCCGTTGTCAAAATACAAAATACTATTAATATAAACAAAAATGTTGTTGCTTAGTAAAAAAATTCTTCTAATAATTTATTTAATTTGACTCATTTATATCGGCAATTCAGATACATATGATACATTTTAAAGTAGAAGACTTTAAAATGATATTGCCAATATTTATGAGTTGCGTTCCTGGGACGACTTTACTGAAAGATAGTTCATTCGATTACATGAAATCAACCCCAACTCAAGAATATCCGTCACAAAAAATCATAGCATGTGATCTGTCTTTAAAAAGACGACCACATGCGTGATATATATATCACATTTTCATGTAATCGAATGAACTATCTTTCAGTAAAGTCGTCCCAGGAACGCAACTCATAAATATTGGCAATATCATTTTAAAGTCTTTTACTTTAAAATGTATCATATGTATCTGAATTGCCGATATAAATGAGTCAAATTAAATAAATTATTAGAAGAATTTTTTTACTAAGCAACAACATTTTTGTTTATATTAATAGTATTTTGTATTTTGACAACGACACCCGATTTGGGCGTCGAAACGTTAATAAAAATCATTTTTTAATAATATTGTGGCTTATTTCCCATTCTAAATAGTTAAAATTGTAAAAATGCCACAAGAAAATAGCTTCAGAACAACATTATTTTTAATGTTGTTCTGAAGCTATTTCCTTGTGGCATTTTTATAATTACGTATTTTTTATGGGAAATAAGCCACAATTTTACTAAAAAATGAATTTATTAACGTTTCGAAGCCCAAATCGGGTTTCGTTGTCAAAATACAAAATACAATAGTATTTTATTAACGTTTCGAAGCCCAAATCGGGTTTCGTTGTCAAAATACAAAATACAATAGTATTTTGTATTTTGACAACGAAACCCGATTTGGGCTTCGAAACGTTAATAAATTCATTTTTTAGTAAAATTGTGGCTTATTTCCCATAAAAAATACGTAACTATTATTTTTAATTTTTTCTGTGTTTTTTGTACCACCGCCAATAATGTTATGTACCACTAGTTGTACATGTACCACAGATTGAAAACCTCTGCACTAAAACATCAATATGCTGTTCATTTATAATTTTTAGAAGGTCGATAGGAAGGGGTCTAGGAAAGTTGGTCTAGAACACTTCGTCGACGGAAAATTAGTCGACAACATTTGGTCGACAAACAGTTGGTCGAATGCACAATTCATCGAATGTACAATTCGTCGACGAACATTTGATCGAATGGATTTTTCGTCGACAAACTGTTATTTATCTTTAGGATAAACGGATTAATGGTGAGAAACGACGGATTATTTGTTTTTATTTTGTTAACTGGAATATTGTATTATACATATCTGAATTTATTTTTTTTGGGATTTTGTTAATTTTTTTTTCTAAATCTTACTTATTTTAATGAAATTTAATGAAAAAATTGGCTGCGGTGGGAGAGTAGACAGCAAATATAAACCGATATTTTAATTACTGAATATTTTAATCACTGATGTTGTACCGTTCTTCTTTTTGGTGTCGGCGCACTAGCGAACAGAGCATTTCCGGACAAGTCAAATTTGGTGGTACTTGCGGACAAAAAGAAATATGCGAGATGCTGAGGTAAATAAATTGTTAGGGAATCGAGGCATTTCCGTACAATATTTTCGACTGCAATAATCAGTCAATATCAGTTAAAAAGTAAAGATATCGTGAGAATAAACTTCCCTTCATACTTTATCCAAGGCTTAGGACTGGCAATCTATAAAATATTTTTTTTTGATATGGTACAAAGAAACTAACTTTATATATTGCCTGTTTCCGCCATGTATTATTCCATTTGGGTCTTTGTCGACGAAAAATCCATTCGATCAAATGTTCGTCGACGAATTGTACATTCGATGAGTTGTGAATTCGACCAACTGTTTGTCGACCAACTGTTTGTCGACCAAATGTTGTCGACTAATTTTCCGTCGACGAGGTGTTCTCGACCAACTTTCCGATACCGCAGGCACATTACCCAAAGAACGGTTAACGTCAATCTTTATTTGTCTCCCTAAAAAGGAAAACGCCAGAAAATGCGGCGACTACCGCACCATTAGCTTGATGTCCCATGTGCTAAAGTTGCTATTGAAAGTCATCCATAACCAAATATATCATATACTGGACATAGACATTAATGATACGCAATTTGGGTTTCGCAAAGGCTTAGGAACTCGTGAAGCTCTTTTTTCACTTAACATACTTATATAAAGGTGCCTGGATGTCGATCAAGATATATATGCGTGTTTTATTGACTATAATAAAGCATTCGACAAAGTACGACATGAACAATTAATGCATGTCCTGGAATCAAAGAAGAAAGACTACAATTACCTCAGGATTATATCTAATTTAAACTATAAACCACGAGCAAAAGTACGTGTTAACGATCAGATATCAGAGGAAATTGAAATCAGACGTGGAGTGAGACAGGGATGCGTGTTGTCGCCAATTATTTTTAATGCCTATGCCTACTCAGAAGAGATCTTGATAAAAGCTCTTGAGGGTGAAACAGCTGGAATAAAGGTAAATGGAGTTCCTATTAACAACGTTAGATATGCGGATGACACTGTAATCTTAGTTGACAATATTGGGGATCTTCAGAGGCTGGTGACCAGAATAGCGGAGTTTGGACAATAATACGGTCTAACAATGAACGTCAATAAGACAAAGTTTATGAGAATATCAAAAACTCAAAGAAATAATGAGAATTTCTTCATAAACGGAACCAATATCGAACGAGTCGACCAATATGCATACCTTGGAACAATGATCAATTCCACAGGCGATTACTTACAGGATATCAAAATCAGAATAGAAAAGGCTAGAGCAAATTTTAACAAAATGAGGTAAGTGCTCTGCACAAGATATTTGAAGTTGGAGCTAAGAATTAGGTTGGCTAGGTGCTACGTTTTCTCGACTTTGTTTTATGAAATGGAAACTTGGACCTTGAAAGCTGCATAAATGAAAAACCTAGAATCATTCGAGCTGTGGGTGTACAAAAGAATTCTGAAAATATCGTGGACAGAACACGTCACAAACAAAAAGGTTCTGAGAAATCTTAACCTTTAACTACCCGCGCATCAAGTTATAACATAACTACACGCGTGGCGTACTTTATACGCCTCAAGAAAATACACTTAAAAACAGCGGATTTTTTTAAGACTTTAGTTGTTTATTATAAACCTTTTCGGCCTCAGCGAATACTTGGAGTTCCTTCTCAGTAAGCCAATTTTGGGATTTATAACTGGAATTTGATTCCATAATAAATAAAATTACTAATAAAAAATTTTTTGGAATGTGATTTTTTACATGAAAAAAAGTATTGTTTATAAAGAAAAATATACTTTGTGCCATAATGACCAAAAAACAATTGAAAGATGTACTTATATTACTATAATCGTGACGTATATTATCCACCACCGGAAACAACAAATAATAAACGGTAAATTACGATCTTCCCGGAACGCCGATTATAACGAAAGTAACACTAATTGTAAAGCACATTCCAGTGATAGGTTAGATAAATAAACAAGGTCAAAAATTAAATTTTTAAATATATTTGCAGTAGAATTCTTATATCTGGCGTACAACATACGCCAGCACGTGTAGTTAAAAGTTAAATACTGTCAAAACAAGAAAAATTGGAATATCTCGGACATATTACAAAGAAAAAGAAGCATAGGAAGACGCAGAATTTCGTGGCTGCGCAACCTGAGAGCCGTCTCTAAAATCCGAATAGCTATGATGATTGCCGACCTCCGTCGCGGAGATGGCACTTAAAGAAGAAGAAGACAAAACATATCAGTTCCGACCCTGTAATCATGAATAAATCGAACGTATGTGTATTGCGCAATCCGTTTTGGGTTCCCACGCAGTGATGTGTTGTTTTATCTTTTGACTGAGTGGAGAAATGTGTTTACGTTCTGCTCGAAGTGTTAGTTAGAGACCTGCCGACCAAAAAAGCCTATCATTATAGGCGACTGTGAGACTGGATTTTTGTCGATAATAGTTCCCAATATAGTATCAAACTACTACAGCTGCGATATTGTCTACGTTGCAGTTCTGGTGAGAACAGCAAAAGCCATAGAGGATGTTGCTTATTTTTTTTATTTGTCCAAAGAGATTCATGGTTCCTGGTAGGGTGTAACTTTGGAAAATACCCTGGCTATTTTATTGGTAGAAGAAATATTTGATTTCTTTTGATTGGCTAAAGATCCAATGATCGTCAAATGGGACGGCAATTTCTCTGTTTGGAACTGGAGTCTTGTCTTTAATTAAGACTAGAGAAGGAGGCAGTTAAGTTAAATCTGTTACAGAGTTAAGTTGGATCAGTTATGGAGTGAATTCCAGTTTTTTGTGTTCTGTGCTAAAGTTAGGCATAGATGGAGTCTGGTTCCTTAGTGAAAATATAAGAATAGAATGTGGTTACAGTGAATACCATATCAGTATCTTTTTGTGTCTACTTTATTTGGATTGGATGGAACAGTGTCTGTTGTGTTGGCGTAGAATGCGCCTTTTTCGAGAATAACCTAACGCAAGTTCGCGGGACGTGGTTCCCAAATTTTTAATTAAAAATCAATTGTTTAACAAATTTTTGATATCTGGCATCTCGCCAGGACTCATTATATATGTTCCCAAAACATTCAACCGCTAACATTTTTATAGATGTATAAGACATGATATAACATTTTGAAGGACTTAGGTAAAGGAAAATAAATATTTTTGAGATGTTTCATTATATCAATATTGAAAATTTAGTTGAGTACTAAATAATTAAATCATAACCTTTAAATCCTAAACATTAAAAGCGAAAATAAAAGCAAAAAACCAGTTTTATGTTTATATATTGTTACGACCTGGATTTTCTTCTTGTTATGAGATTCAGACGCCTTTTATTAATTACATTAATTAATTATTTTGAGTCGTCAATTAGCAGCCAAAGCGAACGGTTGTCGATCAACAAAAAAGTTGTGATAAACAAACCTTGTATATTTTATATTTTAAAATTTTTGGAGAAATTGTTCTTGAACATGCAAGGTTTTCCTTTCATAAGAAAGACTTATGTAGTTTTCAAGAGTGTTTGTTCCGCTAAAAACATTGTTTAGTGCTAATTGGTGATAAACGTTCGAACTTTGTGTTAAAACATTATACCTTTTTGTGTTGTAATTGTTGGTGAATGTAAAGGTGGGAAGCAACGTTCCAAAATAACGGTCAGTATTATTTCAGTAAATAAATAAATAAACAATAGATATTACGATTTTCACAAAATAATACATGAGAAATATAATAAAAAAAAATATAAAACACAAAAAATAAGAAAAATAAAAAATTTAAAAACCGATAGCGGTTTTTTGCAAAAAAACTTGTGATGTTAATTTTTGTAAAAGTAAGACTTAAGGTAAATATAGATTGAGTCAAAAATGACAGATCCATATAATTACACAAATAATCCATACCTGCAACCAAACCATGTCCCTACTGATAATAATGGTCAAATCCTAGTGAATCAACCAATACCTTTGTACCAACCTACATCTTACCTAAACACGCAACCAATTATGCCATTATCACAAAAATCCATAAATGGACAACCCTTTAACCAAAACAACTTCCCTTCTGGAACAAACAACAGTTTAACTGCACCTGCAACTACTCAGGTCAATGAATGGCAAACAGTGAACTACAAAAAAAGGCAAATAAGCCCTGAAGATAACAGGAACGCTAAAAGACAAACCAAAATAAAAGATTATTGGTTGTCTAAACCTAGCACCAGCACCAGCAATATATATAACAATCTCCAAGAAGAAGATGAGGATAAAATAGACCAATCTAAAACAGAAACGGAAAAAACAGAACCCAAACCACCACCGATATTTGTATCCGGTGTCGAAGATATGAATCCCTTAAATAAACTTCTTATTGAAATTGCTAAAGATCAGTACACCTTAAAAGCCCTGGGTGAAAGTTAAGTAAGAATCCAACCAACTTCGAGTGAAGCCTATACTACTATAGTGAAAGCATTGGACACTAAAAAAACAGAGTATCATACATACCAGTCTAAACAAAGCAAGCCCTTTAGAATAGTAGTAAAAAATATTAATTATTCAACAAACCCTGCCGATATTAAACGGGACATAGAAGCTCTTGGACATGAAGTTCTAAATCTATGGAATGTTAAACAAAACATAAAAAAAAACCACTGCCCATGTTCTTTGCCAATCTAAAAATTAAAGAAAATAATAAAGACATCTATAATGTCAAGAAACTAGGACACTCGATAGTTACAATTGAAGCCCCTTATGCTAGAAGAGTTATTCCACAGTGCACCAAATGTCAGAGATTCGGTCATACAAAAAACTTTTGACATAGAGAATCCAGATGTGTAAAATGCACAGGGTCACATCACACTTCAGAATGTACCAGGAAAATAAAAGATGAAAATGTGACATGTGTAAATTGTGGAGAACAGCATCCCGCAAATTACAGAGGGTGTATTATACATAAGCAACTTCAAGAGAAAATGCATCCAAAACTTAGAGAACGAAATGGACAAACATCTAAAGGAAACAGGGCTACAACACAAGGAATGACATATGCACAGGTAACCAATCAAAATAATCAACAAGAAGGTAACATTATGTACCAACAAAATAGTATAAGTCAATCTAATGATATCTCTGACCTAAAAGCAATGATGAGAGATCTCATTACGCAAATGGGAACAATAATGAATCTTATCACCGCTCTTGTCTCAAATAGGTCATAATGGTTCAAACACTAAAAATAGCATTATGGAATGCAAACGGCTTAAACCAGCATACTCACGAACTCAAAAGTTTCATAACCAACAATGAAATAGATGTCATGCTAGTTACTGAAACTCATTTCACAAATAAAAGTCACCTAGCCCTAGTTAACTACAAAATTTACTTTACCAACCATCCAGATGGGACTGCACATGGAGGCACAGCAATACTAATAAGAAACTCAATCAAACATCACGAACTGGAAAGATTTACAGAAAATCACCTACAAGCCACTACCATTGCAATAGAAGGAGTTACTGGAATCACCAAAATATCTGCTGTATACTGCCCTCCCAAGCACAACAATAAAAGAGACAACTATGAGATTTTCTTCAAAACGCTTGGAAACAAATTTATAGCGGGTGGAGATTACAACGCTAAAAACACAGTATGGGGTGCGAGAGTTACAACTACTAAGGGTCGTGAACTACTAACTGCAATGCAGTGCAATAATCTAAACTACCTGTCAACAGGAGAACCCACATATTGGCCTTCGGACCCTTATAAAATACCAGACCTTCTTGATTTCTATATCACAAAAGGAATTGACAGTAAACTAGTCACAGCAAGATCCAGCTTAGACATGTCTTCGGATCACACTCCAGTCCTTATGAACATGTACTCCGATATAACTCAGAATCCAAATCCACCCGCTCTGTGCAATAAAAAGACCAATTGGGATACTTTTCAAGAAGTATTAGATGAAGCAATAAATTTAAAAATACCATTAAAAACACCTGCAGATATTGAATGGGCGATAACTAACCTCATAAAAAATATACAGAAAGCTTCATGGGCAGCAACTCCAAACTACAAACAGTCAACAAGAAAAGAATCCTGCCCTCCAACTATAAAAGAAAAAATTTCAGAGAAAAGAAGGCTAAGAAGAAATTGGCAACAAAACAGAACAGTGAGCAATAAAAATAAATTTAATAAAGCAGCAAGGGAACTAAAAAAAATATTACTTGAAGTAAAAAATGATTCTATACAAAGATACTTAGAAGAGCTTACACCAAAAGAAGCCACCGACTACTCACTATGGAAAGCCACAAGGAAACTAAAAAGTTCTCAGACACCAATACCACCAGTAAGAAAAAGCAATGGCAAATGGGCAAGAAATAACATAGAGAAGGCAGATGCCTTTGGTGGCTATCTCTCACAAGTCGTTCAACCAAACAGCTTGGAATCAACACCTGAAGAATTGGAGGAAATAAATAGAGTACTAAATGAACCTTACCAAATGGAGCTGCCCATACCGAAATTTAAGTACAATGAAGTTAAGGATGTAATAATGAAAGAAATTAATCCTAAAAAAGCTCCTGGTTAAGATCTGATAACGGGTAGGATACTACAAAAATTAACAAAGAAAGGAGTAACGGCAATATTACAAATTTTTAATGCAATAATAAGATTAAATTATTTTCCGCAACAACTGAAAATGGCAGTTATAATTATGATCCCAAAACCAGGAAAAAAACTAGAGGAATTAACATCATATAGGCCAATAAGTTTACTGCCTGTGCTTTCCAAAGTGCTGGAAAAATTTATAATGAAAAGCATCAAGCCAATACTAGATAGCAAAAATCTCATACCAGAACATCAGTTTGGGTTTAGACAAGAACATGGAACCATAGAGCAAGTCCATAGACTAGTAAAACATATCAGCAACGACTTTGAAAATTAACGATATTGCTCAGCAGCGTTTCTTGACATAAGCCAAGCGTTCGATAAAGTCTGGCACAAAGGTCTACTCTATAAACTAAAAAACCTATTGCCTCATCCGTATTATGAACTTCTAAATTCTTACTTATCTGACAGATTCTTTTCAGTTAAATACCATTCAGAATATTCAGAATTACACCAAATAAAATCAGGAGTACCGCAAGGTAGCGTGTTAGGACCAATGCTGTACCAGCTTTTTACTGCAGATCTACCAACTTCAAGAACTACAATAACAGCAACCTTCGCAGATGACACTGCAATACTCGCCTCATATCATGATCCAGTAACTGCCTCAAGAAACTTACAAGCCAGCCTTAATAATATCCAGGCATGGTTAAAAAAATGGAAAATTCGAGTTAATGAGACCAAATCAACCCATGTTACCTTTACACTAAGAAGAGGTACATGTCCAGCAGTGTTATTAAATAATCAAATGATTACTCAGAGAAATGAAGTCAAATATTTAGGTTTACATCTTGAGAGAAGATTAACATGGAGAACACATATATTAGAAAACGAAAACAATTGGGTCTCAAACTAAGACAACTTTACTGGCTTATTGGCAGAAAATCACAATTAAATCTCACAAATAAGCTCTTAATATATAAAGCCGTACTGAAGCCAATATGGACGTATGGAATTCAATTATGGGGTTCTGCTAGTAATTCAAACCTAGAAATCCTACAAAGATTCCAGAACAAAGTTCTTCGAATTATAGTCAGTGCTCCGTGGTATGTTTCGAACAACATAATAGAAAAAGTCCTACAAGTTCAATCCATAAAAACTGAAGTCACAAAGTACAGTGAAAAATACAAAAACAAAACTAGTGCTCACACTAATCACTTAGTGCGCGAACTGTTTAATGACAACGATGAAGTGCGTCGACTAAAGCGTTTTAAGCCTACAGACTTATTAAACAGATTTAAATAAAATTAATTAACATTTACGACTACATTATTAACTTAGTTTGTTAATTATATGTTAAAGGAAGCCTCTCACTGGAGAGAATTCCTACATGTCATTTGTTCTTCTAATAATTGTCATAAAATTTACTTATTGTTACGAGTGATAACAGATTGTAAATTAAATGGAGCAAAAAAAAAAATTAATTATTTTAATTGCTCCTCATAAAATAAAACAAAATTTAAAAAACTTTTCAATAAAACACATTTTTAGGGCCAATTGATTATAGTATGCATTACCTTAATTTTGTGGCTTCTAGTATTTCTCGTTGCTTGCTTTATCCAGGATAAACAGGGAAAATAAATATACTCAAAAGCACATATAAATTTTTAAACTACCATTTATTTACTATACAGAATAATTTATGTTGCAATACTATTAAGTTGATGTGGCTTTCAAAAATAAATATGGTATGTAAAAAAAAACAACATTCTCTTGTCACAAATAATCTTACTAACCTTTGTTGACGGACTGTTTATTTATTCCGATGGATTGCGTTGTCCTAGATCTCCCAAAACGTGCTCCTCTGATTCTGCAAATTGTGCTTCTCCTTTTAACTGTTTCAAAACAGCACTCCTTTGAATTTCCTCCACAAATTAAAATCTCCAACTCGATATAAAAAACAATAGCAATATTTAGGACCCAAAGATTTTTCTTCTTGACTAAGTACCTCGTGCAAAGTTTATATCTCGTCAGACGAGAGTCAATACTATGTAGATGATAACCATATTTTGTTTTTTGTTTCAGATCACCCAGACGTGAGATTTCATGTACACCGTTTGGGCACCTAAAAAAAACGGACCTGCGCTTGAAGGAGTGCCACGACGGCAATTTTGAATTTTTCGACTTGAAATTTTTTTTACAATTACTGAATATATAATAAAGATGACGGTTTAATTTAATTTAATGTACTAGTCATATTTTGTTATAAAAAAATCCGGAAAATCGCCCTGTTTTTCCCTTGTCACAGTAGACTCGTCCCTTAAATAAAATGTGGTTCCTTACTAAGTTACAGGGTGTTTTATCGAAAAATTTAAAGACTATTTTTGCTCAGCATTTTAAAACCATTCGACGTATCCTTTTCATACTTGGCAGGAAGTATAGGTACTGTACAAACTACTAAATTATGTTAAACAAACGTTTCTGGCTATTACCAGAGGCGTACGACGGGAGAAAGTGAATGGTTGACCCTTTCCAAATTCTACGCCACTGGCGGAATTGCTATTTTACTTCAATTATTGGATTCTCCAAAACTTTTTATGAAAATAATATACTCTTCATTCGTAACGACAAAGTCATTAGTTTTCGAGATCTTTGAAATTAAAAATGAAACGACACGGTTATTTTGATTAATGTATTGTGTCGCTTCATTTTTAATTTCAAATATCTCGACAAGTAATCATTTTATTGCTCCAAATGAAGAGTATATTATTTACATAAAAAGTACTGGAAAATCAAAAAAATACACTAAAATAGCAATTTCGTCAGTGGCGTAGAATTTGGGAAGGGTCAACCAGCCACTATCCCCTGTCATACGCCTCTGGTGGTAGCTAGAAACATTTATTTATCTTAATTTAGTAGGGTGTACAGTACCTACACTTTCTGCCAAGTATGATAAGGATACGCCAAATAGTTTTAAAGTACATACTGGGCACAAATAATAATTTTTAAATTTTAATCATATGACTCATATCATAAATTAATCAAAATCACTGTGCGGTTTCATATTTAACTTCAAATATCTCGAAAACTAATAACTTTATCGTTACCAACGAAGAGTATTTACGTAGAAAGTTAGAAAGTATTGGAGAATCAAAAAAGGGCACTAAAATGGTAATTGCTCCAGTGGCGTAGAATTTGAGAAGGGTCAACCATTCACTATTCCCTGTCGTACGCCTCTGGTAGTAGCTAGAAACGTTTGTTTATCATAATTTACTACGGTGTATAAGTACTCACACTTTCTGCCAAGTATGAAAAGGATACATCGAATTGTTTTAAAATGCTGGGCAAAAATAGTTTTTAAATTTTTAGATAAAACATTTAAAGTAACTCAGTAAGGGACCACATTTTATTGAAGTGTTTTAGGTTAAATCTTCGTATTTTGTGCTAAGCTTTCTCCAGTTACTATGTGGACAATTATTAATGAAACATCCTGTATAGATAAGCAGAAGTTCTCATGTCTATAAATTATTTCGAGGTATAATTGAACATCATTAAAAAAATAGGCATATATGAGGATGAGAGTGTTAAATCCAAAGTGGAGTAAGTAATACTTTTGAGATGATGTAGGTCTTGCTTTATAATCTTGTTATTTATGTAGACCTCCTAAAAGGAAAAGTTGTGTTTTTATGGTATTATTCACTGTATTACTGTAGAGACTTACACCCATTTTTCCTGATTTTCCCGAAATCAAAATAAAAGGTCTATATATCGGGATAAAAAAGCGAGAGATAAAAAAGATCAAGGCAGGTTTTGTTTATATTTGATTCAGAGTTGGACCACCATCTCCATATAGCTATTTCAGCATCCTTATGCCTCATCAGTGAAGCTCAGAAGTCTCAACTATGAAGGAAATACAAACAATTCTGCCAATTTAAGGCAAACCATCGCAATGCAATGAACCCACCTCTGAGACGCAATTTAGCGACATCTCTCGTATTACGAGGAAAACAACGAAAAGCCCCAGATACAAAGTTTACTACCTTTTAAACAATTAGAATAATTGAAATAAAAATATAATAAACAATATTTTAAATCAAAGACTTTTCGTTAATAAACTGCTTTCTGGCTGCATCCCGTATCTCCGGGTTTTACAATATATAATCACAAGATACGACGAAAGTAGGAGAAAGGAAATAGAGGACGCTTAGGCCACGCATTTACCTTCCCTTCGTCAAGGAAAAGGACCGAAAAGTAAAAAGCGAGACTTTTTACTTTGTAAAAAAGTTTGTAAAAAAGCGAGACTTTTATAATTTCGAAAATATGACTTAGACCACTTTAGTTTTAACACCCTCACATTTAGAAAGTATATCAATATCGCAGGAGCACAATTCGTCAAACCTTCAGTTTTAAATCGGTATCAATATAGTGCTATAGTTATAACGTCCTTTCAGCATCCCTGCTTCTTCAGACATTCGAGCTGATAGAAATTCACACACGGAACGGCCAACCAATGTCTTCTGCTTGAATCCTACTTGAAGTGGTTAGCTACAAATGTGCCATTTACTTTGATATCCATAAACAAAAACGATGTGATATTGTCGTTTTTTGTCCTTTTTGCTATATGAAATTTGCAAAAGTTTACAGATTTTAGAGATTCATTTACATATGATATAATTATTATGCTACCGCAACATATATTTGGGATTTCATTATAGTAGGTATAACTAAAACAGGTATTTTTGATCAATTTTAATTTAACTTTTAATGCAATACAGACTAGGAATAAGTACTTTATTTATATGCATGTACCCTTTAATTAATTAAAAACATATACAATATAAAACAGATCACTTAAAACCTTATTGACTATTTGTGAAATAACAGCATGCAAACCTATAAAAAGAGAAAAAAGTATTCGGAAAAGTGCTAAAGTGAGACAAAAGTTCGTACGAATGTATGCGGAAAGGTTTAGTGCTGAACGATAGATCCGGACAATGGCTAATCCGCAAGGCAAGGCCCGATTCAAATCATTTTCTATTGAGTTCAGTATTTGCTCTCAGCTTGGCGCCGCCGCCGTTTCGACGTTTACACCACTTGCCCATATCTATTTAAGGTCTCACACTGATTCCTTTTATCGCTTTCCATTGGCGGAGAGGAATTTTAATACGTTACTATATTTATTTTTTAACTTGTCGCACTTGAGAAAATCTAACAATAAAACACTTGAAAACTTTGGTTTTCAATATTTTCACAAAATTTATTATATGTTAATGTCACTAGAACTGTTTCGGCAGAGTGCCTTTCATGTTTTTTACTATGTGTCTGCAATTTTAAGTCTCTAACTGAATATATTGAGGAGTGGGAGGCTGTTTGTCTCAAGTTTGTCATTCAGAATTATAGGTACAGTGGAACCTCGATAAGTCGGATTAATCGGGACCGCAGCCGATCTGGGTTATCGAAAATCCGGTTAGCCGGAGAATATGGTAAAAATTAATAAAATACGGTATACCTACTTACAGATAAACTCCATTATAATTGCCAAAACATGAAATACATAATGTGCACAGTACATCTATTTTTTTTTTTGTGGTTTATTGGCATTGGGAAGAACCCGTTTTGCCACGAAAATTTATAACATTTGGAAAATATAACTGAACACAATTTGGTACAAACACAATTTTTACAAATCTATACATATAAATTTAATATCTAACTGAATACAATTTGGATTGGTTGATACAGACCTAAAAGTTGAGGAAATTATAAGCGTCTCCTCGTACGGCCCAAGAAGTTATAAAAAATAGCTCTTACTTCCGGATTGGATTATGGATGCACTCCAGCATAATAGAAAGATAATTTTGGGGAAATGGGATTTTTAGTTTAGTTAGTTCCGTAATAAGGCAAGAGGTGGCATTAAAATTATAACTGCATTGAAAAATCCAGTGATTAAAGTTGTAAAAAGTGTCACTGCAGTCACAGAGGGCTGATGTGGCCAATTTCATCTTATAAAGCTTGGAGTTGACTGCTACGTATCCGAAGAGGCACCTGATATATTTGGTGTTAATTTTTCTATTGGGATGACTTCTTTTAGCAAACTTTGTGAAAGGAAGTGTTGGAAAGAGCGTGCAGTACTGAAATGTATTGTTAGATCTAATTATTGTCCATTTGTCTGTCCATTTAGTTCTTAAGTTTTGCTTACATATAGATAATGCGTCTTGTAGCGTTAATTCGGGGGCTTTTTTGCCATCAGTAATAGCTCTTTTTGCCAGTTTGTCGGCTGTTTCGTTTCCCGTTATGGAGGAATGCCCTTTGGCCCATATGAAGAATGTATTTATCTGTTTATAATCTAAGGCTCTTAAGGTTGTCAAAATTTCCACGATTATTGAGTTATTGCATAGGGAGGTAAGGGGGTCCACCAGAGCTAATAAAACAGATTTCGAATCCGATATTATAGCCAAGTTTGACAAAGGTAGCAGTGAATTGTTGGCCCAATCCAAAGCCTTAAATATAGCAAGTGCCTCTGCTGTAAAGATTGTAGAGTTTGGGTTTAGTTTAAACAACAGTCTCTGGTTTGTGTTTTCCCTGTACACTGCACATAATGTTCCAGTAGGGGATTTGGATCCATCTGTAAAAAATGTATGTACATTACCTAGCTTCTCTAATTCTATTTGAACAGATAAGTTATTAATTGCTGGGTTATCGTTATATTCTGGAAAAATAATATTTGCTTGTGTAAGACATATTATATCAAATTTAGCCGTGAAGAAAGGCAAACCAGAATCATCATGTAGTTCGATGTTCGAGACTGTTGCAAATGCCTCAGCTAGGGGGGGCAGTTTCTGTTATGCCAGTATTTATTAGTGTTGCTATATTCAGTTAAGATGCCTAAATTTTTAATAAGATCGTTGTGTATAAATCATTTTTGTTTAACGACGAATTTTTCAGCTAAGAACTGTCGTCGAAGTTGCATGGGGGGTTCGCCACACTCTGCAAGGTATATCTAAATTACGTTGGTACGAAGTACATCTAAATTACGTACAGTTGTATACATATTGTTTATTTCTTGGTAAAAAACTCAGTCAAAGTAAAAAAATGTTTGTTTTGTCTAATGAAAATCGGTCCGTGTTAGCCCATAGTTCTGGGTTATCGGAGGCCGACTTATCGGGGTTCCACTGTATCTGTATTTTTTTTATTTGATTAATTTCCATACATTATAACATTCGTGGCAGCGCAACTTGAGAGAATGGTACGGATGTATATCAAATGGTAGCACAACAAATTAAACAATCATAAAAATATACTTAAACAATATTATAAGGTCAGTCATAGTCATAGGCATGATACACTAAATATACTTTGTGCTACGTAACTTTTCGGAATGCCCCGGTGAGCTACAGTCTCAGAGATCAAAGATGATGAGTTCTTGAAGTAAGATTTAATATTAAAAAGTATTAATTAATGGGCGCCATGAACAAATAAATACATTACCATACGCCTATTCAAAAAATTACTTGAAATGTTATTTCATATTTTCGCTAAGGAATTAGATTCCATCTGAGCCTAACTGTGGCACAGAACAAAAAAAACTGGACTTCACTTCACAACTGGTTAAACTTAACTAACTCCTTCTCTCGTCTTAATTAAAGACAAGACCCCTGTTCCAAACAGATAAATGCCCTCACATCTCATGATGGTCGGATCGTTATCCAAGCAAAAGAAATCAAATATTTCTTCTACCAATAAAAGAATCAGGGTATTTTCCAAAGTTACGCCCTACCTGGAACCATTTTGGCCAATGGGAAGAAATACACAACATTCATCCAAAGTTTCTCGGTTCACACTAAAAGTGCTTGTTTGGCATTATCGCAGGTGTAGTAATTTGATATTATTGGGAACTTATATCAACAAAGTCCAGTCTCAGAGTCGCCCCTAACGATAGGCTCTTTGTCATCGAGCCTTTAAAATAAACAATACTGAGACACTACCAGATAACATTCCGAGCATAACGTAAACACAATATCGATAATGTGAGAATTTCAATGATTTTTCTCTGAGACACAAACATGCTTTTAACGAAAAGCCATCACATTTATTTAATGCTGGGAACGATATATTTAAACATACAGGGTGAGACGTCAGTGCTTTCGAGACCGTTACAAAATGAACTTTTCAGAACAGGCGTCTCCAAAGTCCGAATAGCTATGATAATTGCCGATCTTCGTCGGAGATGGCACTTGAAGAAGATATATTCTAATAAAGAAAGCTTAAGGCCTTTATTTTGTATATTATGAAAAATTTGATACTGTTCATTGAAAGGATGATTATAATCTAGAATGTGAAGTGAATACGTAGAATCTGTTTTTCTATAAATTGAAAGCCCTTTTGTGTTCTTCTATGATTTGAAAGATTGGTCAGACTATCAAAGGTTCTGTCAGTTTGACCGACATAAGTTTTTTGACAATTGCCACATGTCAGTTTGTATACATCACTCTAATTACTTTTTCTTTTAGCTCTTATTGTTCCTAATGTATTTGCTTAAGTTATTTTTGTCCTGAAAGCTAGTGTTATTTCTTTCTTTTTTATGTGTTTGGGTATTTTTGTTAATATATTACCTGTATATGTGATAGAGCAGAATATACTGAGCTTTTTGTGGTGGTGGTGGAAAACCTCTAATTGGAGATTTTCAGAGGGTGTATATTATGTACCATCCGTACAATATAGATACCGTTGCACGTCATCCGCGTCATAGCACGTGACGTCACATGATACCAACACGAAATATTTAAGTGGTAGGTCTGTTTCTTTTTAGAATCGTTTAGCCGAGTACACTGAAATTACAGCCACTACACATATTTTATTATATATGCTTAGAAATAACATTGGATGATTTCTATTAATGTAAATTTAAAGAAACACACCCTAACTTGTTTCATTTAGTTTGTACAAGTGGAATATAAAGCGTTTTATAAAGCACACTTGTTCGGATTACACAGTGCCGGATTAACCATTAGGCAAGGTAGGTAGTTGCCTAGGGGCCTCGGCCCCAAAAGGGGCCTCGCAGGGCCCAAAACGAAAAAAAAATAATTAAAATTAAATAAAAACTATAAATCATATTATGTTGAAAAATTTAAATATCGCGCAATACCATAAAAGTGATGGTGGACTAGATAAAACTACATTACAATGCATGCTTTTGTTCACATAGGAAGTCTATGTTGTGAGAATAAATCGCTAATGGTATATTATTAAATCGCTACCCTTTGTTAGAAGGAACACTAAGTACTACAGATGGAAATAAGAAAATAAAATTCGAAAGTGGAGCAGAAAAACTCGAGAAAAATCAGGAGAAACAAAAAGATCCTTACTTATCCTTACTTATCCTTACAAAAAGATCCTAAAACTTATTTAAACTCAGTTTCACACGAGGACCCACTCGTTTAAACACTTATTGCAAAGGACGAGGATGACCTACAAAGACAAAAGACAACTTTATCGATTCTATCAAGCATGTCGACGACTCAACATGAACATATCCACGCAGAAAACAAAATGCATTACCATTGCGAAAGACCCAATTAGATGCAAGCTCGTGGTAGAGGGGAAACCCATAGAACAGCTACACCAGTTCAAATATCTAGGTGTAGAGTTATCAAGTTATCATGACCCAGCCAGAGACCTAAGAGAACAAATTAACAAGGCCGCTGTCTTGTCCGGATGTTTGAGAGATGTGATCTGGAATAACCTATATATGAGAATGGACAGCAAAGTTAGAATTTATAAAACTTGCATCAGACCTGTTATGACCTATGGCATTGAATCAAGAGAAGACACCAATAAAACCAAAAGCATGCTACGAACAGCCGAAATGAAGTCATTAAGAGCAATAGCAGGGAAGACAACAAGAGATAGGGCAGGCAAAGACGAAGAGAATGGTTCAGTCATGTAAAAAGAATGGAGGAGCACATACTACCAAGAATTGCGCTAGAAGGAAAACCAGCAGGCAAGCGTCCACCGGGGAGACCACCAAAAAAATGGAGAGATAGCTGACAGTCTACCTCTCAAGAAATACTTCAACGTCGGAATTAACAGATCAACAGATCTACAACAAATATAAGAAGAGAAAGAAGTTTCACAGGGAAATCCATAGATAGTGAAGATGCAGTAAATGAAAATGCACTGATGAAATAGAAATAACTGAGGGAAACATAGCTTCCGTAACTGAAGCAGATGAAAAAACATGTAACTACAGTTCCATTCCAGTTCAAGAAGTTAAATAACCAGAAACTAAACGAAACTAAGTTAGAAATTGAAGTTAAAGATAATTCGGGTCCTAAATTCGGATTACGGAATACAATAACTGAAGAATTACGGAAGTTTTGGATTGGGAAAGATCTTGAGAATTTAAAACCCTTGATGGAAGTTTTTCAGCATAAAAAAGAAATTTTGAAGGCAGTACAAAATGTCTACACAATCTATGGTTTTTCGAAAACATAGATATCGGTGAAACAAAAATTAAAAGAGATTGGGTAACGTATTCTCGTATTCTCCCTCAAATAGAATATCGTATTTTGGGTTTGTTCAGTCCATGTACAACTTTTTTTCAGCCTCTGTCCACCGTTGGGAAGTTATGACCAAATGCTTAAATGAAACTCTACTAGCGATCTTATTTGCCACGAGCTAGTCCTTAAAAGAACAAGCAGCACAAGATGGACTACAAGGGGACATGCAATAAGAAAAGTTACAATGCTTTCAAATCTGCTCTTCATACCCTTGCTGAAGACACTAATCAGAAAGCTAAAACAGTTCATGTGGTTAAGTGTTTGTTGAAAGAATTATCAATGTAAAAAAAAGAAACATTCATAATGAATGAGTTTTGTGCAACAATTTTAGAACGCATCAACGCTGTCAGTAAATCATTATAGAGAGAAGAGGTTGAACTTCAAACTGCAGTTAAACTTCTAAATTCACTTTTGGAGTTCTTAAAATCCCAAAGAAATAATATGCAGAAGAACTGCGATCTACAATACTTTGAATATTCCGACGCGAGTAAACGAAAGTGATCAAAAAACTACAGTTTGATGATGCTAATTCCAATTAAGTTTTTATACAGGGTGGTCAAAAGTTAAAGGTTGAACCGTATCTACCAATGTTCGATAGGCTAATTACTGAGTCGTCGGTTGACAGTGTAGTGTACGGGTCAGTGTGAGTGTATTCAGTATTTGGTATTATTGTATTATGTGTGTTTTTCCAAAATTGAACGATACTCAAATAACGGAGTGTGCTTTAAAACTACTTGCAAACTATCCTGATGATATTGAATCTGAACTTGAAGATGAACTAGAGCAGTTCAAATATTTTATGATCCAGCTTTAAGACTTGCGGGGAAAACAATTTATTTCTGCTTCACAGTTATTTTGGATTATTTTGCAACAGACGAACGGACATTTTCAAAAATGAAAATTATTAAAAACGGAGAAAGCCTAGATTTTTTAAGTGGCCTCATAGCTTGGGTTGCCTAGGGGTCTCAAGATTATTAATCCGGGACTGGGATTACACTCTAACTGCGATCGAACAAAGGTGACATTTTGGCATAAATTGGAAATATTTATTTGACAGTTGCGGCAATGACACTTCAGATTTGTTTTTATTCTTTATTATAAGTATTTATTATATTATATTTATTGATTTTATTATTTACTTTAACGTAAGTATTATAACTGAATTCTTGTTTTCTATTTCTAAAGTTTTTATTTATTTACATTGAGTATTAATTTGTTTTGTTGCACTTCTGCCATAATTATGAGATATATTTGATTAACAATGAATTAAAGAATTTTTTCTAATTGGGCAACAATGTTAACTTAAATATCTGACGTAATAATGACGTGCAACGGTATCTATATTGCACGGACTGTATATGAATATATTTGCCTATATTCACGCACTACTTGCCTATTTAAGTTTTCGTTGGAATTTTGCCACGCCGAATAGGCAGGAAGTGAAGTGCAAATTTTAAACCTCCGCGTGTCTTGTTTTATTCAGCATTCGCTTAGTTTGCAAGTAATAGAAACCACGAAGGCGTATGCAAAAACTTGTTCTTTTTAAAGTGTTTATTTCTCCAGAAATAAAACTTCGAATTGTTTTAAGCAGATGTCGCTACAGCATTCATATTGAGTTATTTTGTTGTGATTCGGTATTAGCAGGCTTGATTTGTTTCAGTTGGCTCAGAGAGAGTCATACAGTATTGCCCAAAATAAACAGTACTGAAACTGAAACATAGATGTCTCTTTGTGCGCGCTGTCATATTCAAATTAACTAGTATATACCTGTCAAGTCAAGTAAAACAATCCTTAAGCAAGTCAAGTAAGTCAAGTAATTCTTAAACAATTAATTATTAAGACCTAATTGTTAAAAATGGTGTTTTTAACAGAGAAGAGGAGAAAGTGTTTCTTGTGGAGCATTATTTTCTCTCATACGGAATGGGCCGACGTAATAGTGCAAGTCTGCAATACGTGTGTGATCAATTCACACAACGGTTTAATAAACGTTCTCCAAGTAATGCTGTAATTTTGAAGGTTGTTGAAAACGGGTAATGTATTGTGCCAGCGAAAAGGAAACTCAGCGAAACTTGCCATACTGCTGTCGCAGTTCGTCAATTCCTTCAGGGATATTTTCCGAACCAATTCATTTCACGATTTACTGACTTCCCCTATTCTGTACATTTTTCAGACTTAACATCTCCAGACGCATACATTTGGACATGGCTAAAACTGCCGATTTTAAACGGGCACCACAAACCATCAATGAGTTAAAGAATGCCGTTACAGCCTACTTCGCGGACTTGAGACAACCTTTATTCCATAACACTACGAGAAATCTGGAATATCGGTATGAAGTCTGTCTTGAGAGAGGAGGAGCTCATTTACAACATGTTATAAAGTGTCAATAATATCTATTTTTAAAACAATAAAATAATTACAAGTTCAGTACTGTTTATTTTGGGCTATACTGTATATACACCCTCTGAACATCTCCAATGAGAGTGAAACTAGTCAGGTCGTTTATGAGGCTCTCTGAATGAACTGAAATATAAGACGTCTCTGGATTTCGTTTTACAGCGAATTATTTTGTATTAATTTTACTCCTTACTGAGTATCGGGACCAAGTTTTAGTTGGAATTTTGCCACGCTGAAATGGCCACCCTTAGGCAGGTAGTGAGGTGCAAATTTTAAACCCCCCGTGTCTTCCTTTAGTCAGCATTCGCTTGGTTTGCAAGTAATAGAGAACACGAAGGCGTGGTCCAGAAACTTGGTCTCTTAGAGGTTTTATTTCTCCATCAATAAGAATTTATTTTTTCGAAGAGGCTCCTAACAAGTAGTAATGTTGATTATAGTTACTTTCAGTTTCAGTGTTAGTTACAAATCGTTACTTTTGTATGAAGTAATCATTTACAGTATTCGTTACTTTGATAACTTTGATTGCATTTGTTACTTTTGTATTTGAGGACCGGTAATCATAATCGATAATTGCATTTCTCAGTACATATTTTGTATATTAGTATTAGTAGGATACTTTGATTACTATGATTACTCTTGTATTTAAGTACCGGTAATCATATCGACAATCGCACTTCTCAGTATTTCGTATAAGTATAAGATCCGATATAACAACGACCTTCACCGATCCATTTAATGGATAATATATTAAAAAATGATATGTATTGGTTCTGTCATTGCTGCTCCACAATATCAGTAATCTTGAGTAATCTGTTTGCATCAATTAAGTGCCAAAAACAAATCCTCGAAACTCTAGATGACGTACCTTAGCACTAACCCTGGGCACCCAGGTACTTCGGAGGTCGGTTCTGATTGCATATTCGTATTCAGTGACCCCAAATACCCCGAAATAAGAAAATATGGCCCTTAATATACTGATTTTAACATGCTTATGCATTTTTCGATGCGTTTTATACACTTTAAAATGTAATAATGCATTTCCACCTATTTTTCTATTGTAGACTTTTTTCCAGACGTCATCCTAATCCTAAATACAATGCAAAAAGTTGCAAGTCTCTCTGTCCCTACTATATTTAAAAATAGATGTATTCCTGTGTTTTTACTGTTAAATGCCCTGGTCTAATAAAACAATGCCATACCTACATGTAAAATTAAAGTTGATGATCATAGTCCAGAAAATATTATCATTTCTACATATTTTTCGGTCAATCTAAGCAATTATTTTCTAGGCCTGATAACAATAGTGTGTATGTATTTATTATTAAAATCTAATGTGTTGCATTTTTATTTTCAAAGGAACTAACATCTGTAAAATTCTGTGAATTATCTACCCCGACAAATTGTATAGACATCTGTTTCTGGGTGCATGCTTTGTTAAATGATATACCTCCCTCTGTTTCAGCTACTTCTCAGCGCTCTGTAATCCTGTAAAACTCTTCATAGCCTTTGCCCTTCATAGATAAAATTTTAGTTAACTGTCCTGATACCGAGCACTCGTGGAATACCTGTCCGACTCCGACATCAACCGATTGTAGATCTTCTTCTTCTTTAAGTACCGTGCCCAAATTTTTAGGCGTGGGTAGCTTCCATAACAATTTGCCGATATCGTTCTCGATCTTGTGCGGCATGTAACAATTGATCTGCTGATAAGCCAGTTCATTGACGAAGGTTTCGGAGGCATGAATATTTCTTTCGACCAATTCCTCTTTTTCCGTCGATCTTTCCATTGAGTATTAACTGCAGCATCCTGTATCTGCTACCTCTCATTATATGCCCCAGATATTCAAGTTTTTTATCATCTTCATTAAGTCACCTTCGCCTTGACCTACTCTGTTTAAGACTTCTCTGTTTGAAATGCGTTGAACCCAAGATATTCTGAGCATCATTCTACGATACGACCACATCTCAAAGGCTTCTAATTTGTTCATCATGTTAACCTTCATGATCCAGGTTTCACATCCATATAGTAATACAGGATACACATAACATTTTAGGAACTTGATTCTTAGTTGTAAATTCAGCTGAGAGTGGCTCAGAATAGATCTAAGTTTCATAAATGCTCCTCTTGCAATTTCTATACGATTGTAGATACAAAACTCAAAATAGGTAATCGCTCTGATACGATTGGTACGAAGTAATCAGAGTAATCAAAGTAACGATTTACCTCTCTGTATAGTAATCGTTTTACTTTCGGTATTCGTAAGTAACGAGTACTTTGTAACGAATAGTTACTTTTTCAACATCACTACTAACAAGATAAAAAAGTAAATAATTTACTATTATTAAGTTCAATAATAAATAGGGAGCGGATTTATATGGGATCAATTTTGATGAAATATGCGCATATATATGCAGTAAAAAATTACGAAATATGCGCAAGATATGCACAAAAATTCAAAAACTGCGCATTTCGAGAAACCACAAATTTTCTGTTCTATTATATTCTAGCGGGTTCTTTTATAGGGGGGCGGTAATCTTATTTATTATCTTTCAAATAAAATCATTATTTTAAATATATGCAATTTATTCACATTTTTTACAAAAACTGATACCAATAGTTACCTATTTAAAATAAAACAACAATATCACTATATATATTTTCGATTATAATTCACTACAATGTGTTTTTCCAAATTTTTTACGAGGAAACATTTTCTTTGATATTTTTATAACTTGGAAAACTCCTTTCAACATCAATAGAAGTAATTGGGGCGTATTTAAAATAACTTGTTAAAGCCGAATATTCTGCACCAAAATCAATTTCAAAATTTCCATTAAAGATTTCGCATAAATATGTCCTCCAAAGTTTTAAAGCCGTTTAAAGACGGGATGAATATTTCAATTCCCGTTAGAAAATCGTAAAACTATGGTCACAATATAATAAAGAGGGACTATGGTTTAAATAAATGTGTAATTCTCTTAACAATAGGGGATTTAAAAGAATCACGAGAATTGTAGGTAACCGCTAAATATAATAAAAGTAAATAAAATTCGGGTTTTCATCATTTTAACATCCTACAATCATTTTATAACGGCGTATTATAAATAACTACTTTGTGTAAAGATCGAGTATTTTCTAAGAAAAAATGAAAAGGCAGTGAATGAGCCGTCTCTCTTCAGGTAGTTCTCGAATTAATAGAACAGCCTTTGCGGGGAAATATTTTGTGTCGAATTAAAATTTTTTTTGGACCCTAAATGTTTTTAATAGGCACAACATATGAATGTTTTTTTAAAAATATGCAAAATTTAGTAAAGTTCTTAAATATGCGAAATATGCATGGAATATGCATTTAGCATAAAATCCGCTCCCTAATAATAAATATTGAATTAAAATTATGAAACCTGTTACTCTCCGCGTAGTTACGCCTCTGGTGTAGCATCATGGAACAGATCGTTTCTCGCCCTCAAATTTCCCATATCAAATTGACTAGATCGTTGGCGGTAAAGTGAGTGAACGGCTGTTAAGGGTCTTCTAACTTTTATGTCACCCTATACACGACAAAATACTCCTCTCTCTTTGGTCGTGTCTCTTCTGCTGGCTGTCATTTAATTTTCCTCGGTGGTATCCTAATCATCGACTTTCGAGGGGCTCGTCTAATGTCCACTATCGTTTTATACGGGGTGGACGACTGTAAACTTTGTTATATAAAATAGCGCTATTAATATCTAAAAAATTATAACTTTTTAACTTATTAACTCTAATTCAATAATTTGTTGTTGTACCTACTTATTTGGAACATTTTACATACATAAGCACAAGCAGTCTCAGTTGTAAACACTGACTAACTTGATTTGTGGTAGGTGTTCTTCACAAACAGGAGACTATCCAGATACAGTAGACTCTCCAGATAAGGTGGGTAGGCCATAGATAATGACCATTTGAGTGTCTGCAAGCCGTTGTGGTCTTGAAGATGCTTCAACCGCCTATTATTACCCCTGGTACTTTCTCTTCATCAACCTTTCTCTTAGAGAGCTTTGAACTCAACTTGATACAAAATCGATGATAGAGACATCTTTATTACAATCGAAATATTGAAGTAATGATGCAAGTACTGATGTACGGAATGATGGTTTTATCAGTATACTGTCAGTATCCCTTCCACTTTTAAAATACTGATGGCGAATATATAGATATTTTGTCAATATCGCTTCAGTATTTTTCATTGTTTCATAACACAGTCAGTAATACTGTCATTACTTGCAAATAGTGTCAATCATATTGATCGTGTAAGTTCTGCTTTTCTGCGCTAGCTTTAAGCAAAACAACAACTTTGTATAAAAAAAAGATTTAGAAAAAAAATATCGAGAGATACACCTAGAGATACATCAAGTCAAACTAGTTTGATTTTACTCAACAAACTTGACTTGACTTGAAAACCAAACTTATTTTGTAAAAAAGTTTGACTTGACTTGATTTCAATATCTTTAGGTTTGACTTGAAATCAAACTTCTTCAAACAGTTTGAAGATTGAATATGCGTGAAAATTGCGTTCAGTTACGTTCGTTGTGAAGTGTGTGCTTTGTGCGATAATGTCTCAGGGGGCGTAACTACGTAACGGGATTTTTGAAGATTTTTGACCCCCCCCCCTGTGTAACGCACCTTAATGGGACGTTCAAGTATTACGTAACGCAATTTTTGAAATTTTTGACCCCCTCCCCCAACCTGCGTTACGTAATACTTAAACGGCCCCTCAGTGGCGGATCTACGGGGGGGAAATAGGGGAAATTCCCCCCGCCCCAACAAGGCCAAAAAATTTTTTTTGATTAATTTCAATAAACAGAAATGTATTAGCTGATATGATACTTAAACCACAGACAGACAAATAAAACCCTATAAACGCGCTAGTTTGGATAATTTAGAAAACTTAATGCATAGGTATAGGTTAATATATTAAACCCAAACATAACATTTCGCACACCTAGTTCAATTGTGCCACAACTGCAAAAAATTCGAAATTTGTGTTAAGGCTGTAAAATATTGCCTATATAATGCCCCATCTTATGCAATACAGTCTGAACTAAAATATTGTTTTGGATAAGTATAAAGTAAGTTACTTCGGTATTTCACTGTAGGGTTTTTGGAGGTTTTGAAAATGCAATATGGCCATAACTGGGAGATGTGGCGATAATATACATTGCCACAATACAACCGATGTAATTATTCAATACATTCAATACGGCCACAACTGCAAAAATCAATTGATTTTTTCATTATATTGCCGCTGTATCTCCTAGGTATCGTTTTATAAATGACTTTCTTCACAATTTTAATAAATTGTAATAAGATCCAGCGGATAACTGTATAATTTGCTACCTAAATTGTAATTTTGAAGCCAGTCATTCTCAAAATAAATTATTTACAGGGCATAACGCGTTTGCTACAGAACGTCTTGCTCATTAAGTTCTTCTATGTCTCTTTTAACATCTTTCTTCCATCTGGTTTTCGGTCTACCTTTCTTCTTCTTTCCTCTTTTTCCTCCCGTTAGTATTATTTTGGGAAGACTTGTGTTTGTCATCCTTTGGATATGTCCCATCCATCTCAGTCTTTGTGATTTTATGATCCCTTCTGTATTCGGTTCTCTATAGATCCAGTTCTACATTTGGTATTTTTATCCACATTCCATTTCATAGCTTTCCTCCAAATATTTTCCTGAGGACTTTTCTTTCCCACACTTTCAGCATGACTTGTTCGGATTTGTTCATTGTCCGTGTTTCACTGGCATATAATGCTATAAGTGTAATCACTGTCTATTTTTTATCTTAGCCCTTCTAGATATGTTTTTACTTCTTAAGTTGTTTAGAGCAAAGATACAAAGATTACCAGCCATAATTCTCGCTTGGTTTTCATCTTTCATATTTGGTCTCCTAGTGAATATCGCTCCTAGATATTGGTATATTTCTACTTCTTCGAATGTATATGATTTTCTTTCTGTGTTTATTGTCCGGTATTGTCCTTGTATGTATTTTTGTTCTATTCATTCTATATATTTAGTATTTTCTTCATTTATGTATATTTGTATATCCCCTTCTTTCTCGCTATGGTCTCTAGTCTATTTATTATTTCTTTTAATTCATGTTTATTTCTGGCTATCAGTACTATGTCATCAATTTTGTTATCGGTAACTAGCATCTAACTCGAAAAAAAAGTATACTAAATAAATTATTTTTCAAACTTTCAAACTAGTTTGACAAACAGTTTTAATTTTCAAACCTGTAACCATGGACCAGTTTGACTTGACTTGAATTATTTGTCAGAAGAATTGACTTGAGTTTGACTTGAAATTATGTCAAACTTAAGTCAATTTCAAACATTCAAGTCAAACTTGTACAACTCTAGATACACTCTATATCTCCACCGTGGCAACCCGACCAAGCCCTCCTATTACCGAAAACTACCCAAAATGCAAATGCGTATTCGACGAGAATAATATTTAAACTGGTAGCGATAGCAATTGACGAATTTGAATTAATGCACGCCAACTAGATTCACCGTTCACTGTGCTCGACTGCCTGCTTGTACTCCTTCTTTTACGGCACTTGGCCTCCTTTATTTTTTGCCTTCACCCTTTCTTGTCTGTGGCTGCTCTTCTCCATACACGGACTTAAAAAAGGCTTGAGCGTCGCTGTTTACTGGGTCTACCCAGCGCTTTCTTGGCTTTCCAACCGCTGTCTTTCCCTCCATTCTAGCATTCACTGCTCTTTTTGTAGCCTATCCTCTCCCATTCTTATCACATGTCCGGCCCATTGCAATTTTTGTATTCTAATGAAGTCTGACAGGGGTGTTTCCTTATAAAGTTGATAAAGATCGTTGTTATATCGACTTCTGAAGATTCCGTTTTTCCTCACAGGTCCTATTATTCTCCTCAGTACTTTTCTTCCGGATGTGTCGAGTTTGTTTTTGGATGTTTCTTTCAGGACCCATGCTTTACTGCTATAGCGTACTATTGGTCGAATTAAGGTTTTATAGATTCTCATCTTTGTATTTCGGTGGACATTTTTAGACCGAAATAAATGTAAGAGGGTTAATAAGCTGTGTTTGCCTGCGTTATTGTCCTCCGTATTTCTCCATCTTCTGATCCGTCGGCATATAGTTCTACTCCCTGGTATGTAAACTTTCCAACCGTTTCAATGTCATCTTCATGTATACTGTTTTGTTGGCTATATTTCTTCTCGTCTGTATCATTATTTTTGTTTTTTCTGTGTTAATTTCCAGACCTAGCCTTTTTAACTCTGATTGCGTTTTTAACTCTGCGTATGTTTCCTGTGCTCCTGTTGATGTTCTACTAATATTATTAATATCATCGACATAAGTGGCCAGTTGAACCGTTCGGTTGGTCAGTAGGTTTCCTCGCCCAGTTTGCATTTGCCTAACCGCATACCTACTCCAGTGCCAGGTTAAACAAAGTTGGGGCCAGCCCATCTCCCTGCTTTAGTCCCTTCGAAATTTTGAAAAAGTCTGTCCGGTGGTTTTGTATTCGTACACATGCCTGAGTTTCAACCATTGTGGCTTTGATGAGTCTAATTAGCTTGTGCGATATTGCCAATTCAGCCAATATATTGTAGAATTTGTTCGTTTTGACTGAATCGTATGCCTGTTTGAAGTCTACAAACACGTTGTGAACATCAATGACGTGTTCCACGATTTGTTCAAGATCTGTTTGACTGTAAATATTTGATCCAGTGTCGATCTTCCCCGTCGGAAGCCCGTCTGATACTCTCCAATAATATTTTCTGCTTGAGGTTGGAGACGCTGGTTTATACTATACGTGAGGACTTTATATGCTGTGCATAGTAGAGAAATTCCACGGTAGTTTTTGTCAATGGAGTTTGTCTCCTTTTTTATAGATCGGGTATACTATTCTTTTCTTCCAGTCGTCGGGTATTTTCTCTTCTTGCCATATGTCTTTTATGACCGCGTGGATGTGACTTGCTAAGTAATCGCCACCTACCTTATACAATTCTGCTGGTATTTTGTCAACTCCCGGGGCTTTACTGATTTTCTGGGCCTTAATAGCTTCGAGAACCTCCTCTATGGTTGGAGCTTCTACTCCATTGTCTACTTCATTCTCTTCTATGTACTTCAAATGATGTTCGTCTTTCCCGTGTTCTTTTTGTTATACACATTTTGTGTGCTTCATTTCTTTCCTCTATTGCTTGCCTGCACTCGTCATCAAACCATGCTCCTCTTCTCTCCTTTTTCTTGTTTCCCAGGGTGGACGCTGCTGCTGTCAATACTGCTGTTTTGATATTATTCCATTTGTTCTCTATGGAGTGAAGTTCTAGCGTCCTTAACTCATTTGCGACTTCTTGTTCGAACTTCTCTTTACATTCCTGAAACTTCAGTTTTTCCAAGTCCAGTTTGTTTGTTCTTTGTTGTCTTTCGTTTCTTTCTTTGTTAACTATGCATCTCATTTTGGTTTGTAGTAAAAGATGGTCTGATGCACAGGATGCTCATCATCGTGTTCTCACATCTCTGAGATACTACTGGCTGCTCTTTTGTCTATCAGCACATGGTCGATTTGATTGGTTGTGGTTCCATCTGGCGAAACCCATGTCATTTTGTGTATATCTTTATGTGGCACTTTGGAAAATGCATTTTCCGCCTAGAACAATGCAATTTTCATTTTTCCCTCATGCCAATAGGTCAACTTTTTCCTGAAGCTCTCCCGAATCTAATGCAAAAGGTTTCATAACTATCCGTCTTACTTTAAAAAAGTGAGAGGTAAAGGTGTAGTGCTTTATTTCCTCGCCTATAACGAGAATTTTGCATTTAAGCAGTTTTATAGTCCATTGAAATGTTACATTTTTGGGTTGCATTTCTTAGAGGAGTCAACTTTATTTTTTTAATGTGTAGGGGTATTCAGTAGAAGCTTAAGTTCAAGTTCTTGGGGTCGCCGCCCTTGTCCCCCGGCCGCCATCTTGGAAAAAGGGGTGCAAATGGCTTTCACGCTGTATCTCCTAAACTAGCAATCATACAGAAAATTTAATTACACATAAAATGTAGCAAATTAAATTTTCTACAATTTTATATCCATCGTCAAGTGACCAACAAAAAAGTTATAAACAAAAATAAGAGAAAATTTTGTAAGAAGTCTCATTTTGGAGGTTATAACTTCTTTTCCGTTCATTTTACAATAAAATAACATCATAAAGATTTTATAGAAGATTTTTCAACGAACAATTTTCACTAAAAAGTTGTTTAATTTTATTTACTTATCTAGGTTTTACAGCGCTCCAAACTTGACCAGATTCTCGTAGGAATACAATAAAAACAAAACCTTGGGCTTATTTGTCTATCTATATATTTTTTTATTATAATTTTAACATTCCTATGCTATTAGTAAGCTATTTTTGACCCTTTTCCCGGCCACCTATGAGGTAGAGTCTGGAGGCGCGTTTTTTGTGTGGTATCCCCAATAGGCCTAATCCACGGACAATTTCTAGTCAAGATAATATTATTTATTATTATATGTTGAATAAGATCTATCATAGTTATTATTTTTCATTTTTTTTCGATGGTCCAGGCTGCGAGTCAAGATCTGAATCAGTATCCGGGGTGAATTTTTGTGGTATAATTAGAGTTAGAGTTGGCGTCATTGTCGGTAATTCATCTACCAATTCATTTTCTTCAATAATTAATGTTGATATCGTATCTCGGTTAACAGAATCCTGACTCTTGGTCGAAATTTATTTTATTTATTAATGTTGATATGTCCACGAGGTTGCTGCAACTTTCACCACCACAATAAAGGCACACTGCTGAATATTTGAGGTCTGCTTTTCGGCAACCAAATGCACTTTCATAAGCTCGGGGCTACTGGAGGCGTGAAAGTTTGGATTGGTATCCAAAATTTTTCATGCTTTTTCTAGCCCCAATTTTCTGGATCACAATGTTTACCGAGCCATGACTGAATTTGGTGATACACTCGGAGTCTGTGGAAATCTTGTGTTCTGCATCTTGTGTTGAAGGAAGTGAGAAGAGATTAAATGCATTTTTTGTCACTGTTTTAGCGAATCGTTTGTATTTCAGCTCAGGGTTTTTAGAGAATCGTCTTTATTTCTGCCATGTAAAGAGACAAAAATCGTTCGCTGACAAGAATGAGTAAAGATTGCTTGACTTTCCCACTGACAAATAATTTTTCCCAAAGGTTTCTTACAAATAAAATAACCACCACTCATGATGCGCTCTTACAAAAAACACAAAATACTTATCTAATCACAAAAATATTAATTTTACCCACAAGACTCTCTTTAGTATTATCTATAAAACTCAAAATATTTTTCACAATTTTTAATAAGATTGCACGTGGCCAAATAGGTAGCACAACTGTAAGAATAAGTTAAGTAGAGGGGGACCGACTGCTGTGCCACCTAGGATAAATTATAATAATAAAAGTAATAGCAAGCAGATATTCAGTCCGGTACGGAAGAAAAATGACGTAACTGCAAATTTTGTCAATTCCTGTTTATTGCGCAATTAACTTCTAAAATACTATGTAAAGATGTTAGAAAAAGACCGAACTGTACAAATGTGCTGAGCCACTATAGGGTAGTTGCGTCGTTACTGAAATACGCGCTATGTAAGACCTTGTTTCAGATGCATAATGACGCAACTGTAGACAGGGTTGGAAATGGGGCGATTAAATTAAGATAATGAAATTCGAACCAATATCGATGAAAATAAAACCCATCGTTGTCAAAAAACAAACGCTATACCGATGTTCCTAGACGATTATTCTTCATTTAATCCCTATTTTAAATATTTCAAAATCTTTTTTGAAGAATTTTGCATTTTGCTGTTGCGACATTTTTCTTCTGGACCGTCGAATTTGTCCTCAAACAACTTCTTGTGGCTTTTCTATTTAGGTTTCTAAATCTTATAATGGGGAGAAAGGTTAAAAATAGATTAATAATAGCATAGGAATGTTAAAATCATAATAAATTGTATGAATAAAATAATATTAAGATAGAAAAGTAAGCCTAACGTTTTGTTTTTATTGTATCCCTATGAGCATTCGAGAATCTGGTGAAGTTTGGAGCGCTGCAAAACCTAGATAAATATAGTATATTAAGTATGGAGAACGGTAAGGGTTTTATACCGATCGAAGACAATTGTTTGGAGGAGGAGCGGAGCGACGACTCCAATTATTGTCTGAGATCGGTTACCCTTAACGTTCGACATGCTTATAACGTTTTCTGCACGATTGATACCATTATACATTATAAAATTAAACATTTTCGTCATATTGACTAGTTTCATTCATTTTATCAAGATAGATACTTTGGTTGTTAGGTAGTAACTAGGGTGCATAACAACAATGGAGAATTGAGTTTTTATTTAGTTGTCAATAATTTTAAGTACAATTTTGATTATTATAAATTAAAATATGAGCGAAAGTGAATTTGAAGAAATTGAACGGGCTTGGGAAGAAGGGTGTTCCGCAATTATTCCCGAAAAATCCAAAATCCGTTATCAAAATACAGTCGAACCCGCTTATTAGAATACCTGTTAAAGGAATATCCCGGTATAAGGAATATAAATTTGGGGTCCCAAAACGTTTTTAATAGCCACAGATGATCGGTTATTAGAATATCCCTGTTATAGGAATACTTTTGCTTGGCACGAAGGCTATTCCAATAAGCGGGTTCGACTGTACCTACCAAAGTTTTAAAAAATGGTGCGAAGGCAAGAATTTAAGAATCGAAGAAAAGACTCTATTGGCATATTTCGTTCAAAGACATATGCAGTTGAAAGCTCCTGGAATCCTCTGGGCAGAATATTCAATGATTAAATCCACCGTTTTTCTTTATGATGGCATTGATATTTCCAAGTTTTCAACTTTGATCGCGTGTTTGAAGAGAAAAATTAACAAATTGTACCATAAGTTTCAATATTAATAAATAATTCGTTAGTTTTCTTTATTCTTTCAAAAAATAAATTAAAATTAAGAGATTTTTTAACTCGACGGTAAGTGAATTACTTACCGTCGAGTTGGAGTACTTACCGTCGAGTTGGATTACTTACCGTCGAGTTGCTAGTAAATGTCACCTACTGACGTAAAATCTGTCACGGTAAACAGTCAAAAATGATCAATCGTGCAAAAAATATAATTAAACACCTTTATAGTGAAAATTGTTCACTGACAAACCCTCTACAAAATTGCTATAATGTTATTTTATTGTAAAATGAACTGAAAAAAAGTTATAACCTCCAAAAGGAAACTTGTTAAAAATTTTTTACTTATTTTTGTTTATATCTTTTTTGTTGGTCACTTGATGATAAAATGTAATAGAAACAAAATTGTAGAAAATTTAATTTGATACATTTTATTTTATATTAGATTTTCCGTAGGGTTGGTAGTTTACGAGATATAGCGCGAAATCCCTTTGTACCCCTTTTCCAAGATGTCGGCCGGGGGACAAGGATAGCGACCCCAAAAACTTGAACTTAAGCTTGTACTGATCCCCCTACACATTAAATGCAAGGTAAGGCCTAAAAAATGTAACATTTTAATGGACTGTTTGAATAGGTGAGAGGACAAATATAAAGACCGGTACCTCTTCGAATCGTTCTTATCTGTGCTAGCTTTAATCAAGGCAACAACTTTGTGTAGAAAAAAGGTGTAGAAAAAAATATCGAGAGATACACCCTGTATCTCCACCGTGGCAACCCGACCAAACCCTCCTATTATCGAAAACTACCTAAATGTGAAATGCGTATTCGACGAGAATAAGGTTTAAACTGGTAGCGATTGACGAAATTGAATTAATGCACGCCAACTAGATTCACCGTTCACTATGCTCGACTGCCTGCGTGTACGTGTTATTCAATTTCGTATTAATTTTACACCCGGCTAAGTTGTAAATAAAATTAGTACAGATTACAGATGAGGGAAGGGAAAATAACTGAGATGCTGAAGAAACGCGAGGATCGTTCTATAAGGCTTGTTAGAACATTAACATACAGAAACCAACCAGATTATAATACATTATGGGATATGTAAATCTCTATTATATGCATGTATAGGGTGAATGGGAGTTGAGTTAATAAAAACTAATTTCTCGAGATTACCGAAATTGTTTGTCAACAGAAGACATAGTTCTAGTTAGACACAGGAATCCGTCAAGGCGATTCACTTAGCCCTCTCATATTTAATTTATTAATTGTTTTTAATTATACTTTATTTATCAACCAGAATATACATTCTATAAAATAAAATGTTGACTTGGAAGCTGGGCTCCTCATTGGCGTGAAGGGATTCCTTCTTCCAGTGAAAGAGTTCTAGGTTGTCTTCATGTCAGCTGGCCACAGTCTCTTTAACCTTCTGGCAATTGGTGGTTCACTAGCGGCTGTTAGACTACGTTGGGGTGTGTTTCCATTTTCTCGTGGTGTTTGTTGTACCTATCTTTAATGACATCTGTGATGAAAGGAACCTTCAGATCTTCATGTAATGTTAAATTCGACACGAACCAAGGTGCATTTGTGATCATGCGTAATATTTTTGACTGGCTCCTTTGGATGATAGCAATATTAGATTTGCTTGCACATTCCCAGACTTCGATACCATACATTCATGTTGGTTTGATTATGGTGTTGTATATCAGCAGTTTATTTTCCAAACTTAGTTTTGACTATCTACATATTAACCAGTAGAGTTCTTTGTTATGTGCATCTTCCAAGTAAGTTTAGAATATCAATGTATGCCGAGGTATTTGGAAGAGTTGTTTTTAACAATAATTATTGTATATATTTCCCATAAATTTCTACAGTGAACAAGTATTTTCAATATTTCAACATATGTAGTTATTCACCTTGTAGCTATTCCTTCAAAACTAGTTTTTTACCCATATACCCGCCAACTCTTTTTTATCGCCAAACAACGAAACTAAAAGTTGCCCAACTACCAACTACGAGTCTGTTTTTAACCATCGCATCGTCGAATGCACACCGCATTGAAGAAGCTCCAAATAATGTAGTTTTTGTCTATTTTCACCTCAAGTATAACAATGTAGTTAATGTCTGTGGCCTTATCAACTAGGCAGTAAGTGATAGTGCCAAATACTAAAACAATATCAGCTGTATCAACTGTTAGTACAAAGATAATTCTAAGTACATCTTATTCATTTACCTCTCGTCAAGTTCTCGGTGTTGCCATTACGTGGAAACGGTTCGCTGTTCTATTAAAAACTCTATGCGTGATAAACTGTCTCACTTACTCGTAATTTAAACTTACAATATCAATCTGCTATCTCTCATTTATTCTTCGATTAATTCAACTCTTCAATATACCTATTTTTTGTTACTTTATAAACATTGTTGTTTAACTATTCGATCACCCCCGTAGTACAAATATTAAGATGCAGAGGCCAACCATCCCTTCACCCCCCGCGCGGCCGTACCGCTCGTACCTGGTACCGACATCTGCCAACCCCGACCACCCCGAGAGGATAACTAGCCGAGGACATTATTCATTCAACATTCAGATACATAACATGTACAATTTGTAAACTTAATTTATATTTAAATTCATTAAAAGTTTCTTATTCTAAAAACATTTCTTATGTATAAAATTCGTACAATTGTGTTTTAATTACCTATCATCCTCTCCTTATCCCTAGCAAAGATTATTCCTTGCAGGTGCTGGATTTCCAGCTGGTCCTTCGACAAATAAAAAGAAGAAGAAGAAGTTCCCAAAATCTGTGTGCGAGAATCGACCAGAGAACCAGCCAAGTTCGCTACGGCGAGCTTCTTAATCGCACAATAATTTTGTAATTGACGCTATATTTATAATGAGGCAAGTTCAAGAGAAATCGTTGGAATACAACAAATCGGAGAGTGGACGATGAATTAACTGACCCAATTGAAGCCGGCAATGGGATAAGATAGGGGATTCCTGGAATCCTTTATTGTTCAACCTGATCATGGACGAAATAATAAAAAAAGTAAGAACTAAAAAAGGATATCAAATGGGAGAAAAACAACTTAAAATAATCTGCTAGGCGGACGATGCAATACTAATATCTCAAAGTGAAGATAATTTACAACGTATGCTGCACCAATTCAACATAATCGCCAGAAAATTTAACATGTTAATTTCCCCACAAAGGTAAAATGCATGGTTATAACAGCAGATCCAATAATATGTAAATTGGAGCTGGAAGGTCAGATAATAGAACAAGTGATGGAGTTTAAATACCTAGGCATCACACTATCTAGCTACGGAAGGCTCGAAACAGAACTGGAAGATCAAGTGAATAGAGCAAACAAAGCCGCAGGTTGACTGAATGACACAATATGGAGAAATAAAAAAAGAAATGAAAGGCACAATTTACAAAACAGTCATCAGACCAATAATGACATACGCGGCAGAGGCAGAAACACGACACGACATAGAGAGGACAAAAAGATTGCTCGAAACAGCGGAGATGAAAACCTTTCGAAAAATCGATGGTAGGACTCTATGGGACAGAGCTAGAAGTACAGATATACGACGGAAATGCAATGTGTATAACATTAATAACTGGGTAAGAAACAGAAGAATAGAATGGAATGACCACATAAGCCGAATGACAACAAATAGGATAGTTAGGACAGCGAGAGACGGTTCCCCAATAGGAAGACGATCAGTGGGAAGACCACGAAAACGATGGAACGACAACTTACTAGAGGCACATTGAAAAAACAGACAGAGTCATGTCTATACAAAAAGAAGAAGATGTATAGTGATTTGGCTTTCGACAGAACTACTCAACAATACAGCAGTGTCATTGGATTGTAAATTATATAAAAGAAAACTTATAGGGAAAGAAAATGTGTGCAGCAGTATTTCTTGATATGAAAAAGGCATTTGACAAGGTGTGGCATAAAGGCCTGTTGTATAAAGTGAAAAAGAATGTGCCTAACAAAATATACCTTATATTAAAATCATATCTGAGTGACCGATTTTTCCAAATAAAATCTCACTTCCTCACTTTCCAAATATTATCCTATACAATCCGGAGTTCTTCCAGGTAGTGTCCTCGGTCCCTTCCTTTATCTCCTTTTCACTTCTGACATACCTGCTGATGATGACTTTACTATGACCACATTTACCGACGATATAGGTACCCTTACATCAGACGAAAACCCAGATAGAGCTTCTAACAAATTGCAAAGCTATTTCAATTTTACTTCAAACTTGGTTAAAAAAATGGAAGATTAAAGTAAATGGTAAATGGTCTTCACAAATTACGTTTACAATAAGAAGGATCGACTGCCCACAGGTTCATATTTGTTAGAATATATTCAACTATAAATTATGGTATTCTTATTAGTGTTAAAATGGACATAGCAGTCAAAGTGGGCGGGCTAATTCCCCGAACCTTTTAGGTCGAAAACTCTTACATAGGATTGATTACATGAAAGTATCGTGTTACAAGACATATGGATGTGAAAGCGATTTTAGTAGTTTTGTTTTTGATATTTTTACTGTAGTCTCGAAGTATACGTTGTAGAAGACACATCTTAATTTCTTTGTTTGTATATTATTATAATACGGTTCGGTTAAAATAAATAGTTTGTTTAGTATTATTTGTACCTTTTATTATCTACTATTTCTAATAGGTTCTGGGCTCAGTTACGTTGTTAGCTCACCTGTATTAAGATAATAATTAAAAGTGTACAGTCACGAAATTTTCGTGTTAACCGAATACATAATGGCGGAGAGTGCGAAATATAACGTCGAAAAGTTGAACGGCAAGAACTATCAATCCTGGAGTTATTTAGTGAAAATGTTACTCATCAATGCTGATCTATGGGAAATAGTTTCGAGTGAGTTACCATTAGAAGCAGATCGAAGCAGTTCTTGGAAAAAACAAAATGATAAGGCTTTGTCAACTATAGCCTTACTTGTTGACGTTAATCAATTAGTGCATATCCGGAACAGGGAATTCGCGCGCGATGCGTGGATAGCGCTAAGGGAGTATCATCAGAAATCAAGTTTGTCTAGTATGGTGTTTTTGTTAAAGCAAATCTGTAGGCTATCGCTAGAGGAGAATGGTGATATGGAAGCACACATTAGTTTATTCCTAGAATCGTTGAATAAACTGGCCGCCTTAGGGGAAGAAATTAAGGACAGGTTCTCAGCAGGAATTTTGCTGGGAAGTCTTCCAGACTCATACAGTTTTTTGATTACAGCGCTGGAAAGTAGGCCATCGAGTGAATTTACTCTAGAATTTGTTACGAGTAAATTAATAGATGAGTACAGGAGACGTCAGGGAGCTTTGGGAAGAAATCAGGAGGAGACGGTGATGAAGTCAGTATACGAGGGTAACAAAAATAATGGTACTGCAAGGGCAGAAGCAAGGCAGTGTTATTTTTGTAACCGGAAGGGCCATTTTAAACGAGATTGCTTTAAGTACAAAGCGTTTAAGAAGGAAAGGGCCAATAAAGTCACTGAAGGTACTGATGATGCATCTTCTTCTTCTTCAGGTGCCATCTCCGCTACGGAGGTTGGCAATCATCATAGCTATTTTAATTTTTGAGGCAGTAGCTCTAAATAGTTGTTTCGAGCTGCATCCAAACCACTCTCTCAGGTTCTTCAACCATGAAATTCGTCTTCTTCCGATGCTTCTTCTGCCATCTATCTTTCCCTGCATTATGAGTCGCAGGATACCATACTTCTCGCCCCGCATCACAGCGATGATGCATGTTTATGGTCAATTATAGCTCAAGGGACGGAAAAAGGGATTCTGCTTCGTGGTATGTGGACTCAGGAGCTTCGAGCCACATGGTTAATTACAAAGGATTCTATACCCAATTTGACGGTAGCAGAAAAGGCGTTGTAAGTTTGGCGGAGAAAGGGCAATACTCCGAGGTTCACGGTATAGGAACAGGACTTATTGAGTGCGTGACTGGATCGGGAGTGGAAAATTTAAAAATCGACGAAGTGTTGTATGTGCCGGATTAGACTCAAATCTGCTTTCGGTGAAAAAGCTAACAAGTGCGGGACATAATGTGCAATTCGATAAAAACGAGTGTAAAATCGCTTTACACGGAAAAGTCGTCGCGAGTGCGGTGCCTTCACCGGACTTATACAAACTTTCAACTGTGGACCATGGATTGAGTGCTGTGGAGCACTCCAGCAACTGTCAACATGCATGGCCTAGACAGACGGTTTGGACACAGGGACATGGATGCAGTCAAACACTTAATGGAAAAGAAAATGGCAGTCGGGATTGATATGACAGACTGTAGGATTCGGGAAACTTGTGAATGCTGTATGAGAGGTAAAATTTTACGTAAGAGTTTTCCAAAATTTTCTCATAGCAATACATTTAATATTCTTGACTTATTACATTCGGATATTTGCGGGCCCATGAAGACTGTTACTCCAGGGGTAAGCGTTATATTTTGACTTTAATTGATGATTTTTCTAGATATACAACTATATATTTATTAAATCATAAAAATGAAGCGGTAAAATGTATAAAAGAGTTTATAGAATTTGCGAGTAATCAGTTAGGTAGGGTTCCAAAAGTAATTAGGTCGGATAGGGGTGGCGAGTACGTAAATAATAATTTAAGGGAATTTTTAAAGGGTAAAGGTACAAAAATTCAATATACAGCGGGGTACTCCCCAAAACAAAACGGGGTTGCAGAGAGAAAGAATCGATCTCTAGTTGAAATGGCTAGGTGTATGTTAATCGATGCGGGTTTAGCAAAGAAATTTTGGGGGGAAGCGATAGTGACAGCCAATTATTTGCAAAATCGATTACCTACTAAGTCGAAAGAAAAAACGCCCTATGAATTGTGGCATAAAGTAACACCGAATGTGTCGAATTTGCAAATATTTGGGTCTACGGTTTATAGCCACATTCCCAAAGAAAAAATGAAGGATAAATTTGATCCAAAAGGTGAGTCACTGATATTTGTAGGTTACTCTGATGAATCAAAAGCGTATAGATTGTTAAATGTAGATACAGAACGTATTACAATTAGCCGTAGTGTGGTGTTTTCCAAGAGAAATATATGCGTCGAGAAAAAAGAGGCAAAAAGTGAGGAAATATCCATTGGGTCCATGATGGAACGGGAGAAAATAGAGCCAAACGACGTAGAAGACAGAGAGGTTGCAAATTTTGAAAACACGGAGGAAATAGAAAATTCTACGGACACATCTAACACGTATGAGAGCTTAAGTTGGGAAGAATCCCATGACGATGACGGTGATTCTAACTATCAATTAGATACAGATCTCGATATAGAGAATTCAGGTGATCGTAGATCTAGCAGAATAAATAAAGGTATTCCACCTGAGCGCTACATAGCAAAGTTGACAGAACTCGAAGAAGTAGAACCTAGAAACTTTAAAGAAGCGCTTAAAAGAAGTGATAGTGAAAAATGGAAGCAAGCTATGGAAGAGGAAATCACGTCATTAAGGAAAAATAAAACTTGGGATTTAATACAAGCACCAAAGGGAAAGAATATAGTCTCATGTAAATGGGTATTCAAGTTAAAAACAGGCGAAGATCAAAGCTCGAAGAAGTACAAAGCACGGCTGGTAGCAAGGGGTTTTAGCCAAAAATTCGGCGTAGACTACGATGAAGTGTTCGCTCCGGTTGCGCGGCAAGCTACTCTTCGAATTTTATTAACAGAGGCATGGAGAAAAAATCTCATAGTAAGGCATATAGATGCAAAAACAGCCTTTCTAAATGGAGAACTGTCAGAAGAAATTTTTATGAAACAGCCTGAGGGATTTGAAGAAAAGGATACAAGTTGTGTTTGCAAATTAAATAAAAGTTTATATGGTTTGAAACAATCTGCCAGAACTTGGAACAAAAAGCTTGATGAAGTTTTATCTAAAGAGAATTTTTGTAAAAGCAATATTGATACATGTTTATATATCAAGGTAATAAATAATGAAAGGGTTTACGTACTTATATACGTGGATGACATTTTAATAGCAGCAAAGGATACACAGGTAATTGATACATTTGAAGAGAATCTAAAATGTAATTTTGAAATAACGAGTTTGGGATTATTACAAAATTATCTAGGTATGAAGATTGAAAGGTGCGATCAAGGGATATATAGTTTAAATCAAGCCAGTTATATTGACAAATTGCTGAACAAGTTTAAGATGAAAGATGCAAAAGAGTCCAATATACCGCTGGATGTTGGATACTATAAGCTTAGCAGAAAGAAGCCGATGAAAAACAGTGAAATATACCAACAACTGATTGGTGGTTTATTATATATTGCGGTAAATACTAGACCGGATATATTGGCAAGCGTCACCATACTAAGTCAACAGAATAAAAATCCAAAAGAAGTAGATTGGAACGAAGCAAAGAGGGTGTTTAAGATATTTAAAGAAAACTAAATATAAAACTTATTTTAGGACAAGAAGGAACAGATAATGCATTATACGGCTATGCAGACGCTGACTGGGCAGAAGACAAGGGGAACAGAAAATCCAATAGCGGGTATATATTTTTATTACGGGGTTCGCCTATAAATTGGGGATGTAGAAAACAGAATTGCGTGTCTCTATCATCAACTGAAGCAGAGTACATAGCATTGGCTGAAGGCTGTCAGGAAGCAATTTGGTTAAAACAGGTTATAAAGGAATTTGTGGGTTTAGAGCCGGAAATAGTTATATACGAAGACAATCAAAGCTGTCTAAAACTTTTAGGAAATCACAAATTCAGTAATCGGACAAAACATATCGATACAAAGTACCATTTCGTAAAATAATTGCATGAAAAAGGGGTTGTTAACTTTAAGTATTGTCCTACCGAGGATATGATAGCTGATATGTTGACTAAGCCGCTGAATAGGGTTGAGTTAGAGTACTTAAGTAGTAAAGGGGGTCTGTTTGACTAATTCAAAAATAATTTTAGTTGCGAGGGGATGTTAGAATATATTCAACTATAAATTATGGTATTCTTATTAGTGTTAAAATGGACATAGCAGTCAAAGTGGGCGGGCTAATTCCCCGAACCTTTTAGGTCGAAAATTCTTACATAGGATTGATAACATGAAAGTATCGTGTTACAAGACATATGGATGTGAAAGCGATTTTAGTAGTTTTGTTTTTGATATTTTTACTGTAGTCTCGAAGTATACGTTGTAGAAGACACATCTTAATTTCTTTGTTTGTATATTATTATAATACGGTTCGGATAAAATAAATAGTTTGTTTAGTATTATTTGTACCTTTTATTATCTACTATTTCTAATAATATTAATAACATTCATATCCCCTTAAAATCAGATGTCAAGTACCTGGGACTCCATTTGGACCGAAAGCTGACATGGAAGATCCATATCATAACCAAGAAAGCACAACTAAACTTAAAAGTCGGAAAAATGTACTGGTTGCTAGGTAAAAGATCCCACTTATCATTACAAACCAAAGTATTACTATACAAATTTATACTAAAGCCGATATGGTATAGAGTTATGGGGCTGCAACAAACCGAGCAACACTAAAATACTGCAAACCTTCCAATCAAAGATGCAGCGCATGGTAGCAAATGCGCCATGGTACGTTTCCAATATAACTATCAAGAAAGAAATTTTGCCCATGAAAATCAAACTATTCAACAACTCTACCAGCCGTTACTTGTGGGAAGAAGACTGAAAAAGACATGGCCAGAGGATCTAACTGATTAGGTGTATTAGAGAACCATCGATGGATGGTGCCCAAAGCATGCCACGATTCAAATCTGTTTGCTACTATTTGCCAAATAGTCTGTGTTGTAATTAGAATAGATTGTAAATTTGCACCTAATAAAACGATAAAAAAAATGTATAGTGATGGACACTGATATTTTCTTGTAGTAAAGTTGACGTGGATAGATTTAGCCTCATTTATTTTAATTTTTATTTTTTGACCCAATTTTCTAGGTTTGGTAAGTCATTTTGTACGATGATGGAAGCTTCTACTGGATCTTGATGAATTGCTAAGATGGCGGTGTCGTCCAGAAAAGTTCCTATGACAGTGTGTGGAGACGTAGGAATATTTGATGTGAATAATACATAGGTATAGAATGGGACACAGGACACTGCCTTGCGGGACTCCGGACTTGGTTGCGAATTTTTGCGAATATTCATCATAAATTGTCTGTCATGAAGATATAATTCGAGCAGTCGATGGAAGAAGTGGAAAGATTTCTCGAGATTACCGAAATTATTTTGATAGATATAAATGAAAAACAATGGAAATTAGAAGATTTCTTACGCTTGAAATCAATTCAGGGAAATGCCAAATCTGCGTGCTTTCTATAATTTGCAGAGCAAACAGACGATAAATAAACTGACGTGAGGAATTTAAAAACTGCATTCCATAATACGTCTAATCATCTAGGCAAAAATCCATAGCCAACTGATTTACAGTATCTTATCTACTCATATTAAGCGAGTAAACGAAAAGACAGTTAAAATTTAATTTCAATACAGAGCATCACCATTCGTTTATACACCGAGAAAACAGTTTCATTTCTCCTAAAACACTGATTTCTTTGAGTCTTTGAGCCATCTTTCTTAAAACTCAACATATCATATTAACCTTAAACATACCGGTACACGTATAAAGGAACGAGTTTTTTAAACAGAACTCAATAATTTCTTACAGATAATATCTTCAATACTAAAAAATGCATTAATCGTTACATTTTTATTTTCTTATCCTAAAGTTTTTTTTTTTGTTATTGAAAACTGCAAATGTTTTTTAGTATAAGAAATATATGAGGGCCCTAGAAGTAAAGGGGTATAAGTGACATTTTTGTAAATATTGAGATAAATACACCACTGAACTGGAAATATTTCATTCTATTTGGTGGTAAAGAGATCTAAGCAATAAGTCTAACAGGTGCTGCTTTCTAGCGCCAAGTTACTTAACCTCCGAGCCAGCTATGAGTAGAGCTTGGAAGAGAAGAGATACAAGTGCGCTTGTACCCCTGTTCCACTGTGGCAGAGTGTTAGTTGAGTTTGTTATCATTTTGGATGGGTAGTGCCGGTAGTAGTATAGCTCCTCTAAAGCAATATTACTTTGTTGTTAAAGTAATATCTTATTGTAAACTGCAGTGTTTTACGTTTTCTTTATGTGGCACCAAGGTCAGGCGCCAAGTGGATATCAGGAAATATCACATTGTCTCATAAGCCTTCCTCCCATCTGTAAAACACATAACTCGGTCAATGCGACACAAAGTCGCATTTAGCGACAATTGTGGAGGCCACTAAAGAGTCATCTGACAGTCAAATTTTGGCTCTCCATTGTTAGAAACACTAATATTCAAACAGTAGATCATCGCTTTTTTATAAGTGGCCACTCTCATAATGAGTATGACCAAGATTTTGGTGTGATAGAGTTAGAAAAGAAAGGAACCAAAAAGGACCTGTATGTACTTCAACATTGGATGGATCTGGTAACTTCTATAAGTAGAAAGTTCTTTACAGTGCAAATGGAAAATGAAGATTTTTTGGATTTTTCTAATACGTGCGCCATACTTCTAGAAGAGCGTAAGTGGAATACAAAGTAGGCAACAGTTACATTTTCAGCAGGACAAACCTTTAACCCTGTTTTACGAGAAAACAACTGGAGGTAGCATAGAAGAGTTCAGTGAGCTATCTATGAAACTCACTCGAGCTGACAAAAATTCTCCCCTTCTGCCAGATCTCTTGCCAGTACTGATTGACAGAAGGCCGCTCATTAAGCAAGCTAAATATTCAAATCTTTAACAGTTATTCAACTGCAATTTACCATAAGTTTTTCACAAATCTGGGACATGATGATCAACAAGCTGGAGAAGTAGCAAAGTCAGAAGAAGCAGAAGTCGATTAATATCCTGATGTCGATGAATCATAAGTCAATTATGTATTAGTGTTGTGGTAAAGAATAAATTTCTACAAAAACTTAAAGATTTTTTTAGCTGTGTTACCTTTATAGAAGTAAAGGGGTACAAGTGCTACTTAGCAACCTAAAACTAGCTCCAAAATGAGTAAAGTTAGAAGTAAAGTGGTACAAGTGCTACTTAGCAACCTAAAAATAGCTCCAAAATGAGTAAAGTTAATAAAAGTATGATTTTTTGTTACAACTAAGAATAATAATGCCTACAGCTACTAAACCGGAGAAGAAAAACTAGCATTAAAAACCATTGCAATTACAGTAAAGGCTCAACTTTGAACGTAATTTACTCAAAATGTACTTTTTGTCACTTATACCCCTTTACTTCTAGGGTCCTCATATGTTAAGTTGATCTATATTTATGTTTGTGAACAAGAAATTTTCTTGCAATCAAATAAATATTTTAAACCACAAGAAATAATTCTTCAGAAATACCCTCGATAGTAACTGTGGTTATAAAATAAAAACTTTATCATTAAGCCGAAATGTTACTTGCAAAGAGATTTTCTTCCACAAAAGAATTGCGCAGATTAATTATTTATGATTTAATCGTCAGTGTTTGTCAAGATATTAGTTCATGTTCATATAGATGGATTTTGGATTTGTTGGTGTTCTTTAAAAATTAACGGATATTTTGAAGGTACGTACTTATATAGGTATTAAATAAAAGTATATTAAGTAATTTAAGATGTAATAATAATATTGTTACGTATCCGAATGGTTATAAAAGAAACATAATAGTATCTTTATATGCTTTTTAGGTATAATGATGAACAACTCTGAAAGGAAGGAGCTTATTATTCTAACTGGGAAATAATTATAAGCCACAATTTAAAGCTGGGACAGAATGATATAATATATAGCTTCAGAACAATATTAAGAAAGGAGCTTTTAACGAACTGCGGGGCCTTCCAGAAATGGTAGAACTTTATACGTGTAAGTACCTTTTTAAAAATGTGTATACTTATGTATCAACTATAATAGGTTTCTTAAATGTATCGTCTTCTATAAAAAAATATACAATACAACGCTATATCAAACATGGCGGCTGCAACGCTGAGGATGTTTTCCGTTCATTTATTTGTGATAAAGAAATCAGTTAGCCTAAAAGCAATATTTTAATGGTTATGAAATTTTATTGTCGAAAACTGTGAATTAGTTAATATGAATTAAATGACTTAAGATGTAAACTAATAATACTTTACCGTAATAAAATTTCTTAATGATTAAGTATGCTGTCTCTTTTAGATTATAAAAATAAAGAAAATTGCATATTATGTCTGCTTTAATGTTTTACATTGGTTGTATTTTCTCTCTTGTTTTAGCTAAACAATATTTATTGTGTGACTTAATATCAAGAAAATGAAATAGAGAATGTGGAAAAATCCCCTTACGATAATTCACACATCCACTATTTCGGGCTGGGAAAAATTTTTTGAATAGAATCAAAGATCCAAACACCAGTTCTTAGAAATGTGTTTCAAAAAATTTTTCCCAGCCCGAAATAGTTGATATGTGAATTATTTGTAAGGGGATTTTTCCACATTATCTATTTCATTTGTTTGATTTCGTACGAGTGGTCGTTAAACCAGTAACTTTGGATCTTTTGATCACTGAGTGTGTTTCAAAGATCTACATCTTTTGTTTTTTTTTTTTGACTAAATATCATTTAGATAAATAATTAATATTTCATTAACAAAAAGAACAAATAAACCAAGATGTGTAGGTTAAATAATGCCATGTTTGAACTAAATATAATTGATTATACAGTATGTCCCTGTAAGTTATCTCCATATGGAAAACTTTTTTATTATTAATTTTACGAAAAAAAGTTAATCTTCATAAAAAGCTCTGCATGGTCCAAAACCTAAGATTTAACCATCAAATATCAAATTTTTTGAATATTATACGAGGTATGTCAAAAAGTTTGAATTTCACTCAAGAGTAAAGTAGCTTTATTTTTCACAATATTGAAAATTGCTATTATGAAAAGTTGTTTGGAATTAAAAACTATATTGTAGTATGCAATTACATCCTTCTAATTGAACAAAAATTTTTTTGATAAATTTAGGATAACTAACATTATTTTCAGTTATTTAAATTGAGATTACTCTGTTATTATTAATTTTACGAAAAAAAGTGATTCTTAATAAAAAGTTCTGCATGATATAAAACCTAAAATGCAACCATCTTAAGTCAACTTTTATCAATTTTATACGAGGTATGCCAAAAAATATGAATTTTGCTCAAGAGTAAAATACGTTTATTTTTCACAATATCGAAAATTGTTATTATGAAAAGTTATTTAGAATTAAAAACTATGTTTCAGTATGTAATTACATCCTTCTAATTGAAATATTCTGAACTATAAAGGTACTTTACTTTTGATCTAAATTTATCTTTTTTGACATACCTCGTATAAAATTGATAAAATCTGATATAAGATGGTTGTATTTTAGGGTTTTGGACCATCTAGAACCTTTTATTAAGAATCACTTTTTTTCATAAAATTAATAATAAAAGAGTTATCAGAATTGAAATAACTGAAAATAATGTTAGTTATCCATAATTTTTCAGAAAAAAAATTTTTTCAATTAGAAGGATGTAATTGCCTATTAGAATATAGTTTTTAATTCCAAACAACTTTTCATAATAGCAATTTTCAATATTGTGAAAAATAAAGCTACTTTACTCTTGAGTGAAATTCAAACTTTTTGACATACCTCGTATAACATTCATAAAATTTGATATCTGATGGTTAAATCCTAGGTTTTGGACTATGCAGAGCTTTTTATGAAGAATCAATTGTTTTCGTAAAATTAATAATAAAAAAGTTTTCCATATGGATACAACTTACAGGGACATACTGTATTATTAGTATTAATAGTTCTTATGTGGGGCCATGTATTTGTTTTTTTTTGTATTTCCTAAATTTGTCAAAATAAATATCTATATCTTTATAAAAAAATTTTATTAATATAAGTTTACTCTTTCTATATAACGATTTTGTTTTAGTAAATTGCTGATATACAAAGGGCTATTAACAAAAGAAGAAAAAATTGAGGAAGTTGGATTTGCATCTCCATCCTTTTATTGTTGTGTAGAAGCCAGTGGTTTAAGAGTAGAGAAAATATTTGTAGGTAATAATAACGTTTTATATATTGTTTTTATTAATAAATAATGATTTTATTGATGATTTATTTGGCCGTATGTAATATCACTTAATTTTTAAGAAATATTAACTTAATTCTATGTATACGATTATATCTGCGAAATATATTTCTTAACATTAAATACATTAATTATTAATAGTAAGATAATAATATTCCTTACTAAGAAATATTATAGCTCAGAAAGAATAATTTTGTAATGTCAAGAAAATATATTCATATGACTAATAAAAAACAAGTGTAATTTCTTTCTGAGAAATGGGTTTGAAGTTTGCCAGAAAGTGATAGTTCAAGCATGTTTAAGATATATTTCTTTGGCTATAGTAAAATTTATTTGAAATATATTAGAAAATTATATATTACATACAAAGATATATTTCTTAGGCAATATACCAAGTCGATCTTTCTTAAATATAAATAAAGTTTCTTTATGTCAAGAATTTTTTTCTCTCGGTGTAGGTACGCATTTGATCCTTGTGGAATCATCAGAGCGAACTTGCGGTAATCTGTCTAAATGAAACAAAATCTATCTGTCATATGAGCCATTATTTTTAAAAATAGTGTGGAAAAGACGCTACAGCGTCATATATTAAAAACAATAGAAATCCAAAGATTTATTACGTTACTGCATGTTCGCCCTGAGGATTTCATAACGATTAAATACGTATATGTAAGAAGATGGTGGTGCTCTCTAGTAAAATTAAATCTTAACTGTCTTTCGTATTTTTCATTTACCCACGCAATATGAGTACTAGATATCAGTTCGCTATGAGTTTTTGCAAAGTAGTTCTGTTTGCTTTGCAAATTATAGAAATCAGGGATTTGGAATTTTTCTGAATTGATTTCAAAAGCAATTTTTAATATCTCAAGAATAGCGTCACCAGTAGTTGCCACCGCTCTGTACTCACGCACTCTTCTGTACTCACGCACTCTTCTGTAACTCCTAACTCCCTAACTAAGTATTGACTGAAACCAACTGCTCCTGCTAGAGTGTTGGTCTAGTAGCAGCGTCCGAATCTAGTTTTAGAGAATTGATCTAAAGGTACGATTCCAACAACGACTGCATACGGCAGACGGCAACTGTAGACGGCAGTTACAGTTGTCACCATGACAGACGTCATTACTTTGCACTATTAATTTGTATAATTATTAGCAATTCACGTTCTGCCGGACAGCAGTTGCAGGCAGATGTCGGCAACCAATTATTGATTGGATTCTTTCCCGTTCCTTACCGGATCGAGTATTGATCGATCCGTCCACCTCTCACAACAAAAAATAAAGCAAACAAGCATATACAAGTGCCTGAGAACATTAATAAGTAACAGAAGAAACATGGAGGACGATCTCAACAACAGACTAGGGAATACAGAAAATCTATTCCAGGAACAATACAGAGGAAATTACCATAGAGGATTTACAATAGAGGACTAACAATGCAGAAATATCAAGAACATCGAAGATAACAATACATATATTATGAAATAATATATAGGCCAATGTTGACATAAGCAGAAAAATGATAGAAGTACGATAAGGATATCGAGGGTATACCAGCAAAACGCACTAAGTCAAAATTGTACCAGAAGAACAATTTTTTTAGTTATTCAACTATTATTGCAGTCGTATATAAAAAGGTATGCTCTATATACTGCAAAAACACACTTAGTCATACTTATTATAATAACAGATAAAAATTTAATACTAAGTCAGTTTGACTGTTTCATTTACTAGCAAAATGCATTAAGTACTCTTAATGCAGTATGCTTGTACTATTTTTGCGAAAACCGAACATACAACACTGCATTAACGTTGACTTAGAACATTCTGATCCTACAATCTGTATACCTATCGTTAGTTTTAAATCAAAAGGTTAATGTACGAAAAAAGGAAACCTTTTACCTTACTAAAGGGCCATAAATGGGAGAGATTAAATGTCCAGCAAACGACGGCACTGTTGCCAGATTTACCTTTTTCCTTTTAGCGGGAATTTTAAAATTAGTCTAATGCCACTTTGGTTTTAAGAGAGAGTTCTGTATTCTTAAATTTATAACCTTACTTTTACAAGTAATTAGGATTATTTTATTTACATGTAAATATTGAAACAAGTATTGTACTGTGTCATAATTTAAAAGTCATGTTGCAGTATTTTGAAAAAAAAATGAAGCTCAAAAGAAATATACTTATACAGTACAAATTATTTTTTAATGGGAATGGAAATTTACGATTTCAAAGGTGAAAATGTGTTGGGATAGTATAGATGGACACTTTTTTATTTTAGTATTAAGTGGTTACATAATTATTCAGAATATTAATAAAATTACTAGTAATTTGAATTAGTTTTAATATGTATTATAATAGTATTAATTCTCATCATGTATCTGGCTAAATAGCTAAGTGCTAAAGCCGCAAAATAAAAAAAATTGAAAAAACATTCTTAGTGGCCTAGCACCTTTACTTTGCCTGGGGGCGAGGCGAGTTAATAAATTCTATTTTCTTATTGCAGTCATTTTGTGACGGCTTAAGAAGTTACATAAATGATGTCCTTAGACTGTGAAATTTTAACCGTAGAAAGACATCTCTATGACTTGTATTTACATGATATAGGGCTTTTCACTCAGTCATTTGTTTCGAGCTTCTGTCATGTGTTGTCTAATATTAATATATCTATGTCATATGTTATTGATATTGCCAATGATACAAACTAAAGACGTATGACGTAGATATATTAATATTATGTGACGCTTGACCAAAGCTCGAAACAAATGACAATCGATGAAAAAGCCCTATTCAATAGGGCATTTCATTCACAGTCATTTGTTTCGAGCTTCTGTCATGTGTCACATAATATTAATATATCTACGTCGTACGTTATTGGTATATACCAATGATACAAACCAAAGACGTATGACGTAGATACATTAATATTATGTGACTCATGACAGAAGCTCGAAACAAATGACAATCGATGAAAAGCCCTATTGGCGTCTGCATATCAGGATCCGGTAATACTATATTATTTATCTATGATCAGGATATTGCTGGGTGTACACAAGTAAACAACACTTTTTTGATTAAAAGGTTTATTTCATTAAATCAAAACTTACATGGATACAATTTAAATAAGATATTTTTTCTATTTAAGGCAATATAATATAAGATATATATTTTAGTATAACTCTCCTACATTAACAAGCTTTAACACATTCAGTGGCCATGAAGTATGGGTAGCATCACGAAGGTTTTACGGAAGGTACTGACGACACATAAGTTATATGAGTAGTACTGTGTAACTAAATAAATGATTTAAGTATGTGGTACCAGCCAAGTAGAGCTTGTTCGAGATGGGTACCAAACATGTTAATCTGGTCATGCACAGAGACTTATACTATATTATGTTATATCTCATATTGCTCACTCATTACTTCTGGAGTGAACAATATGAGATGTAATATTATGAGATATACCTATTATATATTATGGTATAGAGTGTAGCTCTCCATGAGTGCCAAGTTTTAAACTTAACTGATAACAACTAATGGATACCCTTTTATCCAAAATTTTATGAAAATTTTGAATGGTCATATTGGTATTAATTCCACAACCCCTTCCTATAACAATAGGCCCATTGTTGGATGTTATTGCAGTAGTTCTACTGGAAATACTTACTAAAATTGTATGTATCTGCATCACTTAGAAGTCTACCCAAAAAGCTATTAATACTCTCTAAACCATCATTAATACATCTTGTATATATAATAGGATTTTTTTCAGAATCAGATATTTTATTAAGATTTACTTACCAAGCTCTATCTATGTGCCAGGCACTTAACAGTCTATTAGGAGCAATACCCATTACATTTGACGAGGCATTGTAAAAGGTGTCATATGAAAACATTTGACTATACATATAATACCAACACAGACATGTATTTAAAAAAATTGGTAAAGTAAAGTAGGTATCTTTTCTATTTGAAAATAAGAAAGCAGTACAAAATCCATTCCCAAATTCATCTTTTACTAATACTGTCATAAGTTCAAAGTCATAGGAATTGAGCCCATGAGTTCCATCGATTGCGATAAAGGATTTGCCAAACTTAATTAACATTTCCTTTTGGCACAGTATTAAGGAAAATAAGACAAAAATCATAAATGTTAAATTCAGAATGAATATCCATTAGTATGCCCTGTTGTTTGTAAAATAATATTGGAAAAAATAAATAATCTGTAAGCATTCAACCCAAAAATAAACACTGGTTGCATCATCATTGTACATATACCCATCTTTCAAATCAATGCCATAAGAGAGTTTAATGTTTGTGATATCTCTTCTTGTAAGTAAATTAATTCTTCTTAATTTGCCTCCTATGCTATTATGCTATCCTGGACAGTCTGAAGTTTACTAAAAAAGTAAAATATAGGTATAGGAGAATCAAACACACTAGTTTGAAATTGTAAACTGTAGTAAATATTCATGAGTATAGGCGGGTTGACATTACTAGTGAATAACGAACGTGGCTCACGCTTACGTATTTTGCCCGTGCTATTGTTAGATATTTTATTATCTATTTTCAAACCCAAGCAGTACATTTGTATTTATGCAATGGCTCACGCTTACATATTTTGCCCGTGCTATTGTTAGATATTTTATTATCTATTTTCAAACCCAAGCAGTACATTTGTATTTATGCAATGCATAGATACAAATGTACTGCTCGAGTTTGAAAATAGATAATAAAATATCTAACAATAGCAGGGGCAAAATACGTAAGCGTGAGCCACATTCGTTATTCACTAGTAATGTCAACCTGCCTTAATATTTAAAAGTGGTTTAGTGGTAACATTCTTGTTTTAAATTATATTGTGTATATCGACGGCGGAAAGGCAGGACCTCATAACTGAAAAAATTGTATAAAATGAGTTACTTCGGTTTTCGCTTTAGAATAAGTGTATCAGCACCTATTAAACAGCTTTTAGAGCTGGGAAAGCCTTTTGGAAGCCTTCCGGAAACTTTCCCAGCTGTAATCGCTGTTTAATAGCTGCCAATAAACTTATTCTAAAGCGAAAACTGAAGTAACTCATGTTATAAAAAATTTTCAGTTACGAAGTTTTGCCTTTCCGCCGTCGATATGCAAATATTTTACTTACATTTTTGAAGAAAGTCTCAAAATAAACTTTGAAGAGATATTTATCTGATTTTGGTATTTATGTAAGTGCTCTATATCATCCTCATGCCCATAATGTGTTTTAAAACAGTTTCATTATTTTTAGATAGGTACTATTATTCGACTAGTACACCAAATAGACATTTTGCAGGATCCTTGGGATTTTAAAGCTCATTCTCTATCTTGTTTTGAAAAATAATTTTTTGAGGATCACATACATATACATTCATAATAAGATGTTTCATGTTCTTGTACTCTTGTTCTCTGTTCTCTTCCTGTGCCATCCATACAGTACAAATCTAAAAAAAAACAACATAACAGGTGATTACATGGGCAGTTATACTACTTACAGCTTACTTTGTATCTAATCTATTATCTAGTTTATTAGTATTTAGATTACTCTATTAGTATCTACCTACATAAAACTATCTTTGAAATCTAAATTTTTGATATCAACATCAACCTTAATACTTAAAAAATAAATAATAATGTGGAAGTTACACGTACCTACCTAAAAGTTTTTGAATTGCAATTTTATCAACTGGAAAAGACTTCAACATAATGAGTTTTAAATTATGACAAAGCATAATATTTATTGTTTCAATTTACATGTAAATAAAATAATCTTAATCACTTGTAAAAGTAAGGTTAAGATTTTTGACTTGAGAAAACAGAACTGTCAAATTTAAAACCAAACTGCTATAAAATTTTAAAATTCCCGCTAAAAGGAATCTGGCAACATTGCCGTCGTTTGCTGGACATTTAATCTCTCCCGCCATAAATGTGACAACTCATAGATAAAGCCGTGCTAATAAACTATTTTTGAATATTGAAAATTTTCCAAAATTGTACTCTACGACGATTAAAATTAGTTGTGCCAAAAAGAATGAGTTAATGCAGTTATGCGAGAAGAAAGTAATACCAGAAGCCAGAAGTATTTCACAGGTTGGACGAAGATTTGCCGTTTGATGAAAAAATTATCAATGTTCTGCCGGAACCTGATGTATATTATTCAGATTAGATCATTTAGCACTAAAATCACCGGAGTAAATAGATTTTAAATACAGCACCTAGAGACTTGCAACTTTTTGCATTGTGTTCAGGATGATGTCGGGAAAAAGTCCACAATAGAAAAATAAGTGGAAATGTATAATTGCATTTTAAACTGCATAAAATGTATCCAAAAGTGCATAGACATGTCAAGATAATTAAGGGCCAGATTTTGTCACTCTGGAGCTTTTGGGGTTGCTGAATACGAATTCGCCATCAACACCGACCCTAAGGTTACCAAGGGCACAGTTTCACTTCTAAGGCACATCATATTCTGGAGTTTAGAGGGTTTTCGGCATTAAATTGATGCAAACAGATTACCCAGGGAGTCTTTGGGTGTGCTGGAGACGAATACACCTTCAGAACGGACACCTGGTATCTAGGGTTACGCCATCTTCGCAGTTTCGAGGGATTTTGGCACTTAATGCATGCAAATAGATTACTAGGCGGTTTTTGGGGTCACTTAGTACGAATACGCCATCAGAAACGAACCCGGACAACCTGGTCCCAAGGTCACTGCTAAGGCATGTTACCTTATAGAGTTTGGAGGGTGTTTGTGCATCGGAGGTCGGTTCTGATGTCGCATTCTTATTCAGCGGCCCCAAAAACCCTCGAGTAATCTGTTTGCATCAATTTGCCGAAAACCCAAGAAACTCCAGATCATGTGCCTTAGCAGTGAACTTATCTGGTGCTCCGGTGGCCGGTTCGCATCTAAACATTTCGTATATGTATTTGGAACCTAGGAGTTTTCTATTCGTTCTTTGGAGCACGCGGTCATATTTTAACCAATAGGCGGCGAGGTTCCAAACGGAATGTTATTCGGTGCCAAATTCATATACGGAATATTAAATATTCGTACACCGAAAAAGATAAGTTTTTATTAGAGTCTTTTAAAAGGAGATTGATTTTAAAATACTTGTTACTGTATTATTAAATAAAAATAAAACAATTATAGTATTTGGAATGCTATTTGGTGCGAAATTCATATACGGTATGTTAAATATTCGTAGAACAAAAAGACGATTTTTATTAAAGCCAGTTAACTAATTAATATATACTCTCCAAACAGAAAACGGAGAGTACACAGAAACAGGGGAAGGAACTATTAGAGAACTGCTGAAAGTCCACTTCCCCGGTTCCCAAGTTACAGACTTAACTTTGGAGAACTGCCAGAAATCAGAACTAGATACCCCTCTGTGGGCATCCAAGGAGAAATGGCAGGCAGCAAAGAAAGTAGTAACTGGGGAAAAAGTAAAATGGGCATTACACTCATTAGAACCTTATAAATCGCCAGGATTAGATGGGATTTATCCAGTACTGTTGCAGAAGGGATCCGACCTTCTGGCAAATAGAATATGTACAGTGCTTCGGAGCAGTTTGGCTCTAGGATATATTCCAAAGGCATGGAGAATGATCAGAGTAACTTTTATACCAAAACCTGGAAAAACTGGACAGGATGGGGCAAAGTCTCTGAGACCAATAAGTCTTATGTCTTTTCTGCTTAAGACGCTAGAAAAACTGCTAGATAGGCATATACGGGATGGCGTATTGGAAAACAGACCGATACATAAGAACCAGTATGCATATAGAGCAGGAATGTCAACAGAGACAGCATTACATCAGCTTGTAGAAAAAGCTGAATATGCTCTCAAGCACAAAGAGGTACTATTAGCGACCTTTTTGGACATAGAAGGAGCGTTCAATAACATATCCTTAGAAACAATCTCAAGAGCATCGAGGAGAAAAGGGATCGATGAAATTTGTTGCAAGTGGATAGACCACATGCTACAACAGAGACTCGTATATACGTCCATTCTAGGGGAGAGCATTATCGCCCAGGTCCGACGAGGGTGTCCGCAGGGAGGTGTTCTGTCCCCGCTAATATGGAACCTTGTCATGGACGATTTGCTTGAGTCCCTGGAATTGAACGGCCATGAAACCCTGGGCTATGTAGACGACTTGGTAGTCCTTGTTCAGGGAAAATTCCAAAACATAGTAAGGGAACGCATGCAACAGGCCCTTAATATTGTCACCAAATGGACTGAGGAAGAAGGGCTGAGAGTCAGTCCTTCCAAAACAGTCACAATTGCGTTCACCAGAAGAAGGAAGCTGGAGGACTTAGGGCCTCTGATCCTTAATGGTGAACAATTGGAGCTGTCTAAAGAGGTAAAGTATCTAGGGGTTATACTGGACCCAGAACTTACCTGGAACCGACAGCTTGAAAGAGTAATTAAAAGAGCGGAGGCGACATTAATGCTGACCAGACGCACACATGGAAAAACATGGGGACTCTGTCCGAAAATGGCGTACTGGACATATACAACGATAGTGAGACCCATGATAACATATGCATCCTTGGTATGGTGGACAAAGATGCAGCAAAGAACCGCTATAAACAAGATAAGCAGGATACAAAGACTTGCATGCTTGGGAATAACGGGAGCAATAAAAACAACACCGACGGCGGCACTGGAAACCCTGTTAGACCTACCCCCTCTTGATATATTTATCAAAGGGGAAGCGAGGATGGGAGCATACAGGCTGCAAGGAAAACCAAGGGATAAATACGAGAACCTTGGGCATAATCAGATTTGGAACTATGGTGGGGTAAGTATATCTGATACATACACTGACCACATGGTACCAAAATACACATTTAATAGGAACTTCGGAATAAAAATCAATGACCGAAGGGAATGGAACAGCATCAGTAGCAAAATCAGAGGAACGATGTGGTATACAGACGGATCAAAAACCGATGAAGGCACTGGAGCCGGTATTTTTAGTGAAACAGAGAATGTAGGACTCAGTTTCTCACTAGGAACATACACAACTGTGTTTCAAGCGGAAATGTACGCAATTCTGCAGTGTGTCGCAATGAACAACTTGAGGGCCTATGAAAATAGACGGATCAATATACTCACAGACAGCCAAGCATCACTGAAGGCACTAATGAGCCCGAAAGCGACGTCAAGGCTGGTATGGGAATGCCGACAAGAACTGGAAGAACTGGCCTAAAGAAATAGTGTAACTCTATTCTGGGTGCCAGGACACACCGGGATAGACGGAAATGAGAAAGCAGATGAGCTGGCAAGGAACGGTTCATCAACTTTATATTTTGGCCCAGAACCTGCTCTAGGAGTACCTAAAACAATAATTAGGGGACAAGTCAGGGAATGGGTCAAAAACAAACACAAAGAATACTGGGGGAACGTACCTGGTCAGCGACACGGGAGGCCCTTAATAAGGGAACCCTCAAAACGGAGAGCTGAGGAACTAATAAAATTACATAGGAGTCAGCTCCGCATAATTACAGGTCTTCTCACGGGTCACTGTGCCCTAAAAGGACACCTGAATAGAATTGGGCTGTACGAAGGGAACCTTAACTGCAGACTGTGCAATAGGAGAACTGAAACAGCACATCATGTACTGTACGAGTGTGAGGCTTTGGATCACAAAAGGCAGGCTATTTATGGACAACCAAAATTAAGTCCAGCAGAATATGCCACCCAACCCATGCTAGGGATGTACAATTTGGTACGTGGAACCAAGCGTGTGGATTGGGTAACATAAAAGGTAGGATGGTTGGCACAATAAGCCCATGAGGCCATGAGGCAGTGCCATCGGAGACATATGTCAGACGACCTCCAAAAAAAAAAAAAGCCAGTTAAAATGAGACTGGTTTTCAATAGTATATTATGCAACGAGCATTTAATAGTATATTAGCAAGGGATAGGAAACGAGCCGACTAGCGGCGAGTTTGGTATAGAATACGAGATTCATAATGATAATTAAATGCAAGTTGTATACACGATTTTTTTTTATCATTCACAAAAAATATATTCGAATTTATTAATTTTGTAACGCAAACAAATTAAGTAGTTTGTCAGTCTGACAGTTTGTTTACATATTGAGAACTGCCAAAGCGTATGTATTTGACAATTTTGTAACGCAAACAAATTAAGTAGTTTGTCAGTCTGACAGTTTGTTTACATATTGAGAACTGCCAAAGCGTATGTATTTGCCTCGCCATTGGTTACTGCGCGTGTGCCACCTTTTTTCGCGAATGTCATATCGCGATTCTATTGGTTAAAAATCTGTATCTTAATGAAAATATGTATCATAATGAAGTTCATTATGATACAGGTAGTGACATCAGAATTGATATAGGTATTATAGTATGAGAATAGAAAAATTATTGTTAATGTATTATTAAAGATCCACAAGGAAAAAGGTTTTCTTGTAGTTGGCTGTATACCATATACTCGTAATACAAAAAAAAACGAATAAAGTCCTTTATAAAAGGTCTAAATTTAAAATCCCTAAAAGGGCTACATCACAGAACTAGTTATCGATTGGTTGACCAATCATCATCAGTGCTTTCCTAAAATGAATATAACCTTATAAAATGGTGCAAAGGTTTTAAAATTTTGAAAGGTTAAAAAAAGTTGTAGGTTATACTCACGTGATCTTACATGCTGACCACCAAAATATTTGTAATTGTGTAATACATATATGTAAATAAAATTTGTAATATTATATTTTGGTGGTTAGCATGGTAAGTTCACGTGAGTATAACCTACAACCTTTTTAACCGTACTCAAAATTTTAAAACCTTTGCATCATTTTATCAGGTTATATTCATTTTAGGAATGCACTGATGATGATTGGTCAACCAATCGAAAACTGGTTCTGTGATGTAGCCCTTTTTAGGGATTTTAAATATATACCTTTTATAAAGGACTTTATTCGTTTTTTGTATTATTAAAGAATTAAACATACTAAACAACACGTGCAAGTCATTAAAAATTCTGAGAAAGCAAAAGCTTAGTCAAATAAAGAAATATATCTCTCAAATCTATACCATCCCATTTATGAATATCGCACCAAATAACATTCCATATAGGTAATCATTGTTTTATTTTTCTTTAATAATACATTAACAAAATAGGTATTTTAAAATCAATCTTCTTTAACTGATTAATAAAAAGTCCTATTTCTTGGTCTACAAATATTTTTTAACATTCCGCATATGAATTTACACCAAATAACATTCCAAATACTATAATTGTTTTATTTTTATTTAATAATAAAGTAACATGTATTTTAAAATTAATCTCCTTTTAACAGACTCTAATAAAAACTTATCTTTTTCGATGTACGAATATTTAACATTCCGTATATGAATTTGGCACCGAATAACATTCTGTATATGCGTTTGGAACCTCGCCGCCTATTGGTTAAAATATGACCGCGTGCTGCAAAAAACCAATAGAAAACTCCTAGGTTCCAAATACATATACGGGATGTTTAGATGCGGCCGGTTCTGATGGCGTCAGCGACCAAAAGACCACCAAGTGACAAAATCTGGCCCTCAATACACTTATTTGGTTATGTTTATGCACCTTTGGATGCATTCTTTGTACTTTTAAAATGCAAGTATGCATTTCCATCCACTTTTCTATTGTAGATTGTTTTTCTGACATCATCTTGAACACAATTCAAAAAGTTACAAGTTTCTATGTGCAGTATTTAAAAATCCTAAATGCCTTGGTCTAGATAAAGACTAATCATCTATTTGCTTTTCGTATTTTTTTGTATCTAATAATTAAATTTCTAAAAATTTCTATTGTCCTTTATATTTTTATTTTTTAACAGGATTTTTTTAATGCCGAAATTCTAGTTGTCTAAGATGATAAAACATTAATGGTAAAATTGATACAACTAAAATTAAAATTAAATTGAGATTAGTTGTGTGTCTACTTATGTAAAACATTATGAACAAGCAGAATGAACTAAGTCATTTCATTACTTATTAAAAAAACAATAACTGTTGTTGTAATAATACATAGTAATACCACATTCTTTAAGGTACCATTACTATTTCAATACAAGTAATAGAATTAAACTAAAAGTAATACTTTTTGTGTAATTTTGATTTACCTACATTTAGAAATTTTACTAAAACTTAATTTTCTCAAAACAGTGATTTTTAACTTAGTGCGATCTGCTCGTATATCCTCGATATTTATCCCTTCTACTTTTAATACGTGCTCAGAAAAGATTTAAAGAAGCACTAGAAGACATCGATAAAGACATATCAATTAACGAAACACTAATTAATATTCTCATATATGCAGACGAAGGGCTGCAAATTTTGGTTGACTACACTGAAGAGTTAAAGGATGGTTCTGGACAAAAAAAGGAAAAATCATGATTGTCACTAAGAACAAGATTGAAGACGAAACAATCGATGTTAAAGAAAAAGTTTCAGATAAATAGTCCAGATACAATTTCTTGGGATGTAAGCTAAATGATCCGTGGAACCGCAGTTTTAAAATTACACGATCCATTGAGATCATCAGAAGCGCTTTCAATAAGATAAAAACAATATTATGTTTATGATGATGTTATAGTTGGTATACAAGAGAAAGTGTAATAAAGAAGAGGACTCTTTAACTAATCTTAACAAACTCAATGATTTTATTACCTACAAATACATTTGAAATAGAAACAATAATAAATGAACTAAAGTGTAAAAAGGCAACTGGTATTGACGACATTAATGCAGAATGTTTGAAAACAATTTCACCATACATACTCGAGCCATTGGTTCACATTATCAATATATGTATAGAAAAAGGAATATGGCCTAAAGCCTTCAAAACAACAGTAGTCATACCAATATACAAAAATGAAGACAAAACTCTTGCTGCAAACTATCGACCTATATCTCTTATTCCGCATATTTCTAAAACATTTGAATTATTATTGAAAAATAGGCTTACAGCATATATCAAAAAATATAATTTAATTTCCCCTCACCAATTTGGTTTTAAACAAAATACTTCCACCCAAGATGCCATTTTGAATTTAACATCTAAAGCAGTGTTTCCCAAAGTGTGGGTCGCGACCCCCTGGGGGGTCGCAATGAGGTACTAGGGGGGTCGCCGGAAATTTCCAAAATAAGACAAAAACACTACTTTGTTAAATCATGTATTTTTATTTTAATAAAGCCGTAAATAAAAATTAACAATTAATTATCAAACGAAACATAAAACTAAATATTAAAAGTCCTTAAAAGTAAAAGAAAAAAATAAAGTCAAATATTACAATGTTAATGAGACCCATGCGCCTGTTTTTTTGAAACTAGTCTTTCAAATCTAGGCTGTGTATTTGAGACACACACAATTATATCGTTTTCAAGTACGAGACGATTTCTCACTTTTGTTTTAATGGCAGTCATAGACGAGAAACTTAACTCACACAAATATGATGTTACAAATGGAACCAAACATTTTACAGCTTCATTCGCCAACTGAGGGTATTCCTGCATCTTTTTGGTCCAAAATTCGTCCGGGTTCTGGGAAAAAAATTGGAGCTTCAACATATCATCACTTGATATTTCAATAAGTTGTTCTTTCATGTTTATTGGTATTTCAGCATGTTAAAAGGAATCGGCTAAAAACGGATTCAGTATCCATATGCAACTGTCGTAACTGTTTTGAATTTCTTCGGGGAAATAATCACAGAGCTGTTGTTTTAAATTAAGCAAAGTAACTTGCATGCCTGCATAAACTTGTTCAAAATTTGTAGCACTGTAACATACATTTTCTATAATTTCCTGAACGCACTGGAATGAATCGAGCTGCTTTTTGCCAAGTGAAGTTGACCAAAAATAGATTTTTCTTATAAACCCCTTAATTTTATCTGTGGCTGTAATTATATTAATGTCGCGACCTTGCAAATTACTGTTCAAAATATTTAATTGTTCGAATATATCAGCAAGGAAACCTAGTTTCAAAAGCCAAATAGGATCGGAAAATTGATTTTCATATGGGGACTTCTCATCTTTCAAATACATTAAAAGCTCTGCTCTTAAGTCAAATACTCTTTTTAAGACGTTGCCCCTTGAAAGCCACCTTACTTCGGTGTGATAAAGAAGATTTTGAAATATAGCACCCATGTCTTCGCAGATTTTTCGAAAAATACGGGTCTGTAAAGCTTTTCCTTTAATGGAATTTACAACTTTAATGATGGATTTCATAACACAGTCCATTTCAGGAGGTAAAGCTTTTGACGCCAGAGCTTCTCGATGTAAAAAACAATGTATCCATGTGGCATTAGGCATTATTTCTTGTAATCTGACGACAAGACCAGATTGATGTCCTGTCATAGCTTTAGCGCCATCTGTGCATATAGCAATACATTTTCCCCAGTCAATAACATATTTACTTGTGCGTTTCACAAAACTGTCGAATAAACATTTTCCAGTGGTATTGGTCTCCAATGGGGAACAAAATAAAATATCTTCTTGAATGCCATTATTTGAATAATATCTTACAAACGTAATAAATTGGGCACAGTTAGATATATCCGTGGATTCGTCCATTTGAAGAGAGAAGTACGTGCATTTATTAAGATTGTCCACAACTTGCGCTTGAATATCTTCTGCCATATCACTAATTCTTCTTTGGATAGTATTATTTGACAGAGGTATTGTTTTTAACTTTGCAGACTCTTTTTCACCAATCATTATATGTACCATTTCAACAGCTGCTGGCAAAATCAGATTTTCAGCAATTGTGTGCGGATTACTAGTTTTGGCAACGCGATAAGCCATTTATAACTTGCTAATAATGCTTTTTCGTTAGTAGTGGTTGCCAATTGAAAAGTATCTTGCTGTTTGTGAAGGACGTTCAGCTTTCTTTCAAAGAATTCTACGGGTTTGTCTTTTTTATCTGGATGTTTGCTATTTAAATGTCGAAGTAATTTTGATGGCTTCATGCCAGTCCGAACCAGATAAGTTGTTTTGCTGTTAGGTCATCTGTGATTGTTCGTTTGATTTCCATTATTTCTCTAATGCGTTCGTTGGTAATCCTTTCTCTTCTAGATCTTCCTGCAGTTCTTCTCCAAAAATCCATTTCCGTTGCTCTCAGCATTGGCCGTGTTCTCCTTTCAGTGGCCATACTTCACAGCTGTATAAAGTGATACTTTTTACTGTAGTCTCATATAGGGTGTCAATTTAAAAAGTTGCCACCCCTATAATTTGGTCCCTATAGAAAATCTAAAAAAATACAAAAACACGTCAAATTTATTTGTGAGGGGGACATTTTATAGACCAGTTTTCAACTAAATTACACTAACCCTCTAGCGGGGGCGGACACAACCCCAAAATCTTTAATGGAAAGGGGGTTTGAGTGATACCTCATTTTAAAGGTCGTTAGATTACCTTTTCAAAAATATCACATACTTACATTATATTTCTTTTCAGTAATTTTAATTTTGTTATAATTAATTTTAATAATTAAATATTGAGTTCAGAACACCAAAAATTTTTTTGGAGTATTGAACTCAAAATTGAATTTTTTTTTGGGGTGTTTAAGTATTTAGAGTATTTTTTTGAAGCATTTTTGGAAAAATCAAGTAAAACCGTAAAGATATTAAGTATAGAGTTCAGAACTCCAAAATATTTTAGAGTATTGAGTCCAAGATTTTTCCAAAAGTACTGAAACGAAATATAAGGCATGTGGTATTTTTGAAAAGGTAGTTTAATGACTTTCAAAATGAGGTATAACTCAATCCCCCTTTCCATTAAAGATTTTGGGGGTTGTGTCCGCCCCCGCTATAGGGTTGATGTAATTTAGTTGAAAAGTGGTCTACAAAATGCCCCCCTCCCAAATAAATTTGACGTTTTTGCATATTTTTAGATTTTCTATAGGGACCAAATTATAGGGGGAGGCAACTTTTCAAATTGACACACTGTATATCCTCTTTTTATTTTCTTTGCTGATGGATTGGTCCCATAAAATGCTGTTTAACATTGTGATGGCTTTTCTCCCTGACGTATTTCTCTCTCTTATGGCTTTGTCTAATGTTCCTTCGAGCGAAATAGTGATACCTAGATACGTGTAGTCACAGCAGTACTTTATCGTGGTCAGTAGCGTACTGATAGACCAGCGGGCCCTGGTTCCAGTTGCGAGCCCCCCGCCCAATAAAAACACACATTGTATATTAAATGTTTTTAATAAATATTAAATATAAATCATCATATATTTATAAAAACTCAAGCTAATTTAGAACAGTAAATTAATATTAATCCTATCGTTTTTCATACTGACATAATTGATCACTTTACTTTAACCGTTTTTATAAATAATGAAAATAAAAAATTGTCTACATCATAATCTAAAGTCATAATTAAAAACCTTAATATCGAAAAACTAAAACAACTTTTAAAAAATGAATATAGTGTAGGAAACAGAGGTTGAACCTTGCAAAATGGACACAAGTCTGGTTTTATTTTTTTTCTGGTAGATCAAGGGGTGCTTATTGTAAGACTAACTTTTTCTGAAAAAATTTCGCCCCGGAATCCCCTTTTTCACCCCTTTAAAGGGGGTAATTTGTGGTTTTTGCGGAACGTAGCCCTTCCTGTACCTTTTACAAAAAACATTTTTTATAGAAATATGAAGAGGACTATATTTTCTATGATTTATTTCCAGACAGCATATGTCTATCATCCACCGTTTAGCGGGGGTGACGCCCCAAAATTTTCAGTTTTTAAAAAAGATGTTTTTAAAAAAAATATATTTTTCCCTAACTGTAACGGAAATTAGGAAGAAATCCTGCGACAATTATTCACAAATAAGTGACTGATTTTTTGGTATAGGTTTCACTTAAGGGTAATTGGCCTATTTTTAATTACAGGGTGTTACATTTTAAAAAACCCCTTTTTATACCATCTGAACCGTTTATGCTAGAGTAAAAAGACTTTCAGCAATTACCCACGTACTGGTGCTATTTACAAATTGGTATAATTTACCCCCATTTTTTCCTCGGAACCACCCCAAAAAAAGAAGAATTAATAAATAAAGTGATTTTCTTGAAATCCTTTACACACAATGCCCTTTATTAATATGCTTCATATATCATTTTGTGCACGTTATTATTACCCATGCATGGACACCAAAAGCGATTTCCTAGTGTAACCCCTGTAGCCAAAAATAAATAAATAAAATGGGGGTTGAAACTTTTTTTTTGTTTTTTGCTTTTTGATCCATACGGGCATATGCTTCATCAATAGTGCTTTTCAAAAATATATATGGTTATTGCAACATTCCTGCGGAAACCACCCCTATCCTTGAAAATATACTGCAAAAACTACCCCTATCCCTTGGCGAGCATATTTTTACGATTTCCTCATTACTTATGCATTCTTTTTAAACAAAACTTATACAAGATTAAAGACCACTATTTACTCTAAAAATTAGGTTCTATTCATTTTTTTCGTATAAGCAACCGTTACGGCACAGTGGCGCCGTAAACTTCGTGATATGCTTTGGAGGGCTCCAGTTTTTGTTTTTTATTTCGTCACTTGTTTGTTTTATTGATAAAGTACTTATGTAAAATAAAACAACATAGTGTAAGCTACAAATTATGACCTATACACATTTTACATTTTTTGCCGCCCAAAGCCACAGTGGTGGCCCAAAATCAATTTTTGCATATTTTCGCCACCTACACGCATTTTATTTCATTAATGCTACCTTAATAGCACAATATTCACCCTTAAGTGGTCTCTAAGCAGTGGCGAATCCAGGGAGGGGTGATTGGGGCGATCACCCCCCTCAAACCAAAAGTGATATTATATTTAAAGATTATAAAAATATTCATTTATTTTTATAGAAATACTTATATTATTATTTTTATAATGATGGCGTACTTTTTATGTTTTAGCGACAGTGGCGGATCCAGCATCGTTAAGGGGGGTGCCAATTGGCTAAATTTCTATAAAAATAAATGAATATTTTTATAATCTTTAAATATAATATCACTTTTAGTGTGAGAGGGGGGGGTGATCGCCCCCATCACCCCTCCCTGGATCCGCCACTGCTTAGCGACCACTTAAGGGTGAATATTGTGCTATTAAGGTAGCATTAATGAAATAAAATCCGTGTAGGTGGCGAAAATATGCAAAAATTGATTTTGGGCCACCACTGTGGCTTTGGGGGGCAAAGAATGTAAAATGTGTATAGGTCATAATTTGTAGCTTACACTGTGTTGTTTTATTTTACATAAGTACTTTATCAATAAAACAAACAAGTAACGAGACAAAAACCAAAAACTGGAGCCCGCCAAAGCATATCACGAAGTTTACGGCGCCACTGTGCCGTATCGGTTGCTTATACGAAAAAAATGAATAGGACCTAATTTTTAGAGTTAATAGTGGTCTTTAACCTTGTATAAGTTTTGTTTAAAAATAATGCATAGGTAATGAGAAAATCGTAAAAACATGCTCGCCAAGGGATAGGGGTAGTTTCTGCAGTAAATTTTCAAGGATAGGGGTGGTTTCCGCAGGAATGTTGCAATAACCATATATATTTTTGAAAAGCAGAATTGATGAAGCATATGCCCATATGGATCAAAAAGCAAAAAACAAAAAAAAAATTCAACCCCCATTTTATTTATTTTTTTTTTGGCTACAGGGGTTGCACTAGGAAATCGCTTTTGGTGTCCATGCATGGGTAATAATAACGTGCACAAAATGATATATGAAGCATATTAATAAAGGGCATTGTGTGTGAAGGATTCCAAGAGAATCACTTTATTTATTAATTTTTCTTTTTTTGGGGTGGTTCCGGGGAAAAAATTGGGGTGCATTATATAAATTTGTAAATAGCACCAGTACATGGGTAATCGCTGAAAGTCTTTTTACTCTAGCATAAACGGTTCAGATGGTATAAAAAGGGGTTTTTTAAAATGTAACACCCTGTAATTAAAAATAGGGCAACTACCCTTAAGTGAAACCTATACCAAAAAATCAGTCACTTATTTGTGAAAAATTGTAGCAGGACTTTTTCTTAATTTCCGTTACAGTTAGGGAAAAATACATTTTTTTAAAAAACATCTTTTTTAAAAACTTGTCAACTTTGGGGCGCCACCCCCGCTAAACGGTGAATGATAGACATATGCTGTCGGGAAATAAATCATAGAAAATATAGTCCTCTTCATATTTCTATAAAAAAAATTTTTTGTAAAAGGTACAGGAAGGGCTACGTTCCGCAAAAACCACAAATTACCCCCTTTAAAGGGGTGAAAAAGGGGGTTCCGGGGCGAAATTTTTTCAGAAAAAGTTAGTCTTATAATAAGCACCCCTTGATCTACCAGAAAAAAAATAAAACCGGACTTGTGTCCATTTTGCAAGGTTCAACCTCTGTTTCCTACACTAATATTAGAATGCAAATTACATCATCAAAATATATTCTCAAATTGTATATATTTATAAATAAGTTAAATAATTACAAACAAACCTCTATACTCTAGGGAGATAAAGCGCTTAAATAAAAAAATAGCAAAAATAAATCCTTGGATAACTGTTGGGTTTATATCTTTAATCCAACGACGAGATTTTCTTAAAAAATTAATAAAGCAACTTTCCCCAACACTTTAATCGATAGGCGCAAATTTAGGCTCCTATGCATTTTAAAGGCATTCATTTTTTTCTCGAATCCTGAGAAAACTAATAAGTACCTATTTTTAAAAAATTTAAACGCAAAATGAAAGATTACGTTATTACGAGGGCCGAGAGCCCTGAAAACTTCTATAATGTTTATTTTAATAAGTTATAGGGGTGAAAAAATAATAAGAGAAAATTTAGTGTGACTTTTAATTTCAAATATCTTTCACTAAAAAAAAATTATTTATTCTAAGGGACTTTCGGTCCTCCGTAATAATATAGTCTTTCATTCTGTGTTTAAATTTTTCAAAAACATTTATTAGTTTTTTCAGGATTCGAAGAAAATGGACACCATGTCTGTGGTGATATTTTCCAAATCCACTATATCCATATTTTCCAGCGCACTCAGTTGAACCATTGATTATAAACCACCCACACAGGGTTGAACAGCATGTGGTGACAAGATAGTGACAAACAAGGTTACTAAATATTTGACACTGATACGGCTTTAGGAATATTTTGAGTTGTTTATTAATATACGAATTCTATCCTACTTCATGGATTTTAATGAAATTTTGGGAATAGCCTCTACTTATCTCTTAATTCAAAGTCTACCCTATGCCGATGTGCGCTTTTATCTTGGGGGTGGTTTCCACCCCTTCTAGGGGGTGGAAAAATTTTCGGTTAAACTAACCACGGAAGTCACTATATTTTTTTTTGAAAACTCAATACTTTTTGAGTTATTCTTGGTTGAAAAATGGCCATTTTCATTAAAAATTTCACCATTTCGGACGGTTTTTTGCGAATCCCTTAAAAACTATGCATCTCACTAAAAATACTATATGTATATAACATTTTTATAGCTTATAAGAATAGAATAGAATAGAATAGAATAGAATAGAATACTTTATTTGTCCTGCAAGATCATTTACATGATATAGGATACGTCAGTTTAAAATACAAATATATGCATATATAAAATATCACTTAAAAATAATTATAAGATAAAATACAAACAGTACATAGAATTAATTATTTACATCACCCATATATTCGCTTACACTATAGAAACAATTCTGCAATAGGTACGATTTTAGTTTGCCTCGAAATTTATTTGGGTTTATTTCAGATCTAATACCATTGGGAAGATGATTGAAAAGTCTTATACCCATATAATACTGGGATTTATCGTATCGTCCAGTATTATGTTTTGGTAGTCTTATAAAGTCATTTTGTCTAGTGGGGTACTGATGGTGTACTGAAGAGTTTGAATGAAACGTAGTTATATTAGATTTTACATACTATACATTTAAAAATATAAATAGAAGGTACTGTTAAAATGTTATATTTTTTAAAATATTGTCGACATGAAAACCTGTACGGCAAACTGAAAATTAATCTAATTATCCTTTTCTGAGAGACAAATACTCTTGTAGCACTCACAGCACTACCCCAAAGATTTATATTACAGGCCAAGTGAGAATACACAATTGCATAATAAATACTCAATAACACTGTTCAATTGTAAAAAAAAAATTTAATTGTAAAATTGCGTAATTGCAAACGTGATTAATTTGAGATTCCCAGCTCATATTACTATCACTATCTAGATACAAATCCAAAAGTTTAGTGGTAGTTGTCGAATGAACCATGCTATCATTTACGTTGATAGAGAACTGATGACTTGAGTTAGATCTATAGTAGAATTGCATGCTATTGGTCTTTTTAGCATTAACAACCAAAGCATTCTTTTTACACCATCCTGTAAAGTCTTCTGATATAACATTTAGTAAGACAGTTAATTCCTCAACACTTGAAGCAGATGTAGCAATAGTTGTGTCATCTGCATACATAAATATGTTATTTGATCTGACATATTTGGGCATATCATTAACATAACATATGAATATTAAAGGTCCCAGTATTGAACCCTGAGGAACCCCAATATCAACATCACCATAATATGATCGACAGTCATTAAGTTTAACGAGAATTTTCCTCGAATGTAAATATGATGACAGCCATAATGAGAACTGACCCCGAAAACCAATATTTTTTAACTTCTCTATAGCAACTTTTACGTTTATAGTATCAAATGCCTTTGAAAGATCAAAGAAAAGTGCACCCACAAAGTCACCCCGATCCAGTGCATTGTGAATGAAGCTGAGTAATTCAGCAGTAGCACCCTCTGTTGATCTTCCAGGCAGAAACCCGTGTTGGTTAGAACATAATATATTGTATTTATGAGACTGTAATTATAAGACAAAAAAACAAAGAAATTTGTTCCTTCATAAATCTTCTAGTTATAATACAAACAGAGATAATATCTGGTAGGTGAGAAGAGTTTGTTTTTTTTTGTGCATGCTCAAATCGGTGTATTCAACTTGAAATACCAGAGAATCGGTTGATTTTAGGGGTGGTATAATGCTACCAATACCTTTTGTAGTGCTTGAAAAGACCTTTAAAATAAACAATATTAAATGTCGATTACATTCAAAATAAGCGAGATATGCAGCAAAAAATTGATGACTAATGTATTTTAAGAAAATATGAGAAGTATATTTAGGTATTTAAGCCCTCGTCCACCAGAATTTAAATGCATCGTTTTCCTTCTGCTATAGGTACCTTTTATTGTAGTGTTATTTCTATGCTCAAAAAGTTGGACGGGTTTAAAATGAATGGTTTTAGAAAAACGCTGGACGGAAGGGCCGCCCGAGAACTTTATCGTACCGATCTATTATCGTTATCGTACTAGATACTGGCATTCTATAAAAATAACAAAGTTACTCGTTATTTTGATATTTTAGAAACACCTTGTATACTTGAATATATTTTATGGTTCTACGCATCATTAATTACCGCATTTGAGAAAATGTTCGGGGACACACTATAGATTATTGCATAAATCAATAGAATATTAGTCATACTTTCATTTCAAATTAGTCCATTTTTCTGAGAAATTAATAGTTTACAATATTTGCATTTTACTGCATGGATTGTAATGAAATTTTGGGAGTAGCCCAAAGCCCAATCTCCTAATTCAAAGTATATCCTATATACTATGGCGCTTTTATCATGGGGGCGGTTCTCACCAATTCTCGGGGATAGAACATTTTTATTTTCGAATTGCATGGAGCAAAAGGAAGAATTTTAAGAAAATTTAAAAATGCGCTTTATAATTTGATCTTATTTTTTTCACACGTCCAACTTTTTGAAAGTAGAAATAACACTATATTAAGAGGTATTGCAAAAGAAAAACAATGCATTTAAATTCTGGTGAATGAGGGGTTAAATGTATGTACTTCTCATTTTTCCTTAAAGTACATTAGTCATATATTTTTTGCACCATATCTCGCTTAGTTTGAATGTAACCGACATTTAACGGTGCTCGTTTTAAAGGCCTTTTCAAACACTACAAAAGCATGAGCACTTTGAGCATGCACCAAAAAACAAACTCTTTTTACCTACCATATCTCTTTTTGTATTATAAATAGAAAATTTACGAAGGAACGAATCCTTTTGTTATTTATAATTAAAAAAATTTTTTTAAATAGTATTTTTAGTTTGATGCATAGTTTTTAAGGTATTCACAAAAAACCGTCCGAAAACGTGTCATTTTTAAATGAAAATGGCCAATTTTCAACTACGCATAACTCAAAAGTATTGAGTTCTCAAAAAAAGTATAGATCAGTTTTTGCTTAAAATTAGGTTCTCTTGCCACTTCCATGCTTATTTTAACCAATAAATTTTCCACCCCCTTGAAGGGGTGGGAATTGCCCCAAGATAAAAGCGCCATAGTATATAGGGTAGATTTTGTTTCTTGAGCTATTCCCTACTTACTGTGAAAATATCAAGTACATCGATGTAGTAGAGTGGAATTCGGAGCCAAATACCCTCATTGACTGCCCTATAATAATGCTCTGCTATGATCGCGTGAGAGGGGACACACACAAGATTCTAGCAAAATTTCAATTTTCTGTAACTTATCGAGTTTTTGAGTTACAGTAACAAGTTTTATGTCATTGGAAAGATAATTTTACATTCTTTCAAAATATGTAAAAATATACAGGGCGTATGAAAAAATTAAGATTTTTTTTCATTTCCGGTTAAACCGGAAGCCATATTGTGGGTAAAATTTATTGTGCTAATAGATAACAAAGTACTTACTATCTATATATGTCTGCCAAATTTCAAATTTTAGTTTCTATTACAGAGATAGTTACGGGCACTCGAATATTTTTTTATAAAAAATTCATAACTCCCCTCCTATGAGGAGTTAAGAAATCTGACGAATGTTATTCAATTTATCGATAGGATATCAAAAATATATTAAAAAATAAACAAATTCCTTGGAGTCATTTTTGAGAAAATTTAGTAAAAATTTATGTCAAATTTTGACCCCTTCAATATAGGCAACCCATAATTTTTTCTGAAAAACGATAATATTCTTGTTATAGCCCCATGTTTAGGCTATATAAATGTTTTTTCAAATTAAATTTATCTTAAACAAGTTTTTAGATTGGTAGGGAAATGTATCGGGTGGGCGGTCGGCCATGCTGGCCGCCATTTTGGATTTGGAAATGTCAAATTCCGTATTTCTATTTACCTATCGATGAGCTAACTTTAAGTTAAATTTCATTCGTTTCGGTCAAAATTTGCAAAAATGGGCCCCAAATAACCCCCCTATTTCGGCCCCCGTTTGAGAGGTTTTTTTCAAAAGCTTAGTTTCTTGACAAAATTCTCTTAAACTTACTCATACCGAATTTCATCGAAATCGGTCCAGTAGTTTTTGCTGGGCGGTGGCGACATACGTACGTACATACGTACGTATGTACATACGTACGTACGTACATACGTACATACTTCCGACATGTTTTTTTTATTTGCTTTTTAGACTCAGGGGGACTCAAAACGTCGAAAAAAAGTGAAATATGAAAAAATTTTTTTTGCACGATCCTATAACTTTATCTATTATACTCATACTGCGTATGTAGTACGATAAAGTAAAAATAAGATCAAATTATAGAGCGCATTTTTAAATTTTCTAGAATATCTTCTTTTATCCCTGTAACTTGAAAACAGTAACAGATACAGTAATGAAAAATAAAAACAAAATTTTTACCTAAAAAAACCCTATATTTTTGTTTGGTGTCTTTTTTCGTATCTCTTATCATTTTTGAGTTACACCGAGAAAAAGCAAGATTTTTAAGAAAATTTAAAAATGCTCTCTATAATTTGATCTTATTTTTTCAGAAACCATTCATTTTAAACCCGTCCAACTTTTTGAACATAAAAAATAACACTATAATAAAAAGTATTGTAGAAGGAAAACGATGTATTTATACTCTGAAGGACGAGGGGTTAAAAATTTACTTCCCATTTTTTCTTAAAATACATTATTCATCAATATTTTGCAGCATATCTCGCTTATGTTGAAAGTAATCGACATTTAATATTGCTCATTTTAAAGGCCTTTTCAAGCACTCCAAAAGGTATTGGCAGCAATATACACCTAAAATCGACCTTTTCTCTGTTATTTCAAGTTGAATACACCGATTTGAGCATGCACCAAAAAATAAACTATTCTCACCTACCATATCTCTTTTTGTATTATAACTAGAAGATTTGTGAAAGAACGAGTCTCTTTGTTTTTTTTATAAGCTACAAAAATATTTTATATAGCTTTTTCGTTAGATACGTAGTTTTTAAGGTGTTCGCAAAAATCCGTCCGAAAAGGTGTCCTTTTTCAATGAAAATGGCCAATATTCAACCACGAATAACTAAAAAAGTATTGAGTTTTCAAAAAAAATATAGAACAGTTTTTGTTTAGAATTAGGTTCTCTAGCCATATCCGTGGTTATTTTACCAAAAACATTCCACCCCGAGAAGGGGTGGGAACCACCCCAAGATAAAAGCGCACATCGGCATGAGGTAGACTTTGTTTCCTGATATATTCCCTACTTACTCTGAAAATATCAAGTAAATCGATGTAGTAGGATGGAATTCGGAGCCAAATATCCTCATTGACTGCCCTAATAGAACCCTTCAGAACTTTTGCAGACAGAGTAAAATGGGCCGTGATAATCACCAATGTCCTTAAAAGATGAGGCTCAGTAGCGTACTGATAGATCCGCGGGCTCCGGTTCCAGTTGAGATGCGGGCCCCCCGCCCAATAAAAACACACATGTCACACATTGTATATCAAAAGTTTTTAATAAACATTAAATATAAATCATCATATATTTATAAAAAGTCAAACTAATTTAAAACAATTAATTGGCTAACTAAGTTGGCCACTGAAGTTCAATATGTGAGGTTTTAATCCTCAAATTGCAACCACGTGAGAAGAGTCCTGTGTTGCCCTGGGTAATATCCAGGTATATTTGCAACATCATTGAGTATTCTTATTAATATGTAGTATACCACAACAACTGTAAACATTTAAAGGGTTTTCACCCAAAATATTTTTTTGGTGGCTCAGGCATGCTATTTTTTGGCTTTTAGTAACACTGATGATGGATTTCTAAATCCAAAAACGTTCTGTAATTTAATGTAACCCTTATTTAGGGAATTTAAATTATACCTTTTACAAAGGATCTCGTATTTTTCCCTGTCCCTGAAAACTTCTTTAATGTTTATTTTAATAAGTTACAGGGGTGAAAATAAAAGAGAAAATTTAGTGTCATTTTTAATTTCAAATGTTTCATTCAAAAGAAAATTTTTATTTATTTTAAGGGACTTTCAGCCCTCGGTAATAGTGTAGTCTTTCATTCTGCGTTAAATTTTTCAAAAATATTAACTAGTTTGTTCGGGCTTCAGGATTCGAAAAAAATGGACACCATGCTTGTGGTGATATTTTCCAAATCGAACATTCGCTATCTTTGTCATACAACGAATTCGAACGCGATCGAACATTCTGTTCATGTGGTGACAAGACAGTGACAAACAAAGTTACTAAATATTTGACACTGACACGGCTTCAGGAATATTTTGAGTTATTTGTTAAATAATATTGATGGTGTATTATTTGATAAATAATTGATTTAAAACGTGAAATTAATAAAAAGTTATTTATTGTTTATTATTTATGGAAGTATTTTGTTGTTCAAAATTTATCTAAGCGTTCCATAGTAACAATATATTATTGAAAAAATCAGTTTTACTCTTATCTCGATTATTAGTTTTTATTGTATAGTACATATATAAATTATTGTAATCACTGAATACATAGTTGGTGAAAAAATGATCATATTAATTAACTGAATTAATAATTTAAGCGATTATACAAGTAACGGTTATCCAAGAACATTCAAAAGCCATCTCTAAGTTGATCATGACAATGCCATTGTCAACCAATGTTTACATCTCCATACCAGTGAGAATTTTAATACACGTAATTTGCTGTGTAAAGAAAGAAAAAGTAGGGATATCCGTAAATACTTAAGGCCGTTTCTCGCGATTCTGGGCATATTTAAATTTCAATGTAAAAGTTTAAATAAAATAACGCAAAAACTATGTCATATATTGAGATAATTCTTTTTTTATATGAAAAGAATTAAACAGTTCTAGTGCTTTATTTGTTTTTAAATTATTAAATTGTTTAAACAATATGTTTTTTTAATTTTTTTTTTTGTTATTAACGTAAAAAAATTTAAATTTAAATACGTCACTAGAGAATTTTTCCCACTTTCCGAATCTGTTTTTGTTTTTAACATAAAGTGTAACACAAAGCACCAGTGGCGGCTCGTCAGAGGAGGCAAGGGAGGCTCAGCCTCCCCATAAATTTTTTACACACTCTACACTGTTTTGTTTATCATGAATCGCGAAAATAACAAGCACTCTCACTATTATACAACGTGTAAATTCCATATTATCACTAATTATCCATACGTACGGAGCATTAGCATTAGAATGCATGATCGCGTCTCAGTTTTATTACATATTATTCATGATACAATAACAGAAGATATGACATGGAGCAGGTAGGCGGGGACAACGTAGCTACGTCACTCTGTGAGTAGATCAGCATTATATTCAGTGTTGTCGTATAGTAAACACTGTTTATTTTTTTGTTTAAGGTGAATTTTCCTTATAATTTGTTACACTTTTATCAAAAATATTATATTCATAGTTAGATTTGAATAGTCCTTAGGAGGTATGATCATAAATATAATTAATGAATAAGAGAACTTAAGTAATAACAAAATATAACTGATGGGCTTCATGACTATCGCAGCTTTAACTTTTTTTATCATTCAACACATTACAATTTTATTGTTACCTTTATTTCATCGTCAGTACATGTATTATACAGGGTGTATAATACATGTATTATATTATATAAAGGGTGGAGGGCACTTATGGAATAAAATTATTTTCGTACTTCCGGGCCTAAAGTGACAACTTCACTCCCTTGTGACAGGTACTAAAGTGTCACATTTAATCCCTCCGGGATTAAATATTGACGAAACTCCCGGAACGATTAAATCACAAACAAACGAATTTAAGGGATATTTTATTGAAAAATATAATTAATTAGAATGGTAATTAACGGTTTCTAATCGCAATTAGGAAGGAATCGCCCAAATCTCTCACATCGTCGATTTCTAAATCAACCAACTCTTTTCCACGACAAGCTCCCGCAACGCCCAAAATAAGTGCAACCTACAAAAAAATTGATTTCTTAAAATTTCTGAATATAAACAAATTTCCAAATTTACCTTAAGCATTAAATATTTATCATCCGGAGCCTCCCGTAAGAACTGATCTACCTGCTCAGACGTGAGAATTCTTGACTTCTTTGGCTTAAATCCCTCATTTCTTCTCTTCAAAAAAGCTAATAATTTTGGAAATTTACTTATATCAATATCTTCTCTAATGTTAATAACCGATTTCAGCATTGAGTAATGTGCCCAGAGAGTTGAGGCACAAACCGCTTTTGATTTATCATCGAAGTAGACTAACAGCGCATTTTCAGTAGGTTGTCTCACATTTTTTAAGCGGCACCACTTTTTAAAAGCATCGTACTGCTGCTCGTATAGTTTTCTAGATTTCGGTGGTAACAATTCTTCACCTACTTCGGCTGCTCTTTTATCAATATCAGATACACCTTCTTCACTCATGATACCAATAATTATCAATAACAATGTTTCTTTACAATGACACTAGTAATGACAATGTTTCTAAATTATAACTGTCACAACGCAATGTTACTATGGTAACTTATTTTAAAGACAGTTTATTAAATGAGTTGAAGAGAGAAAAAACTGATTGAAATTATTGAAATAATTAATAAAATCATACCGGAAGTACGAAAAGTATCGTATATACCTTGCGACTGAAGTACATTTAATCCTTCAGGTAAATTATGGCCCTCCCTGCGGTCGGGCCATAAACTTTACCTTCAGGATTAAATGTACTACTTCAGTCCCGCGGTATATAATGTACTATTCTGTCCTTGTTTTAAAAAAATTTAAAAAACGCTGAAACCCGTTCATTTTTATATATAAATGTAGTCTTTTTAAACCTAAATTTAAATTTAAACAGGGTGATTCACGCAAGCCAGGTATAGTTCATAAGCTTTATTTTTAATGGAACACCCTATACATTTTTATATTATTAAAAGCTACTTAACGGCCTGATTTCAACGACCCATATCATGTATGGTGTATTATAAATAATACAGGGTGAAATTTTGAAATTACAGTGTATGGAAACCACTTATGGAATAAAATTGTTTGAGTCCTTATTTTAGAAAATTATAAAAAACGCTAGGATACGTCAACTTTTAAATTTGATATGCTCTCTTTAAACATTAATTAAAATATACGGGGTGATCCACACAAGTCTACCATAGTCCATGATCTTTAATTGTAATGAAACACCCTGTATATTTTTATGTTTTTCGAATTTGCTAAATAACTTCATCACAAAAAAGTGTAGTGTATAGGGCCTACAAATAGGTACCTACAAAAAATTTTGAAATTATCTAATAATTTATCATACTTTAACTAATAGTAAAGTATGTATATAATAATGGTATTTTCGCTTTAATAAAGACATGTATTTTCTAAACTAAGTATAAATAATATTTATCTTTTTTGGTTTTGTATCTTTAATGTCTTGACGAAATTTATGAATAATTTAAAAATTTCACCTTTTCAAAATTTCACCTTGTATTATTCATAATGGACCCGAATAATACATTTTTTTGAGATGAAGTTATCAAGTAGCTTCTAAGCACATAAAAATATATGGGGTGATCCATTAAAACTAAAGATCATGGACTATGCTGTACTTGCGTAAACCACCCTGTAAATTTAAATCTATGTTTGTAAAGCGCCCATTTAAATTTAAAAGTTGACCTGTTCCGGCATTTTTTATAATTTTTAAAATAAGGACACAAACAATTTTATTCCATAAGTGGATTCCATAGTTAATAATTTCAAAATTTCATCCTGTATTGTTCGTAATTCACCCTACATGATATAGTAAGTTGAAATCAGGTTGTTAAGCAGCTTTTAAAAATATAAAAATATACAGGATGTTCTATTAAATTTAAAGCTTATGGACTCTGTTTGACTTTTATGAATCACCCTGTAAATTTAAATTTGTGTTTAAAAAGTGCAGATATTTATTTAAAAATCGACGAGTGTCAGCGTTTTTTATAATTTTTCGAAACAAGTCGACAGAAATCATTTTATTCCACAAGTGCCTTCCACACTGTATAATTAGACGTATGTTGCCTAATAATAAAAAAAACATGTTTCTGATTGATTTTTATTATTAGAATATGTTCTCAATAATTATATTTAATCATACTAAAGAAAACAGCACTTCTAGAAAGTTTCACAACTGATATTAAAAGCTAAAATCTCCAAATCATAATGGCAATGCATTCGAAATTTAAAGGATCTACTCACAACGTGACGTCATGCGCGACCTGAACGAAATTAGGAACGCTCCATATCATATCTTGGGTTATTGTATCATGCATATTATTATAGGCAGGACCCTGGGTTATCCCGAGATGCATGAACGGAGCACGGAGCCGAGAAGCCCAGCAGTCTCCGTTGCTAATGCTCCGTGCAGCGCAGCAGGCCTTTAAGGAGACCCGGTCTCCTAACAGTGGCATCTACGGTGCCATCACACGCTGCCCGGAGATATACCAAGGGAGGCAGAATAGCTTCTCTGCTCCGTTGCGTGGTTGCGTGCGCCTCAGGACAACGAATTTTAGGGTACTGACGAAAAATAATGAAAAATCTAAAAGTGCGAATTTTGTTATGAAATTTGGTATGTAAGTTATAATAATGTTTGGAACAACTTGCTCAAATAACTTTTTCCGATATATCTCTAACTCAAAGCAAAATATCGGTAATTTATGGTGTTTTTGAATTCGCAGTAGGCCGCGTTTAGAATTAAAAAATTCAGTTGAGTATCTTAAAAAATGTGAAGCTTCATTATGCATGGACTGCAAAACTTCAAATCTGTATTTATTTTGATATGCGAGGTATCTATTTACAAATAGATGGAATTGTTAACAAATAAACGACACAAACTTTGGTATTAAACTTTTACAATTAGACTAACTATTTTTAAAATGATATGATATCATGAAATTATGAATTAGGATATTATGAAATGTAAATAAAAAATGGTCAAAAAATGGGGCCTTAAATTACATTTTTTGGCGCATTTTTTTGCTAGTGCAAATTTGTCTAGATATTTTACAGTTAGGTATAGCCTCCCCTATTGTAAAAATCACGAGCCGCCACTGCAAAGCACCTATTTTGTTTAAACTTTTAAAAAATCTTGATGTTGATTATAAAAACTATAGAAATATGCTTAATAGTTTATTAAAAACGACTTATATCCAAATAAAATGAAGCTGGTGCAAACACAAAACAATGTGGAATATTATAAATGATCTATCTGGTCGGAAGCAAACTTCTAAAAATATTATTATACATCTAATAAAATTATATCAATAATCAGAATAAAGTTTAAATAAATATTGGTATTATAATATGGATTACCTACCGTCGAAAGCCGACGTGATCAACCAAAACGGAAGATGTATTTGGTGATTTTTCTAGTGACCTTCTTGGGTGTGAATATGTCTTTTAAATTTACTTCTCCTGGTTTAAAAACAAAGCATAGTCAGAGAACAATAACCACATGTTCTCTGGCATAGTGTCTATCGACTTAGCACCATGCGTAGGAAAAGTATTCTTTTTTGCGCTACACCAAGTCAATATACACTGTATCAATTATTTTACACAAAAGTAGTAGGTATTAAGGTTGTAAGTTAGAAGTAAAATTAAACATCTAACGTAAAGTTAATGCTACAGAACAAGACCGACGGTATACGGTAAACCACTTTGGATGTTGGATACCTTAATAGTAAAATAAATATAGTATTACCTATACTAATAAGTCGCTGAAGAGTTCTAAAAAACCAACTGCTTTTTTAATAAAACCAGACTAAAAATCTAAAAATTAACGAAACAACGCAGAAAAACACAAAATATCGCCGATATAACTTGATTAACCTATGAAATTCCAATAGTGTCAAAGTTTCATAAATGAAAATAGTGTAAAAATTTCAAACAGTGGAGTAAACTTGACTCAGGTTGCACCAATTACAAACAAGCATTACGGCGCGGTAAATTTGAATTACACCTCCTGGTTTACAGAGCATAATAATATAAAATCTATTAAATGTATTCTTGCATTATCTCAATTTCCGAACTTTTACAATAGTTTACAACTTATTCATAAATCGTGCAAATATAAATACAATAAGTGTTTGGGTTAGCAGGTACAGACGGTTAAACAAGTGTTGAAACCATTGCTTCGGTTTGAAGCCGGTAAAAAGAGTACAGAACCTTTACAAAGGTGATCTATATGTTTCATAATAAACTTTGTTTTCAAATTTTTTGATAAATAGGTATTCTTCGTTCTTATTTATTTATAAGTAGGTAACTACACAAAATAAAAATTTATTAAGCAGTTACATTTTCTAGTGTGAACTTGTGTAGTTCAAAATGTCCCCATCAAATTAAAAAAAAAAAAGAAGCAAACATCGGGTTAGAGAGGGCCCCTGTGGGGCCCGGGCCCTGGTTCCGCGGAACCTGCGGAACCATGCTCAGTACGCCACTGATGAGGCGTATGAAGAAGAAGAAGAATTTATGAACAGTCGCAAAAATAATATGTATATTGCATTATTATATAGGGTGTCCCAAAAGTAGCGGAACGGTCGAATATTTCGCGAACTAAACATCGGATCGAAAAACTGAAAAATACGTGTTCAATCATTTTCAAAAATCTATCCAATGACACCAAACAACAATCCCCACTACACCCCCTGGAGGTGGGGTGGGGGTAACTTTAAAATCTTAAATGGAAACCCCCAGTTTTTCTTGCAGATTTTTATTCGTTACGTAAAAGTAGGCAACTTTTATTCAAGACATTTTTTCGAACTGTGGATAGATGGCCCTATAATTGGGAAAAACGATTTATCCTGATACCATAGGTAAAATTATAGAAACGGTCTAATATCTCACGAAATACACTTCAAAATAAGAAACCAAATACAGATTTTTAATCTTTTTCGAAAACCTATCGAATAACACCAAACTTGACCCTCCAATCCACCCCCTGGAGGTGGGGTGGGGGGTAACTTTAAAATCTTAAATAGCAACCCCCACTTTTTATCGCAGATTCGGATTTGTCATAAAAAATTAAGCAACATTTATTCGAAACATTTTTTAAAATTTCTGATAGATGGCGCTAATAAATCATATTTTTCCAGTTAAAGCGCCATCTATTAAAAATTCAAAAAAATGTTTCAAATAAATGTTGCTTAATTTTTCATGACAGATCCGAATCTGTAATAAAAAGTGGGAGTTGCTATTTAAGATTTTAAAGTTACCCCTCACCCCACCTCCAGGGGGTGGGTTGGAGGGTCACGTTTGGTGTTATTCGAAAGAGTTTCGAAAAAGATTAAAAATCTGTTTCTTAGTTTCTTATTTGGAGGTGTATTTCGTGAGATACTAGACCGTTTCTATAATTTACCTATGGTATCAGGATAAATCGTTTTTCCCAATTATAGCGCCATCTATCCATAGTTCGAAAAAATGTCTTGAATAAAAGTTGCTTACTTTCACGTAACAACTTAAAATCTGCAAGAAAAACTGGGGATTTCCATTTGAGATTTTAAAGTTACCCTCCACCCCACCTCCAGGGGGTGTAGTGGGGCTTGGTGTTTGGTGTCATTGGATAGATTTTTGAAAATTATTGAACATGTATTTTCAGTTTTTCGATCCGATGTTTAGTTCCCGAAATATTCGACCGTTCCACTACTTTTGGGACACCTTGTATTTAAAAATGTAGGTCCTTCTAGAGGTATATAACTCAAACGAGTAGATGCAGTCAATAATTGATCAAAGACCGCATATTCGCGTATACTGCTCGATTCATATTGAAACCACAGAACAACAAAACAGAAAACAGAAACACAAAGGACTGCTTTTTCTCATTGCAATGCAATATATTCTAAAACGATGCGATGAAGGGCTGCGGCCCGCGGCGACAATATTCAGCTGCCGCCTCTCTTGCCTCTGCCGTCTCCTAGCGTCTCTTTGTGAACCGCCACCGACCGCCACATTGCTTTGTACTCGCTCTATTTTCTATTTACACTGCCGTCAACTCTTATTCAAACCCCAGCGAAATTGCTTTTCTACGGGGTTTTGTTCGGGGTTATATTAGGTATACAAATTCGGAAGACATCTTGTGATGAGATTTCAAAATATGTTAAAGGAATTTCCTTCCCATTTTTATCTAGCACTGACTATAATTTTAATAAACAATATCATGAGATTTATCAAATTATGTTTTAAATTTCTGCTACCTTCTTTTACCTAAACGAAAATAAAAAAATTAGAAAAAAATATTTTTAAGAAACGCTTTTCTTTAGTTACGAGTGACTAAAATTAAACATATTATAAAAAAATCAACTAGAAAGCAAAAAATAAAAAAAACTGAAAAATCTAACACATTCGTCAAAGAAAAGCGTGGCGCGTCTTCATTGAATAAACGGTTTTCGCACCACGCTTTTCTTTAACGAATATGTTAGATTTTTAATTTTTTTTTTATTTTTTGCTTTTTAGTTAATTTTTTTATAATAATTTTAGTAACTCGTAACTAAAGAAAAGTGTTTCTTAAAAATATTTTTTTATTTTTTACTTTTTAGTCTTACACTTTTCAAACATTAAAATATATCTTCATGTTTATTAAAATATGTATAAAACATATGATGTGCAAACATGAAAAGTCGGAATCGGCAAACATTTGAAAGTTTATTGTTTATTTATGAAGCATAACGTACACAATTAAGAACAAACACAAACAGTATATAGCGGTCAACAGGTAGCAAGAATATAGATATATAGAGTTTTGTATAGACTATAGATATTTGGCACACATATTCGTAATACATATAATAAAGAATGGCGGTACAGAGCCAATTTCAGAAATATGTTAGTATGTGGAAATTATTCTATAACTAAATAGAATATTGAAAAAAGGAGCCTGTACCGCCATTAAGAAAGATAAAAGAATACATTTTCTTCAAATAAACTTTTTTATCCCGTGCCTAGATTTTGTGTCACATTGGAACTACTAAAAATCGATTTTTTTTATAACTTGGAAACGACCGTCACTGACTTGGCAACATTTCTCGCCTATGTGTATCAAAATTATTGTTTTTGATAGTATTTATAAACGTCACTGTCAGTGTCGAATTACCGACTCACTGTTGCCTCGCTTTTGAAAGTTCGCAGAACTTTCGCAATCTTGGACCGCATTATTTGTTGCTACCTGTTGATCGCTACTGTGTGCTCTTAACGTAAAAAGTGAAATTATGTATAGTTCATATAATTATATACAATCTGTAAAAGTTTCAAGTTTTTTCATTGTAAAAAACAAGAGATTTTAAGCATTTTCCGTTAAAATCGTTATTTTATTTAGTTAATAAAAAAATTTTTTATTGACTATTCGTGTATTGTTCCCGCGAATGCATGTCTGTAAATTTTTGGTCATTTGCATTGAAGAAAAAGCAGTCAAATTAACGTCCAAAGATTTGACCCAAACGATTGAACTAAACAAAACCGTTTAATTAATTTATACGACAAAATGAATTCTAATGTTAATTGTAGCACAAAACGTCTCTACCGGTGGTTTTTCTACGACTACGATAAAAACACGATTTTTTTTAATTCGAGTTTTGGATGAAGTTTTGTTTCGTATCGTATTGATATTTGACACGAATAAACGCAGATTTATAGGTATATAAATAAATATATAGCGTTCAAAATTTGAAGCTTTATTGTTTATTTATGAAGCATAACGTAAACAATTAACGTAAAAAGTGAAATTATGTATAGTTCATATCATTAGCTACAATCCGTAAAAGTTTCAAGTTTCTACATTATAAAAAACAATAGAATTTAAGCATTTTCCATTAAATACGTTTTTTTTTATTTAAACAATTAATAAACATAAATTTTTTTTTGACTATTCGTGTATTGTTCCCGCGAATGCATATGTCTGCAAATTTTCATTCATTTGCATTGAAGAAAAGTCAGTCAAATTAACGTCTAAAGATTTGATGCAAACTATTGAAGTAAAGAAAAGCGTTTAAAAATATTATCGTTTTTGCAGTAGGTACCTACTAAAATCTTCAAACTCACAGAGCACAGAAAAGAGACATTCTCCTTGATGTGCCTATCCGTGATGAATATTGGCAATCATCATGACAATCTTTATCTTGTCTGCAGCAGCGCGGAAAAGCTGCACAGATTGAACCAGGATCTAATGCTCTTTAACCCGGATATTCTTCTTCTTCCTGAACCTCGCTCTCCAAATACTTCTCCTTGTAGAATGGCTCGTATACTTAAATACAAATGACTTTGTAATAGAATTAAGATACGGTCTAAAATATCTTGGCCAAAGCTAAAGCAGCAGGCCCCAATAATATACCAGCAGAACTACTCAAACTACAAGTACCAGTAATGGAAAACGAATCAATAGTATACACCGAGAGAAAAAAATTCTTGACATAAAGAAACTTTATTTATATTTAAGAAAGGTCGACTTGGCATATTGCCTAAGAAATATATCTTTGTATGTAATATATAATTTTCTATTATATTTCAAATAAATTTTACTATAGCCAAAGAAATTTATTTTAAACATGATTGAACTAGCACTTTCTGGCAAACTTCAAACCCATTTATCAGAAAGAAATTACACTTGATGTTAATTTATTTTATTAGCCATAAGAATATATTTTCTTGACATTACAAAACTATTCTTTCTGAGCAATAATATTTCTTAGTAAGGAATATTATTATCTTACCATAAATAATTAATGTATTTAATATTAAGAAATATATTTCGCAGATATAATCGTATATTTAGAATTAAGTTAATGTTTTTTGAAAATCAAGTGATATTACATGCGGAGAAATAAATCATTGTGTTAAGGTAAAATCATTATTTATTAATAAAAACAAGATATAAAACGTTATTATTACATACAAATATTTTCTCCACTCTTAAATTACTGGCTTCTACACAACAATAAAAGGATGGAGAGGCAAATCCAACTTCCTCAATTTTTCCTTCTTTTGTTAATAGCACTGTGTATATCAGCAATTCACTAAAACAAAATCGTTATGTAGAAAGACTAAACTTATTTTAATAAATATTTTTTTATAAAGATAACCTATAGATATTTATTTTGACAAATTTAGGAAATACCTAAAAAAACAAATACACGGCCCCACATAAGAACTCTTAATACTAATAATAATCAAGCTTATTTAGTTCAAACATGGCATTATTTAACCTACACATCTTTGTTTATTTTTTTCTTTTATTTGTTAATGAAATATTAATTATATATCTGTATAATAATAAGTCACACAATAAACATTGTTTAGCTAAAACAAGAGGGAAAAGGGAAAATACAACCAATGTAAAACATTGAAGCAGACATAATAATATGTAATTTTCTTTATTTTTATAATCTAAAAGAGACAGCATACCTAATCATTAAGAAATTTTATTACGGGAAAGTATTATTAGTTTACATCTTAAGTCATTTAATACATATTAGGCTAACTGATTTCTTTATCACAAATAAATGAACAGAAAACATCCTCAGCGTTGCACCCGCCATGTTTGATATAGCGTTGTATTGTATATTTTTATAGAAGACGATACATTCAAGGAATCTATTATAGTTGATACATCATTATACACATTTTTAAAAAGGTACTTACATGTATAAAGTTCTACCAATTCTGGAAGGCTCGCAGTTGGTCAATAGCTCCATTCTTAATATTGTTCTAAAGCTATACAGTGATGAGCGCGCTAATAACCGGCAAAATAGCACAAAAGATGGAAAAACTTATTAAGTTGTGAAATAAAAAGAAATGAAACTAGTCGAGCTGGGAAATTTAGCGATATTAACGTAAAAATTTACATTATATTGATTGTTTCCCACCTTAAGACGTATCGGACGAGTTTTGTAACTGCCACTGTCACAGTGACAGTTTTAGTTGACATACTCCTCTGATAGGTGTAAAGGTGGGAAACAATCAATATAATGTGAATTTATATGTTAATATCGCTAAATTTCTCTGCTCGAATAGTTTTATTTCTTTTTATCTCACAACTTAATACGTTTTCCATCTTTTGCGCTATTTTGCCGGTTATTAGCACGCTCATCACTGTATATTATATCATTCTGTCCCAGCTTTAAATTGTGGCTTATTTCCCAGTTATAATAATAAGCTCCTTTCTTTCAGAGTTGTTCATCATTATACCTAAAAAGCATATAAAGATACTATTATGTTTCTTTTATAGCCATTCGGATACGCAGCAATATTATTATTAAATCTTAAATTACTCAATTTACTTTTATTTAATACCTATATATTGTAGGTACGTACCTTCAAAATAACCGTTAATTTTTAAAGAACACCAACAAATCCAAAATCCATCTATATGAACATGGACTAATATCAGGCCATCTTGACAAACACTGGTGATTAAATCATAAATAGTTAATCTGCGCAATTCTTTTGTGGAAGAAAATCTCTTTGCAAGTAACATTTCAGCTTAATGATAAAGTTTTTATTTTATAACCACAGTTACTACAGAGGGTATTTCTGAAGAATTATTTCTTGTGGTTTAAAATATTTATTTGATTGTAAGAAAATTTTTTGTTCACAAACATAAATATAGATTAACTTAACAAATATTTCTTATACTGAAAAATATTTGTAGTTTTCAATTTAAGAAAAAAACTTTAGGATAAGAAAATAAAAATGTAACGATTAATAGCATTTCTTAGTATTGAAGAAATTATCTGTAAGAAATTATTGAGTTCTGTTTAAAAAACTCGTTTCTTTATACGTGTACTGGTATGTTTAAGGTTATATGTTGTCAAAGTATTTTGAGTATTCTCAAAACCAGGACAATTATTAATTTCAGAGCAAAGAAGTCGGCTGCTGAGCAAAGGCGTAGCTACTGCCGTATCAGCCGTATCAATTATACGGGGCCCAGGCGCTGCATGTCGAAACAAAACTTCCATTTAAAAAATTGAACAAAATATTCCACAATTTCCCTAATAAAACGCTTTGAAACAGTGTATTGTTTGGATGTCCACATTTTCGTGTAATGGATTCTTTATCTACAGTGCTAGTCAAAAGTCCGTACCCCCCCTCGTATCTTTTGAACGGTTATACCTATAATAGTGAAATTTGGAAGAAGAAAATAAACGGACGTAAGCTTCTTAACTAGTCATGACAGGTGACGTAGTAGTGACAGATGACGTTACAGAGCCACTGTGACCGATAATTTTAAATGGGATCTTATGGCAAGTGATACCTCGTTTGAAAGGTATTGAAAATACCTATTCAGTCATACTAATTTTGTTTGAGTTTAAGCTAATTTTGATGAACAAATGAAATAAATATAAAATTGTAGTTTCGCATTTAATTAATAAAAATTCAAAATTCCGCCTATGATTACTTGTCAAACAGGTTGACGTTGACGTAAAAACTACTAGAGAATTAAAAAACGTCAACTTTTTTGCCAAAAAATTCATAGGCGGACATTTGAATTTTTATTAATTAAACTCGAAACTACAATATTATATTTATTTAATTTATTCACCAAAATCAAAATCAACCTAAACTCAAAAAAATTAGTATGACTGAATAGGTATTCTAAATACCTTTCAAACGAGGTATCACTTACCATAAGGTCCTATTTAAAATTATCGGTCACAGTGGCTCTGTAACGTCATCTGTCACTATTACGTCACCTGTCATAACTAGTTAAGAAGCTTACGTCCGTTTATTGCCTTCCTCCAAATTTCACTATTATAGGTATAACCGTTCAAAAGATACGAGGGGGGGTACGGACTTTTGACTAGCACTGTATAATATTGTATTGTAAATCATAATATCTATGTATATCCATTTGCCGCCGTATTCCATAACAACAAAGAAGCTTTGTTTTTGTTTTCAAATTACTTTTCATTGTTCATTCACCGTTGGCGGTGACACACTGTAATATGGTTAAATTGCAGTTTTTGTTATCGCTTAATCTGTGACGATTTGGAACAGTGTGTATATTGTTTTGGGTATATTTTCGTGTACTTAATCTATTTATCGTTTAGCCCATTTTTTCATTGTCCAGTCACCCTTGGCTTATATAAAACAAGTGTTGTTGAAAAAACTGAATCTGTTTTCAAATCTATTTTTTGAGTTTGGTTTATTACAGTTTATTAGGTTTATTAGGTTCAATTTGTGCAGTCGATTCAGAAAGTTTAAATTTTAAATTCTGAAAATATTGTGAAGTGAAAGAAATGAGTGAAATAAAAAGAGAGTAGCTGAGTGCAGCGATGAGAAGAAAAATGAAACAAAAAGAGGAAGAAGTTTTGAAGGAGATACCCAAAATTTCTTCATTTTTCCATCAACCAGATTCTCAAAGTGATTTAGATTGCAATGGTATGTACTAGATCTCTATCTACTAATGAAACAATAATTCTTATCTAATTAATTGTCGTCTGTAACAGAGGTGGCCAAGGTCCTTGATATTCTTTGATAGAAATTTGAAATTTTTTAGAAGCCGTCATTAAATGCGTATTAAAAAGTTATGCAAAAGAGATGTTAAAAAATTTTTTACAGAAATTTGTACAGAATATTTATTGAACACGTGTAAATAAAAGTACAACCTATTTGTACTAAATTTAAATATTATAAATTTATTTTACTTCTTTTGATAATTCTTTAAATCATAGTGAATAAATGGTGACAGCACTTCTTAGTAATTCTTTCAGATGCTGGTTAGTTCGTAATAATGAGTATTTGAATTTCAGGAATTTTAAAGTGGAATAAAATTATTCACACATATGTCTTCTTCTTCATGTGCCGTGCTCGATTATCGAGTGTTGGCTATCAAATTGGCTATAGTAATTTTGTTGGCGGCAGCTCGGAAAATGGAAGCTGGAGTTTCTCAAACCACCCTCTTAGGTTTCTAAGCCATGACGTTTTTCTTCGACCTGGCCCTGTTCTTCCGTCTCCTTTGCCTTTTATTATTAAATGGAGTATATTATAACTCTCTGGGTGGCGTATTTTTCTCTAGGTGCCGTCTTTGCTTCGAAGGTTGGCAATCATCAAAGCGATTTTTACTTTTGAGAGTGCGGCTCTAAATAATTCGTTGTTACTACATCCAAACCATGCCCTAAGATTCTTCAGCCATGAGTTAAATCAGCTATCAGCTTCATATAAATCTTTTTCCTGGATTTTTCCTTATATAATGAACTGGAGTATTAGAAATTTATCTCCATCTCCTCTCATCACATGTCCCATATATCTCAGTTTTCTTTTCTTAATGGTTAGAAGTACTTCTCTTTCCTTATGCATACGTCTGTCTCATTACCACTACGTTGGTTATTCTATTTACCCATGAGATCTTCAGCACTCTTCGCTACATCCACATCTCGAATGTCTCCGGTCTTCTCACGTCAATTTTCTTCAGTGTCCACGCTTCCATCCCGTAGTATATTACGGATAGCACATAGCACCTCATAACATGGCCAAAAAAATATTCAAGTTTGCGAGTTTTAACTGTTCTGATGACTTCCCAACTTATTAATAGGATCCTCCGATACACCAAGGTTTCAAAGGCTTCCAGCTTTTTGAGAAGGGTATCCGTTAAAGTCCAACCTTCGACACCATACAAAAGAGTACACATTCACATAAGTACGGTGTTCCATTGAGCATTTTCTAGCACTACCTTATATCACTTCTTGAAAAGGGCCCCGCGAAAATCTTTGATACGGGCCCCTGTGGGGCTAGCTACGCCACTGCTGCTGAGAAAGAATGTATGACTAAAAAAAAAAAAGAATGTGTGTGTACTTTGTACGCACGTAAGAAGTTATACTTCTATTATATAATTTGAACGAAGTAAATATACTTAACAGGTCATTTGTATTTTATTTAAATATTAAACTAACTTTCTTATTTACCACTTTCAAAAAATTTTTATTAAAACAACCAAAAATAAAAAAAAATATGAATCGCCCAGGATTGGAACCGGGGACCTTCCGATCTCTGATCCAACGCTCTACCAATTAGGCTACCGAGCCTCTTGTAAGTGACACGTAAGTTTCGGATATAATTACACAACACGGTGACAAATAGATCGAGTGGAAAATGTTATACCTACATATTTTATTATCTTACTACAGAGGAAAACAAATCCATAGACACAAAAATTATAATAAATAATACATTTACTAAAAACACTAATATATTCTTTTAATGACTTATTTGCGCTGATACACATACAGATACATAGGTACATACCTATCTTGAAAGATTAGCAACGAACTACATAAGTACTGTCTGTGTGCGCATGCGCGCAGTATTATGAAATTTTACTCTTAATCGCGCCTAAAGAAGTATAACTTCAAAAATTTTATTTTTACATTATAATAATGACCTCTGAGTACATGTCAAATGTGTCGAGTGTTCTTTTAATAGAAATTTTGATTCGCTATGTATGTTTATGGTATTGTTCGTAATGCGCATAAGTCCAATTTTCAAAATTTTTGTTACAATTTTTTTTGTTTCTCATAGAGTATCTATAGCCGAACTTATATACTCCCTAAAACGACCCTCAGTTCTAACTGCAAGACGCAAGAGTCTCGCAGGCTTAGTTTTGTTCTTGCTCAAGTCTTGCACGGTAAGTCTTGGTCTTGGTCTTGCTAAAATTAGGCGGTCTTGGTCTTGCGAAAACGCAAGAACAAGACCAAGACCGATTTTGGGCAACACTAGTCTATTGTGCATATTATTCGTTTCAGCACATCAAGAAGATGTTGAGTGTGTTATAAACAACCTGCTTTATCACTAAATATAGTTCAATTAAGTATTGTTTTTGCATAAACGTAGAAAGAAACTAAATATCTATTAGGTAATATATAAACTCATTTGTCTAGTTAAACATGAAATTAATGTTAAATGGAAAATTACTTGATGTGTATATTCCAACTAAGAACATCAAAGAAATTTCGTGTGTAGGAGAGACGAGAAACCTCACGATAAAGCTCATTTAAATCAACACCCACTACCTTTAAATTTCCAAATTCCGCCCCATGAATCCGTATTGAAATTCTAAAGTAGGCGCATAAATTGCAAATAAAATTACATAACCAAAGCCAAATTGCGAACAAAACCAGCAAGGGCTAAACAAAAGAGTAAAGCCAAAGCATTCCATATTATTTCCAAGAGGGTAGTCAAGCGTTGAAGAGTGGATGAATCTAATATAACACCCCGCTCTCCTCCCGCGCGCCCCAAACTCTTATACATGCCATGTTAAACCATAGTTATGTATACCAGAGCCGCAAGACACGTCAGAATGTGAGAAACATCATGAGATTCGGTACAACTGTTGGTCACAGTCTGTGCGTTCTAAAGGTGTGTATATTGTGCAAAATATTATTTACCTTGCAAACAAAAGACATTCTGACTCCTCCCAGTCCAGGCCACTGGCTAATGATAACAAGTCGGCTAGCTAGCTCCACCCCTTGGAAATCTGGAAGGGGTAAACGAGGGGTTGAAAGGAATTGACAGGGTTGTTTTAGGGTTGAGAGTAACAGGGAACGGAAAGGTTTGCTGAAGATTACATGCCGTTTCTGAAAGTTCGGACATTTTCTTAGGGACGGATTTACATGCACGTGAGGGATACACTTGTAAAGAATGAATATTTTAACAAAAAATAAAAAAAAACATGCATTTACTTAACTTAATTTTATATTAAGCATTAAACTGCTTTTCAATATTTAGGTATATTTTTAAAACTTTAAGCCTATGTAGGTAGGTATGTACAAGAAACCGAGATTTTTTCATATAACAGAACAATATTCTAAAATTGATCTTTAAAATTAATTTAATAACAGAAACTCAGACGTTCACAGAATACAGCGAAAAAAATTCGTAAAATATTATACAGGGTGTTTCTATAGATATTTGACCAACGACATACTACACAGATCTCTCGCTAATTGATGAATGAATGACGAATCATATATAAAAATTATAATCTTATAGTTTATATAATATTCTTAAGTTTGCTTGTTGTTTCTTCTTCTTCAGGTGCCATCTCCGCTACGGAGGTTGGCAATCCTCATAGCTATTTTAATTTTTAAGGCAGTAGCTCTAAACAGTCTAAATTAAACCTTTCTCGCAAGGTCTTCAGCCATGAAATTCGTCTTCTTCTGATGATTCTTCTGTCATCTATCTTTCCTTGCATTATGAGTCGCAGGATGCCATACTTCCTTCTCGCCCCGCATCACATGTCCGAGATACTGTAGTTTTCTTTCTTTAATTGTAAGTTCAACTTCCTTCTCTTTACCTATTCTTCTTAGTACTTCGTTGTTCATAACTCTATCCTCTATCTACCCAGGAAACACTCATAATTCTTTTATAGGTCCACATTTCAAAGGCGTTAAGTCGTCTCATTGTCTCTACATTTAACGTCCATAATTTTACTTTTCACTCCATAGTATAGTACCTGTATACGTAACATTTTGTTGGGCGTACTTTAAGAGCTAATATCAAATATTTGCTACATAGGACCTTTTTCATTTTCATCAAATTAGAACGTGCTTTTTCGATTCTGACTTTGATTTCTGCAGTGTAGTCATTATTTTCTGTTATAAGTGTTCCTAGGTAAGTGTACTTTTTTACTCTTTCGATCTGCTGGCCCTCTACTATCAAGATTTCGTTAGTATTATGGTTGTTTTACTAATTTTCATACACTTCGTCTTTTTGATATTGAGAGAGAGTCCGTACTCCCTACCTACTACACCTTACTATTTTACTCACGAGCCTTTCAGGTCTTGTAAACTATCGGCTATTATTACTGTATCATCTGCATATCTGATGTTGTTAACTAAGATTCCATTTAGAGTAACTAAGACTCCAACTTAAGACTCCATGAGCTTGTTGTTACAAGGAGTTAATTTTGAAATTTGTTTGTGTATTGTTTCCATCTTGTTATGTTAAGTTATGTTGTTGTAGTCTTTCGTTTCTTTGTTCGAATCGCATCTTCGATATGGCCTTCCTTTTTGGGGTTCTATAGTATATACAGCTGCCCAATCCGATGTTTTTTTCAAATTACAAAAAAAGCAATAAGATATCTGTTAGGCCTCAGAAGAACAACACATTGCAGAAGCTACTTAAAAATCACGGGATTTTAACACTTTCTTCTTCATATATTTTAGAAACTGTTTGCTTAATTCGTAAACATCTACATGTCTTTTCAGTAAGTCCTAATCATGGCTAAGTATTCCACAAGAAATTTTACCGTCTATTTACCAATACCGTTCACTGCGTTAGTAAAGAAATCCATAAGTATCATATTCTGCAAAAAAACTATACAACCATCCCCCTCTACAACTTAAATCTGCAACATCTTACCCCAAGTTCCGGAAAATGACAAAAGCATATTCATCTGAAAGACCATTAGTACGTTCTTTAACGGTAAAATATTGCAAAACCTCTATAAAGAACCGCTTGGATTGACTTGAAATTTGGCATACACATAGCTAACAAGTCAAAGAAAAGAAGTGATATTGTGCCGATATGTGCTTTTGCCCCGGGGGTGGTTTTCACCCCCTCTTTGGGGTGAAAAAGTATTCGTCCAAAGTAAGTCCGGAAATTGATAAACTGACTAATTTTAAGTAACTTTTGTTCTATAGAGTTTTTTCACTAAGTCAATACTTTTCGAGTTATTTGCCAGTGAATATGTTCATTTTTTCAACAAAATAACCACGCTTTATACGGTTTTTTGCAAATAACTCAAATAGTAAGTATTTTGTCGAAAAAACATTCATAGCAAAAATATAACTTGTAAAAAATTTTAAAAAATGGTGTACATATCACGTGTCTATACCTAGTAAAAGCAGAGTTATAGCTAATTAAATATAGGTTCATATTCGTCAAATTCCAAATGGAATACTTTAACGTGAAATAACCAAAAATGAAGCACATTTCGGAGAAAACTCATTAGAAATTATTTAAAGTGTTTAACAAAAGCTTCATTTTTGTTTTATAAAAAAAAATTTCTAGCATCAAAAGTAAACAAGTTACGCTCAAAATAAAGTTAGTCCCTTTTTTTGGTAAAAAAATCGGGAAAATCACCCCCTAATTAGTATCTCAAATGAACTTAATCGTTACGACTTCACAAGTTTCTTGACTAGTGAGTAAAAGAGCTGTACGGATTCTGCGTATTTGGTGGAGGCGCCCCATGTTATTCTTATGGGGAAAACGAATAAAATCGCTAAGGTTCATTCTGCTCGTTTTTGTCTCGTTTTGTGGTGGAGACGCGACTGCTCGTCGGATCTTGAAGTAAGGTGGGTCGTTGGATAGGGGCGCGTTGGCTCGTCGGATAGTGATGTAAAAAGGGGTCGTTAGAAAGTGGAGGGGTGGTGAAAGGGGAGGAGGACATTGCCAAAACGGCATTATCTCCCGATGGTATTGGTATGATTGGAGCTTGTGATAGGTTAAAGGTGTGGGGAGTATCGAATATGTTATTTAATCCAGTAACTAACCGTTACGACCTGCTTACTATATTTTATCTACGACCGTAACATAATGTAGTATGTTTAAGCGATAGCGACATTACATCCCCGTTGTGATTGGTGTGATTGGTATGATTGGAGCTTGCGACACGTTAAAGGTGAGCTAGCATCTATATGTAATAGTAAAAAGACTCTCCTTCTCTCTCTCTTTCTCTCTCTCTCTCTCTCTCTGTCTCTCTCTCTCTTTCTCTCTCTCTCTCTGTCTCTCTCTCTCTCTCTCTCTGTCTCTCTCTCTCTCTGTCTCTGTCTCTGTCTCTGTCTCTGTCTCTCTCTCTCTCTCTCTCTCTCTCTCTCTCTCTCTCTCTCTCTCTCTCTCTCTCTCTCTCTCTCTCTCTCTCTCTCTCTCTCTCTCTCTCTCTCTCTCTCTCTCTCTCTCTCTCTCTTTGTCTCTCTCTCTTTGTCTCTCTCTCTGTCTCTCTCTCTCTGTCTCTCTCTGTCTCTCTCTGTCTCTCTCTGTCTCTCTCTCTCTTTGTCTCTCTCTCTCTGTCTCTGTCTCTCTCTCTCTGTCTCTCTCTCTCTCTCTCTCTCTCTCTCTCTCTCTCTCTCTCTCTCTGTCTCTCTCTCTTTCTCTCTCTCTTTCTCTCTCTCTCTCTCTCTCTGTCTCTCTCTCTCTCTTTCTCTCTCTCTTTCTCTCGAAACAATTCATAAAAGATACAGGCGAGTGTCTTCTTCTTCTTCATGTACCATGTCCTTTCAGAACGTTGGTTACCATTATAGCTATCCTAATTTTATTCACTGCCACCCTAAATAGCATGCTTGTATCAACACCATACCAATCTCGCAAGTTCTTCAATCATGAGGTTCTTCTTCGTCCAGGACCGCGTTTGCCTACTATTTTTCCTTGCGAGGTGTCGATGAACACGAAATAACGTACAGCAACCTATGAGGTAATACTAGAAACAAAATATGATTAATCATAGAACATATACCATTCTTACAGTATGACCAAACCAACAAATATCCTCGATATAATCTTCTCCGATTGAGTACTAGTATACACGGATCTCCCTCCAATCATGCACCTGTTCCTTACAAAGAACATATGCCATTCTTACAGTATGACCAAACCAACAAACATCCACTAAAACAGTATGGCCAAACCATAAAAACGCATAAGATATAATAAAAGCATTCTTTTGATATGTCCAATCCATCCCTCTCATGAATTTATCAAATACAAAGCAACGGTATTGCATCAAAACCAACATTCGTCTACATATACACGTTTTATACACACACATACTTCAAAATGAACTTGAACCATCCTTAGAGCATGGCCAAACCAGCTAACTCGATATAATCTTTACATACAGACAAATATTCTTCAATATGAACGTAAACCGAGTAAGTAATGTTATACATAGATATCAACAGAAAATTTAATATTTTTAAAGACCTCTTCAATACCCTTCAGACAACAATAATAGATATAGTGAGCTGCTCAATATGGATCTTATCTGAAATATCACTTGATCTCCACTAAATATGCATTAATATACAGCGCTATTATTTTATATATGCGTATCATTTTTATGAAAATTACTGAATCCAGATGATATTGTGAGTTGCATACTATATTTTATCTACAGTAATTCTTGTTTTTTAGGTTGGTATCAGGTCTCTGGTAAGAAATGTGAATATATATTGTATTAGAAAAAATCGTTTAACAATTTAGCATAACACAAACAACTGTTTGATATGCTGATATGATTTATATGTTGACATAGAAAAGGCATTTAACATAATGTAATAAGCAGTATTGTTATAATAAAAAAATAGATATACATTTATCTATAACCATAAATTAATTTAGAGTGTATAGCTACATAGACTGCAGGAAAAAAATGTTAGGAGGTCAGTTAAGTAGTACGTAATGGTTAAATGTAATAAATATCTGTAAACGTTAATAAAGTAATGTGAGTATCTAAACGATGGAATGATAATAAGTTAGTGAATGTATGTAAAGCGATATAGAAAAATGATTAAAAGCATGCGATGGAAGGAACATAACCAATTTGGTTTGAATATAAATTTGTCAAAACAACAAAAATATGTTCTTTACAGCAGTCACCAACGTGAAGGTACGGTTATACGACTACCAGGAGAGGTTATGTTAGTATAGGACAAACAGTTAGTATGAATGAATTATTTAATGTAAGCATGCAATGAAAGGAACGTAACCAATTCGGTTCGAACATAAATTTGTTGGAAACAACAAAAATATGTTCTTAACAGCAGTCACCAACGTGAAGGTACGGTTACAGGACTACCAGGAGAGGTTATGTTAGTATAGGACAAACAGTTAGTATGAATGAATTCTTTTACATTATATGATAATATATTTAATAATAACAATATATATGTAACTTACTTACTAAGATCAGCTCATTATTTAACTTGGTTTAGTAGACATCTTTTTATTGATCTGATGAACATCTTTTATTTATTTTTATGAATGTTAAAACATCGATACTTTGGTGTTAATTCATTCGTTACTATGTTCTGTAGTATTCAAAATGAATTATTGAGGGTAAATTTGTTCGATAACTCTAGGTTATCTATTCTTAAAACTAGGGATCTCTCCGACTCCTGTTTTGTGACAGGCTATCGAAGACCTAAAACTAAATCGGGTAAAGATGACCATTAAGTTATCGATTGTCTTAACTTGAAGGCTACATGAGCAACAGCTCTGGAATTAACCAGAACGGTTCATTAATTTGCTAATGGTCCATATCAGATATCTTTTTAGTGGTCATAACTAAACATATTTTTTTTAATGTGCTAAACTTAGTTATTATACTTAATTTAGATTAAGTTATTGGAAACTATGATCTGTTAGAATTATCATATGATATAAAATGATGCATGATATGAATGAGTTAGATTAGGATTATAATAAAAAAGGTCTGATTCAGATGTAGTTATCAATAATATCAGATAATAAATAAATTAAGTTTTAAAAAATGACACTATTTAATAAACATCTATCTTAAAGGCAATCAAATAATACATCAAGGATAAATGATTAAATTGTGGACTTAGCGAAATCTTGCTTTGTATTAATTCTAATCAACATCCATCTTAGGATCAATTGAATAATGACCCCACGGAAGAGTATCATAAGACCCCTGAATGTGATGTCTTTTATCATCATTAGGGCTTAGCGCAATCTTGCTTTGAGTTATAGAATAAACTTGGTGTTTAACAGAGCGTATAAGATTTTGCGAGGCGATCTTTGTTGTAAAAGTATCTAAACACTCTACGTAGTCCTCAAAAGTAATTTTAGTATTTACCACAGATTTCTTTACCCCCTTTGCCTTCTTCGTTACACCATAATTTCGTATAATATTTTCAATTTCATCATTCTCATACTCTTGTTCTTTCAACTTGCCCCTCATGTTTTCGATCTCATCTTCTGTGGTAGCTGCTTTTGTCGTGTACAATTTCGATCGAAGACTTATGTAGTCGGTCATAATGCGGCCATTATTCTCATCTTTCATCATACCCAATACCTTCTTATTAACCAGAGGGATGCCGTATATGTTATCTTTAGGATAGTCTGAGGTATCAAAATATTTGTAGCAATCATGTATCATTGCTTCATACGGGTCTTGTTCGCGTATCTCCACAATCACTGAATCTGTATCTGTATAGCAGGTCGAAAAGTTTTCTCCGAACCTGCTAGCTAAATAGTCATATTGGAAATCATATATGGTTGTTTTCGCCAAGTCTAAAATACTCATTCCAACATAAATCGGTTTATCTAACCATAATTCCGCTCTATGCATCTCAACAGCAATTAAATTTTCATTAAAGATAGTAGCGTTTTTAAACAGAGGGCTACTTATTCTAGCTTCAGCTCCGTAACGACCCTCCCATTTTGTCAGCAATTTAATATCAACGCGCTTGCGCACATTCTCCATGGTCTTACCAAACACGGCGTTGTTCATAAGCTTAAAAAGATTCTTTTCAAACTCATTCTTTGCCTTTTTTCGAAGATCTGTGTTTAGATCGATGTAACTCTTTAGCCATGGAGCCTGCTTGAATTTTAGTACCCTATGAATTTTTTTCAGAACTAAACCATGTGCAAGCGCTTGCTTTAATGTTCTGTAATGAATTACGTACTTTGTTTTATCATTAAGAGTGGTCATTAATTTGGTGAGCTCTCGCGAACGTTTAGGAGGTTTCATAGTTTTTGGGTTCAAGGATTGGGGGCAGAATGGGATGTCTTTGTGACGATCGTGGAGATGTTTAGGGTACTCCAGATCAACTTCGAGAAAGCAACCTTCAGAAGAATCGTCCGGAATACTAAGAACGTCAATGTTAGTATCGGTCCACTCGAAACCACCATAGGGAAGATATTGAGACATTGCCCAACCATACTGGTTATTAACATCAAAGTACATAAGGAACGTTTTAGGTTTAGATGGATCATAGTTGTTGATGTATGGATTGTTGGCTTTCGCACGTCTTTTAGAGCAAACTTGGCTAAGACCACCACGAATGCCACGCTCAACAAACAAATGCATGTCTGGATCTGTTAAAAGCTCAAGTGCTTGTCCTGTATATTTAAGCATGGCATCCCACGTGAAACCGGGCAAGGTATAATAGTGAGCGGGATCGAGATTATATGTGGCGAGGCAGCTGGAGCGAAACCGCTCAAAAACGTCGGCAAGAAGAAGAATATCTGTTTTCATGTAGAGATCCACGTAATCTCCGAGAGAAGAACAAGAGAATGAGGACCAGACTTGGAGGGCGCGATGATAATGGCGGCGAGGACAGGATTTATCTTCAAGATTATTATAAAAAGAATCAATGGAAGGCAATGACGTTTCATTAAAACGGTTAAAAGAGTCAAGATAGTCATAGAACATTACACCTTTCTTTGTAAGTAGATTAAATTGCTCCTCAGACAACGAAGAAAATTGAGATTTAAGGTTAGGATATGCAGTCAAATATGAAGAGAGCTTATCAAGAGAAGACGCCATGAATCGAAAACTATCGATGAACCTAAAGTTAATTCGAGCATCAACAATACGTTTTGTAAAAGAGATATATTTTTCCTTAGTTATAGGAAGAAGATCTACAGGTCCTTTTATATGTGAGGCAATGTCATTAATAATGAAATGGGCGTCATATCCGCTGAGGTTATGAAATATGACCGGGATAGTGTGAGCATCTTTGTAATTAATGTTACACCCTTCATGAGCTGCCGATCTATAATTATTTTCTGGAATCATGTGATCATGATCGCGCACTTTCTTATCACTGGGGGAAAAGGTCTGGTCGCAGATATGACAATGAGTGGCTGCCTGAAAATCACTCTCTTGCTGAGATGTCATATTTATATCAAATGGACACATAAACACCGTAGAAACATCTTCAGCAAGCTGATTTAGTTCATCTGCGAACCATTTCATACAATCTTTTCCACGATATGATTTATAAAATGACAGAGAATCATCATAGGAACATTTAAAGTAATACCCAACGGCAGCAGGTATATGTTTTTGATAGGTGGTCTTTTCCACGCTATGCTCCAGAACGCTTTCGAGATCTGCGTATACGGCAAAGGGGGCTTTAATTTTATTCCTGAAATTCTTAAACCTAAGCATCTTATGACTTTCCTCTGGCATTTTAATGGCTGTTTCATTTATTCTTACACAATCGTTGGTGTGGTCTTCTAGCTGTTTTGATGATGAAAACGGTTGTAAACACCTATCACAGATAAGATCCAATCGCCCTTTACAGCATGCCTTATGAATATTTAACTTTTCCTTAGTAATAAAATAGCGAAGACAACTATTACAGAAATACTTTGTTCCCTTATCTTTACTTAATTGGTTGGAGAGGAGTCGGGATAGATTTTTTATACAAACGTAATGGTATCTAATGGGGCCGTCTACATCGTCATATCTTTCTTGGATTATAAGCAGGTTTACATGTTTATCCTTCTTTTCTTTTGTCAAGTATGTTGGGAGTGTCGTAAAAGTATGTTTCACCTTGTTCAGAATATAAACGTTTATGGAAATATCATTTTGTTTTTCGAAATTGGGAATCTGCTTCATCGACATTGGCCATTGAATACCTTTTAATTTCAAAACCTGCGAGTAGTGCGGGTATGAACTCATTAAAGCAGAGTTATTTCGACATGGATATAATGATGATACCACAGCCCACGCGAAGCACGCCTCATCATCATTTTTGACATTGACACATGCTTTCTTTCTTTTTATTTGAGGAGGAAGTTCGATGTATGAGGATCCAAGTTGTGGTGCAAATTTGTTAATGTTCACCCCCAGGTTAACAACAGCTTTTAACGCCCAACCACTATCCCTCTCTTGGAATTCCTCCAACTTTTTGCTTAGGGGCTCATACACACGGTTTTCAAACCATTCATCAAGATTTGTGTCTCGATATATGGGTGAATTCGAAGTGGTAAAATATTTAGTATCTTTAAGGATTTTCTCTCCGCTGGCTATCTCGAATTCTCCTCCGAAAGCTGTATTAACTTTAACTACCTCGTCTTTCTTGAGTGCGTTCTGGATTCTACGTTTGAACAGAGCTTTACAATCATTAAGAAAACTGCCAGGGTCCTTGTGTTTAAGGTTTGAGATGACTCCCGTTCTAATTCTTGAGTTGAATGCTGATAAAGAGTCATCCCATTGTACCCTCTTGTAAGCAGTCTCCGGTCGAGTGTTAAGCCCCGCCCCCTTCTTTTGTTCGGCTTTTAGTTGCCTTCTTAATGTTTTTATCTGCCTCATCTGGGCTTCTAAGTGTTGCTTCTCTCCAATCGTCTTTGTAAACCTCATTCCATTTTGAATCATTTTAGTCGCTTTCCTACATTCTACCAACCCTTTTCTAACATTTTCCTCATTATAATTGTCAGATAATCCCAAGATGGATGCAATTAACTGTATAAGTTTAGTCAACATGTTAAATTAAAAATAAAAAATTCAAAATTTTCAAAAAATTGTCGATTTAGAAATAAAACTCGAAAATATTTATATAATTAAAATTTTCAAAAAATTTTTCAAAAATATTAAAAATTTTCAAAATTCAAAAAATTAAAAATTATTAAAAAATCGAAATTAAACCTCACCAGTGCACACATCTGAACGCTAGGAATATCTGAAACAGAATAAATAAAATACCTTAATGCAGAGTATAAGGCACACATTGGTCGGACGGAAAACTGAATGGTATTATGTTATGTTCAAATGGCCCCTGCAAAGTTTAGATTTGTGCTTGGTTTTTTATAAGAAACAATGTAAAAGTGCTGCATTTAACATATTTGTCAAACTTGGTTACATTTTTCCCTTCATATACAACGAGTATGAATAGTAAATTTTAGATGATAACATTTCAAACATCTTGATTACCCCACCACTTTCATCACTAACACACTCGATAATTCTAAATAATACCAAGTTTTCATTCATCAAATAAAAAATTGTTTAACAACATAGCAATCCACAAATAACTGTTTGATATACTGATATGATGTATATATCAACAAAGAAAAGGCATTTAACATAAATAATCTTATAGTATAGAACATAATATATAAAATATATGTGAGAAAACATAACTCAAGGAATGCAAAGATTTCAGTAGTGAAAATACAAAATGCATGAAATGCAAAGCAGAAGTTCAGATAGCAACCATCAGAGAAAATGACAATATGACACTCTTCCACTATCCGTCTATCACTTCTTGCAATATATAGGCTGTAGTCAAATAAAAAAGTATACATGACGTTGCGTTAAAAGACACTATGATGAATCATTGTTCTTCCTATTTCCTTCTGTCACTTCAATTGTCTTATATATCAAATCATCTGCCACATGTCAAAGCCTCTTCGTTTCATCTATAATGTTTTCTATCACACGTCATTTTCTTTCATTTTTAAATGATAGATATCCTTCTTCGCCTACGTCTAGCCAGGGATATGTTATGTGATGGTTTGCAACCAATAAAATACGATTAAGGAAAATCCAGAATTAGAGTAATATATTATATTATATGACGTTTGATGTGGAACAAAACAGTTCTTAATGTACATTGGTCGTTGATGTTATACACGTAAGCAAAATCATCATGTATAGTGATATGGTAGAAAGCAAATCAGATAAAGTATATGACGCTGAAGTCGATCGAGTACTGAGAAAATATGAAACATCGGCCAGTTCAGAACGTTATTATTTACTTTATACAAAATACAATATGGCTTATGTAGAAGTAGGCATTGGATTAAGTCCTGCAAGGTCGTTTATGCCAATTATCATTATATCTGATAAATCATTTGGAAAACTAGATAAAATATCATTTGATTCATGTGAATGGGTTGAACTGATGGATATTGTTCAAAACAAAATTATTGATATATTTTTCCACGAACCACTGAATCCCATAAAATACGAAGAAAATGATCCAATAGAATACCAGTGTGGACAGTTTACCATAATTTGTCAATTTGAACGTGAAAATACAAAGTTTATTTCCATTATAAAACATGGTGTGTACATTGAGTTGGTTCAAAACCAAGTTAAAGAACTTATGTCTATTCACAAAAGTATTATCCTGCAAAGAGTGAACCTTTTAGGTGAACTTAATTTTGGTGCTTACTACTATAACATTGTAAATATAATAAAAACAACACCCTGTTCCTCTTCTGTAGATCTGATGGATCTAGTGCAAATTATAATTTCTTGCAATTTTAGTATTTTAAGTACTGCTCTAGCAGAGTTTGTATATTACTATAGAGATAAAATATTGTTTGATTTAGATCAATAAATGTCTTTTATAGATAATGATAGTTTTATATACGAAATAATCTACGACCACATGTTAGAACATGTTACCTAAAATATTATAACATTCAATAAATTTTCTCTAAGCCAACGTAACGTGAGCTAACTTATCGCCCCCTCGGCTACTTTAAAAGATATTATGGGTATGTATGCTTCTACGTGAGAAAGGTTCAATACGTCGGTCATATTATGAGAGAACCTAAATATCGCTTACTCCAGGTGATCATTCAGAGTAAAATCGAAGGGAAAAGTTAGGGATGGAAGAAAACAATTGTCCTGGCTGCGTAATATTAGACAATGGACAGGTTGAACAGTTGAGGAATTGTTTCATACAGCTACCGACCGAGAAATATTTCACCAGCTGGATAATACGATAGCCAACTAAAACAAGCACAGCACACAGAGGAAGATGCTTCTACGAAATATGTTAATTGATTTTCAATTTGTATAATATATACGCCTTCGGTTTAGAATACTAAGTTACTCCTACACTTTTTGCGAAATTTATAGATGGTCTGTTATAGAATGGGTAAATCAAAATCAGTAACAATCAATCCTTCAACGAAGTAAGATGGAAAAAATTAAGTTGTTTAGAGGTCCGAAAGCAGTCAGGAAAATTAAGCAGTTAAATCTGAATGATGTAATTATCGATCAGTGGATGACAAACGTGTCAGTTACCTGCTACATCTTATATGTCGGCGGAGAACCAGCTTCGTTTGTTCTGTTGTCAAAATGTGACTTTGACCCCCTCGGACAACATAATGTACCAAGAGTATTAGATTACATATATACACTACCTAACCATAGAAGAAGTGGATATGCAGCTAAACTTATACATCAGGCAAAGAAAAATAATGAATTTACGACATTCAGCTCCAACGAAGCATCTGAACGTTTATTTTTTAAATGCGAATGTATTAATCACGGAATAATTAATTATACTGTAATGTTTAGATATCCATAATAAAGCATAATTAAAAGTACATTATTTTGTTATCGTATTTAGGTTATCAGGTAAGAAAACGTGCCATGGAGCGGTCTATGTAGGAATTAACACTAAGAGATAGAATCCCATAGGTAAATATAAGAGATGGTGTTGAAAGTATAATACATATGAAACAGTACCGTGATGGACACTTAGAGTAAATGGCGATATATGGACTAAAAGCATAATATAACGGTGTCTTAGGTTTGATAAAATAAGAGAAAAAAGTAGATAGAACACAATGGGTTGATGATATCAAGATAATAACCATAAAATTAATTCACTCAGCAAACGATCAGAAAACTGGAAACGAATGGACCGTTGATTGGGAAACGTCTTTACGTCTGCTATACGTTAGATCACGTCTACTAAACGTCCTATATGCGTTAGATCACGTCTGCTATACGTCTAATATACGTTAGATCGCGTCTGCTATACGTCTGATATGCGTTAGATCGCGTCTGGTATACGTCTAATATGCATTAGATCGCATCTGCTATACATCTATACATCTATCATGCGTTAGATCACATTAGATACCTGTCAGCTGATGTTAAAGCGTTGAAACTATGTTTTAAATATATCACTAAATCGTAGATGTCAGCATGTGTCAAACATGCGTGTGACTGCGCAGAGATGCTCACGCTCTTAGTAAAAAATGTTAGATCACGTTATTGATGTGTCTGAACATCTACTACGTTTATACACATCAATTTTTCAAATAATTTTGTGTTGACAGCCATTTGATTAAGACGTGACTATGGGTGAAGAATATGACTATGTGTTTGGATCAGAGTATGTAGGCGATGGAAAATGGAAGTTAGGTAAAAAACTGTAATATTTGAGAACGATAATATACTTTGTAGATGAAGAAAAGTTTACAGCAACCGAATGTCTTCAAAATATTTTGATGATTTTATAAGTTTTTTCAATTATTTTATAAGAATCCTAACAACTTTACACCGCAAGATAGTCAAATGTACAAACGATTACTGTAAATAACTGATGTACACAGGGATACGTGTGAAAAGTTAACACACAGCTTTACTCGAAAAATATTGCAACATTATTAGACCACTGTTTTAAATAGAGTTAGCATAAAGAGAGTTTTGGTTAATAAACGATTGAATAATGATATTAGTAAACAGACATCGACAAAAAACAATACGCGGAAAAATTACACTTTCAGTAGAATAGATTATCTTTGTAATGGTGAAATACGATATGAATAATAGATGATTTACATTTACAATACTAATAAAATATTTTAATATAAGTTAATCAGCGTTCCAAACAGATTTACATAACAGGAAGTGATCACAGAATGGTTTGCGCTAGAAATTGACATCGATAAAGAGAGAAATACACAATAAAAAAAAACAAATGAAAGCATGGTCACAACCAAAAAATGAAACAGTTTTCAGATCAAACAACTGTACATCTACAAAACAAATCCCCTACAAATGATATAAACGAGCTAAACAAAGTAATTAATAATACTATAGCATAGCGGAAGCTTATAGAAAATGTACAGGTAACAAAAGAGAGAAGAGAATCACTGCTAACACTAAACTTAAGATTGAAGAGAGGAGATAAATGCTTAAAGATATGAATATAGACTTGCAAATTATAAATTCTTGTAATATGCTTAGAAAACCAAGCCATACTAGCTAAATGAAATAATTCTATAACTCCCCTCATACATAAGAAAGGAGATCAAGCAGACCTCGAAGATTATAGACCAATCACTCTTCTAAACCATCTGTATAAATTGATTGCTCGAATAATCACTGCCAAAATTGAGAACAAATTAGAAACAAGCCAACCAAGAGAATAGGCTGGTTTCCGCCTTGGGTATGGTACAAATGATCATCTAACTTGTCTAAACGCTCTAATAAAAAAAACTATAGAAAACAACCAGCCGCTCGTTCTAGTATTTGTTGACTATAAAGCCTTTGACACTAGCGGGATGGTTCTCAGTATTTATGTAATTAGTACATTGAAAAAAACCTAGTCAAGACGTACTTTTCAACAGAAAAGAAAGAAGAGAAAGAAAAAACATGCACTAAGTAGCGAAATTTGTTCGCTCTCCTGAAAAATTTTATATTTTGACTTATGAGGTTTCAGTATTTAACCGTTGATATACGAATGCCGCAAAAGCAATAAATCTCCACACCAAAACTCACAAAACTAAAACTAAAATAAAAAAGAGAGTCAGACAAGGAGAAAGCATGTCACCAAAACTATTCATTACCGTAATGTACTTTTGAAGCAATGAAGATATATTCAATACCGTAATAAAAACAGAGGTTTGAATGTCGATGCCGAAAGACTGAACCACCTACGATTTGCAGATGACGCAGTTTTAATAACCGACGACTTAAAAGAAGCCACCGAAATGCTGCAAGAACTACAACGAGTTTTCCCAAAAGAGAGGTTAGAAATAAACTTTGAGAAAACTAAAATGATGACCAATTTACTAAAAAGTGGACCACTGAAACTAGAAAATTGGTATATCGAAACATTTGACAAATACATCTATCTGAGTTATGAAATAGAAATAGATAGACAAACAAACATGCGAATTATCTAGAAGGATAGCTTTATGATGGACAGCGTATGGTAAACTAAGAGACGTGTTCAACGAAAACATCCCAATAAAGCTAAAAAGAAATGCATTTAACCAGTATGAACTTCCGGTGCTCACTTTGGAAGCTGAAACACATAGACAATGACCAAAGCATCAATAAGAAAATTACAAGTTCCACAACGAAAAATGTAGAGATCCAAGCTTGGTCTAACTTTGAGAGATAGAATACAAAATAATAAGATATAACGAAGAACTAGAGTGGAAGACATCATAAAACGCATTACGATGTTGAAGTGAAAATGGACACGTCACACGACAGAGAGACAACAGATGGAAAAAGAAGAATATTGAGTGATGACCACGAGAAAACAAGCAAAGTCGTGGAAGCCCACCTACCAGATGGACGGTCGACATAAAAAGAATGTCGTTATTCTTGTTAAACTGGATTATCACTGCGCAGGACAGAGAAGGGTGGAGACTCCTTGAGGAAGCCTATGATCGACAGTGGACAAATTTAGTTGAGTGTTGATGATGATAAAGTTAATCAGTCTTTTATTTCAACTGTTTTTAGTTATAAATTTATCTCTCTTTGCTATGAATATAAAATTAACTTGTTCTTCGAAATGTTCTTCGAATTCTGAAAAAAGACTCTTCGAGTGTAGTCCAAAATTGATAAAAACGTATAAAGTTAACTATGTCCCTTCGAGACATTTAGCGTTTTCAATCACACTTGATATATATGAGAACGAATAGCAATACAAAACTGTAAGAAAATAAAAAAAGGGTATATAGCATATTAGTGGATTAAGCATCTACATTATTGTTCGTTCGCGGCGACATGTGGAGGAAATGGTTAATGATTATATACTGGCAATAAGGAAAAGAGACATTCTGAGAAAGAAGTTATTCAAAGAGGACATGGACTGGTCCAAAATAATTAAAGCAAAATATGTACAACTTGTTGGTAGAAATGTAAAGGGATAAAGTTTTACCGAAAAATGTTAACTGTAGAATCTACAAGAAAATTACATAATATATAGCTGGAATATGAAAAATATAACTAGCAATATTCTAACAAGTACAGATAATAACATATTAAAAATGATTAATATATAAGTGGAAAATGCTTGATATAATATAAAAAATTTATTTTGAGATTTTGAGATAACACGGCACAGAATTTCAAACAGATTATACCTTACAAATAATAATACCTTATATTAAAATTAGTAATAAAAAATACTCTATACAGAAAAAAACAGGAAGACGACAGACCTCTACAAGACTTAAAACCTCTTTATAAATATTAATTTTTCACTTCACCCCGTATACACCATTTACTGTAAGAGTCATGATATACCTATAGGTGTATTATGTATAGATGTGTATTTTTGTTGCGATATTGTTTAATAAATCTCTATGTGTGTCTTATACTGAACAGTATACACAGTGAACGTTTTAGTCGAACAGTGGAACACCATATCAAGCAGTGGACGTCGATTAAGCCTAACAATGGAATCAGTTAAGGTGAAAAAACATGGACACTCTTTAGACTTCTAAACAGGACAACCTATACACTATTTCGGAAATCGTTAACAGAACGTCTTCTGTGTATTACATAAAAGAAAGATAATATATAAGAAATATCAAAATATTGCGAAAAAAAAAACATAGACACTCTTTAGACTTCTAAACAGGACAACCTATACACTATTTCGGAAATCATCAACCGAACGTCTTTCGTGTATTGCATAAAAGAATGATAATTTGATAAAATCATAACTTAAGAATGTATACAAGAATAGCAACACATACTATGCTACTGTGTCTATTATACAGCTCGTAATAGAAGGTAAACGTGGACCAGGACGTAAACGAGACTCATAATTTAAGAATATACACAAGAATACCGATAAATACTATGATACTCTGTAGGTTGCAACTGTAAAAATATAAAAGATAACAAAATATAAACATGATAAAAAGCAGAACCTGTAAAGTCATGTAATGGGATGCATCCGTATGAACGAGGACCAGGACACAAAATACACTCATAGCTTAATAATACACACACAAGAAGACTAGAAACGAAAAAAAAAATACTGGAATTGAAAGAAGAATACAGACAAACACAAACGAAAAATACTTCTGAACAAAAATAACAAATCATTAAATAAAAAAATATATATACTTACTTTTTAGTTGTATTGTCCACACTCACAAAACACCTCGTTTTTCGTTTACTTTGTGTTTGTTCGATTGCTCTAAACTGTAAGCCATAGCCACACCCGATTTATATTTAAATAGTAGAGCAATTTGGTGACATACATAATGCACGCCGGTAATTATTTGTTTTTATAGTTTTCATGTCCTAACATGTCGTTGGGAATTTACCAATGTTTTATCTACTTGCATGGGAATATAAACTATTTGCGATTTCCTAATGCGTTTCCTGTGAATTATCTACTAAAATTGTAATTAAGACAATCGATAACTTAATGGTGTTCTTTCCTCGATTTAGTTTCAAGTCTTCTATAGTCCGTCACAAAAGAGGATACTTTGTTAAAAATATCCCCTATAAGCAAATTAGAATGGTGTCTGGCGAAATTTTTGGGCAGAAATTGTTTAATATTTTTTTTAACGAATTCAAAACATCACCTTTTTGTCCGCGAAAATATGTTTTTAGCATTTTTGGGTCATCTTAAATAAAAAAGATCTGTCATTTTATTAAAACTTACGAGTTTTCAAGCATCGCAAATGCATATTGGAAACTCGGAAACTATCAACTTTTCAGAAATATGACAAAAAACCTTTATTGTTTATAATTACCTAAGAAACCTAAAAACACATTTTCGAGGCAAAAAAAGTAATTTGGAATTTGCTTAAAAAATTGTTTCGCCCGGCACCCTTCTGAATTGTTTAAAGGGGACATTTTTGAACAGGAATCCGCAAAGAAATCGAGTCAAAAACATTTTTAATACGAAAGTGGCCTCACACATGGATTAATATGGAAGAAAAACTAATAATATCTGATTGTTTTTTGGTTACTATATACTTTTCTGCAAGTTTTCCTGGTACAATAAATCAAATATAAATTCATTGTGTAATGTTTTGATGT